>NC_135806.1:132568203-133168203 GCF_964213995.1 Mustelus asterias
ATATCAAACAGGATTTTCAAAGTAACTTCATTGCAGTGTTAATGTGAGCCTACTTGTGACTAATGAATAAACTTTAACTTAACCTTACCACTCTATCGCCCGCCCACACTTTGGCAAATCAGGCTGTGCTCCTGCTCCCGTCTTATAAGCAAAAAACTGAAACATGAGAATCCGTCAAAGAAAGTTGTGTAATGTTGGTCTGAGGAATCGGATGATCTCCTCCGGGACTGCTTAGAGTCAGTGGACTGGTCAGTATATAAAAACTCTGCGACCGGCCTGAATGAGTACGCCACGACAGTAACGGACTTCATTAGCAAGTGTGTAGAAGACTGTGTGCCAAAGAAGCAAATCCATTTGTTTCCCAACTTAAACAGGGATATTCACTGCTTTCTGAGGTTCATGTCTGAGGCAATCAAGTCAGGTGACCCTGACAGCAACAGGAAATCCAGATTTAATCTATGGAGCGTAGGAGGCTGAGGGCTGATCTTATAGAGGTCTATAAAATAATGAGGGGCACAGATCAGCTGGATAGTCAATATCTTTTCCCAAAGGTATGGGAGTCTAAAACTAGAGGGCATAGGTTTAAGGTGAGAGGGGAGAGATACAAAAGGTTCCAGAGGGGCAATTTAGACAGTTTAGACAATTTAGACAGTTACATGGCATGGCCAAATGGGCCACCTAAGATGGCGGTTTACAAAGCACGCTGGCACAATTGGCCAAGTACAAAAGCAGACAGGCTGCAGCGTAGATGACAGAGACAAACAGGTTGCAGCTCCAGACTACAGAATACACAGGACATAGGCCACCTCAAAGACAATGGACGCTTTCTGGTCAAACAGGATTGTTTACCAGACACAGGAGCGCCTTAACCCCTTATTTGGGAGGGAGGTATGTAACCTACGTGCCTCCAGGACCTACAAACATGGCCATTGGGTACACACCCAGAAATCAGTATGGCAGCATCTGATTGGACTCTATCAATCATGGTGATCAAACCCTGATCGATTGATTGGTGATAATCAAGAGGCTGCCCAAAAGGACACAAAACCAATGATGGTTAAAAGGTGCTGCACAATGGAAGGGTCTCCCTCTCCCCCAAAGGTAGGGGAGTCTAAAACTAGAGGGCATAGGTTTAAGGTGAGAGGGGAGAGATATAAAAGAGTCCAGAGGGGCAATTTTTTCACACAGAGGGTGGTGGGTGTCTGGAACAAGCTGCCAGAGGGAGTAGTAGAGGCGGGTACAATTTTATCTTTTAAAAAGCATTTAGATAGTTACATGGGTACGATGGGTATAGAGGGATATGGGCCAAATGCGGGCAATTGGGATTAGCTTAGGGGTTTAAAGAAAAAGGGCGGCATGGACAAGTTGGGCCGAAGGGCCTGTTTCCATGCTTTAAACCTATATGACTCTATGACTCTCGAATGAATGAATGAACGAACGAACGACACGACCACGAGGACGAAGAGGAGACAGGAACAACGGTGACCAACACCAGTAACTACCACCACGAGGAGAGCCACCACACCAACGATGGAAGGAAGACCAGAGCCAGAGTATCAGACCAGACCAAAGGACCAGCCTACACCGAGGACTACAGAGACCATCACGTGGATAAAGGCCAATATCTGCCTGGTACTTGCCAGTCACTCAAACGTTCAGTCAAGGTCTCGTATTGAACTTGAACTTTAGTATTCTGTAAGATAACTTAGTATTGATTGTGTGGGTGTTTAATATCAATTGTGTGTGTGTGTGAATAAATATTACTATACTAACAAGAAGTCGACTCGCGGTTCTTTTCCACCGGATAAGAGTTAAAACAGACTGTGTGGCAGACACAATAATGGTTCAGATGGGTATAGAGGGATAGGGGCGGGCAGTTGGGAATAGCTTAGTGGTTAAAAACTGAGCAGCATGGACAAGCTAGGTCGAAGGGCCTGTTTCCATGTTGCAAACCTTATGACTCTATGACTAAAACTCTACCACCTCACCTGCCCAGAATCGGGTGGGTGAGGTTCCAAGAACAGAAACCCCCGTTGGCCTTGGTCGGGATTTTATGATCTCACCCGAGTGAGGCCATAAAATCCCGCGCTATGACTCTCCGGTGCTGTATAAACGCAAGCTGGTCATGTTGACTGACAGCAGGTGAGAGGCTTGAAACTCAACCTATTGTCACTGGACATTAAGCTGAAAAGAGGCCTTGCCCGGCCACCTTGAAGAAAAGATCGAGCGCTTGGTTCATTTCCCATTCACTTCAAAACGCTTATCCATGACTTCAACCCTCTATGGTCCTGCCCCATTGCATCTCTACAACAAACTTCAGTCTGCTGCAGAGGAAGGATAGAGTTGCAATGACACTTTAATTATTTACAATGGAACCGTTTCCATGTACAGAGGCTAGTTGAACACCCCACCCCAGACATTATTATGCTATGCAGGGAACTCTGGCCTACCCGGACAAGGCATCCCCTCAGCAGCAGCCAAACCTACTTGAGTTGCTGTGATGGTGAACAAAACTGGTTCAGGAATATTGCCTGCCAACTCGATATCATGCCTGCTTACTGCTCAGAATTACCACACAGCTCAGTACAGAGGCAAAGTTGTGAGTCTAAGATTAATTCGATGTGATGGCCAACTATGATTGGCAACACTGAACAAATGAACACACAAATTAGGAACAGGAATAGGCCATTCAACCCCTCGAGCCTGCTCCGTCATTCAGTAAGATCATGGCTGGCCTGATTGGAACACAATTCCACGCTCCCACCTTCCACCCCCAAGAATCTATCCACCTCTGCCTTAAAAATATTCATTGCCCACTCACCTGATGAAGGGGCAGTGCTCCGAAAGCTTGTGATACCAATAAACCTGTTGGACTTTAACCTGGTGTTGTGAGATTTCTTAGTGTGCTTACACCCCAGTCCAACGCCGGCATCTCCACATCATTAAAAATATTCAACGACTCTGCTTCCACTGTCTTTTCAGGAAGAGAGTTCCAGAAACTCACAACCCTCAGTGAATAAATTTCTCCTCATCTCCGTTTTAAATGGGTGATTCCTTATTTTTACAGCGACCCCCTCGTCCTAGAATCTCCCACTAGAGGAAACATCTGCTCCACATCCACCCTGTCAAAACCCCTTAGTATCTCATATGTTTCAGTCAAGTTGCCTCTTACTCTTCTAATCCCCAGAAGATGCAAGTCTATTTAACCTTTCCTTGTAAGCCAACCCACCTGTTCTAGGTATTAGTCTGGTAAACCTTCTCTGAACTGCTTAAATGCATTTACATCTTTCCTTAAAGAACACCAGTACTGTACACAGTACACCTGATGTGATCTCACCACATTAGAAACATAGAAAAACTACAGCACAAAACAGGCCCTTCAGCCCCACAAGTTGTGCTGAACATATCCCTACCTTTTAGGCCTACCTATAACCCTCCATCCTATTAAGTCCCATGTACTCATCCAGGAGTCTCTTAAAAGACCCTATTGAGTTTGCCTCCACCACCACTGACGGCAGCCGATTCCACTCGCCCACCACCCTCTGTGTGAAAAACTTCCCCCTAACATTTCCCCTGTACCTACCCCCCAGCACCTTAAACCTGTGTCCTCTCGTAGCAGCCATTTCCACCCTGGGAAAAAGCCTCTGAGAGTTCACCTGATCTATGCCTCTCAACATCTTATATACCTCTATTAGGTCTCCTCTCATCCTCCATCTCTCCAAGGAGAAGAGACATTGATTCGATTAAGTCTTTTAAGAGACTTTTGGATAGGTTCATGGAGGTTAGTAAAATAGAGGGTTATAGATGAGCCTAGAAGGTAAGGAAATTTTTCGGTGCAACTTGTGGGCCAAAGGGCCTGTTCGTGCTGTCGCTTTTCTATGTTCTATGTTCACCAGTACCCTGTACTGAAGCATAACCTCCCTACTTTTATTTTCAGTTCTCCTCGCAATAAGCAACAACATGCTACTAGCTTTCCTAATTATTTGCTATGTCTGTGTACTAACCTTCCGTGATTCATGGGGCAGCACTGTGTTAGCACTGCTGCCTCACAGCGCCAGGGACCCGGGTTCAATTCCAGCCTTGGGTGACTGCCTGTGTGGAGTTTGCACATTCTAGCCGTGTCTGCGTGGGTTTCCTCCGGGTGCTCCGGTATCCTCCCACAGTCCTAAGACGTGCAGGTTAGGTGGATTGGCCATGCTAAATTGTCCCTTCGTGTCGGGGGGATTAGCAGAGTAAATACGTGGGGTTACAGGGATAGGGCCTGGGTGGGTTTGTTGTCAGTGCAGGTTTGATGGGCCGAATGGCCTTCGATCTGCACTGTAGGGATTCTATGATTCTATGCACCCGGACACCCAGATCCCTCTGTATCTTAGAGCTCTGCAATCTCTCACCATTTAGATAAGAAGCTCCTTTCACCTTCCGGTGGGAAAAAGATACAGAAGTCTGAGGTCACGTACCAACCGACTGACTTTCCTACTTATCTTTGTGACATCAGCAAATTTAGCAGCTGTACCTTCCGTCCCTTCAGCCGAGTCATTGATATAAATGGCAAAGTGTTAAACCCCAACGTTGATCCCTGTGGCACACAACTTGCTCCCAGTATTCCAGAAGAACTGCAGAGCTACATTCCCTCCCACAGCCAACAAACGCTACCCCCACCCATGCTCCTGCAATTTATCAGCCAATGGGCCTATCCTCATACCAATCAGAGAGCAGACTCTTTTGTTCCTCAATTGGTTAATTCTTTGACCGTTGCCAAGGAGCCATCACCCCACGTGCAAAATCTTGAAGACACCAAAAGGATGTCGGCTGGTCTTGAGGGTGTTGGCTATGAGGAGAGGTTGAATAAACTAGGATTGTTTTCATTGAGAAAGAAGGAGGCTGAGGGGAGACCTGATAGAGGTCTACAAGAGAGATGATATAGGTTCTATGGAAAAAAAGGTTGAATCCATTTGGGTGGAAATTAGAAATAGTAAGGAGAAAATGTCACTGATAGGTGTAGTCTGTAAGCCACCAAATAATGGCATCATGGTGGGTGAGAAATAAACAAAGAAATAACTGGTGCATGTAAAAATGGTACAGCAATTATCATGGGGGATTTTAATCTCCATATCAATTGGTCAAACCAAGTCGGTCAAGGCAGCCTTGAGGAGGAGTTCATAGAATGTATCCGTGAAAGCTTCCTTGAACAGTGTAATGGAACCTACGAGGGAGCAAGCTATCCTAGATCTGGCCCTGTGTAATGATGATGTGGAGATGCCGGCGTTGGACTGGGGTGAACATGGTAAGAAGTCTCACAACACCAGGTTAAAGTCCAACAGGTTTATTTGGTAGCAAATAACTCGATGTCTGTGTCGATATGCGCGATCTTCTGCTTTATGGTATTTGCTACCAAATAAACCTGTTGGACTTTAACCTGGTGTTGTGAGACTTCTTACCTGTGGAATGAGACAGGAATACTTAATGATATTGCAGTCAGGGATCCTCTTGGAAGAAGCGATTATGGTATGGTTGAATTTAAAATACAGATGCAGCGTGAGAAGGTAAACTCCAATACCAGTGTCTTGTGCTTAAACAAACGAGACTACAAAGAGATGAGAGAGGAGTTGGCTAAGGTAGACTGGGAGCAAAAACTTTATTGTGCGACAATTGAGGAACAGTGGAAGACTTTCAAAATGATCTTTCAGAGTGCTCAGCAAACGTATATACCAGTGATAAGGAAGGACTGTAGAAAAAGAGATAATCAGCCATGGATATCCAAGGAAATAAAGGAGGGTATCAAATTGAAAGAAAATGCATACAAAGTGGTAAAGATTAGTGGGAACCTAGAGGATTGGGAAATCTTTAAAGGTCAACAGAAAGCCATGAAAAAAGCTATAAAGAAAAGTAAGATGGATTATGAGAGTAAACGAGCTCAGAATATAAAAACAGATAGCAAAGATTTCTACAAATTTATAAAATGAAAAAGAATGGCTAAAGTAAACATTGGTCTTTTAGAGGATGAGAAGGGGGATGTAATAACTGGAAATGAGGAAATGGCTGAGGCATTGAACAGGTATTTTGTGTCGGTCTTCACAGTGGAAGACACAAATAACATGCCAAAAATTGATGACAGGAAGGTTATGGCAGGTGAGAACCTAGAAACTATCATTATCACGAAAGAGGTAGTGGTGGGCAAGTTAATGGGGCTAAAGGTAGACAAGTCCCCTGATGGAATGTATCCCAGGGTACTAAAAGAGATGGCGGAAGAAATGGCAAATGCACTAGTACCAAAGTTCGCTGGACTCTGGGGTGGTTCCCGCAGATTGGAAAACTGCAAATGTGACGCCACTGTTTAAAAAAGGAGATAGACAAAAGGCGGGAAACCATAGGCCGGTTAGCTTAACTTCTGTAGTAGGGAAAATGCTTGAATCTATCATCAAAGAAGAAATAGCGAGACATCTGGATATAAATTGTCCCATTGGTAAGATGCAGCATGGCTTCATGAAGGGAAGGTCATAGAACATAGAACATAGAACATAGAACAGTACAGCACAGAACAGGCCCTTCGGCCCACGATGTTGTGCCGAGCTTTATCTGAAAAGTCATGTTTGACTAATCTGGTAGAATTCTTTGAGAACATTACATGTGCAGTGGACAATGGGGAACCTGTGGATGTGATGTATCTGTATTTCCAGAAGGCATTTGACAAGGTGCTGCATCAAAACCTGCTACATAAGATAAAAGTGCACAGTGCTACAGGTAATGTATTGGCATGGATAGAGGATTGGTTAACTAACAGAAAGCAAAGAGTGGGAGTGGGGGTAAATGGGTGTTTTTCTGGTTGGCGACCAGTGACTAGTGGTGTGCCTCAGGGATCAGTGTTGGGACCGCAATTGTTTACGATTTACATAGATGATTTGGAGTTGGGGACCAAGTGTAGTGTGTCAAAATTCACAAATGACACGAAGATGAGTGGCAGAGCAAAGTGTGCAGAGGACGCTGAAAGTCTGCAAAGGGATATAGATAGTCTAAGTGAGTGCGCGAGGTCTGGCAGATGGAGTACAATGTTGGTAAATGTGAGGTCATTCACTTTAGTAGGAACAACAGCAAAATGGACTATTATTTAAATGGTAAAAAATTGCAGCATGCTGCTGTGCAGAGGTACCTGGGTGTCCTTATGCAAGAATCACAAGGAGTTGGTTTGCAGGCGCAGCAGGTAATTAAGAAGGGAAATGGAGTTTTGTCCTTCATTGCTAGAGGGATGGAGTTTAAAAACAGCGAGGTTATATTGCAGCTGTATAAGGTGCTGGTGAGGCCACACTTGGAGTACTGTGTACAGTTTTGGTCTCCCTACTTAAGAAAGGACAGACTGGCACCGGCGGGGGGGTGGGTGCAGAGGAGATTCACTAGGTTGATTTCGGAGTTGAGAGGGTTGGATTATGAGGAGAGACTGAGTAGACTGGGGCTATACTCATTGTAATTCAGAAGAATGAGAGGAGACCTTATAGAAAATATAAGATTATGAAGGGAATAGATAAGATAGAAGCAGGGAAGTTGTTTCCACTGGCAGGTGAAACTAGAACTAGGGGGCATAGCCTCAAAATAAGGGGAAGCAGATTTAGGACTGAGTTGAGGAGGAACTTCTTCACACAAAGGGTTGTGATCTGTGGAATTCCCTGCCCAGTGAAGCAGTTGAAGCTACCTCATTGAATGTTTTTAAGGCAAGGATAGATAAATTTTTGAACAGTAAATGAATTTAAGGGTGAGCGGGCGGGTAAGTGGAGCTGAGTCCACGAAAAGATCAACCATGATCTTATTGAATGGCGGACCAGGCTTGAGGGGCCAGATGGCCTACTCCTGCTCCTAGTTCTTATGTTCTACAAAATTGAAAGGGGCACAGACAGGGTGGATAGTCAGCGGCTTTTTCCCAGGGTGGAACTGTCAACTACAAGGGGGCACAGGTTCAAGCTGAGAGGGGGAAAGTTTAAGAGAGATGTGCGGGGAAAGTTTATCACGCAGACAGTGGTGGGTGCCAGGAACGCGCTGCCAGAGGAGGTGGTGGAAGCGGGCACATTAGCAACATTTAAGAGGCATCTGGATAGGTACATGACTAGGGAGGGACTAGAAGGATACGGTCTGAGTTAGGGCAGAAGTTTTTTTTTTAGTTTAGTTAGAGCATCATGATCGGCACGGGCTTGGAGGGCCAAAGGGCCTGTTCCTGGGCTGTACTTTTCTTTGTCCTTCTTTGTTCTTACAAAAACCAAAAGCATTCAAAGCAATTTACAACTGGTGAGATGCTTGTGAATTCTACCATGGGATCTTTAACATCCATCAAAGAGGACAGATGGTGTCTCAAATGTTTCTGACAGTACAGAGCTCCCTAAATTCTGCAGTTGGCTGGCAGGCTAGACTTTACCATCAGGTATCTGGAACAGGCCTTTAACCTACAATGTTCTGATTCAGAAGTGAGAGTTCTACCCACTGAGCAACAAATGACACCATCTGTTTAATCGTTTACAACCCAGGCCATAGATTAGTCAAGCATTTGGCATGTCCACTAAGACTCTCACCAACTTTTACAGACGCACCATAGAAAGCATCCTTTCTGGCTGTATCACAGCTTGGTATCATGCTCTGCTCAAGATCACAAGAAAATGAAAAGACTTTGTGGACGAAGCTCAGTCCATCACGCAAACCAGCCTCCCATCCATTGACTCTGTTTACACTTCCTCAGAAAAGTGGCCAGCATAATCGAGGATCCCACGCACCCCAAACATTCCCTCTTTCACCTTCTTCTGTTGGGAAAAAGATACAAAAGCCTGAGGTCACGTACCAACCGACTCAAGAACAGCTTCTTCCCTGCTGCTGCCAGACTGTTGAATGGACCTACCTTATATTAAGTTGATCTTTCTCTACACCCGAGCTATGATTGTAACACTACATTCTGCATCCCTCCTTTCCTTCTCTATGAACGGTATGTTTTTGGCTGCAGCCCAAGCTAAACAACACCACAGTAAATGTTATCCTCTGACGGCTGCTGATCCTTAATTCATGGCGTGGCTATATTTTCACATGGTGAGGCTGTGGAGACAAGCAACCAGGTCCAACAATGCATCGCGCACCAGAAAACAACACTGCATCCTTCTCAAGACCATCACGGTTCAGCTGTGGCTCACGAGACCCACCCGGAAATATGAACAAAGAAAATTACAGCACAGGAACAGGCCCTTCGGCCCTCCAAGCCTGCACCGACCATGCTGCCCGACTGAACTAAAACCCTCTACTCTTCCGGGGACCATATCCCCCTATTCCCATCCTATTCATATATTTGTCCAGACGCCCCTTAAAAGTCACTACCGTATCTGCTTCCACTACCTCCCCCGTCACCGAGTTCCAGGCACCCACCACTCTCTGCGTAAAAAACTTGCACCTGCAAGTACAATGGCACCTGCCCTGGAGCTAATGCTTAATGTCTGCCTTTTATTTACCTCTCCCTATTCTCAAAGCCACACTGAAGGTCATTCTTCTCTGATAATCCGCTGTACTCCACCCGCTATCTTAGAAAATGCAAAGTGTATCCTTACAAAAGTTTTTTATTAAACATGATTTCTGCAGCTCTCACAGTTTCAGTGGTTTCTTAGCTCACAGCTTCAGTGATACACTAAGAAGTCTCACAACACCAGGTTAAAGTCCAACAGGTTTATTTGGAATCACGAGCTTTCGGAGCGCTGCCCCTTCATCAGGTGAGTGGAGAGGTAGGTTTCACAAACACGGTGATGCGCTATCAATAAGGCGAAAGACTACCGATATGCCAATATAAGTGTAGGCTTTTATTCACAACAGAATCAGGAGCAGATCCCAACATATAACCAACCTGGACTGAACAAGGGGGAGGAGACAGCCACCTTTATACTAGGTGCCGAGGGGAGGAACCAAACTGGAAGGGGATGTGTCCAGGTATGACAAGCACACACAACGGTGGTCCATATAGGACAAAGGCACAACTGAGGTCCACCACTCACGGCATATATAGACAAAGACACAATTGCAAGATAATGGTTGGAATGCGAGTCTTTACAGGTAATCAAGTCTTTACAGGTACAGACGGTGTGAGTGGAGAGAGGGATAATCACAGGTTAAAGACGTGTGAATTGTCTCAAGCCAGGACAGCTAGTAAGATTTTGCAAGCCCAAGCCAAATAAACCTTTTGAATTTTAACCTGGTGCTGTGAGACTTAAATAAGAACAGAAGAACTAGGAGCAGGAGTAGGCCCTCAAGCCTGCTCCGCCATTCAATAAGATCCTGGATGATCTTTTCGTGGACTTAGCTCCACTTACCCGCCCGCTCACCATAAACCTTAATTCCTTTACTGTTCAAAAATGTATCTATCCTTACTTCTTACTATGCCCACCCCAGTCCAACGCCGGCATCTCCACATCATATCTTCAGGGATATCATTGTTGCTGGCTTGACTGGAAATGTCCTTTTATTGCTACTTAACTGGCTTAAATGGGGTTGTTTGTGTTTATGCTGGGATTAGTTTGATGATCCTGCATTGTTAGGAGAATGGTCATGTGTTTTTAGATATTTTTCTTTTTCACTTTCAGTTTGGAGTTGCAGGTTTGAGTTTTAGTTTTCAAAGGAACAGCAAACTAAAAAGAAGTGTTTTCTTCTTTGGAAATTCTTGTTTTCCTGAAGGGTGAAAAGCTGCTGTTGTTGGGGGCTGGACCAGAGTGTCTCTGGTGTTTTGGGAAGCTGTCTTGTCTTCAGCTTGTTCTGAGTGAATTAAGACTGACAGTTTTCAATTCTCCAACCAATGGACTCAATTTCCAGTATCACATGAGCAGTAGTCTGTGAAACCTATGAAAAGGGCCTCTTGTCTATGGGATTGGTTTGGTTGGAACATTGCAGAGATCTTTGTTAAGGGTTAAATATTATCATGATTGTTTTGTTTCTTGTTTGTAATTGATAAAAATTCTTGCTAATTTTCTTCCTATACATGCCAACTGTATTCTTAAATAAACTTTGTTTGATAAAAGCTCCCTCGTGGGACACTTGAATCATACCTGAAGTGGAATTTGGCTTATCCCAGCCAAATTCAAGATGCAAAACCTATGATTCAGGCGGACTCCATCAAACATTTTGGAGTTTCAAACCTGAACCAGAACAATTTATATAGCACCTGTCACCACCTCAGGCACTTTACGACCAGTGATGTATTTTTGAAGCATAGTCATTGTTATCATGTGGGAAATAAGGCAGCCATTTTGTGCACTGCAAGATTCCACTGTTGCATTCTTTTGTTGTCGCAAAGGTACCAATCATACAACAATTATTGCTAAAGCAGTAAAGTAGGTTCTTTATTTAAGGATCAGCCTATATACAGATATTATGGGTGGAATTTTCTCATTTCTTGACCATGTGTCAACTCAGGCAGGAAAAGTGAGATGTAGCTGACTGCCGACTTTTCCCGCCATGTTTTCTGACACATTATCAAAGAAAATCATAGATAAGAACAGAATAAAATAACCCACCCACCAGGGTATCCCTCCCCCCACCATGGAATCCCCTGACCATGGAATTCCACTCCCCCCTCCCACCAAGACAGACCCCACCTCCCCACCCCCATCCACAAACATAGAACTCCAGCAGTGCTGGGAGGCAGTGTCAACAGGAAGTGCCGGGGGAAATGGCAAGGTACTTCCAGGTCATGACCCTCTATCCCCCTGGAGTACCTGTGCACTCCCTGTGCAAGTTCTGTTCACCAGTTCCCCGTTTTTAAAAACCTACTGTAAATGTCACACTGTCAGGTGGTTATATAGACCTGTAAAACTGCTGCTTCCTTCACAGAGCCTTGGAACCTGACATCATATCCTGTCTTATGGTGGACAGTGATGGACAGCAGTTTAATATATGCTCTCATAGAGATGCATAGTGGAGGTGGTGGCACAGTGGTATTGTCACTGGACTAGTAATCCAGAGTCAAGATCTACCAACCTGGGTTCAAATCCCACAATGGTCGATGGAGTAATTTGAAATCAATAAAAAAATTCTTGAATTAAAAGCCCAATGATGACCAAGAAACCATTGTCGACTGTCAGAAAAACCCATCTCGTTCACTAATGTTCTTTAGGGAAGGAAATCTGCCATCCTTACCCGGTCTGGCCTTCATGTGACTTCAGCGCCACAGCAATGTGGTTGACTTTCAACTGTCTTCCAAAATGGAGGGCGGTCAGTGATGGTCAATAAATGCTGGCCCAGCCAGTGAGGCTCACATCTCAGAAATAATTTTCTTTAAAAAATAGATCACAACATCCACACACAACAAGTTGATAATGACAATATAAATCTGTGTTCTTCTAACTTATGCTGGCTGAATATTATTCAGGGGACTGGGGGTAACTCAACTGATCTGCTTCCAAATAATGTCTTGGGATCTTTTCCATTCATTCCAGAGGGTAGACAGAGCCTTGCTTTAACACTCACCCAAATGAGAGCACCTCCGATATTCCATCAGCACTCTGGAGTTGAGTTTAACCCTCTTTACCTGGAGGCAAGGGTGCTACAAATGTCACCATAGTCCCTAATGACCATAGACTTGCTCTCCTTCTCAAAGGGGTGGTGATTTAACTTGAGAATCGCCACACCTTAGGCAAGGGGCAAGGTTGAGAAGGCGGGGCCTTCACGAATAACCTCAGCCGATACGGGAATTGAACCCACGTTGTTGGTGTCACTCTGCATCACTAATCAACTGTCCAGCCAACTGATCTAAACCAGCAGCACAGCCCTACCTCTAGGGTTCTAGGGATAATGTACACCTAAACCAGCCGGTGAACATGGATTTCTTCCATTGATGTAGCGAGAGAGAAGACAAATAACCAATAATAAGATGCATTGTCAATGAAAACACCTCATCCCGTCACTACTGGGTTCAGAGTTTGTGTGTACTCAATCAACCCTAGAGTCATACAGTCACGTCTGCACCAATATACCACCAATGTCCCTCTGTTATAACCAAATGGTGGCAGGATTATGGTATGCTCAGCGCTACATATTTCTCTGACGGAAGTCTGATATTTATATAGCACACCAGTACATACATCTCACAGTGCCTCAGAGTGCTTCACACAAAATGTAGTCACTGTTGCGTTGGTTTTTTTTACTTGTGGGACATGGGCGTCACCGGCTGGCCAGCATTTATTGCCCATCGCTAGTTGCCCGAGGGCAGTTGAGAGTGAACCACATTGCTGTGGCTCTGGAGTCACATGTAGGCCACACCAGGTAAGGACGGCAGATTTCTTTCCCCAAAGGACATTAGTGAACCAGATGGGTTTTTCCGACAATCCTAGGGTGCAATCGTCGCTGGCAAGACCAGCATTTATTGCCCATCCCTAATTACCCTCGAGAAGGTGGTGGTGAGTTGCATTCTTGAACCTAGGATTCATGGTCATCAGTAGATTCCTAATTCCAGATACTTTTTATTGAATTCAAATTCCACCAGTTGCCGTGGCGGGATTCAAACCCGGGTCCCCGGAACGTTAGCTGAGTTTCTGGATTAATACTCTAGCGATAATACCACTAGGCCAAAGCCTCCCCATGATCTCCCACTTAGCAACAGGGAGTGTGATGGGATACTCTCCACTTGCATCCTTAAGTGAGCCTTTAAGGAGCTCAACACTATCACTGAAGTCCCACACTATCAACATTCTGGGGATCACCATTGACCAGAAACTAAGCTGGACCAACCATAGGAATACTGTGGCAACAAGACCAGGTCAGAGGCTGGGAATTTTATGAGGGATAACTCGCCACTTGACTTGCATAGCCTGTCCATCATCCACAAGGCACAAGTCAGGAATGTGACAGAATACACTCCACTTGCCTGAATGAGCATAGCTCCAGCAACACTCAAAGCAGCACACCAGATCGACACCCATCCACCACATTAAATATTCACTCCCTCCAACACTGACCTACAGTGGCAGCAATGTATATAATCTGCAAGATGCACTACAGCAAAATCTTCTTTCACAGCATCTTCTAAACCCACGACCGCTGCCACATCGAAGAACAAGGGCAGTATAATGCCGGGGGGGGGAACACCACCTCCTGCAAGTTCCTCTCCAGCCTACACCCTGACTTGGAACCAGAATGTCATTCCTTCACTGTCGCTGGGTCAAAATCCTGGAACTCCCTCCCTAACAGCACTGTGGGTGTACATACACCACATGGACTTCAACGGTTCAAGAAGGCAACTCACCACCATCTTCTCAAGGGTAACTAGGGATGGGCAATATATTGCCAGCAATGATTGCACCCTAGGAATGAATATTAAAACAGAAACACCACAATGAGCTGAAAACCATGAACCTAAATGTTTGCTGGTGTTGAAGTAAGGGAGGAATGTTGGCCCGATGATAAAAAGAGAATCCCCTATTCCTCCTCGAACATTCGAAAGCTTTACATTCATCTCCTTGGCTGAGTCTTGAACCTTCTACTTCCTGCCCCGCTGGTTAGAATACTCCCAACATAGTCTTTTCTCTTCAATTAGATTTATCCACACAAGTAGGACATGAATTATTTACGTGGAAAATGCAAAGGAATCTATGAAAACTTGAACTTGGAAATGAAAAGTGCCGATTGATAGCTAATTAAAAGGAGGTACCTGAGAATGTTTTGCAGACATTGCACATTTTATATTCCTCAATCGATAAAGCCTTTCTGTAGGTGGAATGTTTGCATTGATTTTTATTTGGTTCAGCTTCCTGTATCCATACCACAATAAAAGAGCTTCCTTCCTCTCTTATTCCTATTAGGTCAATCACATAGATTAACTGTATATTTCCATTAATTAATTAACATCAAAACAGTTAAAGTAATTAAGAATACTATAACGCCACAGGCAGGATTCAATAATATTACCCAACTGCCAAGAATTGTTTGAACCCTCCCATCCATTGACTCTGTCTACACTTCCCGCTGCCTCGGAAAAGCAGCCAGCATAATTAAGGACCCCATGCACCCCGGATATTCTTTCTTCCATCTTCTTGCATCGGGCAAAAGATTCAAAAAGTCTGCGGACACGTACCAACTGACTCAAGAACAGCTTCTTCCCTGCTGCCATCAGACTTTTGAATGAGCCTACCTTATATTAAGTTGATATTTCTCTACACCCTAGCTATGACTGTAACAGTACATTCTGCACCCTCTCCTTTCCTTCTCCCCATGTACTCTATGAACGGTATGCTTTGTCTGTCTAGTGCGCAATGAACAATACTTTTCACTGTATCCCAATACATGTGACAATAATAAATCAAATCAAAAAAATTAAACCAGGCAGCTTGACTCGGATTCTTGAAGGCATTGTCTTTTAAAGTCTTCACCAATCCTGTCCTGAGGAATTGTAACCAATGGTTACAATTCTGATACAAGTCTGATACAAAAATGGCCAAGCAAGAAAAAGGCACCACTATGAACAACTTCAGGACAGAGATTTTAAACTCCAGGCTGAGTGTGTGTGGGCTACTCTGTTTACCTGCAACAACGAATGACTTTTGTTTACAATGGGTAATAAAGTCAGCCGGATACTGGACATGATTGTTTTCAAGGGTTTTTAGTTTAAAGTTTAAAGTTTATTTATTAGTGTCACAAGTAGTCTTACATTAACACTTCAATTAAGTTACTGTGAAAATCCCCTAGTCGCCACACTCTGATGCCTGTTCAGGTACACTGAGGGAGAATTTAGCATGGCCAATGCACCCGACCAGCACGTCTTTTGGACTGTGAGAGGAAACCGGAGCACCCGGAGGAAACCCATGCATAAGAACATAAGAAATAGGAGCAGGAGTAGGCCATCTAGCCCCTCGAGCCTGCCCCGCCATTCAATAAGATCATGGCTGATCTGACGTGGATCAGTACCACTTACCCGCCTGATCCCCATAACCCTTAATTCCCTTACCGATCAGGAATCCATCCATCCGCGCTTTAAACATATTCAGCGAGGTAGCCTCGGGGATGCAGACACGGGGAAATGTGCAGATTCCATACAGACAACGACCTAAGCCAAGATTCGAACCCAGGTCCCTGGCGCTGTGAGGCAGCAGTAACCCAGTTGTAACAACACATCCATGACAATGAAGTCATTCTAATCAACCAAATGGAAAGAAAGCAAATACAAATGGAGCCCACAGTCTGATTTGAAGTGTTACACAGGCTTAGGACACTGCCCTAAGGTCAGGCAGCTGTGATAAACCAACTTGGGTAACAAGCCTATGATCAGTCTCAGCAAAACTGCATGTGTTTGAGCCAGTCTCAAGCAATAGATATCGGAGTTTTGAAGAGGAGATGGGAAGAGCCACAGAGCTGAAGACGAGGAACCTCAGTCTTTAAGTTTGGATTCTTCTCCATGCCTGCCCAGCATGAGTGGTTAAAGACATCCCTACAGTATAAATAGTTTAAATCTATGTTTGTATCCCTGTTACGCTAGATTTATAGGGGAATAGAAGCATTTACTTGTGATACAGAGTGAGAGGGTCAGTCTTGTAGCAGTCATAAATATTTAAAGGTGCATTACATTTTCCTAATAGAGACATGATTTGATTGAAAGATAAAAGATTTTATGTCTATCAATTCACTGGAGCAAGGTCAATAGTGCCATGGGATCTTTTACATTCACCCTAGTAGGCTTCAGTTTAATGTCTCAGCTGGAAGATGGCACCTCTGACAGTGCAGCACTCCCTAAGTGCTGCGCTGGAGCATCCACCTTGATTTTTATGCTCAGGACGTGGAGTGGGATTTGAATCCAAAGCTTTGTTACTTTGAGGGAGTGCTACCAACGGACACATGTCTGACACACAGGCAAGTAGGCAAGGACCTTCCAGTTCCCTTCTACCATCCTGTAGTCCAATCAGTTCACAACTTTGATTTGATTTATTATTGTCATATGTATTAGTTAGTATACAGTGAAAAGTATTGTTTCTTGCGCGCTATGCAAAGCATACCATTCATAGAGAAGGAAAGGAGAGAGTGCACAATGTAGTGTTACAGTCATAGCTAGGTGTAGAGAAAGAGCAACCTATTGCGAGGTAGGTCCATTCAAAAGTCTGGTGGCAGCAGGGAAGAAGCTGTTCTTGATTCAGTTGATACATAACCTCAGACTTTTGTATCTTTTTCCCGATGGAACAAGGTGGAAGAGAGAATGTCCGGATGAGTGGGTCTTTCGTTATGCTGGCTGTTTTGCCAAGGCAGCGGAAAGTGGAGACAGAGTCACTGGGTGGGAGGCTGGTTTGCATGATGGACCGGGCTACATTCACAACTTTGCGGTCTTGGGCAAAGCAGGAGCCATACCAAGCTGTGATACAACCAGAAAGAATGCTTTCTATGATGCATCTGTAAAAGTTGGTGAGAGTCGTAACAGATATGCCAAATTTCCTTAGTCCTCTGAGAAAGTAGAGGCGTTGGTGGGTTTCTTTAACTATCGTGACGACACGGGGGGACCAGGACAGGTTGCACATGTATTGATATACAGTGAAAAGTATTGTTTCTTGTGCGCTATACAAAGCATACCATTCATAGAGTACAAAGGGGAGAAGGAAAGGAGAGGGTGCAGAATGTAATGTTACAGTCATAGCTAGGGTGTAGAGAAAGGTTAACTTAATATAAGGTAGGTCCATGCAAAGATCTGATGGCAGTATAGAATCACAGAGGTTTACAGAATGGAAACAGGCCCTTCGGTCCAACTTGTCCATGACGCCTTTTTTGTTAAACCACTATGCTAGTCCCAATTGCTTGCATTTGGCTCATATCCCTCTAAACCCATCTGACCCATGTAACTGCCCAAATGCTTGTTAAATGACAAAATTTTTCCCATCTCTACTACTACCTCTGGCAGCTTGTTCCAAACACTCACCACCCTGTGTGTGAAAAAATTGCCCCTTTAGAAACTGTTTTTGAGTCGGTTGGTACGTGACCTCAGACTTTTGTATCTTTTTCCCGATGGAAGAAGGTGGAAGAGAGAATGTCCAAGGTGCGTGGGGTCCTTAATTATGCTGGCTGCTTTGCCGAGGCAGCAGGAAGTGGAGACGGAGTCAATGGGTGGGAGGCTGGTTTGCGTGATGGACTGAGTTTCGTTCACAACCCTTTGTAGCTTTTTGTGGTCTTGCACAGAGCAGCAGCCAGACCAAGCTGTGATACTTCGACATTGATCTGACCATAGCAATCAACAGTTTATCAATTGTTTTACAACAGACCCAGGAATCAAGGATGACAGGCATAAGATGATGTGGAGATGCCGGCGTTGGACTGGGGTGGGCACAGTAAGAAGTCTCACAATATCAGGTTAAAGTCCAACAGGTTTATTTGGTAGCACGAGCTTTTGGAGTGCTGCCCCTTCATCAGGTGAGTGGAGAATTGGGTTCACAAACGGGGCATATATAGACACAAACTTAATTACAAGATAATGGTTGGAATGCGAATCTTAACAGGTAACTGTAAAGACTTGATTACCTGGGGATATGGGCATCGGGCCTGGGTGGGATTGTGGTCGGTGCAGACTCAATGGGCTGAATGGCCTCCTTCTGCACTGTAGGATTCTATGATTCTATCGGGTCTGCTTTGCATGTGGCTTCAGGCCCGCAGCAATCTGATTGATTCCAAATTGCTCTCTGCAATGGTGCGGCGAGCCACTCGGCTCAAGGGCAATTAGGAATGGACAACAAATACTGCCTTTGTCAGTGACGCCCACATCTCAGGAAAGAATAAATTATACAATCCACATTTGTTGTGGGTCTGGAGTCTCCTGTAGGCCGGACCAAGTAAGGAGGACAGATTTTGTTCCCTAAAAACATAAAGCAAATGTTTTATTCCAACAATTGATGATCATAAGCCCATCGCGTCTGCACCAACTCTCTGAGAGAGCATCTTACCCAGGCCCTCTCCCCCACTCCATCCCTACAACCCATTTCCCATGGATAATCTATCTGACCTACACATCTTGGGACACTAAGGGACAATTTACCATGGCCAATCCACCTCACCCACACACCTTTGGACTGTGGAAGGAAACCAGAGCACTCGGAGGAAACCCATGCAGACACGGGGAGAACGCACAGATTCCGCACAGACAGTGACCCAAAGCCGGAATTGAACCCGGGTCTCTGGTACTGTGAGGCAGTAGGGCTACTCACTGTGCCACCATGCTGCCCAGCTCATGATCATGATAATTTCATGATCGGCTTGATTTACATTCCAGATTTATTACTTCCTTGAATCCCCTGAACCATGGAATATCCACAGTTCTCCGAGGAAGAGAATTTTAAAGGCTCACATCTTCTCATGTCCGCCAACCCTCTGAATGAAGACATTTCTCCTCACCTCAGTCCTCAAAGACCCACCGCTCATCCTAGGACAATGACCCCTGGTTCTTCACCTCTGCAGTTAGGAGAGACAGCCTCGCAGTATATCATTGAATCCCAATAGTGCAGAAAGGAGGCCAGTTGGCCCATCAAGTTTTCATCAACCACCCAGTCCCTATCCCCGCAACCTCATGCATTTGCCCTCGCTAGTCCCCCTGACATTAAGGGGCAATTTAGCACGGCCAATCCACCTGACCCACACATTTTTGGACTGTGGGAGGAAACCGCAGAGGAAACCCACACAGACACGGGGAGAACGTGCAAACTCCACACAGACAGTGACCCTAGCCGGGAATCGAGCCCGGGTCCCTGGCGCTATGAGGCAGCGGTGTTAACCTCTGTGCCACCTACTCTGTGCCACCCACTCACCTGAAGAAGGGGCTTGCAGCTCCGAAAGCTTGTGTGGCTTTTGCTACCAAATAAACCTGTTGGACTTTAACCTGGTGTTGTTAAACTTCTTACCACCTACTCTGTGCATCTGTACCAGTGTGCAACCACTGTCTATCTACTCTGCCATCTTCTCTCAAAAGGAGCTCACCTCTCACTGCTTCTAAACAGGAGATGGACACCACAGCCAATGACTTCAGACAAACAGGCAGCAGTATAAACAGGGGTTTCTGAAATCCATCCAACGTCTCTGGGTCTCAACTCCCTCACAAAGTATTCTGGCACAAAGAGGCAGCTAATTACTGCTGAGTAGATATTGAAATTAGCTGTTGGACCATTCTTTTCCTATGTAAATGAAGCGATGTAAAATGAATCAGAGACTCAGCACACGAGTCCTCTTCTTTTCCTTTTCAGGCCACACATTCACCTTTCACTGATTTAAATGACAAAAGGCCTCGAGAATAAAGGATGAGTTCTGCTTGAAAGGCTTTATATCAACCCACCCTCCGTCTCTCTTCAACCCAGGCACAAGAGCCTGAATAGAATTCACCGCTTTCCACTGACTGAGTGAAATTCTGTTTTTCAGCCACAACAGAACGCAACCAAAAGGGTGTCTACAGGATGATTCCAAGCCGTCACCCACAGGGTTGTCATGGTGCCACAGTTGTATGAATGTGTTTAGGCTCCCAGTACAGAAGGAGGCCGCTGGGCCCATTGAGCATTTGTGGCTCATCAGTGGAGCTGTCCGATGAATCCCCGTCTCCTTCTCCGGAGCCTGGGATTGCCTTTCCCTTCAAACATTTATCCAATTCCCTTTTGAAAGTTACTACTGAATCTGCTTCCATCGCCCTTTCAGGCAGCGCCTTCCAGATCACAACAACTCCCTGGGTTCAAAAATTAAACCTCATAGAATCCCTACAGTGCAGAAGGAGGCCATTTGGCCCATTGAGTCTGCACTGATAATAATTCCACTTCGGCCCTATACCCATAACCCCACATATTTACCCCGCTAATCCCTCAAGTTATGCATCCCAGTGGCCAATGACCCTGACCCGTACATCTTTGGCCTGTGGGAGGAAACCAGAGCACCCGGAGGAAACCCACGCAGACACGGGGAGAACCTGCAGGCTCCACACAGACGGTGACCCGAGGCCAGAATTGAACCCGGGTCCCTGGCGCTGTAAGGTGGCAGTGCTAACCACTGTGCCACCATGCCACCCTCTGTTGCCTCTCGTTCTTCTGTCATAACCAGAATCCTGTATCCTCTGGTTGCCAATACCTCTGGCACTGGAAGCCGTTTCTCCTTATGTACTCTTATCAAAATCTTGAAAGACTCGACAACTTGTCTGAAATGTTAACACAATACTCGAGCCAAGATATCCACACTGTTTATTAGAGATCCAAGCTTTGTATCATTTGCATTATTCTCTGTTGCGAGATCCAAGACACCAACGCTGCACACTTCCCTCCAATCGAGAAAAACAACCGTTTGACAATGGTCCCTGTTTTCTGCCCCTTAGCCAATGTGGTGTCCACATGGTCACATCCCCTTTAATTCCATGTGCTTTAATTGTGCCAACAAATCTAAGTACGTGACAAGAGAGAAAATGCTAGAAAATCTCAGCAGGTCTGGCAGCATCTGTAAGGAGAGAAAAGTGCTGACATTTCGAGTCCAGATGACCCTTTGTCAAAGCTAAAAGGCATAAAAAGTGGGAGATATTTATACAGTAAGAAGTTTAACAACACCAGGTTAAAGTCCAACAGGTTTATTTGGTAGCAAAAGCCACACAAGCTTTCGGAGCTGCAAGCCCTTTCTTCAGGTGAGTGGGAATTCTGTTCACAAACAGAGCATATAAAGACACAAACTCAATTTACATGAATAATGGTTGGAATGCGAATACTTACAACTAATCAAGTCTTTAAGAAACAAAACAATTTGAGTGGAGAGAGCATCAAGACAGGCTAAAAAGATGTGTATTGTCTCCAGACAAGACAGCCAGTGAAACTCTGTGGGGGTTACAAATAGTGTGCCATGAACCCAATATCCCGGTTGAGGCCGTCCTCGTGTGTGCGGAACTTGGCTATCAGTTTCTGCTCAGCGACTCTGCGCCATCGTGTGTCGCGAAGGCCGCCTTGGAGAACGCTTACCCGAATATCAGAGGCCGAATGCCCGTGACCGCTGAAGTGCTCCCCAACAGGAAGAGAACAGTCTTGCCTGGTGATTGTCGAGCGGTGTTCATTCATCCGTTGTCGCAGCGTCTGCATAGTTTCCCCAATGTACCATGCCTCGGGACATCCTTTCTTGCAGCGTATCAGGTAGACAACGTTGGCCGAGTTGCAAGAGTATGTACCATGTACCTGGTGGATGGTGTTCTCACGTGAGATGATGGCATCTGTGTCGATGATCCGGCACATCTTGCAGAGGTTGCTGTGGCAGGGTTGTGTGGTGTCATGGTCACTGTTCTCCTGAAGGCTGGGTAGTTTGCTGCGGACAATGGTCTGTTTGAGGTTGTGCGGTTGTTTGAAGTCAAGAAGTGGGGGTGTGGGGATGGCCTTGGCGAGATGTTCGTCTTCATCAATGACATGTTGAAGGCTCCGGAGGAGATGCCGTAGCTTCTCCGCTCCGGGGAAGTACTGGACAACGAAGGGTACTCAACGAAGGGTGGCAACGAAGGAGCACTTCAGCGGTCACGGGCATTCGGCCTCTGATATTCGGGTAAGCGTTCTCCAAGGCGGCCTTCGCGACACACGACGGCGCAGAGACGCTGAGTAGAAACTGATAGCCAAGTTCCGCACACACAAGGACGGCCTCAACCGGGATATTGGGTTCATGGCACACTATTTGGAACCCCCACAGAGTTTCACTGGCTGTCTTGTCTGGAGACAATACACATCTTTTTAGCCTGTCTTGGTGCTCTCTCCACTCACATTGTTTTGTTTCTTAAAGACTTGATTAGTTGTAAGTATTCGCATTCCAACCATTATTCATGTAAATTGAGTTTGTGTCTTTCTTTGCTCTGTTTGTGAACAGAATTCCCACTCACCTGAAGAAGGGGCTTGCAGCTCCGAAAGCTTATGTGGCTTTTGCTACCAAATAAACCTGTTGGACTTTAACCTGGTGTTGTTAAACTTCTTACTGTGTTTACCCCAGTCCAACGCCGGCATCTCCACATCATGACTACCATAGATATTTATACTGCAGGGGGAGGGAATGAAAGATGAATCATAGCCATAGAAACCAGATTAAAGGGCTGCTAATGGCTGTCCACAGAGAGAATAAAGGATGTGAATGGCCAAACGGCAGAGAAGCTGTAAACTGTGACAGATGAAGATGTTGGGGGGAGGGGGGAATGCGACAGAGGCAGAATGTAGAAAAGGGGAAGCGGCAGAGGCCCGGGGGGGGGGGGGGTAGAATTTGCTTTTATTAAGTACATGACAAGGTTTTGGCCAAAACGGCAGCAGAGAACTTATGGCTGGAAATGAGTGGCTTTATTCTCACCAGTGATTGATTGGAGGAGGTTTTCCTTTGCTGGCAACTTAATGTCGACTGGGTCTCTGTCTCTGGAAGTGGTCTTTGTCAGGTGGGAAAAGAGGTGGGTCTGAGTCCTATTGTTACACTTATAGAGGTGGTAGCATAGTGGTATTGTCACCTGACTAGTAATCTAGCAAACCCACAGCAATGCTCTAGGGACCCAGGTTCAAATCCCACCATGGCAAATGGCGAAATTTGAATTCAATAAAAATCTGGAATTAAAAGTCTAATTTTGACCATAAAACCATTGTTGATGTAAAAATCCATCTGGTTCACTAATGCCATTTAGGGAAGGAAATCTACCATCGTCACTTGTCTGGCCTGCATGTGAATCCAGATCCACAGCAATGTGGTTGACTCTTAGCTACCCCCTCAGGGACATTGAGGGATGGCCAGAAATGCTGGACACCCAGCAATGCTCATGAATGAATAAAAAGCAATGGAAGCATTGGCCGTGGATTATTGCTTGCACTGGTTTCACAGAACACATCCTTAATAGGCCCAGCACTGACTGACTGTCCTTCTTACTGTGTTTCTGATAGCAGCACAGTGACACAATGGTTAGCACTGCTGCCTCACAGTGCCAGGGCTCCAGTTTCCTCCCATGGTCCAAAGATGTGCAGGTTAGGTGGATTGGCTACACCAAATTGCCCCTTAGCGACTAAAGATAAAAGTTTATTCATTTTTCCCACAGGTAGGCTTCCATCAACAGTGCATAGAAGTTATTGTGAAAACCCCCAAGTCGCCACGCTCTGGCACTTGTTTGGGCACACCGAGGGGGAATTTAGCATGGCACCTAACAGCACGTCTTTCAGACTGTGGGAGGAAACCGGAGCCCTGGAGGGAACGACGCAGACACTGGTTTCCTCCCACTTTCCTCTGAAAGACGTGCTGGTTAGGTGCATTGACCATGCTAAATTCTCCCTCAGGGAACCCGAACAGGCACCGGAGTGTGGCGACTAGGGAATTTTCAGTGATTTCATTGCAGTGTTAATGTAAGCCTACTGGTGACACTAATAAATAAACTTAAACTGAAACTTAAAATTTAGACATTCGCTGTTATTCAAAATGAATGCTTGGTTAACTATTAAACCTGGGTTTGCTTCCAAAATGCTACCTCAATAAGGTTTGCTGAGATGACAGGGTGGCATAGTGGTATTATCACTGGACTCGTAAACCTGAATCGCAGGGCGATCCTCTGGGGACCCGTGTTCAAGTCCCACCTTGGCAGATGGTGCAATTTGAAATTCAATTGAAGAAATCTGGAATTAAAAGTCTAATGGTCGAATGTCGAATGTCTAAAAGCCCATCTGGGTCTTTAGGGAAGGAAATCTGCCGTCCTTACCTGGTCTGGCCTACATGTGACTCCAGATCCACAGCAATATGGTTGACTCTCAAGTGCCCTCTGAATTGGGCAAAACACTCATATCGAGGATAATTAGGGACGGGCAACAAGATGTCCATCAGATTTTTAAAAATCCACTGCTCTAAGTGGGCAGGGAATCTTTAAAAAATGGTTGAGCAAGGCACTCAGTTGAAGAGTAGTTCGGGACCGGAAACAAATGCTGCTCCAGGCAGCAACAACCACACTTGACGATTGAATAAGGACTATCTGTCCCTCTTCTGTGTCAAGATGCGGAAACTCCGTTTATTTTGTTTGTTTAGTTTGAGTCTCTGCTCCCATGGCAACCAAACTGCATGAGCCTGTTGCCTGGGCAGAATTAGCATGTTCGCATCATTCCTCATTCCAGAACATTCTGTTTTACCTTAAATCTAAAAAGACAGTTCAAAGCATAACTGCCTTATGGAGTCTCACGTCCATAACAAAATAAGGATTTCAAAGAATTAATTTATGATGATCTTGTGATTGGTGGAATGTCACGACGGGGTAAGAAGTTTAACCATGACGCTAATTCTGTATAGAAGTTAAACTGGCAGACGAGGAGGGAGCAATGTTTACTTTGTTTGAAGCCGGAGATTGGATTGCTGTTTCAACTCACTCACATCCCACCAAATCATAAAATAAGAGAGAATGCTGGAGACACTCAGAGGACTGACAGCAGCTGTGGAGAGAGAAGCAGAGTTCGCTGGTGGAATCGAGTGGAACCTGTCGGAGTGTCCAAGAAGCTTGGGTGGGCCGGGGTAATGGGGGATGGGGGGTTACTGGGAGAATCGCTGTGAATCTCAATGGCACAGAACTGTCTTGCATTTAGTGAAGGGGCCAATTGAGGAAACCTTCCTGCGAGCAGGAGGAAGCCAATTCGCAGAAGGAGGCCATTCAGCCCATCAAGTCTGCACTGGCTCTCTGAAAGAGCATTCTATCTAGTCTCACTTCACTGCTTTAACCCCATAACCTTGCACATTCTCTCTTTTCAAAGAGCAATCCAATTCCTTTTTGAAAACCTCGAAGGAACCTGCCTCCACCACTCTCTCAGGAAGCTCATTCCAGACTCTGGGTGAAAATAAATTTCCTCACATCACCCCTATTCCCATTACCCATTATTTTGAATCTCAACCCTTGGTGCTCTTTTGAGGAGGGAACACTTTCTCACTACTCACCCTCTCCCTGTTCAGGATCTTGAATATCTCTATCAAGTCTCCTCTCAGCCTTCTTTTCTTCAAGGAAAACAGTCCCAACTTCTCTAATCTATCGTTGGCGACAAGGGGATTTTCACAGCAACTTCATTGTAGTGTTAATGTAAGTCAACCGCAAACTCCGCACAGACAGTGACCCAAGCCAGGAATCGAGCCCCCGTTTTTGGCACTATGAGACAGCAGTGCTAACCACTGTGCCACCGTGTTACCTACTTTTACTTTTCTTAAAGGTGAAGAACCCCGGTTTCTTCAATCTATCCACGTTCCTCATCCCTGGAACCATTCTCATTACTTTTTTTTCTGCACCCTCTCCAACACTTTACTCTAGGCGGGCACGGTGGCACAATGGTTAGCACTGCTGTCTTACAGCGCCAGGGACCCGGGATCAATTCCCGGCTTGGGTCACTGCCTGTGTGGAGTTTGCACATTCTCCTCATGTCGGCATGGGTTTCCTCCAGGTGCTCCGGTTTCCTCACACAGTCCAAAGACGTGCTGGTTGGGTGAATTGGCCATGCTAAATTCTCCCTCAGTGTATCCGAATAGGCACCAGAGTGTGGCGACTTGGGGATTTTCACAGTAACTTCATTGCAGTGTTAATGTAAGCCTACTTGTGACTAATAAATAAACTTGACTCCTTTTAAGATGTGATGGATCTTACACGGGATGCCAAATGTGCCGATCATTGGAAGGCAGGTGCAGGGTGGCAGAGTGGCAGTGGTTAGCACTGTGCCTCACAGCGCCAGGGACCTGGGTTCAATTCCCAGCTAGGGTCACTGTCTGCGTGGAGTTTGCACATTCTCCCCGTGTCTGCATGGATTTCCTCCGGGTGCTCCGGTTTCCTCACACAGTCCGAAAGATGAGCTGGTTAGGTGCATTGGCCGTGCTAAATTCTCCCTCAGTGTACCCGAACAAGTGCCGGAGTGTGACGACTAGGGGATTTTCACAGTAACTTCATTGTTAATGTAAGCCGACTTGTGAAAATAATTTTAAAAAATTAAACTTGAAGATGCAATATAAAATTGAGGGCAGGGCCAAGAGGAGCTTAATTCAAAGTTTGTTGTCTTGGCAGAATGAAATGGCTGACTGGCTTCTCCTCCAACTTCACTGCATCAGGCAATTATCACCCAGGCGCAGGATAGGAGTCAACAGGCCGTTAAATCTCCCCCAGCGCAATTAATTAGCAACCCGACTGCACAACCAACAAGTGAAACTGCCAGAGATTTGCTTTTTGACAAGTCATGCCAGGGGGTTTAATATTTTGAGCATCCATACACTTCAAGTTCTGAAGATGACATCATAGAATCATAGTGCAGAGGAGGCCATTCAGCCCACGAAGTCTGTACCGACTACAATCCCACCCAGGCCCTATTCCCGTAACCCCACATATTTACCCAACTAATCCCCTGACACTAGGGTCAATTTAGCATGGCCAATCAAGCTAACCAGCACATCTTTGGACTGTGGGAGGAAACCGGAGCACCCGGAGGAAACCCACGCAGACACGGGGAGAATGTGCAAACTCCACACAGACAGTGACCCGAGGCTGGAATTGAACCCGGTCCCCTGCACTGTGAGGCAGCAGTGCTAACCACTGTGCCACCATGCCACCCAAACAGCTGTTGAATATTCATGACTTTCCAATCACTTAAATAACATGTGTTTTAGTGATGAACTTCCATATTCACGGAGCTGCATTCAGCACCGTGAGTAAGTGGCTTGAGAGTTGGTGCAGGCTTCAGATTTTTGGACCACTGGGTTCTCTTCCATGGCAGATGGAGCCTGAACAAAAAGGATGGAATGCATCTTAACTGGAGGGGCACTAACATCCTAGCGGAAAGATTTCATCGTGCAGTTCGGGGGGATTTAAACAAATAAGGTGGGGGAGTGGGATCCACAGCAGTTGGTCAGAGAGTACAGAAACAGTGGAGAACTCAGTAAATAGGTCCAATAAGGCTAACAGAAATAAAACACAGGGAGCATGTACAAAACATGACAGGGACAGATGGTCTGAGGTGTGTTCGCTTTAACACAAGAACTATGACAGGTAAGGCAGATGAACTTAAAGCTTGGTCTACAATATGGAATTATGATGTTGTGGCAATTACAGAGACTTGGATGAAAGAAGGATAGAACTGGCATCTTAGCATTCCAGGATTTAGATGCTTCAGGCAAGATAGAGAGGGTGACAAAAGAGGTGGGGGTGTTGCTTTACTGGTTAGGGGGAATGTCACAGCGACACAGAGGGCGGACACCTTGGTGGGATCATGCAGTGAGGCCATATGGGTAAAACTCAGGAACAGGGGCGGTGCAATCACACTGTTGGGGTTGTACTACCGACCTCCCAACAGCCAGCGTGAAGTGGAGGAACTGATTATGGGAAGATGCAAAAACATGGTGGATGATTTTAACTTCCCCAATATAGACTGGAATTCCTTTAGTGCCAGGGGCTTGGACGGGGCAGAGTTTGTTCAGTGTATCCAAGAGTGTTTCTTGAGGCAATATGTAGATAGTCCAACTTGGGAAGGGGCTATCTTAGACCTGGTTCTGGCAAACGAGTCTGGACAGGTGATTGATGTCTCAGTGGGGGACCATTTTGGGAACAGTGATCACAATTCTATATATTTCAAGATACTTGTAGTAAAGGATAGAAGTAGTCCCAGAGTGAAAGCACTAAACAGAGTGAAGGCTAACTGCAACAGCATTAGGCAGGAGCCAGGGAATGTAAACTGGGGGTGGCTGTTTGACAGTAAATCCACATCCAATATGTGGGAGTCTTTTAAAAGTCAATTGTTAACAATTCAGGGCAAGTATGTCCCTGTAAAATTGAAGGATAAAGATGGCGAGATTCGGAAACCCTGGATGACAAGAGAGATTGTGAGCTGAGTGAAAAAGAAGAAGGAGCAGGAAATTGAAAATGGTTAAGGCTCTTAAGGAAGACAAAGATAGCAGGAAAGAATTTAAACAGGGACTTTGGAGGGCTAAAAGGGGCCATGTAATGTCCTTAGCAGGCAGGATTAAGGAGAATCTCAAGGCTTTTAATGCATATATAAGGAGGCAGAAGGTAGCTAAGGAGAGGGTGGATCCACTCAAGGACAGTGGAGGGAATTTGTGTGTGGATCCAGATGAGGTACTTTGCATCAGTATTCACAAAGGAGAAGGATGTGGTGGATGGTGAGTGTAGAAAGGAGGATGTTGACATTCTGGGACATGCTGAGATAAAAAGGGAGAAAGTATTGGAGGTTTTGAAAAACATGAAGGTGGACAAGTCCCCAGGGCCAAATAGTGCCGATACAGATGCATCTCTAATCTAATATTTTCTTGCCACTATGCGATCCATATCCCTCTATTCCCTGCCTATTCATGTATCTATCCAGATGCTTCTTGAACGTGACAGAATCTGCTTCCACCACCTCCTCCGGCAGCGCGTTCCAGACATTCACCACCCTCTGTGTGTAAAAGTTGCCCCTTATATCTCTTTTAAACTTTCCCCCTTCTCATTTTCAACATATGCCCTCGAGTTATTGACCCTCAGGGTCAATTTGGGCCTGGGTCTTTGAGATTTGGGTTTGCCCAGTCCAGTCAGAGTGTTGGCTTTGTAACATTAAGGGTGGAGTAAAAATATTTTAAAAAACAATTCCTCCAGGGTTACAGTCAGACGACAAGCGTGAGACATATTCCTGAGATCTGAGAACATTTAAGGGGTGGCTGGATAAGTGTTTGTGAAGGGCATTTGATTGTGATTCAATCATTGGCAATCAGCAGGGAGATGAGGGCTGAGAGGGCACTGACAAAAGGAGTGAGTAAGATGTTAGAAAATCCACAGAAGGTAGTCACAATGTGGAATTCTCTCGGTGACACAGTGGTGAGCACTGCTACCTCACGGTGCCAAGGACCTGGGTTCAATTCCCGGCTTGGGTCACTGTCTGTGTGGAGTTTGCAAATTGTCTGCGAAGGTTTCCTCCAGGTGCTCTGGATTTTTCTCTCACAATCTGAAAGATGTGCCAGTTAGGTGCTTTGACCTGAACAGCACCGGAGTGTGGCGACGAGGAGAATTTCACAGTAACTTCATTGCAGTATTAAAGTAAGCCTTACTTGTAACGAACAAATAAAGTTTTTTTTAAACAGCACTTGGAGCAGAACCCTTTTAAAAACAGGTAGACCTTTTTTTTCAATAAAGTGGAATATTGAGGAGTACGGTGAACATGCAGGACAGTGGGGTTAAATTGCTGGGCTCAGAGTAAAACACAACAATGGGTTTGATGGCCAAAATAACCTGATGCCGTGCTTTAATATTGTAAACTTTTGTGGCTGATTAGCCTCACAGTGCTGAGATTATCAGATGCAGAATGGCCACTTAGACCAGGTACTGGGTGGACCATATCATAACAAAGGATTAGTCAATGCAAAGAAAGTCATATCATTAAATATGATCCCAAGTGCAGTCCGTTGTGATGTGCGTAGCTCCCATTATGAAAGAGTTCTTTTTTAAAGAAAGACCTTTCCTATTAGAGTCATAGGGCAGGATTTTCCCGTCCCGCCCTCCATGGGAATCGTAGCGGGCAGGACAGACCATGTAAAGGTCCATTGACATCGGGTGGGATTTTCCGGTCTTGGGGAGAGCGCGGCCGGAAAATTCCTCCCATGGAGTCATAGAGATATACAGCACAGAAACAGGCCCTTCGGCCCAACTCGTCCATGTCGACCAGAGAATCATAGAATCCTGACAGTGCAGAAGGAAGCCATTTGGCCCATCGAGTCTGCACCGATCACCCCATTCCATAACCCCACATATTTACCCTGCTCATCCCCTGACACTAGGGTCAATTTAGCATGGCCAACCTAACCTGCACATCTTTGGACTGTGGGAGGAAACCGGAGCACCCAGAGGAAACCCACATAGACATGGGGAGAATGTGCAGACTCCACACAGGCAGTGACCCGAGGCCGGAATTTAACCCGGGTCCCTGGCGCTGTGAGGCAGCAGTGCTAACCACTGTGCCACCATTTGATTGGTGGCAAATGCCATGCCAACAGGTTTCCTAAACTGAACTGGTCCCATTTGTCTGTGTTTAGTTCCTATCCCACTAAACCTTTCTGACCCAAGCACCTGTCAAAATTCTTTTAAATGTTGTTATTGTACCCACCTCTACCACCTCCTTTGGCAGCTCATTCCATATACACATCACCTTCTGTGTGAAAAATTTGCCCCTCAGGTTCCTTTTAAATCTTTCCCTTCTCACCTTAAACCTATTCCCTCTAGTTTTGGACTCGCCTACCCTGGGGCAAAAACCTTGAGTATCCACATTATCTATGTTCCTCATGATTTTATAAACCTCTATAGGGTCAGCCCCCATCCTCCCACGCTCCAGGGAAAAAGGTCCGATACTTTCCAGTCTCTCAAACCTTCCAGTCCCGGTAGCATCCTTGTCAATCTTTTTTGCATCCTTTCCAGTGTAATAACATCCTTCCTATAGCACGCCGACCAGAATTATATACAGTACTCCAAACATGGCCTTGCCAATGTCTTGTACGGTTTTGTATGATAATTTTCCTCTTCACCCTTGTATATTTATGCAGTGCCACATCGAAGAATTATGAAGGGAAGTGTGGGGTTACAATGGGTTATGATGCCCCAGGACACATTGCATGATCAGCTAGCAAAAAAACTCCATGAAATTAAATACTGTTTGATATATGAATGTATTTTTATTCATTCGTGGGATGTGTATTTATTGCGCATCCCTAATTGCCTTTGAGAAGGTGGTGGTGAGCTGCCTTTCTGAACCGCTGCAGTCCATGTGGTGTAGGTGCACCCACTGTGCTGTTTGGCACCTATACTATGTATCAGGTGGCATATAGATTGGAATGCAGCATAGGCCAATAGCCTCGTGCGAGGGAGGGCTGCTGAGTGGCCTCCTTAAAACCTACCTCCTTTACCAGCATTGGTCACCTTTCCTAAAGGTTCCTGATTTGACTCTGCAAATTTTATGACTAAATTTCTGTAAGGTGCGAATAGATGTTTATACACATAAGTGTGAGGTGTTGCATTTTAGAAAGTCAAATCAAGGTAGGATTTTCACGGAGAATGGTAGGACCTTGGGGACTATCGCGGAACCTTGGAGGGACCTTGGAGTTTAGGTGCACGGTTCTCTAAAAGTGGAGTCACAGGCACATAGGGCAGTGAAGAAGGCCTTTGGCATGCTGGCCTTCATCAGTCAGTAAGAGTTTTAACAACACCAGGTTAAAGTCCGACAGGTTTATTTGGTAGCAAATGCCATTTGCTTTCGGAGCGCTGCTCCTTCATCAGATGGAGTGGATATCTTCATCAGTCAGGGCATTGAGTACAGAAGTTGGAAATTATGTTGCAGTTGTACAGGACATCAGTGAGGCTGCACCTGGAGTATTGTGCTTAGTTTTGGTCGTCTTGCTATGGGAAAGATTTTATTAAACTGGAGAGAGTGCATAAGAAAATTACAAGGATGTTGCCAGGATTCAAGGGACTGAGTAATAGGGAGAGATTGGAGTCCCAGTCTATCTTTGGAGCGTAGGAGACTGAGGGGTGATCTTATAGAGGTGTATAAGATCACTTCATCCCCGGGACCTGATGAGGTATATGTGAGGACGTTGTGGGAGGCTAGGGAGGAAATTGTGGGTCCCCTAGCCGAGATATTTCAATCATCGATAGTAACGGGTGAGGTGCCTGAAGATTGGAGAGTGGCAAATGTTGTGCCTTTGTTTAAAAAGGGCTGCAGGGAAAAGCCTGGGATCTACAGGCCAGTGAGCCTCACATCTGTGGTGGGTAAATTGTTGGAAGGTATTTTGAGAGACAGGATCTACAGGCATTTAGAGGCGCAAGGATTGATTTGGGACAGTCAGCATGGCTTTGTGAGTGGAAAATCATGTCTCACAAATTTGATTGAGTTTTTTGAAGGGGTAACCAAGAAGGTAGATGAAGGCAGTGCAGTTGATGTTGTCTACATGGACTTTAGCAAGGCCTTTGATAAGGTACCACATGGTAGGCTGTTGCATAAGGATCCAGGGTGAGGTATCTCAATGGATACAAAATTGGCTTCTTGACAGAAGCCAGAGGGTGGTTGTAGAGAGTTGTTTGTCAACTGGAGGCCTGTGATCAGCGGTGTGCCTCAGGGATCAGTGCTGGGCCCACTGTTATTTGTCATTTATATTAATGATTTGGATGAGAATATAGGAGGCATGGTTACGAGGTTTGCAGATGACACTAAGATTGGTGGTATAGTGGACAGTGAAGAAAGTTATCTCCAATTGCAACGGGATCTTGATCAATTGGGCCAGTGGGCTGACGAATGGCAGATGGAGTATAATTTAGACAAATGCGAGGTGATGCATTTTGGTAGATTGAACCAGGGCAGGACTTACTCAGTTAATGGTAGGGCGTTGGGGAGAGTTACAGAACAAAGAGATCTAGGGGTACATGTTCATAGCTCCTTGAAAGTGGAGTCACAGGTGGACAGAGTGGTGAAGAAGGCATTCGACATGCTTGGTTTCATCGGTCAGAACATTGAATACAGGAGTTGGAATGTCTTGTTGAAGTTGTACAAGACATTGGTAAGACCACACTTGGAATACTGTGTGCGATTCTGGTCACCCTATTATAGAAAGGATATTATTAAACTAGAAAGAGTGCAGAAAAGATTTACTAGGATGCTACCGGGACTTGATGGATTGAATTATAAGGAGAGGCTGGATAGACTGGGACTTTTTTCTCTGAAGCATAGGAGGCTGAGGGGTGATCTTATAGAGTTCTATAAAATAATGAGGGACACAGATCAGCTAGATCGTCAATGTCTTTTCCCAAAGGTAGGGGAGTCTAAAACTAGAGGGCATAGGTTTCAGGTGAGAGGGGAGAGATACAAAAGTGTCCAGAGGGGCAATTTTTTCACACAGAGGGTGGTGAGTGTCTGGAACAAGCTGCCAGAGGTAGTAGTAGAGGTGGGTACAATTTTGTCTTTTAAAAAGCATTTAGATAATTACATGGGTACAATGAGTATAGAGGGATATGGGCCAAATGCGGGCAATTGGGGTTTAGCTTAGGGGTTTTAAAAAAAAAGGGCGACATGGACAAGTTGGGCCAAAGGTCTGTTTCCATGCTGTAAACCTCTATGACTCTATGAGAGGCGTGGATAGGGTGAATGCACTCAGTCTTTTTCCTCGGGTTGGGGAATCGAGAACTAGAGGGCATAGGTTTAAGTTAAGTGAGGAAAGAATTAATGGGAACCCGAGGAGCAACATTTTTTACACAGAGGGTGGGACATATGTGGAATGAGCTGCCGGAGGAAGTGGTTGAGGCAGGGACATTGACAACATTTAAAAGTCATTTGGACAGATACATGGATAGAAAGGTTTAGAGGGATATGGGCCAAATGCAGGCAAATGGAGTTAGATTAGATGGACATTTTGGTCGGCATGGACCAATTTTGGCCATAGAACCTGTTTCCGTGCTGTAGATTCTATGATTCTGTGTTCTGCTATGATAAAGGCGTGACATTGTATTGTTTTATGACTCTATGCCAAATGCGGGCAATTGGGACCGGTTGGGCTGAAGGGCCTGTTTCCATGCTGCATTGTTCTATGATTCTATGGGTGGAGTTTTATGGCCTTGCTCATCCCAAAACCGTAAACTCCCGCCTGAGGTCAACAGACCATCCCATTGCCCACCCCTCGCCCACTCCAATTCCCGTGGCGGGCAGGGTGGTAAACTTTCCGGCCTATGACTCTATAATGAGCAGCCCACTCAATCAGTACTCCTACAACCATCTTAGGCATTCATTCCTGCTCCACGCCGCCAACCAACAACGCAGAATGGCAGCAGTGTTTACAAACATAAGATACACCACAACAGCGCACCATGGCTCCCTCCACAGCACTTTCCAAACCTGGGAACTCTATCGCCAAGAAGGACAAGGGCAACAGATGCAAGAGAACCCCACCACCTGCAAGCGCCCCTCCAATCCTGACTTGGAACTATATCACCACTCAGTCACTGTAATTGGGTGAAAAACCTGGAACTCCCTAACAGCACTGTGAACGGACCTGTGCCACATGGACTGCAGCAGTTCAAGAGGGGAGCACACCACCACCTTCTCAAGGGCAATTAGGGATTGGCAATAAATGCTGGCCCAGCCAGCGATGCCACGAATAAATGAAAAATTCTTGCTGTGAAGGGCAGCTCTGGTTCTTATGCGCAGTGACATTGCAGAAACAACATCTTTGCATCGTAACTGCACATAGCCCACCAACCATTTTATCATTAACTAATGTTTTCCAGTCATAAACAGTGAGAGCAAAGCTTCACTATCGTAATACCTTGAGAGCGACTTGCTGTGACTTAAAGTTAAGAAGTCTTTATTATCAACAGCATAAATGTGTATGTACCAAGCAATGGTCAGACAGAACTAAAGAGATGGCTACACTCTATGCTCCCCGACTCCCTGGCCCTGGACACCTGCCTTTGCTTCTGATTGGCTCGGCTTGCCGTGCTAGTTCTCCATAGGCCCGATCATGTGGTCCTCAGGAATTGCTCCCTTAAAGGGACCACATATCAACATTGGCTAAACCTCAAGATGTTTTCCATTCTGGATTCTGATAGGCAGCACGGTGGCACAGTGGTTAGCACTGCTGCCTCACAGCGCCAGGGACCCGGGTTCAATTCCTGGCTTGGGCCACTGCATGTGTGGAGTTTGCACATTCTCCCCATGTCTGCATGGGTTTCCTCCAGGAGCTCTGGTTTCCTCCCACAGTCCAAAGGTGTTCGGGTTAGGTGGATTGGCCATGCTAAATTGCCCCTTAGTGTCAGGGGGACTAGCTGGGGTAAATGCATGGGATTATGAGGATAGGACTTGGATGAGATTGTGATCAGTGCAGATTTGATGGGCCGAATGCTCTCCTTCTGCACTGTAGGATTCTATGTTGACACATAGTGCAACTGTGGTGACTTCTTTTCTGCCCACCTTTCCTCCGTCAAATCCTCCATGCCTGAAGGTTCAATTTTGTTCACAATGGTACCATATCACATCTTTTGGTAGCTTCCACAGAGGTTGTCAGTGACAACGTGAGAGCCTCAAATATTTTAACATTTTAAAATAGGTCATTTATGGGACATGGGCGCCGCCGGCTGGCCAGCATTTATCGCTCATCCCTAGTTGCCCTTGAGAAGTTGGTGGTGAGGGGCCTACTTGGATATACCCTGCGTGGCTTGCTCGGCCATGTCGGAAAGAAGTTAGGAGTCACATACAGGCCAAGTCAGGGAAGGACGGCAGATTTCCCCTCTTAATGGACATTAATGAACCAGTCTTTACCATCTAGAAGACGCACTCACCAAGGTAGTTTCAACAGCATTTTCCAAGGCTGTGACCTCTACCAATGGGAAGAAGAAAGTCAGGAGGTACATGAGAACACACCACTCGCCATCCTCATTTGCAAATACATTGTTGCCCCTACGTTGACAACGTTCTGGAACTCACGACTTAACAGATTTTTGGGAGTGGCTTCACCAAACGGACTTAAATGTTTCAATAAAAGAGTTCACCATCACCTTCTCAAGAGTAATAAATGCTGAGGTTATTAAGTGAAGATTACTAAAAAATATGGAGCAAAAGCAGGTAAATGGAATTGAGGAACAGATCACCCATCATCCAGCTGAATGGGTGCGAGAATCATAGAATTCCTACACTGCAGGAGGAGCCCATTCAGCCCATCAAGTCTGCACTGACTCTCAAGCAGAGCATCTTACCCAGGCCCACCCCCTGCCCTATCCCCGTAACCCCACACATTTATCCGGCTAATCCACACATCTTGGGACACTAATGGGCAATTTAGCATGGCCAATCCGCCTAATATGTACATCTTTGGACTGTGGGAGGAAACCGGAGCACCCAGAGAAAACCCATGCAGACACGGGGAGAACATGCAGACTCCACACAGACAGTGACCCAAGCCGGGAATTGAAGGGATCTACATAGCGTTGTGAGGCAGCAGTGCTAGCCACTGTGTCACCGTGCTGCTATTGGCTCAAGGGGCTGAATGGCCTCATCTCATTTTATAGAGAGCCTCATTTCCCCATGACAGGGAAATCAGTGCCACCCAGATGGCACACATCAGGTGAGTTCATGAAAGGTTAGTTGTCCAAAGGTGGCGGTGAATTGAAAGACAGGAATAGGAGGAAAACGCAAAATACTGCGGATGCTGAAATCTGAAACAAAATCAGAAAAATGCTGGAAAACCTCAGCAGGTCTGACAGCATCTGTGGAGAACAGAGCCAATGTTTCATGTCTAGATGACCCTTCGTCAGAGGTCAGAAGAAAGCGGGCCTGATTTTACCATCGCGTTGTGCCCGTTTTTGGGTGTGAAAACTTGGTAAAGTCGGGTGGGAGGCGAGTAGCGTGATCCACACCCACCTCCGCGCCGGTTCCTCCTTTACCAAGGCCCGAAAATGGCCCCGATCTGGACCGGGCGCGAAATAGGCGCGACGGCCGTTTAAATTCATTTGCGTGCATTTAAATTAACTTAATGGCTGAACGCCCAACTTCCCCCTTTGCCACTGCTTTCGCCAATCCAGAATTGGCTCGAAACAGACATGTTCTACAAAAGTCCGAATCGGACACCCCAGTTAGTGAGGAGGTAAGTGCCGACGGCTCTCTGCTTGAGATCGGTGGAGGGGAAGAGGGGCCGCTGCCATTCTGCCTGAGATCAGGGAGGGGGGAGGGGGGGGTCTGCTGCCACTCTGCCTGAGATCAGTGAGGGGGAAGGGGAGAGTCCTCTGCCACTCTGCCTGAGATCGGTGAGGGGGAAGGGCGGGTTCACTGCCACTCTGCCTGAGATCGGTGAGGGGGAAGGGCGGGTTCACTGCCACTCTGCCTGAGATCAGTGAGGTGGAAGGGGAGAGTCCTCTGCCATTCTGCCTGAGATCGGTGAGGGGGAAGGGGGGGTCTGCTGCCACTCTGCCTGAGGTCAGTGGGGCGGAAGGAGGGAAGGGGCCCACAATCGGTATGGGTGGTGGAGGGGGTGGGGGGATAAGGAAAACAGCAGTGTTGTGGGGGTGGGGCAATGTCTGTGGCGGCCAGGAGGAGGCATTATCCGGCCTGGGAGCGATGTGGCAGGGGAGCCACATTCTATCATTTTTTTGTCTGCGCATGTGCAGTTGGAGGTACCGATCGGAGCTGCAGAATTTTGGGCATGTTAAGCCCCGCCCACAGGCTTCTGCTGCACAATTCGGAATTGCTGATATTTTTTCAGGCAGAGTGTGTATGGGGCGCCTGAGAACGAGTCTAAAAGTTGGATCTGAAACATCCCCAGTTTCAAGCCCACCCAGCACTTAGAATTAAAATGACAAAATATTGCCCAGAGAGTCAGCAGAAACTTATACAATGAGGGTAGGGAGGGGTGGTGGAATTGGACAAAGGGAATGTAAATGAGCATGCAGGAGGCTGAGAAAGTTTTGAAAGTGAATATAAGGAACATGGTGTTAAGACTGGTATGTAAATGCCTAGTGCGGCACGGTAGCGCAGTGGGTGGCACTGCTGCTTCACAGCTCCAGGGTCCCGGGTTCGATTCCCGGCTCGGGTCACTGTCTGTGTGGAGTTTGCACATTCTCCTCGTGTCTGCGTGGGTTTCCTCCGGGTGCTCCGGTTTCCTCCCACAGTCCAAAGATGTGCAGGTTAGGTTGATTGGCCAGGTTAAAAATTGCCCCTTAGAATCCTAAAATGCGTAGGTTAGAGGGATTAGCGGGCCTGGGTGGGATTGTGGTCGGTGCAGACTCGATGGGCTGAATGGCCTCCTTCTGCACTGTAGGGTTTCTCTGATTCTTTATATGAACCTTGTCCCATCCACAATTTCACACCACGATTGAACCAACACGTGCATCATTTCCAAAGTTACAGAGAACAAAATGGAAAACCATCTCAGGGAGGATGTACGTAGGAACACACGGAAGAAGAGATGGCCGTTCATCCCCTGTTCTGCCATTCGATTAGATCATGGTGAACCTGCAACTCAACGCTGCTCACTCTCTGTTGCTTCATATTCCCACCCAACCAAACTCCATCAATCTCTGGCGTGAGAGCTCCAAATACATTCACAGCCTCTTTGGAAAGACAGCTCCAGCTTTCTACGACCTTTTGTTTAGGGCGGCATCTTGGCACAATGGTTAGCAGTGCTGCTTCAGGACCCACGCTCAATTCCAGCCTCAGGTCACTGTCTGTGTCTTTGCACATTCTCCCCGTGTCTGCGTGGGTTTCCTCACACATGCCAAAGATGTGCAGGCTAGGTGGATTGCCCATGTTAAATTGTCCCTTATTGTCCCAAAATGTGTAGATTAGGGGGATTAGTCATAGTAAACTATAGAATCCCTACAGTGCAGAAGGAGGCCATCCGGCCCATCGAGTCTGCACCGACCACAATCCCACCTAGCCCGTAGCCCCGCATATTTACCCTGTTAGTCCAGCTGATGCTAAGTGGCAAGTTAGCACGGCCAATCAATGTGTGGGGTCGCGGGGATAGGACAGGGGAGAGGGACTGGGTAAGATACTCTGTCAGAGAGTTGGTGCAGACTTGATGGGCCGAATGGACTCTTCCTGCAATGGAGGGATCCTATGATTCTCTGAACAATGGTTTCCTTATTTCAGCCCCGAGATCTAGTTGCGTCTTCTTATTCCGATTTTCCCATGAGAGGAAATCATTTCTCAGTCCGTAATCAATCAAATCCTTTTAACATTGTAAACACCTTAATCAAATCAGCGCTCGCTCACCTATAACAAAGAGACTACAAACCAAGTCACTGTGACTATCCTCACAACAAGCCCCACAGACATCAGCACTTACAGCTCTGACATTATTTGGGGGAAAAAAACAGACAGAAATTATCTCCAAACATAGTTGCTAAGATACTCAGATCAGAATGTTATTGTCACCAATAGCCCTGAATAATGACATCAATCTGGAGCACTAAAATAATGAATTACAATTTTGAAATTTGCAGATGACACCAAGCTGGAGGGGGTGGGGATGGCGTACAGCTAATACTGAGGAAGACTTTGATGAAATACAGGGAGCCATTAATAAACTTGCAGCATGGGCGTGTAAATGTCAAATTAATTTTCATATAGGTTAGCGCGAGCTCGCTCAGTTCAATCCTCAGAATATGGAGGGCAAATGCACATCGGAAAATAGGAGTTTAAATGGGGTAAAGGAGCAAAGGGATCCAGGGGGGTACCGAGCCATCAAAATAGCTATCTAGGTTTAAAAAGGCCATCAGGAAATCCAACTTGGGTTCATTTACAGAAGAATTGAATTGTAAAAAAAAGAACAGAAAAGGAATGTTAAACCTACGTGGAAGCTTATTTAGAAGATATTTGGAGGACCAAATCAGTTACATAGGTAAGATGGGCATCGAGGGGCATGGGCCAAATGCAGGCAATTGGAACTAGCTTAGTGGGAAAAACTGGGTGGCATGGACAGTTTGGGCCGAAGGGCCTGTTTCCATGCTGTTAACCTCTATAACTCTATGACCGTGCACAGTTTCGGTCTCCAAATTCTAAAATAAGGATGCAGAGGCATAAGTTTTTTTTAAATTCATTCATTGGATATGGGCGTCGCTGGCTGGCCAGCATTTATTGCCCATCCCCAGTTGCCCGAGGGCAGTTGAGCGTTGCTCTGGAGTCACATGTAGGCCAGACCAAGTAAGGATGGCAGATTTCCTTCCCCAAAAGACATTAGTGAACCAGATGGGACTTTCTGACAATTGACCAGAGTTTCATGGTCATTGATAGATTCTTAATTCCAGATTTTTTTATTGAATTCAAATTCCACCATCTGCCATGGCGGGATTCGAACCCAGGTCCTCAGAACATTGGCTGGGTTTCCAGATTGATAGTCTAGCACTAATACCACCAGGCTATCGCCCAGTGTAGAAATGATTTGCAATGATGATGATACCTGAACTGAGAATTTCGGTAAAAGTTGAATACTCTGGGCTCTCTATTTTAGAGAAGAGAAAGTTGAATGGTGAGCTGAAAGAAGCTTTTAAAATTATACAAGAAGGTCGATAGGATGGATGTAGATAAGATCTTTCTAGCTTTGGGAGGGAGCAAAACTATGGGTCATAAAGACAAGATGATCACAGATAAATCCAATAAGGGATTCAGCAGAAATGGCTTTTCCTGGTGAATGGTTCGATATGGAACTCACGACCACAAAGAATTGTTGAGAGCAATATCGAGGAGCTAGATAAACTTAAAAGATAGAGAAGATTGGAAGGTAACATTGCTAAGGTTAGAGTGTGGGGAGACTCCTATGGAGCATAATCACTGGCATAGACACAATGGCACAAATGGACTGTTTCTCTAAAGTAAAGTTGATTTATTAGTTACAGGTAAGGCTTACATTAACACTGCAATGAAGTTACCCTGAAATTCCCTTAGTCGCCACGCTCTGGCTGGCACCTGTTTGGGTAAACGTACCTAGCCAGCACGTGTTTAAGACTGTGGGAGGAAACCAGGGCAGCCGGAGGAAACCCACACAGAAATGAGGAGAACGTGCACACTCCACACAGACAGTGACCCAAGTCAGGAAGCGAATCCAGGTCCCTGGCACTGTGAGGCAGCAGTGCTAACCACTGTGCCACCGTGCTGTAACTCCTATCTAATCTCGGGGATTTTCACTGCAGTGTTAATGGAAGCCTTGTGACACTAATAAATAAATTTAAAACTAATCAGTAATCTGCTTCTGTGCTGTAAATTGAAAGTACAAATCTCTGCTCCTCATCTAATAACAGAAATTGGGGAGCCAGTGTAAGTGGACAATATCTGTGAAATATTATAGTACCATCGTAGGAGTAGTTCAAACCATCGTGCCTCCATGCCAGCTCGACAGTTAAACTACGCGATTGCTTATTTTCACCTGCTCTTTCCCGAGAGCATTTCTGTTCCCGTCAAATATTTATCCGATTCCCTTTTGAATGTCATCATTGAACCTGCTTCTCTTCCAACCGTACATTACAACAACTCACTGCATTAAAAACTGTCTCCTCACCTTGCGTCTGGTTCTGCCCCAATTTAAATCAATGGCCTTTGCTTTGCACTCCCTTCTGCTGAAGCCACCTTCAGCACTGTGCATTCATTTGTGTGGGTTCTTGCGGTGTTGTAAAGGTCTGCTCAGAATCCCCACAGTGCAGAAGGAGGCCATTCGTCCCATCAGTTCTTCACCAACTCTCCGAAGGAGTGTCTTACCCTGGCTCACCCCTGCCCTATCCCCAGAATCCCACGCATTTATTCCATTAATACCCATGACCTACATATCTTTGGACACTAATGGGCAATTTAGCATGACCAATCCACCCAACCTATGCATCTTTGGAGTGTGGGAGGAAAGCAGAGCACCTGGAGGAAACCCATGCAGACATGGGGAGAACATGCAAACTCTGCACAGACCCAAGGCTGGAATTGAACCTGTGTCCTTGGCGCTGTGAGGCAGCAATTTTAACCACTGAGCAAGTTAGGCTATAATTCATAGAATCATACTGCAGAGAAAAAGGCCATTCAACCCATCATGTTTGTGGCGGTTCCTGGAAAAAGCTATCCAATTAGTCACCATATCCCACCCTCACTCACCCACCTTTTCTTTCCCTATGTTCCTGCATTTGCTGGAAAGGTGATGGCCCAATGGTATTATCACTAGACTATTAATCCAGAAACTCAGCTGGGGTCCTGGGTTCAAATCCCACCATGACAGATGGTAGGATTTAAATTCAATAAAAAAAAAACTGGAATTAATACTGATTACCATGAAACCATTGTCAATTGCCAGAAAAAACCATCTGTTTCATTAATGTCCTTTAAGGACGGAAATCTGCTGTCCTTACCTGGTCTGGCTTACATGTGACTCCAGAGCCACAGCAATGTGGTTGACTCTCAACTGCTACAAAGTACAAAGAAAATTACAGCACAGGAACAGGTCCTCCAAGCCTGCACCCACCATGCTGCCCATGTGAGCCCCCTACCCTTCTGGGGACCATATTCCCATCCTATTTTTCCAGACGCCCCTTAAAAGTGGTTACCATATCTGCTTCCACTACCTCCCCCGGCAGTGAGTTCCAGTAGGAAGGAACTTAAATATGGGATTCAGAGGACTAGAAGGGGCCATGAAATGTCTTTAGCTAATAGGGTCAAGAGGAATATTTCAGAATGTAGATCTGGAGCTAGCTTCTGCAGGGATCAGTGCTGGGACCTCTGTTGTTTATCGTATATTTAAATGATCTGAAGGAAAATGTGGGTGGTCTGATTAGTAAGTTCGCAGATGACACGAAGATTGGTGGAGTTGCTGATAGTGCCAGGTATTGTCAGAGGTTACAACAGATAGATTGGAGACTTGGGCACAGAAATGGCAGATGGAGTTTAATCCAGACAAAAGCGAGGATTTAGGTGTGAATTATACTGTAAATGGCAGAACTCTTCGGAATATTAACAAGCAGAGGGATCTGGGTGTGCAGGTCCACAGTTCCCTAAAAGTGGCAACACAGGTGGCCAAGATGATTATCATAGAAATCATAGAAACCCTACAGTACAGAAAGAGGCCATTTGGCCCATCAAGTCTGCACCGACCACAATCCCACCCAGGCCCTACCCCCATATCCCTACATATTTTACCCACTAATCCCTCTAATCTACACATCCCAGGACACCAAGGGGCAATTTTAGCGTGGCCAATCCACCTAACCCGCACATCTTTGGACTGTGGGAGGAAACTCCGGGGCACCTGGAGGAAACCCACGCAGACACGAGGAGAATGTGCAAACTCCACACAGACAGTGACCCAAGCCGGGAATCGAACCCAGGTCCCTGGAGCTGTGAAGCAGCAGTGCTAGCCACTGTGCTACCGTGCCGCCCCTTTTTATCAGGTAAGGACAGCAGGTTTCCTTCCGAATGATTACCATTAAGAAGACATGTTGCCAAATGAATTTAATTTGCCCAGCTGTTGGTGTGATTTGTGCCAGTCCTGATGCCCTAACTAAACTAAAAAGAACCTACCCTTATTTGGTCTGTATCCCTCTATTCCCTCCCTATTCATGTACCCATCCAGATACCTCTTAAATGTTGCGAACGTACCTGCTTCCACCCCGTTCTCTGGCAGCGCGTTCCAGGCACCCATTCTCTTTGAAAAACTTCCCTCACACATCTCCCTTAAACTTTCCCCCTCTCACCTTGAGCCTGTGCCCCCTTGTAATTGACGCTTCCACCCTGGGGAAAAGCCTCTGACTATCCACCCTGTCTGTGCCTCTCATAATTTTGTAGCCCTCTATCAGGTTTCCCCTCAGCCTCCGTCTTTCCAGTGAAAACAATCCTAGTTTATTCAACCTCTCCTCATAGACAACACCCTCAAGACCACGCAACATCCTGGTGAACATTCTTTGCACTCTCTCCAAAGCTTCCATGTCCTTCTGGTAGCGTGGTGACCACAACTGCATGCAATACTCCAAATGCGGCCTAACCAAGGTTTGTGTATAGCTGCAACATGATTTCCCAACTCCTGTACTCAATGCCCTGGCTGATGAAGACAAACACGCCTGTAATCTTGGAGGGCCGAAGGGCCTATTCCTGTGCTGCACTGTTCTTTGTTCTTTGTAAATACGGTTGTAAGTCAAGGATTTTAAAATCAGTTGGGGAAGATGGAGAAAGGCAGGATGTGAGACGTATAAATGTCAAAGAGGTGGAAGTCTCTATCAGTGGAAATAAAACATTCAGTAACACTGTGATGCATTTCAAGATGGATAAACTTCAGATACTTTGGAATAAAGACTTGCATTTGTGTAGCACCTTTCTGAGCGATGTCCTCATAGAATCAGTGAATCCCTACTGTGCAGAGAGAGGCCATTTGACCCATCGAGCCTGCAACGACCATGCTGCCCATCTGAACTAAAACCCTCTACCCTTCCGCGGACCATATCCCTCTATTCCCAACCTATTCCTGTATTTGTCAAGATGCCTCTTAAAAGTCACTATCATATCTGCTTTCTCTACCTCCCCCAGTAATAATTAATAATTCCACAATAATTCCACCCAGGCACTATCCCCATAATCCCTCTTATTTACCCTGATAATCCCCCTGACACTAAGGGGCAATTTAGCATGACCAATCCACCTAACCTGCCCATTTTCGGACTGTGGGAGGAAACCGGAGCACTGGGAGGAAACCCATGCAGACACGGGGAGAATGTGCAGGCTTCACAGGAAAGTGACCCAAGGCAGGAATTGAATCCGGGTCCCTGGCACTGTGAGGCAGCAGCACTAACCACTGTGCCACCATATCATCCGAAGGCACTTCAAAATGATTGAGTTACCTTTTTGGAATGCAGGGCGTTAGGAGTGCAAGCATGTCAGCCAGTTGGTACATACTAAATCCTACAGACAGCACAAGAGGTGAATGAGCAGTTAATCAATATGGTGTTGGCTGTTGGACAAATGTCAGCTCGCATTCTGGCAGAATTCCATCTTTAAATAAGAACATAATATAAGAGCATAAAAACTTAAGAGATAGGAGCAGGAGCAAGCCGTTCATTGTGCCCCAAAGTTGTAGACGTTCTCAGCATCTACCCTGTCAAGCTCCCTCAGAATATTTTTCAATAAGATCAACTCTCAAAGAACAAAGAAAATTACAGCACAGGAACAGGCCCTTCGGCCCTCCAAGTCTGCACCGACCATGCTGCCCGACTGAACTAAATCCCCCTACCCTTTCGGGGACCATATCCCTCTATTCCCATCCTATTCATGTATTTGTCAAGATGCCCCTTAAAAGTCACTGTCATATCTGCTTCCATTACCTTCCCCTGCAGTGAGTTCCAGGCACCCACCACCCTCTGTGGTAAAAAACTTACCTTGTACATCTCCTTTAAACTTTGCCCTTCGCACCTTAAACCTATGCCTCCCAGTAATTGATTCTTCCACCCTGGGAAAAAGCTTCTGACTATTAGCTATGAGGAGAGGTTGGATAAACTCGGTTTGTTCTCACTGGAATGATGGAGGTTGAGGAGTGATCTGATAGAGGGTTTACAAGATTATGAGTAGCATGGACAGAGTGGATAGTCAGATGCTCTTTCCTAGGGTAGAAAAGTCAAGTACTAGGGGACATGGGTTTAAGGTGCGTGGGGAAAAGTTTAGAGGAGATGTGCGAGGCAGGTTTTTTTACACGGAGGGTGGTGAATGTCTGCAACGCGCTGCCCGGGGAGGTGGTGGGAGCAGGTATGATAGCGGCATTTCAGGGGCAACTAGACAAATACATGAATAGGATGGGAATTAAAGGGTACGGACTGCGTAAGTGCGTACGCTTTTAGTTTAGGCAGACATCATGATCGGCGCAGGCTAGGAGGGCCGAAGGGCCTGTTCCTGTGCTGTACTTTTCTTTGTTCTTTGTTCCTATCTCCTCTAAACATGCCTCATAATCTTGTGGACTGCTATCAGGTCGCCCCTCAACCTCCGTTGTTCCAGTGAGAACAAACCAAGTTTCTCCTCATAGCTAATGCCCTGCATACCAGGCAACTACCTGGAAATCTTTTCTGTACCCTCTCCAAAGCCTCCACATCCTTCTGGTAGTGTGGCGACCAGAATTGAACACTATATTCCAAGTGCAGCCGAACTAAGGCTCTATAAAGCCGCAGCATGGCTTGCCAATTTTTAAACTCATTCTCCGAAGTTCCAATGAGTAAAGATCCGTAGGTTGCTGTCGGATCTTTGAAGCTTACGTGGTCAGGGTCTTCAGTTTAAATTCTCATCCAAAAGAAAAACCTCGCTGACAATGTGGCACCCTCATTACGGGGCATTGGAGTGTCAACTTGGATTACGTGCTCAAGGTCTGGAGCATATTTGAGCGAGAGAGCGAGAGGAAATGTCTCCTTCTTTCATAGGATGAGGGTGAGCAACACTGGATTCTGAAAAGAATCTCAAGTAGGAAAGAATCAGATGATTATTTCATAAGTTGGCTGAGACACAAATCAGGCTCTTTCGGTTTCAGGTGACATCCCGCAGAGACTACTGTATGCTTTAATATATATGCTCATTCAAGTCAAACGTTATTTTAAATTCAGTCCAATCTAAACAGGAGACCACAGTGGGCTCCTTAAAGTACAAATGTGGAGAGATTCTGCTGCTGGTTAATAAGGCTGGATGTGTGAAGGAGTGAGAACAGGAGGAAGCAAGAGAGGCTCATGAAATATTAGACTGATCAATCAAAGCGTGCAGAAAGGTCAAAACGACCATGTCGTTAAAAACGAAAGATACATCGGAACGCTGCTCCTGGAAATGAGAGAAACTTTCAGCTTGCTCACGCTTTCCCCAATTTCTTCACCACTTAATTGTTTGGCAAATCCATCTGTCACAGTAGGTATACACCGCAGAGAAGCTTACATCCTTTCCAGATGTAACACAGCTTGGTACGGCTCCTGCTCTGACCAAGGCCGCAAGAAACTACAGAGGGTCGGGAATGTAGCCCAATCCATCACGCAAACCAGCCTCCCACCCACTGGCTCTGTCTACACTTCCCGCTGCCTCGGAAAAGCAGCCAGCGTAATCAAGGACCCCACGCACCCCGGACCCACTGGCTGGAATTTTACCTACATACCCTCCCCGGAATCAGGGGCTCGCAGAACACAATTCTCTGTTGGCCTCGTGCGGGATTTTACGAGCCTCGCCCGAGAGAGGTCATAAAATTCCGGCCACTCTCTTCCACGTTCTTCCGTCGGGAAAAAGATACAAAAGTCTGAGGTCACATTACCAACCGACTCAAGAATAGCTTCTTCCCTGCTGCCATCAGACTTTTGACACTAAGTTGATCTTTTCCTGCACCTTTCGCTACACCCTAGCTATGACTGTAACACTACATTCTGCGCCCTCTCCTTTCTTTCTCTATGGACAGAATGCTTTGTCTGTATAGCGTGCAAGAAACAATACTTTTCACTGTATATCAATACATGTGACAATAATAAATCAAATCAAACCACGAAAAGGCACCATTTGATCCATCCTGCTTTTGCCAACTCTTTGAAAAATCCATCCATTTGTCCCCTTTCTCTGGTCTTTCACCACTGCACTGACATCTATTCCTTTTCAAGTATTTATCCATTTCCTTTCTGAAAGTTTCTATTCTTTCATGGGGTGTGGGTGTCGTTGGCTAGGCCCTCAGCTTTGTTGTCCACCCCAAATTGCCCTTGAGAAGGTGGTGGTGAGCCACCTTCTCGAACTGCTGTGGTTCCTGTGGTGTAGGTATATCCACAGTGCTGTTAGGGTGGGAGTTCCAGGATTTTGACCCAGTGACAGTGAAGAAACGGCGATATATTCCCGAGTCAGGATGGTGGGTGCCTTGGAGGGGAAATCTCCAGGTGGTGGTGTTTCCGTGTGCCTGCTGCCCTTGACTTTCTAGATGGTATACATTGCAGGTTCAGAAGGATCTGTTAAACATACCTTGGTGAGTTGTTGCAGTGCATCTTGTGGATGGTGCTGACTGCTGCCATTGTGCGTTGGTGGTGGAGCGAATGAATATTGAAGGTGGTGGATGGGGTGCTCATCACATTGGCTGCTTTGTCTTGGATGGTGTGGTGTTTCTTGAGTGTTGTTGGAGGTGCACCCATCCAGGCAAGTGGGGAGTATTCCATCACACTCCTGGCATGTTTCTTATAGATGGTGGACAGGCTTTGGGGAGTCAGGAGGTGAGTTACCAGAAGTCGTATCCCCTGCTCTGTTCGTGCAGTGGCTTACAACTGAATCTACATTTCCCCACCGCTCTTTTCAGGCATCACCTTCCAGATATAACAACTCACTGCATAAAAAAAACTCTCCCCATTCGCTCTCTGGCTCTTTTGTCAGGTTTACAGTAATAAAGGCAAATAGTTTATTATGCGGCACGGTGGCACAGTGGTTAGCACTGCTGCTTCAAAGCGCCAGGGACCCAGGTTCAATTCCGGTCTTGGGTCACTGTCTGTTTGGAGTTTGCACGTTCTCCCCATGTCTGCGTGGGTTTCCTCCGGATGCTCCAGTTTCCTCCCACAGTTCAAAGATGTACGGGTTAGGTGGATTGGCCATGCTAAATTGCCCCTAAGTGTCAGGGGCACTAGCTGGGGTAAATGCATGTGGCTATGTGGATAGGGCCTGTTTGGAATTGTGGTCAGTGCAGACCCGATGGGCCGAATAGCCTCCTTCTGCACTGTAGGGACTCAATGATTCTATGATTCTATTAATCGTTAACTTCAGAAATTATTCACTGGTATTCGGGGAGCGAGGCAGTAGCAAAAGCAGGACACCAAAGGTTGTAATCTTTGGATTACTGTCAATGCCACATGATAGCGAGTATAGAAATAGAAAAATAGGTCAGATGAATGTGTGGCTTGAAGGGGGGGTTTAGGTTCCTGGGTCACTGAGACTGTTTCTGGGGAAGGTGGGGCATGTCCAGTCTGCGCCTGAACTACACTGGGGCCAAACCTATCCCGTTCTTGCGGGATAGGTTTGCTCATGCTGTTGGTAGGAGTTTAAACTAGTCTGGCAAGGGAGAGGACATAGAACATTAGTAAAATAGAGAGACATCATGCGACAGTGATGGAAGCAAGTCAGAGTGAGTTCAACTATGTTGAGTGTCAGCAGAGTAAGGCAAGACTGTATCAATGCTAGGAGTGTAATAGTTAAGACTGATGAGTTAACGGCATGGCTTGACAGATGGAAATGTGATATTGTTGCAATCACGGAAACCTGGTTGAAGGAAGGGCAAGATGGGCATTCTGGGATATAGGACGAGTCATGGGAGGGTGTAAAAAGGGAGGTGGCGTTGCACTATGTGACGTTAGAGTACCTTTAAGAAAGGTTCTTTTTAAAAAAAACATGATTTCTGTCGCTCTCACAGCTTCAGTGATGTTGTTGTTGATGGCTTGACTAGCAATGTCCTTTTATTGCTACTCAAGTGGTTTAAATGGGGTGGTTTGTGTTTACTCTGAGATTGAAAAGAAAAAGATTGACAGAAACGAAGGTGGGCACCTTATCGTCAGAAACGAGAGAATTCATGACGGGGAATAAAGAAATGGCCGAGGAATTACATTCGTACTTTGCTTCAGTCTTCACAAAGGAAGACATGAATAATGTACCAGAAGTTCTGAGAGAAACATGTTTTAGTGGGGAGCTGAAGGAAATCAGCATTAGTAGAGAAATGGTTTGAGGGAAATTGATGGGATTGAAGGTGGATAAATCTCCAGGTCTTAACAATCCCCATCCCAGAGTACTTAAGGAAGTGGCCCTGGAAATAGTAGATTCATTGGTGGTTATTTTCAAATCTTCTTAGGACTCTGAACTGGTTTCTACAGATTGGAGGGTATCAAATGTAAGCTTGCTATTCAAAAGGGAGACAGAGAGAAAACAGGGAACTATAGATCACTGAGCCTAACATGGTTAGACGGGAAGTTGCTGGAGTCCATTATCCAGGATTTCATAACTCAGCATTTGGAAGGCAGTGGTATAATCAGACAAAGACAACATGGATTTATGAAATCCAATCAGTGTCTAGTGGGGATCTACAGGGATCTGTACTAGGACCACAACTGTTCACATTATATATCAATGATTTGGAAGAGGGGATTTAATGTATTATCTTTAAATTTGCCGATGATACAATTTTGCCTTTCAAGAATTATTTAGACAGTTACAGGGGTAAGATGGGTATAGAGGGATATGGGCCAAATGCAGGCAACTGGGACTAGCTTAGTAGTTTAAATTAAGTGCTTAATTATGTTGGCTGCTTTTCCGAGGCAGCGTGAAGTGTAGACAGAGTCAATGGATGGGAGGCTGGTTTGAGTGATGGATTGGGCTACATTCTCAACCTTTTGTAGTTCCTTGCGGTCCTGGGCAGAGCAGGAGTCATATCAAGCCGTGATACAACCAGAAAGAATGCTTTCTATGGTGCATCTGTAAAAGTTGATGAGAGTCACAGGCAACATGCCAAATTTCCTTAGTCTTCTGAGAAAGTAGAGGCGTTGGTGGGCTTTCTTAACTATAATGTCGGCATGGAGGGACCAGGACAGGTTGTTGTGGTCTGAACACCTAAACACTTAAAGCTCTCGACCCTTTCTACTTCATCCCCGTTGATGTAGACAGGGGCATGTTCTCCTCTATGCTTCCTGAAGTCGATGACAATATCCCTTCGTTTTGTTGACATTAAGGGAGAGATTATTGCCGCTGCACCAGTTCACCAGATTCTCTATCTCTTTCCTGTACTCTGTCTCGTCATTTGTTGATGATACAAAGTTGGGTGGGACGGTGAGCTGTGAGGAAGATGCAGAGATGCTTCAACGTGATTTAGACACGTGGAGTGTATGGGCATAAGCAGGGTAAATGCAGTACAATGTGAAAGTAAGCACGCAGGTACAGCAGGCAGTAAAGAAAGCAAATGGTATGTTGACCTTCATCGCAAGAGGATTTGAGTATAGGAATAGGGATGTTTTGCTGTAATTGTATAGGATGTTGGTGAGGCCACACCTGGAGTATTGTGTGCAGTTTTGGTGTCCTTATCTGAGGAAAGATGTCCTTGCTATAGAGGGAGTGCAGCGAAGGTTTACCAGGCTGGTTCCTGGGATGGCAGGTCTGTCATATGAGGGACAAATTCAGTTAGGATTGTATTCACTGGAGTTTAGAAGAGTGAGAGAGGATCTCATAGAAACTTATAAAATTCTAACAGGGTTAGAAAGGATAGATTCATAAAGAATATTCCCAGTGGTGGGGAAGTCCAGAACTAGGGGTCATAGTTTGAGAATAAGGGGCACACCTTTTAGAACTGAGGTGAGGAGAAATTTCTTCACCCAGAGGATGGTGAATGTGTGGAATTCACTACAACAGAATGTTGTTGAGGCCAAAACGTTGTGTGATTTCAAGAATAAATTAGATATAGCTCTTGAGGCGAAAGGGATCAAGGGATATGGGAGGAAGGGGGGACTCAGGATATTGAATTTGATGATCAGCCATGATTAAAATGAATGATGGAGCAGGTTCGAAGGGCCAAATGGCCTGCTTCTAGTTTCTACATTTCTAGCCTTGGATGTCTAGGACAATTCAGGACTGGATAAGGAAGAGGTTGAGGGGTCAATCGCGAGGGGGCATAGTTTTAGAGTAAAAGGCAGGAGATCCAGAGGGAATTTGAGAAAAAAAAATTACCCAGAGGGTGGTGGGAATCTAGAACGCACTGCCTGGAAAGGTAGTGGAAGCCAGAAACCTTACAACCATGAAAAGGTATTTAGATGAGCACCTGAAACATCATAACATTCAAGGATATGGGACAAGTGCTGGAAAATGGGATTAGCAGCACTTTACAGGTAGGAATTGTCGGTGCAGATTTGATGGGCCAAAGGGGCTTTTTTGCGCTGTACAACTCTATAGCTCTATGGTATTGGGCGCTAAAGCATGAATCTTTATTAATAAACCAGACAGGAAATCAAGACATAATATTGATCAGATATTGATTCTCTGAAGCATAATTAATTGTTCTTGTTCTTACTTTCTCGGTATTTTTTGAACCATTTTTTAACTGAGTCTGGACTATTTTCAGATGAAGGACGGTTGGGCTAATTTGATGGGACATACAGACATCATTCACTCTGCGTTTCATTGGTCGCCATGTTTGCTACATTTTAGCAGTGACTGCACTCCATAAGCAATTCATTGGTTGTAAAACATGCTGGGACATCTGGAGGCCAAAGAAGGTACTACATAATTGCAAGGGCAGGATTATCCATGCCCCCCTCCCCGTCCTTGCACCCACCCTCCCCACTCCTACTCATGTCACATTTTTTGGCAGTGGAGGAAGCTTGCCGTTGGCCACCGGCCAGATCTTCTGCTCACGCTGATGTCTACGGCACCGTGCGTGGGTCGCCCATCCCGTGGCCAGGGAACCCACCACAGGGGGTCGCCTTGGGCGGGACTGGAAGAGCTTGCCGGCAGGAAGGGCTGCAAAATCCCAACCCAAGTCCTTCTTCTCAGTGATCTGGGGGAAGCTCGCATTTGGAATGTGCAGCCCATTCAAACACAGCCGGTGCAAAGGGTACGACGAGAGTGTGAGTGAGTGCGACAGACCAATTTCTCATTCACTTTGCATCATCTATTTGCTAGCTGCTATTTGTCCAACGAGCATTTTTGTTGATGCTCTTCAATCATGCTTGCACATCACTCTGCAAACATAAGAATCACTGCACTGATGGCTCACCCTGTAGGTGACACTGAATACCCCCATGAAGAGTAAAGTGAAGCTGTAAGAATGTGTGTTCGATGCATTGGCCATGCTAAATTCTCCCTCAGTGTACCCAAACCAGGTGCCGGAGTGTGGCAACTAGGGGATATTCCTAGCAACTTCATTGCAGTGTTAACCGAAGCCTACTTGTGACACGAATAAATAAACTTTAAACTAAAACTGGAATTGGTGGGAATGGTGTGGCTCCCAAATTTTAATGCAAAGTAAAGCTGAAAGACCTTGGCATTAAGCGTCGACAACAAGATGAAGGCTAAGGTGGCACAGTGGCACAGTGGTTCGCACTGCTGCCTCACAGAGCCAGGGACTCGGGTTTGATTCCTGGCTTGGGTCACTGTCTGTGTGATGTCTGCATGTTCTCCCCTGTGTTTGTGTGGGTTTCCTCCGGGTGTCATAGTCAAAGAGGTTTCCAGCATGGAAACAGGCCCTTCAGCCCAATTTGTCCATGCTGTCCTTTTTGTTTTAACCACTAAGCTAGTTCCAATTGCCCGCGTTTGGCCCATATCCCTCTATACCCATCCGACTCATGTAACTGTCCAAATGCTTTTTAAAAGACAAAATTGTATCCGCCTCTAGCAGCTTGTTCCAGACACTCCCCACCCTCTGTGTGAAAAAATTGCCCCTCTGGACCCTTTTGTATCTCTCACCTTAAATCTATGCCCTCTAGTTTTAGACTCCCTACCTTTGGGAAAAGATATTGACTGTCTGACTGATCTATGCCCCTCATTATTTTATAGACCTCTATAAGATCACCCCTCAGACTCCTATGCTCCAGGGAAAAGAGTCCCAGTCTATCCAGCCTCTCCTGAAAAATTGTGACACGATTAAATAAACTGTGGCACAGTGGTTAGCACTGCTGCCTCACAGCGCCAGGGACCCGGGTTCGATTCCTGGGCTGGGTCACTGTCTGTGTGGAATCTGCACGTTCTTCCTGTGTCTGCGTAGGTTTCCTCTCAGTGCTCTGGTTTCCTCTCACACTCCAAAGATGTGCACGTTAGGTGGATTGGCCATGATAAATTCTCCCTCAGTGAACCCGAACAGGCGCCGGACTGTGGCGACTCGGGGATTTTCACAGTAACTTCATTGCAGTGTTAATGTAAGCCTACTTGTGACTCATAAATAAACTTTACTTTCGTGAACGGAATTAAAACAGCAAAAGCGCCTTCTTAATTGGAGAGGGTAACGGATCCGCTTTGTAAGGGCACAGACATGACAGTTGCTTTCTCATTATCCTTCTGCTAGAGCCCTAGGATGGTGCGCACCCGACATACATCCCTATAAGACATGTCAAAGAGAATATGCTATGTGGCAAGCTTCACGTGGAGCACAGGAGACAAGTGGATAATAATCACAGTACTTCTATAGTCAGAGGAAGGGTGAAGAAGTTACTGCAAAGAAGGTGGCAGAATGACAGTTGTCATGACAGCGGCCTCCAGAAGTAAAGTTTCCAAAAGCTATTTATTGTGCATTGCGCAAATAAACAATAGGACGGTTCATTCAGAAACACCTCTGCCACTAATTTCACATTTCTTAATTTCTTTAATAAGCAAAGGAAGCTGACGCGTCTTTTATCTCAAGGTTCAAAGGGGTTTGTGGCAACAAGTGATTGATGAGATATTGTTGAAAAGGTGCTCAACTGTTCACAGACGTGCCTGTTATTTTCTTGCAAAGTGTTTTGTGTGGGTTTGTTTGAGCTCCACTCAGATATGCAGATATTTGTACTGCCGGGGCTGTGGCTTTTGTGTTGGTGAGTGACATTATTGTGAAGTCGTCTTCAAAGGAATTGGATTTCTTGAAAGCACGCTAAAAGGAGAGTGAGGAAATCTTCTGAAAGGGAGACAACTTGTGACATTGGAACCCGCAAGGAGACATGTTGTGATGACGCTGTGCCTTTAAGAAATACTTGCATATCATGTGTCTTGTAAGGGGTATGTCTAAATTCAGGTCTGGTTTGCAAGGTGCCAATTTGTCTACAAAATATTTTAAATTGGTAGCTATGAGAACAGAATAAGTAGCTGGGGTGTTTGTTTTAAGCTGAGTTAATGAATTTGTGTTTACTTGGATTTCCCCTGGGGTTTCAGAGTAGGGTTTTGGTTGGGTTGATTGACAGGAACTGAATTATTTGCTTGATGGGAGGGACGAAGCTTGCAGGGAAGATACGCAGTTTCTCTTTCAATTTAGAGTAAGCAGTCATTGACTGGTTCTGAAAGAAGCAAGAAGTGTCGCTCTGACTTTCTCTCTCTGGAGGTTGTCTGGGAGCTCCAGGGCTGGCAACCTCAGTGCAAGTGTTTTGCTAGCTGATTTTGAAGAGGGGTTTAAGTCTGTAAGAGGAATATTGTTTGAATTAGAACTCATAGTGAGAGGTTAGCAGTTCAGAATTGTATCCTGTCTTGTTTAAGCACTATTCAATTGTTAAAAGTTAAGCTAATTCATTTGTTACAGTTAAGTTGTGTTGTTAAATAAAATTTATTTTGATAAAAGCTTCCCGGTGTGTCAGTAGAATCACACCGGGAGTGAAATACCCCATCCTCACACTAATGCCAAAATCCGCACCCTAACAATGTGCAGCAAGATTATGACAGGTGCAAATCCACCATCAACAGACCAAAGTCTTTCCTTCACCAATAGAATGCTTGGATGAATTGGGCAAATGTCTGAATCCAAGTTGCAGAAGGAGGAAGGTGGATTGATGCTTACTGAGTGGCTACAGCAGGGTATTGGTAGGGTGGTAAATAATGAGGAAAATACCCTTAGATTACAGGAGGACAATAGCCGGGTTGGGCAGATGGGCTAATGGGCAAACCAAATTCATTTTGGATAAGTGTGAGGTGACGCACTTGGGCAGGACAAGTAAGCAAGAGAACATATGTTGAATGGCAGGACCCTGGGAAGCACCGAGGATCAGAGGGACCTTGCTGTGCATCCCTTATGGTAGTAGGATAGGTAGATAAAATGTTTAAAAAGGCATATGGTATACTTGCCTTTAATAACTGAAGAACAGAGAGGTTATGATGATTATGGTGTGCATTTCTGGAATCCACATTATAGGAGGAATGTGATAGGATTGGAAAGGGTGCAGAGGAGATTTACCAGGATGCTGCCTGGGCTGGAGCGTTTTAGTTATGAAGAGAGACTGGAAAGACTGGGGTTATTTCCTTGGTGTGGAGATGCCGGCGTTGGACTGGGGTAAACACAGTAAGAAGTTTAACAACACCAGGTTAAAGTCCAACAGGTTTATTTGGTAGCAAAAGCCACACAAGCTTTCGGAGCTCCAAGCCCCTTCCTTCAGGTGAGTGGGAATTCTGTTCACAAACAGGGCATATAAAGACACAGACTCAATTTACATGAGGCACCAACCATTATTCATGTAAATTGAGTCTGTGTCTTTATATGCCCTGTTTGTGAACAGAATTCCCACTCACCTGAAGAAGGGGCTTGGAGCTCCGAAAGCTTGTGTGGCTTTTGCTACCAAATAAACCTGTTGGACTTTAACCTGGTGTTGTTAAACTTCTTACTACGTTATTTCCTTGGAGCAGAGGACACTGAGAGGGGATATGATGGAGATGTATAAAATTATGAGGGGCATAGAAAGAGTAGACAGGAAGAAACATTTCCCCTTGGTGGAGAGATCAATCACTAAGCAGCACAGATTTAAGGTAAGGGGCGGGACGTTTAGAGGGGATGTGAGGAAAAGTTTTTTCACACAGAGGGTGGTGGGAATCTGGACTCACTGCCTGAAAGGGTGGTGGAGGCAGAGACCCTCATAATATTTCAGAAGTATTTAGATGTGCATTTGCAATGTCAAGGCAGACAAGGCTATGGGTCAAGCGCTGGAAAATGGGATTAAAATAGGTGGGTGGTTTGTCTTAGAATGGCGCAGACACTTACATAGACTCCCTACAGTGCTGAAGAAGGCCATTTGGCCCATCGGGTCTGCACCGACCACAATCCCACACAGAGCCCTATCCCCATAACGCCATACATTTACCCTCGCTAGTCCCCCTAACACTAAGGTCAATTTAGCATGGCCAAGCCACCTAATCCACACATCTTTGGACTGTGGGAGGAAACCGGAGCACCCGGAGGAAACCCACGCAGATATTGGAAGAACATGCAAACTCCACACAGACAATGACCCAAGCCGAGAGTCGAGCCCAGGTCCCTGGCACTGTGAGGCAGCAGTGCTAACCACTGTGCCACCATGCCAACACAAGGGGCGAAGGGCTTTTTCTGTGTTGTATAAGTCTATGACTCTACTGACCCTAATGTTTGGGCATGACCCAGAACTTAGATTGTAGGTTCTCCCAGAGATGCCAATATCAACTAATACCCACATATCCTTTCAATCCTATTAGAATATGCCCCAATTTAAAATGGGCGTGAATCAGCATACACAAACCAGGGCCAGAAAATCACTGAAGATTGAATCAGTACATTTCTTCTTTGAGCATTAAAATTGAAGTGTTAGCTCCTGTTACCATCATTCTTGTACAGCACACTTAGGTAACTAAGGCAAACCTTTCAATATCTTGAGTGGTTTACACTTGCAACAGTAAATTGTGCTAAAAGAAGCAGAAAATGGTCTCAGAAAAGATCATTATTCCTTTAAAAAAATGCGTAAAGAATGATACAGATATAAGACGAGATTCATAGCACCTCACAACGCCAGGGACCCGAGTCCAAATCCGGCCTCGGGCGACTGTCTGTGTGGAGTCTGCACGTTCTCCCTGTGTCTGTGTGGGTTTCCTCCGGGTGCTCCGGTTTCCTCCCACAGTCCAAAAGATGTACGGGTTAGGTTGATTGGCCATGCTAAATTGACCCTAGTGTCAGGGGGATTAGCATGGTAAATACATGGGGTTACGGGATAGGGGCTGGGTGGGATTGTGGTCAGTGCAGACTTGATGGGACGAATATATTCAACAGTGGAGCATCCACAACCTTCTGAAGGAAAACATTTCAAAGATTCACAACGCTTTGAATGAAGTGATTTCTCTTCATCTCAGTCCTAAATGATCATGTCCCTTAGTTTGGGGCGGCATTGTAGCACAGCGGTTAGCACCATTGCCTCACAGCGCCAGGGACCTGGGATCGATTCCCGGCTTGGGTCACTGTCTATGTGGAGTCTGCACGTTCTCCCCGTGTCTGCGTGGGTTTCCTCCGGGTGCTCCGATTTCCTCCCACAGTCCAAAGATGTGTGGGTTAGGTGGATTGGCCATGCTAAATTGCCCCTTTGTGTCAGGGGGGCCAGCGAGGGTAAATGCATGGGGTTATGAGGATGGGGTCTGGGTGGGTATGTGGTCAGTGCAGACTCATTGGGCCAAATGGCCTTCTTCTGCACTGTAGGATTCTATGATCCTGAGACTGCCCCTTGTTTTAGATTTGACCTAATAAAGGTGTATAAAATTGTGAAAGGCATAGATAGGGTGAACGGTGGGAAGCTTTTTCCCACATCGGTGGTGACGTTCATGAGGGGTCATAGGTTCAAGGTGAGTGGGGAGAGGTTTAACACGGATATCAGAAGGACGTATTTTACACAGAGGGTGGGAATGAGCTGCCGGGCAAGGTGGTGGAGGCAGACGCACTGGGAACGTTTAAGACTTATCTAGATAGCCACATAAACGGAGTGGGAATGGAGGGATACAAAAGAATGATCAAGTTTGAACCAGGGAGCGGTGTGGGCTTGGAGGGCCGAATTGTTCTTTGTTTGTTCTTATTCCCCAACCAGTGGAAACAATCTCTCAGCGTCCATCTTATCAAACCCCTTCAGTATCTTGTAGTTATCAATGAGACTGCCTTTTGTTCTTCTAAACTCCAGGGAACATAAACCCAATTTACTCAATCTCTCATCATCGAACAACCCCTTGACCCAGGGACCAAGTTTATTTTATTTATTTATTAGTCACAAGTAGGCTTACATTAACACTGCAAAGAAGTTACTGTGAAAATCCGCTCGTCGCCACACTCCGGCACCTGTTCGGGTACACTGAGGGAGAATTTAGCACGGCCAATCCACCTAACCAGTATGTCTTTCGGACTGTAGGAGGAAACCGGAGCACCCAGAGGAAACCCACGCAGAGACAGGCAGTGACCCAAGCAGGGAATTGAACCTGGGTCCCTGGTGCTGTGAGGCAACAGCACTAACCACTGTGCCGGGTAGCTCTGCCAGGTTGATTATGAATCCATAAACCCCCCAGTATGCCTGATTGCACTTGCAGTGAGAGTTTCTTGGTGAGCCAATACCACATGGAGTGTATTTCTCATTGGTACCAACCAAATAAACCAAATCAAACAAACTCAGGGGCAAAGCAAGAAGGGCAGCCCCCAAAAAGAGAGGAACACCCAACCCAAAAAATAAAGCAGAAAGGAAACTTAAAACATTAAATCAAAAGGCGATTAAAGGGGTCAATAATACACCCAGACTCTTCAGTGCCCAATGGGCACGGAAGACCTTAATGATTTTATTTGATTTTATTTATTATTGTCACATGTATTAACATACAGTGAAAGATATTGTTTCTTGCGCGCTATACAGACAAAAATGGCGCCCTCAGACAGCGTATGCTCCCTCTCCAGAGACACCTGGTCACGAATATAGCCGCGGTAGAGAGGCAGACAGTCGTACAGATAACCCCCTCAGGCGCCCGTTTCCTGGACCTGTTACTCGGTCCTGCAATTGTATCGGGTGTTAATGAGACCACATCTGGAGTATTGTGTCCAGTTTTGGTCTCTTTATTTGAGGAAGGATGTGGTGGCATTGGAGGCAGTTCAGAGGAGGTTCACCAGATTGATTCCGGGGATGAAAGAGTTGACGTATAAGGAGAGATTAAACAGTTTGGGCTTGTACTCGCTGGAGTTTGGAAGGATGAGGGGGATCTGATCGAGGTATATAAATTTTAAAAGGGATTGACAAAGTAAATGTAGACCAAATGTTTCCTCTTATGGGGAAATCTAGAACAAGAGGCCACAGGTATAGGTTGAGAGGAGGTAGATTTAAAACTGAGATGAGGAGGAACTACTTCTTGCAGAGGGTGGTGAATTTGTGGAACTCGCTGCCCCATAGCGCGGTGGAGTCGGGATCATTGAATGGATTCAAGAGGGAGGTAAATATATTTCTAATCAAGAAAAAGGGATAAGGGGAACAGGTGGGGAGTTGGATTTGAGACCAGGGAGAGATCAGCCATGATCTGATTGAATGGCGGAGCAGGCTCAAAGGGTTGAATTTGTCTACTTCTGCTCCTAATTCCTATGTTCCTAATAGCACGTTTGGCCAGGAGCAGGTTCACGAGGCGATCCTCCACCCCTCCCCCCCATGCCCCCCACTCTCTGCACCAGGTGTCCGTAAATGCAAACAGAACATCGGTAAAGGTTTTTTAGATAACTAAAGAGGGCGTCTATAACATTGAACGTAGACATTCTATCACAAAAGGGGCAAGTTTCCCGGGAGCCTGTGAACCGGTGCTGTTTCCATACCAGACAATGGCAAACCACTGCAGCACTCTGCCAGGGATAATCATGGACTAGTCTTCAGTCATGAAAAAAATTGACAGATGTGCCACTTACTGTATTAGGAATTTTAAACACCATTTCACTCACTGAATCAGATTGTTAAGTATTCCTGCAACACATCTCTACAAGATTATTACTCCAGTGATACAATTTTTTTCCTATTTATCTCTTGAGATCCATCATGGAAGCGTCCTTTCTCATGCTGAACTGACACCTACTAAGCCTCTTTTACAAGTTCCATAACTTACAAAAACCTCGTGCTCTGTTGAACTGAAACTCAGTGCTACAAGGAGACAGACGGAGGCAGATTCTTCACTACGTTTTGAAAAGCCATGTCTATCCTTCACTTCTCCTCACTAATTTGCTATTCTGAAAAATTCGTTGCTTACTAAAACGGCACAATTTTCTTTTCATCTCGGAATGATATTTCCGACCTCCGGGGACAAGCTGACACAAGTGTGCCAAATCAGAACAAATTTACGACGGGTGACTCTGTTAGCTTGCTCTCCTTCTTTTAACAACCACAGCAGCTTACTGGCGTGGAGCAGCAATGAGGACTTGCATTCAAAAAGCACCTTTAATGTCGTCAAACAGCCCAGGGTGTTTCAAAGAAACATTATCAATCAAAATTATCAGGACACGTGCAAAAAGCTTGTAGAGTTAGGTTTTAACAGCTTCTTAAAAAGGAGGGGGAGAGAGAGATGTGAGGAGGTTTAGGAAGGCTTCGGCCTAAGCAACTGAAGGCAGAGTCACAAGCAGTGGAGCAAAGGAAAGCTGGGGTGTATGAGGGACCGGGGCTGGAGGGTACATTCCTGAACACCTGTGTCAATCATGGCAGAGTGATGGCGTTCATCTTGCAGAGTCAGAAGATTGTGGATTCAAATCCCACTCCAGGAATTTTGTCTCAAATCCAGGTCAAAGGTCGAGTCCAGTGATGCATGGGTGCTGCACTGCTGGGGTTTCTGTCTCTCACTTGAGGTGTGAAGCTGCACTGTGACTGTGAACGTAAAAGACGCCACGGCAATATCTTGAAGAACAGTGAACCTAACCCTGGCCTCAAAACCTATACTTACCACTCTGCCAATGTAAGTAGTCTCACAACACCAGGGTTAAAGTCCAACAGGTTTATTTGGAATCATGAGCTTTCGGAGCACTGCTCCTTCATCAGGTGAGTGCGGAGCATCAGGAGCAGCGCTCTGAAAGCTCATGCTACCAAATAAACCTGTTGGACTTTAACCTGGTGCTGTGAGGCTTCTTACTGTGCCCACCCCAGTCCAATGCCGGCAGCTCCAAATCACTCAGCCAATGGCACAGAAAACACACAACCAGCCAATGACCATCACCAAAAGAGACAATCTAACCACAGCCCTTTGACATTCAATGGTGTTACAATCACTGAATCCCCCACTGTCAAAATCCTTGGGGGTATCATTGACCAGAAACTCAACTGGACTCACCACATAAACACAGTGGCCATAAGAGCAGGTCAGAGGCTAGGAATACTGTGGCGAGTAACTCACCTCCTGACTCCCCAAAGCCTGGCCACCGTCTACAAGGCACAAGTCAGGAGTGTGATGGAATATTCCCCACTTGCCTGGATGGGTGCAGCTCAAACAACACTCAAGAAGCTTGACACCATCTATGACAAAGCAGCCCGCTCGATTGGCACCACATCTACAAACATTCAATCCCTCCACCACCAACGCGCAATAGCATCAGTGTGTACTATCTACAAGATGCACTGCAGAAATTCACCAAAGATCCTGAGACAGCACCTTCCAAACACATGACCACTTCCATCTAGAAGGACAAGGGCAGCAGATACATGAGAACACCACCACCTGCAAGTTCCCCTCCAAGCCACTCACCATCCTGACTTGGAAATATATCGGCCATTCCTTTGCAGTCACTGGGTCAAAATCCTGGAATTCCCTCCCTAATGGCATTGTGGACCAACCCACAGCACATGGACTGCAGCGATTCAAGAAGGCAGCTCACCACCACCTTCTGAAGGGCAACTAGGGATGGGCAATAAATGCTGGCCAGCCAGCGACACCCATGTGCCACAAATGCACAAGGAAAAAGATCATTGGGTCATTATCAAACTGATGTTCGTGGGAGTTTGCTGCGTGCAAATTGGCTGCCATGTTTCCAACATTACAATAGCTACATTACAAAAGTACTTCACCGGCTGTGACATCCTTTGGTATGTCCTGAGTTTGGGAAAGGTGCGACATAAATGCAAATCTTTCTCTTTCTGTCAAGCAAGTCTGTTGGACCTGAAAATGTGTGAACATAACACCGCTACCTTTGGCCATAAAGCTTGTTTGATTTGTATAACCTTGTCAGTTATCACTGCTTGAGTCCCTCAACAATGATCAATGTCCATGGAACCGTGACAACAGGGCAACTCTTGTCAGGAGAGGAGAGAGCAGCAAACTGATGAGGTAAAGACCATAAGATGTAGGAACAGAATTAAGCCATTCAGTCCATCGAGACTGCTCCGCCATTCGATCATGACTGATATGTTTCGCATGTACACTCCTCTAGGTGCTGCTGACTGCCTGTCCCAGTGTCCTCCTCTCACCCTCTCCTGTGATGTGCAAGTTAGTTGGATTGGCCATGCTAAATTGCCCCTTAATGTCCCAAGATGTGTAGATTAGGTGGATTAGCTATAGTAAATGTGCGAGGTTATGCGGATGGGGTGGGGTGTGGATCTGGGTAAGATGCTCTGATGGAGAGTCGGCACAGACTTGATGGGTTGAATGGACTCTCTCTGCATTGTGGGGATTCTATGATTCTATGACATGCGCCCACCATCTCCTCTGGTTTTATGTGCTTTCTGATCCCACTCGAGCAATGTAAAATTCTGGCCCTGGTCTGAAAGATCTGGTTACAATCCAGGATCATACAAAAATCTAATTTATCGCTGGAGTTTTTAAAAAATTCATTCATGGGACATTTATTGCCCATCCCTAGCTGCCCCTGGAGGGCAGTTGAGAGTCAACCACATTGCTGTGGCTCTGGAGTCACATGTCGGCCAGACCAGGTAAGGACAGCAGATTTCTTTCCCTGAAGGGACATTAGGGAACCAGATGGGTTTTTCCAACAATGGTTTGATGGTCATCAGTGGATTCTTAATTCCAGATTTGTTTTAATCATTGAATTCAAATTCCACCATCTTCTGTGGCAGAATTCGAACCCAGGTCCCCGGAACATTAGCCGAGTTCTTGGATTGATAGTAGAGTGATAAGACCACTAGGCCATCACCTCCCCTTACAAGTTTGCAAGAATAAATTTGGTAAGGCTTGCTCCTTCTTAGTGACGTTTTATAATGCACCTGTGTAACACCATGGGACATTACGTTAAAGGTTCTGGAGGAATACAAAGCTGCTATTATTATAGCCAGTTCAATTACCTACCAAGGTGAAACAAAAGCAAACTCTATTTCTGTAAACTTTTCGAGTTAACAAAATGTAACTGCAAAGATGTGACAGTGTAATTGATTACCATTGCATTGCTCTATATTTTATGCATTGTTTTATGATGGATGTCATTGAGCATGAGACTTTTCAAGCAAACTTCACTGAAATGTAACCTTCCTTGGAATAAAATAGACTGGAAAACAAATAAGCTCCCTTGCGACTTTTCCAGAAACAGAGGAAAGAACAGAACAATGGTATATTGGCACTGGTTTCACATGTCCCACTCTGTATATGTTCTCATTGGCTTTCCACTGAGCTTCTCATCAGTCACATGCTTTGTAGATTCGCAAATTGTCGAACAATTTTGGATTTAATTTGATGTTTATACAGGAACGGCACCACTGTGCAGTATTTATCACCCCTCCCGCATTTTTCTGAAGGCATTAAGAGTCAACCGCAATGAGTGGCACTGGAATCAGGACCTGTAACAGCGCCCTCTTAGGGAGTCATTTGTGTTATGCATGTATACAAGCAAATCAGAATAAACCAATTCAGTTTGATACTTAGACTCCATGGGCGGGATCTTCCGGCCGCACTTGCCCTGGAATTGGAAAATCCTGCCCGAGGTCAATGGACCTGTGCATGGTCCACCCCTCCCCACCCGTTATGATTCCCACGGTGCAGAACGGGAAAATTCACCCCTATTTGTGTGCACCTCTGTTTCTGTCCTGCAAAGATAACAGTCTGGCAACGAGGATGGGATGCGATCAATAGCCATTCAAAGTAATGAATCAAGCCACAGCTGGTAAACCTCTCAATATTTTCATTGAATCCCTACAGTGCAAAAACAGGCCATTTGGCCCATCGAGCCTGCACTGACCACAATCCCACCCAGGCCCTATTCCCGCAACCCCACATATTTATCCTGCTAACGCCCCTGACACTAAGGTTCAATTTAGCATCGCCAATCAACCTAACCTACCCATCTTTGGACTGTGGGGAGGAAACCGATGCACCCGGAGGAAACCCACACAGACAGGGGAAGAATATGCAAGCTCTACACAGTGACCTGAGGCCGGAATTGAACCCCGGCCCCTGACGCTGTGAGGTAGCACTTCTCACCACTGTGCCACCATTCCACTCACTATTTTGCATAGTTTCTTTGCTACTCATGGGTTGCCAGAAGAAATTGCGTCTGACAACAGAACTCAGCCTTGCTCAGAATAATTTGTAAACTTCATGAAAATGAATGGATTAAAATATACCACAGTCCCACCATATCACCCTGCTTCAAATGGAGCAATCAAGTGAGCTCTTGCTATGCAATTGGAATAAATGGGCCATTCTTGCACTAGCAGCTATGACGAGCGGGGTGTAGCAATGGTCAATACTCAAGCTTCAGCTGTTCACAATACATATCGATGATTTGGATGTGGGAACTAAAAGTAACATTTTCGAGTGTGCAGATGACGCAAAGGTTGGGAAGTACTACACAACTGCCGTGAAGAGATGGCCCACCATTGACCGGTGGTGGGACCGCAATGGGGTTTCCCCGTTACATGCTCACCTTGCCGTCATGAAACTTGTGGCGGGAGATGTGCTGTCGGTGAGACTGGAGGATCCTGCCGGCGTGAACAGCTGGAAAGTTCCAGCCCAAAGTTTGGTGAGAATGTGTGTCGTGAAGAAGATGCAAAGTGGCTTCAAGGGAACATGGACAGGCTTAGTGAGCGGGCAAGAACGCAGCAGATGGAATTTAATTTGGAAAAAGGTGGTTTTCCACTTTGGTAGGAGAAACGGTATTTCCTAAATGGTAAGTAATTAGAAAGTGTAGATGTAGAAAGGGACTTGGGTGTCATCATCACTAAGTCATTGAAAGCTAATCTTCAGATGCAGCAGGCAATTCAGGAGTATGGAGGGTTAGTCTTGATTGCAACAGGAGTAGCTTCAATTGTATAGGAGCTTGGTTAGATTGCATCTGGAGTATCGTGTGTAGTTTTGGTTCCCTTATCTCAGAAAGGATATTATTGCCATGGAGGGAGTGCAAGGAAGGTTCACCAGACTTGTACCGGGAATGACGGGACTGTCCCATGAAGAGAGATTAGGAAGCCGGCTCTGTATTCTCAAATGTTTCGAAGAATGAGAGGTAATCTCGTTGAAACCTATAAAATCCTGACAGAAATAAACAGGGTGGATGCAGGTAAGATGTTTTCCCTGGTTGGGGAGTCCAGAACCAAGGACCTTAATTTCAATATAAGGGGGATGTCACTTAGGACTGAGATGAAAAGAACTAATTTTTATTCAGAGGGTTGTAGATCTTTGGAATTTTGACCCCAGAGGGCTGTGGAATCTCCCAGTCGCTGAGTACATTCTGCACTTGTAGCATCTGCATTTTAACTTAATTTTAAAAGATGCCTTCACATCTTTCCTGAAATGTGACACCGAGAACTGGACACAATACTCCAGCTAACGTTGATTCAATAGGCTGAATTTTCCAGTTCCGCTGTTCTTCCACTTTGGACTCTAAGGGATAATTTGGCATGGCTAATCCACCTAACCTGCATGTCATTAGAGTGTGGGAGGAAACCAGAGCACTCGGAGGAAACCCACGCAGATATGGGGAGAACGTGCAAGCACCACACAGTCACCCAAGGCTGGAATCGAACCCAGGACCGTGGTGCTGTGAGGCAGCAACGCTAACCACTTGGCATCATGTCCGTAGTGCGGAACAGCGCGCTGGGTTTGATGTCGTCTGCTGATTTTTGGCACTGTGAACTGAGGGGCACATTTGACGAAATGTCAGCTCCCAAGAAAGAGAGTTAGATGTCTTTTCAGAATTTTGGCCATCAAAGTTTCAAGGTCCGTGGACTGCACTTGTTGCTAATAAGGAAGACCATGAGGCCTTTATTCTGACCTGCTGGACATCCCTGCCAGTCCCCCTACTTTCTCAGGAGCTAAGGAAAGTTGGCATGTCCATCACCAACATTTACAGATGCACCATAGAAACATCGTTTCTGGTTGTATCACAGTTTGGTATGGCTCCTGCTCTGACCAAGACCACAAGAAACTGCAAAGGGTCATGAACGAAGTCCAGTCCATCACACAAACCAGCTTCCCATCCATTGACTCTGTCTACACTTCCTGCTGCCTTGGAAAAGCAGCCAGCATAATTAAGGACCCCACGCACCCCGGACATTCTCTCTTCCACCTACTTCCGTCGGGAAAAAATAATAAAAGTTTGAGGTCACGTACCAACCGACTCAAGAACAGCTTCTTCCCTGCTGCCATCAGACTTTTGAGCTTATACCAAGTTGATCTTTCTCTATCCCCTAGCTCTGACTGTAACACTACATTCTGCATCCTCTCCTTTCCTTCACTATGAACGGTATGCTTTGTCTGTATAGCGCACAAGAAACAATACTTTTAATTGTATCCCAATACATGTGATAATAATAAATCAAATCAAATCAAATTTTCCTGTTTGAATAAGATTGCGTCTGCAATGCTTTCAGCATTTGGATGCAGATACTGATGTGAACAGACAGAGTCAATCCTCTGTCCCTCTCGGAGCTGCTTGATAGCTGATCACTTACAAGCATATGCACAGCTTGAAGTGTCCAAATATCTGCCGGACATTGGCAAACTCAGCAAGGGAAAGCAAGACCAAGGATCACACTGAACTTGTAGCATCTGCATTTTAACTTAATTTTAAAATGAAGCTTAGAACCATAGAACCATAGAAAATTACAGCTCAGAAACAGGCCTTTTGGCCCTTCTTGTCTGTGCCGAACCATTTTTTGCCTAGTCCCACTGACCTGCACTTGGACCATATCCCTCCACACCCCTCTCATCCATGAACCCGTCCAAGTTTTTCTTAAATGTTAAAAGTGACCCTGCATTTACCACTTTATCCGGCAGCTCATTCCACACTCCCATCACTCTCTGCGTGAAGAAGCCCCCCCTAATATTCCCTTTAAACTTTTCTCCTTTCACCCTTAACCGACGCCCTCTGGTTTTTTTCTCCCCTAGCCTCAGCAGAAAAAGCCTGCTTGCATTCACTCTATCTATACCCATCAAAATCTTATACACCTCTATCAAATCTCCCCTCAATCTTCTACGCTCCAGGGAATAAAGTCCCAACCTATTCAATCTCTCTCTGTAACTCAGCTTCTCAAGTCCCGGCAACATTCTTGTGAACCTTCTCTGCACTCTTTCAATCTTATTTGCATCCTTCCTGTAACTAGGTGACCAAAACTGTACACAATACTCCAAATTCGGCCTCATCAATGCCCTATATAACCTTACCATAACACTCCAACTTTTATACTCGATACTCCGATTTATAAAGGCCAATGTACCAAAGGCACTCTTTACGACCCTATCCACCTGTGACGTCACTTTTAGGGAATTCTGTACCTGTATTCCCAGATCCCTCTGTTCAACTGCACTCTTCAGAGTCCTACCATTTACCCTCTACGTTCTACTTTGATTTGTCCTTCCAAAGTGCAATATCTCACACTTGTCTGCGTTAAATTCCATTTGCCATTTTTCAGCCCATTTTTCTAGTTGGTCCAAATCCCTCTGCAAGCTTTGAAAACCTTCCTCACTGATCACTACACCTCCAATCTTTGTATCATCAGCAAACTTGCTGATCCAATTTACCACATTATCATCCAGATCATTGATATAGATGACAAACAACAATGGACCCAACACCAATCCCTGCAGCACACCACTAGTCACAGGCCTCCACTCAGAGAAGCAATCCTCCACAACCACTCTCTGGCTTCTTCCATTGAGCCAGTGTCTTATCCAATTTACTACCTCCCCATGTATACCTAGCGACTGAACCTTCCTAACTAACCTCCCATGAGGGACCTTGTCAAAGGCCTTGCTGAAATCCAGGTAGACAACATCTACCGCCTTCCCTTCATCCACTTTCCTGGTAACCTCCTCGAAAAACTCTAATAGATTGGTCAAACATGACCTACCACGCACAAAGCCATGTTGACTCTCCCTAATAAGTCCCTGTCTATCCAAATATTTGTAGATCCTATCCCGTATCACACCTTCCAATAACTTGCCCACCACCGACGTCAAACTTACTGGCCGATAATTTCCCGGATTTCTTTTGGAACCTTTTTCAAACAACGGAACAACATGAGCCACCCTCCAATCATCCGGCACCTCCCCCGTGAATACTGACATTTTAAATATGTCTGCCAGGGCCCCTGCAAGTTCAACACTAGCTTCCCTCAAGGTCCGTGGGAATACCCTGTCTGGTCCTGGGGATTTATCCACTCTGATTTGCCTCAAGACAGCTTCTTATGCAATTTTAAAACCCTATATACTTTACATGCAGTAATAGTTTAATCACACACACACACACCTACTCACGCACATGCGCACACAAGCACACACAAGCGCACACACATTAAAATCTGAGTAAGTAAATGAAGACTTAGTCCGTTACTTCTGAAGGGTTGCAGACCCCTGGTATAATTTATTGTGTTACAATCTCTGTAGAGACTGATAACTTAAAAAAAAATTGCAACTTCCAGCTAATAGCCTCGTTCGCTCTGAAACCGGAAAGTCCCACCTGGGGTCAATGGACCTTTACCCCTCCCCACCGCGCCCCCTCCACCTCCCCACTGTGCCCCCCCCCCCCCCCCCCCAACGTTACGATTCCCGTGGTGGGCGGGATGGGAAAATTCTCTCTCTGGTATAAGAAATGCACTGAAAGCACGATTGGCTAAATACTATTTTTGTCGGCACCATATATTTGAAACTACAGAGCTTTTTAACACAACAGAGGGAAAAGTCACTGGGGGGGAGGGGCGGGGGGGGGGGCAATTCTTCCAGCCCACTCGGTGGTGACAGAGGGAGGGAGGCCAGCGATCGGGGCTGGCCATCAGGGTTAGGGGTTGGAGGGGGCGCTGGTCCGGACATATCCAGGGTGCCAGCGATCAAGAGGCCGGCAGTGTGGGGCTACTGCGCATGCGCCAATCTCGGTGATGACAGATCGGCACATGCCCAGTGGCCCGCTCAGCGCTATGCCGCCAGCCTGTCCAATGAGAGTAGGCCACGCCCCTGATTTTTAATGACATTCTCGCTGGGGCACTCTGCAGTGCACAGAGCGTGGGAGATTCATTTTGAAAACCCCGCTGAAAAAAGCAGTAGGATTTACTCCAGTTTTTACACGTATTCGACACTTAGAATCTTTTGGGAGAATCCCACCCTATATTCTCCTTTAAGTACAAAGAACAAAGAACAAAGAACAGTACAGCACAGGAAACAGGCCCTTCGGCCCTCCAAGCCTGTGCCGCTCCTTGGTCCAACTAGACCAATCGTTTGTATCCCTCCATTCCCAGGCTGCTCATGTGACTATCCAGGTAAGTCTTAAACGATGTCAGCGTGCCTGCCTCCACCACCCTACTTGGCTGCGCATTCCAGGCCCCCACCACCCTCTGTGTAAAAAACGTCCCTCTGATATCTGAGTTATACTTCGCCCCTCTCACCTTGAGCCCGTGACCTCTCGTGATTGTCACCTCCGACCTGGGAAAAAGCTTCCCACTGTTCACCCTATCTATACCCTTCATAATCTTGTACACAAGTAGACATTCAATTCTCCCAGAATCAGTCCAAAACAAACCTTAACTCCCGAGGGTCTTTTTCTGATCTTTTCCTTTCCCAACCTGGTAAGTTAACTCCAGAACTATCTTTCCTGGTGCAAGTTTTCCTGGAGTTGTCTTTCTCCGGCTACAGCTCAGGAAATCTTCGAATCTGATTTCAATTCCCCCCAAATTTAGCCCTCCCAATCTGAGCACAAGCTTCCATCCTTGTTCCAAATTGTGAAACACAGCCTCTTGCTACCTATCTCCCAGAACCTTGAAAACTAACTTGAACTTTCAGGAATATTTGAGAAATACTTCTCTTAGACTCCATCTTGTGAATCATGTAGGCCTTGTATCTATGTAGAGATGGTGATTAGCTATCCTTGAGTGCCTAACTCTCTTTTATCTGAGAACAAAATGGACAATTGAAAGCACATCTGTTTGCCACCATAACTCAAAACTCAAATCAGGACAAAGACTTCACCTACCCTGTCAGGGATTCTGGACTCTCAGAAGGATAAGAATGTCCTAGCTGTCTTTGCCACCTTTTATTAAGTATATTTATGATTGTTGCTTAATAAATTCAACGTTGATTCATTATACCCCATTGTCTCCATCACTTGACCTTGTAGGTAAGCTCAACAAGCCTTGTAGAAATTGTAGACACTTAAATTGGCTGAAGATGCCAATAGTCCTGAATCTTAATCAGGTCCAAATTCTTACAAAGTGCCTTTCCACTTACCTGCTGGATGCATCATACTTGCTTTGCCAACTTGCCTCACCCCTACCACATGTGAATACCTCCCCTGCCATGACACAGTAACCAATCTCCCCTGGTTCCATCTCCTCAAATGCGGCCCACATCTGACTCCCGACCACTCCTTGCCCCCAACTCCAGTCTTCCTCCACCGCATCGTTCCCATCCCTCCCTGGGGTCCCTAATCTTCGTCCTCCTCTCTGCTTCCTGACTGTAGCCTGGTGCTGATGGCCCACCAACACCCACAAGTACCCCCTCCCACCACTATCAGCCCTAACACCCCCTCATCCCCACAAACAGCTATCTGTGAAATATTCTAATCTGCTCCTGCTATTAAATCCAGCGGAACCCGAGGGAAATCCGTCTTATCGTAGAATCCCTACAGTGCAGAAAGAGGCCATTCAGCCCACCGACAACAATCTCACCCAGGCTCTATCACTGTAACCCCACATGTTTACACCACTAATCCCCCAACACTAAGGGGCAATTTATCATGGCCAATCCACCTAACATCTTTGGACTGTGGGAGGAAACCGGAGCACTTGGAGGAAACCCACGCAGACACGGGGAGAATGTGCAAACTCCACACAGAGACTGTGACCCGAGGCCGGAATTGAGCCCGGGTCCCTGGCGCTGTGAGGCAGCAGTGCTAACCACTGTGCCACCGTGCCGCCCACGAGTTTCTCGACCTCGAGCCAGAACCCCCCTTCCCCCCCTCCACCCCCCAACCTCTCCCCTTCAGAATTTCTGCATTTGTCTTCCTCGATCTGAGTCGACATTTAATTTGCCCCTCTGATTATTATTACCTCCTCAGCCCTTGCACGATTTTGTGATCATTCTATCTGACTGGTTACACAGTTGCTTGCCCTGTTCACTCAGGCTGCGGAAGGCCTCTTTCCTTCCCTTTGACGCTAACCATTCAAGTTCGCAACTCCCCCCGCAAAAGAAAAGTTTGAATCTGAAATGGCAAGTGGAAGGAACAGTAAACGATGTGAGCTAACCTTACCACAGAGAATCCTGGCACAATGAGACTTAACCAAAAAAGGTCAAGAGAGCACCACCTACTGGCGAGTGTGAGAATTTAATTTCCCACACCAGCTCTCCTTGCGGCCTCAGAGTGAGACTGCCAACTTTGTTTAAAGTCTATTTATTAGCGTCACATGTAGGCTTACATTAACACTGCAATGAAGTTATTGTGAAAATCCCCTAGTCACCACACTCCAGCGCCTGTTCGGGTACACTGAGGGAGAATTTAGCATGGCCAATGCACCTAACCAGCGCGTCTTTCGGACTGTGGGAGAAAACCGGAGCACCCGGAGGAAACCCATGCAGACACGGGGAGAAAGGGCAATCTCCACACAGACAGTGACCCAATTCGGCTGTGTGTGTGTGTGTGTGTGTGTGTGTGTGTGTGTGTGTGTGTGTGTGTGTGTGTGTGTGTGTGTGTGTGTGTGAAGGTACATTCTTTAAAAAGCTGCAACCTCATTTCCGAAACTGTGTGAATATTACCCAAACACGTGATACTGAACACTCTTGTTCCTTGTCTCTTACCCTTGCTTAGTATTATCAACAACTTCTATAGAGATTTCCTCTACATTCCAGCCAGTGATTCCATTTGCCAACCTACGTAGATTTATGCCAAGTAGCAAATTCCTCTTTATTTTGTTTTTCCTTGGTGGTTTAACCAAGGAGAAAACTCTCCACTGGTTGGAGTCATACCTGGCACACATGAAGACAGTTCTGATGGTTGGAGATCAATCATCTCCATCTGAAACATCACTGCAGGAGTTCCACAGGGCAGTAACCTAGGCCCAACCACCTTCAGCTGCTTCACCACTTGTGATCCCGGTGGACTGCATAAAATACATTGCAGTTTCTGACTTGAATTTTAACACAATGTAGACTTTACACTCGGAGACACAAGACCATTGTCAAGGGCAGTTAGGGACGGATAACAAATTGTCGTCCTTGGCAGCGACGTCCAAATTCCAATAAAGAAAATATTACAGATCAACATGGACTAAGCACGATTTATGGAAGGAGAAGCTTTGATAGTTCAAAGAACCTTGTCTTATTCCATTTTTGTTTAATATAGAGGTTTCAGTCCAGAGCACAGAATTAAATTAGAAATTCTGGAGAAAATCCTTTACTCAGAAAGTAGTTGCAATGTGGAACACGCTAACACAAGGTAGTTGAGGAGAATAGCTTGGGTGTATTTGAGGGAAAGTGACATTCGGATGAGGGAGAAAAGAATAGAAGGTCATGCTGATAGGGTGGGATGGATTAGCGTGCGAAAAAGCACGTGTAGAATGATAGAATCTCTACAGTGCAGAAGGAGACCATTCAGCCCATCGAGCCTGCACCGACAACAACTCCACCCAGGCCCTGTCCCCGTAATCCCATGTATTTACCCTGATAATCCCCCTGATGCCAAGGGGCAATTTATCATGACCAAATCAACCTAACCCGCACACCTGTGGACTGTGGGAGGAAATCAGAGCACCCGGAGGAAACCCACGCAGACATGGGAAGAACATGCAAACTCCACACAGCCAGCCACCCGAGGCTGGAATCGAACCCGGGTCCCTGGCGCTGGGAGGCAGCAGTGCTAACCCACTGTGCCAACCCGTACGGAGCATAAATACAAGCGATACGGACTTGGAAGCTCTTGCTTCTCTCTCCACAAGTCCTGACAGACCCTCTGGGCAGAAGTTTACAGCCTCGCTTGTCCAGAAACCGTAAAATTCCGGCCGAGGTCAATGGACCTTTCCATAATCCGCCGCCATTCGCCCGCTCCGATTCCCATGGCATTTTTTGATTTTGATTTCAGATCTCCAACATCTGCAGTATTTTGCTTTTATACCAGCACAGAGCAGTTGGGCCAAATGGCCAGTTCCTGTGCTGTAAACCTATGAATCATACTTAATTAAAGTTAAAGTTAATTTATTAGTCACAAGTAGGCTTACATTAACATTGCAATGAAGTTACTGTGAAAATCCCCCAGTCGCCACACTCTGGCGCCTGTTCAGGTACACTGAGGGAGAAGTTAGCACGGCCAATGCACCTAACCAGCACGTCTTTCACACTGTGGAAGGAAACCAGAGCACCCAGAGGAAACCCACATGCCGAAGCAGGGAGAACGTGCAGACTCCACACAGACAGTGACCCAAGCTAGGAATCGAACTCTGGTACCCTGGTACTGTGAGGCAGCAGTGGTAACCACTGTGCTACCGTGCTAACTCAGTTACCTCAACGCGATACGACAGAAATAATTAATTTTTCACCCCTGACCTCTCAAAAGTGTGGGGGCTCCTGTCTGGATGCAGACTCTGGGGACAGAATCTTTGGGTCCCCTGCTGACGCCATGGACAACTCCTTGATACACAGGCATCAAATTCGCATTCCCGTTATTTTAATAAAGGCATCAATCCGTTTGAGTTAATGCTCCCATTAAAACAGCAGGGCGAGCAAATTGATATAAGCACATCAACTGACATTCATTTTTTGGGTTCTGTCATGGTGCATTTTGGTTCTCTTAATTCAGAAATGCTCAATTCAAATGATCTGATAATGCAACATGTTTTCAGTGCTAAGTCCCCACTCAATTTGAATTACCAGAGAATTCAATTATTTAGCGAGAGAGAAAAAATTAATTATCAGCTCAGACTGTGATTATACTCTGAAAACCAGGCACTGTAGAAAGTTAGGCATGCGCAGTGTGAATCGGGAACTTGGTACAATATTTCCAGCATTCAGTGTCAGCCTAATGGAAACATGGTTTCAATTGGATTAATTCCTCTTACTAAATCACAATCAAAAAGGGGACCTCCATACAAAGGTCTGAAGTATCTACGTTGCTGGTATTTGCACAGTGGTCAGAGGGATAGGGGAGGGCAAACATCTCAACTCGAGAAGATCCTTCTCAAAGTCATTTTCAATGAGGAGCCACAACAGTTTCAACAGCAGTTAATGGCCTAATTAATATTAAAATACATGATTATTAATTCATTTTCCATTACCCTGCAATTAAAGACTCACCGTATCTGCAAACAAAGTGGTAATGATCGCTCTTGTCCCTGGATTTAGTTCCTTTGTGTTGAACTAATCCGACCTCCTACGCATCAACCTTTCTCGTGAAAGTTGGAGGTCAAGTGCAGTACAACATTATAAAAATAAATCACAGGGAGCATTTCAGGCCCGATACCAGAGCAAGTTAAGCAGCCTTGCTACTAGGGGCGCCACAGTGGTTAGCACTGCTGCATCACAGCACCAGGGACCCGAGTTCAACTCCGGCCTCGGGTCACTGTCTGTGTGGAAAAGTTTATTTATTAGCGTCACAAGTAGGCTTACATTCACACTGCAATGAAGTTACTGTGAAAATCCCCTGTTCGTCACACACCGGCGCCTGTTCGGGTACACTGAGGGAGAACTTCGCATGGTCAATGTGCATATCTTCGAACTGTGGGAGGAAACCGGAGCACCCGGGGGGAAACCCCACACAGACACGAGGAGAATGTGCAAACTCCACACAGACAGTGACCCGAGCCGGGAATCGAACCCAGGTCCCTGGCGCCGTGAGGCAGCAGTGCTAACCACTGCGCCACCGTGCTGCCCGGAGTTTGCACATTCTCCTCGTGTCTGCGTGGGTTTCCTCCGGGTGCTCCGGTTTCCTCCCACAGTCCAAAGATATGCGGGTTAGGTTGATTGGCCATGCTAAATTAATCCCAGTGTCAGGGAGATTAGCAGGATAAATATGAGGAGTTACGGGAATTGGGCCTGGGTGGGATTGTGGTCCGTGCAGACTCGATGGGTCGAATGGCCTCCTTCTGCGCTGTAGGGTTTCTATGATCCTATGACTCTACCATGACAACCACTAATGTCCACCAATGATTAGGGAAGGAAATCTGCCATCCTTACCTGGTCTGGCCAACATGTGACTCCAAACCCATGAAACTGTGGTTAACTTTCAACTGTGGCATGGAGGCATAGTGGTTAGCACTACTGCTTCACAGTGCCAGAGACCCAGGTTCGATTCCCGGCTTGGGTCACTGTCTGTGCCGAGTCTGCACATTCTCCCCGTGTCTGCATGGGTTTCCTCTGGGTGCTCCGGTTTCCTCCCACAGTCCAAAGTTGTGTAGGTTAGGTTAATTGAACTAATTGTGCTAACTTGCCTCTTAGTCATGATGTGGAGATGCCGGCGTTGGACTGAGGTAAACACACTAAGAAGTCTCACAACACCAGGTTAAAGTCCAACAGGTTTATTTGGTAGCACAAGCCACTAGCTTTCGGAGCGCACTCCGAAAGCTAGTGGCTTGTGCTACCAAATAAATCTGTTGGATTTTACCCTGGTGATGTGAGACTTCTTTTATTGTGTTTGCCTCTTAGTGTCTGGGGGATTAGTAGGGTAAATATGTGGGGTTACAGGAATAGGGCCTGGGTGGGATTGTGGTCGGTGCAGACTCAATGGGCCGAATGGCCCCTCCTGCACTGTAGGGATTCCATGATTCCAGGATACTTGAGGCGTCTCAGTATCTCTGCGAGTTCATTCAAGACTTAGCCAGCACTCTCAGATTGGTAAAGCTACCTACAGCGGCATTCGGGGTGCTACACACGGCTTCTCCGCCCTGCATTTGGGGAGGGAAAGACAACAGCAGGCAAATGTTCAGTATCAGTCACTCCTATTGGAACCGTATCTGCGCGCGGTGACTTCAGGATCAGTCTCAGCCACAATTACCACCCACCCCCGCATCCAACCCCCCCAACATAGAAACTAGAAGCAAGAGGAGGCCATTCGGCCCTTCAAGCCTGCTCAGCCATTCGTCTTGATCGTGACTGATCATCAAATTCAAGATCCTGATTCCCCCTTTCCCCCGAATATCCCTCGATCCCATTAGCCCCGATTTCTAATTTCTTCATGGATCAGCCCCCACCACCATCCACCCATCCCCTCACCACCCCAGTGCAAACTTCCATGCTCGATATGTCTGCTAACACTCTTTGTCAGAGCCCACACATTAATGTGTCCATGGGGGATGGGGACGGGGGACGGGGGGGCGGTGGCACGGGGGTGGGGGCAGGGGGGCAGCTGGGTGGGAAGATAACCAGAAGACACACAGTGCCAATGAAACCATATGACAGCTCGGATGATTCACGGGGGGGTGGGGGCTGGGTGGGAATGGTGGTGGGAGAAATGTGGATGGGTAAAATCCAGGAAGTGGTTACTCCATATACGTTGTCCTGGAATCTCGAACTGACTTCACTATCAAGACCATTGTGTAATGCCAGCCTCCTCCACTCTCGCCTCAGAGTATCTGCTGCTGAAAGCACACGCCATGATTTTATCTGAGTCCTTTCGGGAATGTTTCCCTGGATGGCCAGCCTACCTTTGAGTCTACCTCTTCAACTGCTTTTACTCACCCATCTTAACAGTCCTTTGGTGCAGCCTCAATAATTGTCTGATAACGTTCCTGTACGGTGAAATACCTTTTACGATGTTCAAGGTGCTATCTAAAGACAAGTTGGCGTTGATGAATGTATCCCTGCTGAATAACTGCTGGCAAAATTGCAAAACATATTTTGTGGTTGTTCATAGAATCCCTACAGTGCAGAAGGAGGCCATTCAGCCCATCGAGTCTGCACCAGCCACAATCCCACCCAGGCCCTATTCCCATAACCCAATGCACTTACCTTAACTAGTCCCCCTGACACTAAGGGGCCATTTAGCACGGCCAATCCACCTAGCCCGCACATCTTTGGAGTGTGGGAGGAAACCAGAGCACCCGGAGGAAACCCACGCAGACATGGGGAGACTGTGCAAACTCCACACAGACAGTGACCTGAGACCAAGGATTCGAACCCCGGTCCCTGGCACTGCGATGCAGCAGTGCTTACCATTGCGCCACCATTCCGCCCACATTCGTTGAAGTAGAATTCAACTCTTGAATTAAGTACTCCATGAACGAGCTTTATATTGGCTGCTGCACGGTCCGTAGGGGAGTGGGGGCGGGGAAACGACACAGCTAAGGCACATTTGTGGACCAGTACTGGCGCATGTCTGCGGGTAACTGCTTTGTAATGTGGAAGCCCTTTGAATCTCAGCAGAATATGCGATTTCATGTAAATGGTCCCAATATGAAAATTGCACTGGTAATAACCATCCATTTAAACCCAAGATTCAGCAAAAAGAAAAAGTGTTTCCAGCTCCCATGCTCAATTTAGAAAATAGCGTTTGAAGCAAAACTCTGGATTATAATGAGCGACATGTCACCATCCTGACAAAAAATCCCTCTGGGATCTTCTGTAACAACCAGCAGAGACTCCTCCGGTTCACACAAGTCCTGCATGATAAAATTCTAAACTGGAATATTTTGATCTGTCTCATTCAGTCACACTGCTTCACAAGAGTGCTTTGTTTGCCCTTACTTGACAAGGAGAGACAAGTTACTGCTTTGCTATAGGGTTCCTGATTATTCCCTTTTATACAGATTAAGAAAATCACACCAGAATTTCATTTATAGTATTGCCAATTTAATCGCTTAAGATTGTTAAAGCCATATTTTCAAAAAGAAATCGGCAAATTTATTAACCACAGATAATGGAGACAACAAATGTGCTCCAGTGACGTCCGGACACTGCACAAAAATATCTTACTGCATCGAGTACCCGAGTGTGAAATGATCACAGATTCGGTTCAGAGAGTTGCGAGGCTGTGTGCAAAACAAAAAAGGCTACATGTTCCTTCATTTGCTAAGGTTAATGGGGAAAATGATACCCTTCCACAGGGACACAGAGTTCACGGAGAAAGGGTTCGCACTGAGAATGGAAATACTAATCAGAAAATGACAAAACGAAACTTAAATGTCATAACCAGTATGCTGTTTAAACTTAAGAGAAGTTGCTTTATCTGAAATACAATTGTTGAGGATTGTCAGGCCCACTAGGCAAAAGCAGGTAATATGTGTTGGCCAGATCGTAGAGGAACTACCTACCCAATGTTCATTGCCATCTGAAACAATTAACAAGTGGGCAACTTCCACAATCTCCGGTAGCAGTTTTATATTTGGACAGAGGGTTGAAAACCTACACTATTGTCCCCCCCTTGGAAGGTTTAGACACCGAACTATATGGAGAGGAAGCATTATGGGCGGCATGGTGGCACAGTGGTTAACACTGCTGTCTCACAGCGCCAGGAACCCGGCTTCAATTCCCGGCTTGGGTCACTGTCTGTGCGGAGTTTGCACGTTCTCCCCGTGTCTGCGTGGGTTTCCTTCAGGTACTCTGGTTTCATAAAGTGCAGAGGAGGCCCATCGAGTCCACACCAACATGTTAGAAACACCTGAACTCCCACCTAATCCCTTTTACCAGCACTTGGCCCACAGCCCTGAATGTTATGGTGTACAATGTGCTCATCCAGATACTTTTTTAAAGGATGGGAGGCAACCTGCCTCCACCACCCTCCCAGGCAGCACATTCCAGACCGTCACCACCCTCTGAGTAAAAAATATTTCCTCACATCCCCCCCTCAATCTCTTGCCCCTCACCTTTCTTCCCATAGTCCAAAGATGTGCGGAATAGGCTGATTGGCCAGGCTAAGTTGACCCCTAGTGCGAGGGGGATTAGTAGGGTAAATACATGGGGTTATGGGGATTGGGCCAGGGTGGGACTGCTGTTGGTGCAGACTCAATAGGCTGAATGGCCTCCTTCTGCACTGTAGTGATTCTATTCAATGTCTTTATACTTAGTGTTAAGGATCTTAGTTGGGGAGTTGTGTACAGGTTCAAGTAATTTATCATTAATCGAACCTGGCCCAATTCCGCCTTGATTGGTTGATCAGTCAATGACTTACATCAGAATCTGAGCTCTGTCTACCTCATGATGTCAGGACCACCAATGCATTTATGTTCCAATTCTGCATGACAGTACAGAAACAGGCCATTTGGCTCAACTGTTCTGTGCTGGTGTTTCTCCTCCAGATGCGAAGTGATGCATTTTGGTAGAACTAATGTAGGGAGGAGCTATACGATAATTGGCAGAACCATAAAGGGTGTAGATACGCAGAGGGACCTGGGTGTGCAAGTCCACAGATCCTTGAAGGTGACATCACAGGTGGAGAAGGTGGTGAAGAAGGCATATGGCATGCTTGCCTTTATTGGACGGGGCATAGAGTATAAAAGTTGGGGTCTGATGTTGCAGATGTATAGAACGTTGGTTCAGCCGCATTTGGAATACTGCGTCCAGTTCTGGTCGCCACACTACCAGAAGGACATGGAGGCTTTGGAGAGAGTACAGAGGAGGTTTACCAGGATGTTGCCTGGTATGGAGGGGCTTAGTTATGAGGAGAGATTGGGTAAACTGGGGTTGTTCTCCCTGGAAAGATGGAGGATGAGGGGAGACTTAATAGAGGTGTATAAAATTATGAAAGGCATAGATAGGGTGAACGGTGGGAAGCTTTTCCCCAGGTCGGTGGTGACGTTCACGAGGGGTCATAGGTTCAAGGTGAAGGGGGGGAGGTTTAACACGGATATCAGAAGAACATATTTTACACAGAGGGTGGTGGGGGCCTGGAATGCGCTGCCAGGCAAGGTGGTGGAGGCGGACACACTGGGAACGTTTAAGACTTATCTGGATAGCCACATGAATGGAGTGGGAATGGAGGGATGCAAAAGAATGGTCTAGTTTGGATCAGGGACCGGCATGGGCTTGGAGGGCCGAAGGGCCTGTTCCTGTGCTGTATTGTTCTTTGTTTGTTTATGCGCCTCTCCCACCCAAACAGCACATCTTCCCATGCTTCTTTTTATCATAGAAAGCCCATGATACGTGCCGATCTACATTCCCATCTTACGCAGCCATGCTAATCTTCTCAACCACACCACGTGGTAGCAAGTCCCACGTTTTCACAATCTCTGGGTAAAGTTTCCCCTTATTAGAGGTCACCTTATAGCTATGGTTGCTTGTTCAGGAGTTTAAAGTTTATTTATTAGTGTCACAGATAGACTTACATTAGCACTGAGGTGAGGAGAAATTTCTTCACCCAGAGGGTGGTGAATGCGTGAAATTCACTCCCACCAAATGTAGTTGAGGCCAAAACGTTATCTGATTTCAAGAAGAAATTAGATATAGCTCTTGAGGCTAAAGGGATCAAACGATATCGGAGTAAGGTGGGATCAGGATATTGAATTCAATGATCAGCCATGATCAAGGTGAATGGTGGAGCAGGTTCGAAGGGCTGAATGGACTACTCCTGCTTCTAGTTTCTATGTTACACCACTGTGAAAATCCTCACTCCACTCTCGTCAGGCACGCTGAGGGAGAATTTAGCATGGCCAATGCACCTAACTAGCAAGTCTTTTGGACTGTGGGAGGAAACCAGAGCACCCACAGGAAACCCACGCAGACACGGGGAGAACGTGCAGACTCTGCACAGGCGGTGACCCAAGTGAATCGAAGCTGGGTTCCTGGCGCTGTGAGGCAGCAGTGCTAACCACTGAGGCACCGTGCCACCCCTAACTTCCCTCATGAGCGAAAACACCTTCTGTCCAACCACACTATCAAATCCCGTCACAATTTTAAAGACTTTGGGGAAGAATTTCCCGTCCCGCCCACCATGAGAATCATAGCAGGCGGATGGGAGGGGAGGCCAAGCACAGGTCCGTTGACCTCGGACGGAAATTTCCGGTTTTGGGGCGAGCGGGGCCAGAAAATCCCGCATATTACCTCATTCACAACTCAGACTTCTCTTTTCTAGTTAATAGAGACCCCATCTGCTCAGCCTTTCAAACGCATGCCAGCAGCAGTTTTTCTGATATTTCCTCTCCCAAGGGTACAGCATTGGAAAATGTCTGGACACAGTCACGAATCACATGCAAACCTGAAGCTAGGCCTGAACTTCCTCAGTCACTCCTTCATCCCATCTCTCCATTTGCTGCAAGTGGTGACCATCCCACCATCTTACAGCAAGTCAGAAAAGGTATACTTCTCCAGCTGAGCAGGATGCAATGTAAGCTGAGACTAAACGTGGGTGAATTCCGACTTCATTTTGGATTTATTTAGAAGAGATAAAGAAACAAGGTGGCCCACTCTAAAGGAGTGCATAGTTGATGCATCCTTCTCTCAACAAATCGCCAGACAGGTATTAAAAGTTTAAACAGTTACCTCAGTGTAGAGATACAATAAGTCAATATCAGAGGTCACCACTCACTAGCTTTCTGCATCAGATTCCTCAGAACGCAATGTTGCTAATTAAAATGATCGAAATTAAATTTTAACATCCTTCTTTCCAGCTTGGTGATTGACTTTGGTTAAATCAAAATATTCAACACCAAAACATTTGAACGATCAGAGAAAGGCAGCAGTGGGACATGCATGTCAGGTTCCCAGCTCTTTACTAAGACGCATATACCTTATGCAGTTTGCATAGTGGAGGTAGTGGAATAGCTCCAGTAGTACACATTTAATTCCAGTCAGTCCGTATTCGCCCTTCAAAAATCATCTATAATAGTGGACACTTGAATAACCCTCAAAGGTTCCTGTGTTCTGTTGGTGATAGATGTTTCTTGTTATAGAATCCCTACAGTGCAGAAGGAGGCCATTCGGCCCATCGGGACTGCACCGACCACTATCCCATCCTATCTCCATAACCCCATGCATTTACCCTAGCTAGTCTCCCTGACACCGAAGGGCAATTTAGCATGGCCAATGCACCTAACCTGCACATTTTTGGACTCTGGGAGGAAACCGGAGCACCCGGAGGAAACCCACGCAGACACGGGGAGAATGTGCAGCCGGTGACCCAAACCGAGAATTTAACCCGGGTCCTTGGTGCTATGAGGCAGCAGTGCTAACCACTGTGCCACCGTGCCGCGCTGTGTGAAAGCAAAGTTCCTGCTTACACACCATTCTCAATACTGAAACTCTGCACTTCTCCAATTAAAGCCATTTCAGCATCTCTGAATTTCATATTAGGAACATAGGAGATAGAAGCTGTTGTAGGCCGTTTGGCCCCTCAAGCCTGCTCTGCTATTCAACTCAATCATGCCTGATTTTCGACCTCAGTGCCATATTTCCGCACCACACTATATCCCTGGACTATCCTTAATCACGAGAAATCTTTCGATCTCTGTCTTGGACACACTCAAGGACTGAGCCTCCAAGGTCCCCTGGGTTAAGGAATTACAGAGAATGGCTCATCACCCTCTGACTGGGGAAATTCCTCCTAATCTCAGTCCTAAATACCCCTGCCCCTTATCCTGAGACTGAGTTCCCTGATTCTCGAAGCTTCAGCCAGGGGAATCATCCTGCCAGTATCTCCCCTGTTGAGCCCTGAAACAATTTTGTATGCTTGAATGAGATTGCATTCCTCTAAAGAATGCAGGCCCAGTCTCCTCAATCTCTCCTCCCAGGACAATCTCGCCGTCTCAGAAAGCAGTCTGGCGAATTTCCATTGCACTTTTTCTGTTCTGTTCACAAAACTCACGGTGTCGTCTCAGCAAAGCTTTGTATAATTACAGCAGGAAGTCTTCATTCCTCTACTCAAAATCGTCTCGCAATAAAGACCTACAGAGCATTTGCCCTACTATTGGTGACCATGCCTTCAATTGCCTGGGCTCCAAGTCCTGAAGTTTCCTCCCTAAAATCTCTCCACCTCTCTCTCTCTCTCCTCCTTTAAGGTAGTCCTTAATATTTCCTTATGCACAAAGATGTCAAGTTTTGTTTGATGATGCACATGTCGGTACATTAATAACTGCAAATTGCTGCTGTCGACAGCAGGTTTGGGTTTAAATTTGAATTCATATATTCAAAGCTGTTATCACCTTAATCTGAAAATCTCTCATCAGTCACCATTACTCCAGCCCATAAAGGTCTATCATTTTCCCCCAGGAGATAGACAACACTGCATTTAAATGAATGTTTGGATAACTGAGGGTTGGTAAAGTTTATTTATTAGTGTCACAAGTTGACTTACATTAACACTGCAATGAAGTCATTGTGAAAATCCCCTAGTCGCCACACTCCGGCGCATGTTCGGGTACACGGAGGGAGAATTTAGCATGGCCAATGCACCTAACCAACACGTCTTTCAGACTGTGGGAGGAAACTGGAGCACCCGGAGGAAACCCACGCAGACACATGAAGAATGTGCAGACTCCGCACAGACAGTGACCCAAGGCCGGGAATTGAACCCAGGTCCCTGGTGCTGTGAGGCAGCAGTGCTAACCACTGTGCCACCGTGCCGCCCAGTAGGACGATGCAGAGGGCATGAAGGGTCAACAGTTGCAGTGTGGACTGGCGTGTCGGAGGACAAAGCAGGTCGGTGCAGCATGTTTCCCTGAACAATCCACCTGCTGTTTATGGTCATTTTCCCTGGTGTTAATGACCCGTTATATTGAACTCAATTCCACAAGTTGCCAGAGAAACAATCCCCAGGTTGCTCGCTGAGTAAGCTAATCAGTATAATTTTACTGTACAGTATTAATTGAACTGTCCAAAAATTCATTTGGGGCAATCTATTGCATTGCTCTGTCCGCATTAACATGAGAATGGCTGCAAAGCTGAGGGACTTCACTTACATGGAGAAAACTGCAAACGCTTGGGCTGTTCTCCTGAGGGCAGAGGAAGGTTAAGAGAAGATTAAATAGAGATGTTCAAAATCATGAAGGATTTTGATAGAGTAAAGAATGAAAGATTATTTCCACTGGCAGGAAAGTCGTTAACCAGAGCACAAAGATTTTAGGCAACTGGCTAAAGAACTAGGGGTGGGATTTTTCGACCGCGTTCACATCATGACCGGAAAATCCCGTCCAAGGTCAATGGATCTTTGCATGGTCCATATCACACCCGCTATGATTCCCATGGTGGGCGGGACAGGAACGTTCTGTTCTAAGTGTGAGATGAGGAGATTTTTTTTTCTTTCTTATAATGATTTGTAATGCTCTGCCACATTTCAATTTATTTGTCCATGCAATGCGGACATCACGATCAAGGCCAACATTTATTGCCCATCCCTAATTGGCACGGTGGCACTGTGGTTAGCACTGCTGCCTCAGCGCCAAGGACCCAGGTTCAATTCCGGCCTCGGGTCACTGTCTGTGTGGAGTTTGCACATTCTCCCCGTGTCTGCGTAGATTTCCTCCGGGTGCTCCGGTTTCCTCCCACAGTCCAAAGATATGCATGTTAGGTTGATTGGCCATGCTAAAATGCCCCTTAGTGTCAGGGGGATGAACAGGGTGCGTGAGGATCATGGGAATAGGGTGTGGGTGGGATTGTGGTCGGTACAGACTCAATGGGCCGAATGACCTCCTTCTGTACTGTAGGGATCCTATGATCTTCTTCTTGAAAGGTGGTGAAAGCAGATCCATTAGTAATGTCAAAATGGGAATATGTAGTTGAAAAATGAAAAAAAGTCACAATGCTGTGGGATTCAATGGCTAACTCTTTCACAGATTCACCACACAAGTACAACAGCCAAATTCACCCCTTCTGTGCTGTGACATTTGGATGAGTTTGAACTGCCTAACATAACCCCATAAATACTCCAACAGTACTCAAGAAGCTCAACACCATCCTGGACAAAGGGATCCACTTTATTGGGACCCCATCCATCACCTTCACCATCAACTCCCTCCACCACTGACACACAGCGACAGCGATGTACACCAGTTACAAGATGCACTGCAGGAACTCACCAAGGCTCCATGGGTAGCACTTTCCAAAGCTGCTACCATCTAGAAGGAGAAGAGCAGCAGATATCTAGGGACACCACCTCCTAGAAGCTCTCCTCCATGTCACACAGCATCCTGACTTGGATACATATCACCTTTCTTTCACTGTCACTGTGTCAAAATCTTGGAACTCACTCCCAATCAGCATTGTTAAGGTACTTGCTACATAGCTCCAACAACACTCCAGAAGCTTTACACCACCCAGGAGAAAACAGCCACTTGATTGGTGCCCCAGTCACAACCTCCAACATTCACTCTCTCCACCACTAATGAGCAGTAGCATCAGTGTGTACCATCTACAAGATACCCCACAGGGACTTACCAAGGCTCCTTCGACAGCACCTTCCAAAATGGTGACTTCGAGGAGGACAGGACAAGCACATACATGGGAACACCTCAACTTCCAAGCTCTTCTCCAAACCACTCACTATTCTGACTTGGAAACATATTGCCGTTCCTTCACTGGCGCTGGGTCAAAATTCTGCAACACCCTCTCTATCAGCACCTACACCACATAGAATGCCACAATTCATGATGGCAGCTCACCACCACCTTCCCTAGGGATGTCACACACCATCCTGACTTGGATACATATCACCCTTCTTTTAGGGATGAGCAATAAACGCTGGCCTGGCCAGCGGAGCCCACCTCCCACGAATGAATAAAGATAAAAAGACCCCATACCACAAATAACGTGGCACAAATCAGCAAAGGGATTGCATTCCTATAGCACGTCTAATGTAGTGAACCATTCAGAGGTGATACGTCAGAAGGTTGTCACACAAAATCTGACATAAAGTTGCATATGGAGATATTCAGGTGGGTGACCGAAATCAAAGAGGACAGCTTTAAGGAACAATGCAGTCAGAGAAGAGAGAGGCAAAGAGATTTAAGGAAGGAATTGCAGAGTTCAGGGTTTGGGCAGTTGACAGCTCAGCCATCAGTATTGGAGTAATGAAAATGGCCAAAAGGCCATAAATGGGGGAGTACAGATATAAACTAGAGGGAGTATGCAGTGGAGCCCAGAGTACGCAAGGCTTTCCACTATCACTGAGCATTGAGGAACCTTGGAATGATGTTTTAATTTGATAAGTTTCCTATAAAGTTTTATTTTGCAAAATATCACAATAATGTAAGCAGCGCCTGACTGGTTCATCACTTATTTTTCATGTGTTTCAAAAAGATACATTTTGGAGGATTGCAGTACTGAAAGAAGTTGCAGAATTAGAGTGGGCAAAGTTATAGAGAGATTAGAATACTCTCTGAAATAGAGAGAAAGGCTTCAGGGTTAGGATGGAGGGGATGATGAAACAGAGAGGTTTGACATTAGGAATTAAGTTGAAGTGCAAGGGACTTTGCTCTGCATATAATAAACTTAACCTGGCCTGAAAATACCTGTTGCTGATTCCATTCCCAATTACTAATGTTATTTAGCTGAATCACTGCACATCTATAAGGTCATTATTGACCGGCACAAATTGATTGTGCTCTCAGTTCTTCACCCCTGGAATAACGAGCGCTGTTTCTCAGAGCATCGCAAGGTTTCACTACAATACACTTCTTTACAAGTCAATAAGAGGCTGCCTCCAAACTCCAAGCTAGGGAGAATGCGTTGCGGATTCATTCACAAACACTGGAGAGCCACATTTATCAGGTTCGAAACCTGGATCCCCTCCAGCCTGGAACGAGAACAGGAGCATCCGGCTCTGCCTGATAAAAGGTATGCTCCTTCCATAGCCATTCAGAACCAGCCTTACAAAAGAAAGTGTAATATACTGCTTCAGCATAATCGCTCAAACATTGAGGACATTAATATACATCAAAGGATGTTAATTTGATGTGTTAATTCTAGTGTACAAACCTCTTTCAAGAGTGACAGGGAAACTCTTATTTGAAAGGAAAAGACTAATTACCCTTCCAACTTAGCTAATGTTCAACACACCACTAGGGTCCAATTGTGCCTTAAGCTTGAACAAGGAACCATCTCCTGCTCAGAATCAGAACTTTATAAAAAAAAACTCATCATTTTTCTTATATTAAAAAGCTGGTAAAGACACATTAATTGCCAGGTTTAGCATTCAACGCCTTCATCGACAAATTTGTTCTACTTTGCCCGACAGTGCTGGTTATTCATTGGGATCTGACTCCCTCCAACTCAATCACAAAGCATGACGGTCATTTCAACCCTCATTCTCTCCCCCCCCCAACTCCGCACTCCCACACCCCCCCACACATGTCAACCCCAACTGCCGCAACACTGGAGGGAAACTTCAAAGCTCGTGGGGTACAACTTCATCACACAAACTGCAAACACACGAATAATACATTTGCAAGGAAGTGGGGCAGTGGAGCAACTTTAGTCAGTTGGTTCCATTGAGTTGACCTCTTGCCCTCCCCCCAGAAGGAGGACAAGACAGCATCAACTAAGTTGGGGGTTTGATCCCTGGTGCAAGTTGCCCATTGCCCACCCTGTGGTAGCCTGTATCCCCTCCCCCCCCCTAATTACATTAACTCCAATCAATTACTCCAACCTTCCCTCCCTAAACCCCCTTCCAACCCTTCCTCCCCACCCCTCTCCTCTCTCCTCCCACCCAACCCTCACCCACATTCCCTCTCCATTTACCTGACTTCCCGGTTCTGGGGACTTCTCCAAGTGCTTCTCCTTGTAAAGGGACCACAGTCCAACATTGGGCAAGAACACCAGAGCCACAGCGAAGAGGCCAACCATCTGCAAGAACCGCTTCTGTTTCCGCTTCATTCCAGTAACTTTTTCTCTCCCCCCTCCTCCTCCTCCTTCACGCGACTTCCAACAAAACTGGACCTCTTCGAGAGCGAGCGCTTCCCAGACTTTGGAGAGTGAGACAGAGGGGCTGGAGTCGATGGGTTAAATAAAACAAAGCCCAAACCAAGCCGCTCCAGTGAGGGACCAAAGAAGAAAGGATTGCTGATCCACAAAAGGCACCAAATAAAACCTGTGAAATAAAACAAAAACCAAAAGTGAACTGACAAATGAGAGGCAATTCATTTCAGTGTGATTTCAGGAACGCCTGTAACGTTGGAAGAATGTTGCCAAACTTGGGGGTGAAATTGACAACAGAACAGTCAATAGTTAACACAACTTTGTACAATGTGCACTGGCACACAGACATGTTTTACCTTCTTTACAATTAATTAACTGCTTGTCACAGGTATTGACAAATAAGGTAATCTCCACTGTAATTCGATTGAGGGGGGGTAAAAAGGTGCAGGAGACAGGTGGAGTTAGATTCACTTACCTCCTGTAGGTGGGCACTTGTGGATGTCTCCGCCGCAATGATCTGCCTCCTTCAGCCAATTTTGACTTTGTCCGCTCCCCCCCCCCCCCCAACCCTCGGCCCTGGGAAGGCAGTTCTCCTCTCCTCCACCTCCCTCCCTCCCTCCCCCTCACTCTTGTGTGTTCCAATTCTGATTAGAACATAATCCTATCCCTGGCTCAAATCAGAAAGGCAGGAGAGGAAGGCGGAGGGGAGGTAGGTTGGGGGGGTTGGTGGGAGAGAAGCTGCGGGTTTCTCTCCCGGCTGAGCACTTGTCACTGAGATAATCCTGAGTTGCAACCCCGATGTGAAGGAGCCGGCTTGTCTCTGTTTTTTTCACTGGACAGAGATCCTCCTGATCTGACCCTGTCTCATTTGTCCCCGGTTGCTCTGGATTACACGTGTGAAGTCTGCCTAAGAAGGGGGCAGAGACCTTACAATAGACAAAGCAAGCGAGCCTAGCAGGCACATTTATAATATATATATATATATCTATACACACACACACGTGTGTATATAAAGCCCTTTTCCCCCCAAATGCCTGGGAGCGCTGGAGGCAAATAAAAATACGAAATGAATGAATTGGACTCAGCGTGGCTGGTACCTGGCTGCTTTCAAAGTGGCCCTGTGTTCTAACTGCGGTGCACCCAATACCAATTGAGAGGCTGACGCAGGCAAGAACCGTCCCAGCTTCTGGGTTTAAAATAATCGGCTGCAGCCAATGACATCTGGAAAAAAAAAATGAGGGTTTGTATTGGTAAAGAGAGAGAGAGAGAGGGAGTGAGAGAGAAATAGAGTGAGAGAGAGAGAGAGCGTGCTGCCTGCTACCTCCCAGCTGTGTGGTCTGTGTGTGCGTGTGTTTTTTTAAAGTTTTTTTCTGAGTATTCTTTTTAATAAGAGGACGAGGGTCATCAAACGTGGCTGTGTTGAGATTGTTCAAGTCTTGGAGCACTTTGCTGCATCGTCTTTTTTTTAACACCTGTCTTATTTGGATGATCCCACTCCCTCCACCCATCTGAATCCTCCTGAACCCCCTCTTAATGGTCATCTCCATCAGTGCTTGACAATGCCTTGACCGCTCTCCCCGCCACCCGTCTCTCACTCCCCTCTTATTTAAACACCGTCCACCTGAATTCTCCTGGACCCCCCGCTTAATGGTCATCTCCATCAGTCTGACCAAATGCCTTGACTTCTCCCCCCCCCCCCCGCCCCACCCCTCCCGTCTCTCATTCCCCTCTTATTTAAACACCGTCCACCTTAGTGCTTCTATGAGGTTAACAACACCATTCTCCCTCTCACCTGCTGGTGTGGTGTAGCCACTCAGACACACACACACGTGGACTTTAATAAGTCAAGTTTTAAACCTGTGAAAAGGGGCATGGTTAATACATCCAGAGAGAGATCAGTGTCCCAGTCTCCAGGTACTGCTCTCTCCAACGCTGTAGTTACATATTCCACTCCACTGATGGAGCCAAATCCTCACACAAATCCTTCTATACCATTGATTTAAAGATGCACAGACACTTTTTTTGCAAAAGAATCCATTCACCTCATGAGCATCAGTCCCCTTACAAATTAGAGTTTCTGACAAAGCAAAATGTTAAATCAGTGACTGCAACATTCTACAAGACTCTGGAAGCAACTGCTCCAATCCGGACTCGACCACGGTGGGAGCCTGCCAGGTGGAGAGCAGAGACATTTTGGGAATGTCCTAAAATCAGTGCCACAGTGGTTAGCGCTGCTGCTTCACAGCGGACCCGGGACCCGGGTTCGATTCCCGGCTTGGGTCACTGTCTGTGTGGAGTTTGCACGTCCTCCCCGTGTCTACGTGGGTTTCTTCCGGGTGCTCCAGTTTCCTCCCACATTCTGAAAGACGTGCTGCATTGACTCGAACAGGCACCGGAATGTGGCGACTCGGGGAATTTTACAGTAACTTCATTGCAGTGTTAATGTTAGCCTTACTTGTGACTAATAAATAAGCTTACTTTTAAGCACTGATGCCTCACAGCGCCAGGGACCCCAGGTTCAATTCCAGCCTCGGGTCATTGCCTGTGTGGGGTTTGCACATTCTCCCTGCGTCTGTGTGGGTTTCCTCCGGGCACTCCGATTTCCTCCCACAGTCCAAAGATGTGCAGGTTGGATGGATTGACCGTGCTAAATTGCCCCTTAGGGCAGGCTTGACCAGCCCTGGGGTGAGCGCGGCTAGAAAATCCCACCCAAGGTCAAAGGATCTTTGCATGGTCTGTGTCCCACCTGCTATGATTCCTGTGGCAGGCGGGACTGGAAAATTCCACCCTTCGTGTCCAAGATGTGTAGATTAGGTGGATTAGCTATGGCCTGGATAAGATGCTCTGTTGGAGAGTCGTTGCAGGCTCAATGGACCGATTGGCCTTCTTCTGTACTGTAGGGTTTCTCGGAGTCCTCACATCATCCCTGTAGAGATCAAACATCCCTGCCAACTCATGGGAGTCCCTGACTGAGCAAAGTGGAGAAGGTGTATTCCGGAAGGCAGCAAACGCATTGAGAGACTTTGTCGGGAACATGCAGAGGTGAAGTCAAGGCTTTGTTGGGCGCGCAGGAACTTCCAAACACCCCATTGACCCAACCCATCCAGCACCACCTACCCCACATGTGGCAGAGTCTGCAGATCATGGACTGCACGACCGTCAGCCATCTCAGAACCCATCAAACTGGACTAGAAGCAAATCATTCTCCATTCCTAGGAATTGTCTCAAACAGAACACGAGGACAAGTTTCTAAGTGAAATATTGAAGCAATCAAACCAACAGAGCACAAGAACAGGCTCTTTGGCCCATCAAACCTGCGCCGATTTCTAATCCTTATTTAGACCCGCTGCTTATTGCCCATATGCTGTTCTATCCCTCTGTTCATCTCCCATTCATGTGTCTATCAAGATACACCTTGAATGTTGCTAACGTGCCTGCTTCCACTACCTCCACCAGCAGTGTGTTCCAGGCACCAACCACCCTCTGTGTGGAAAGCTTTTACCTGCAGTTTAAAAATTGGGAAGTCATGTTGTAGCTTTATAGAACCTTAGTTTGGCCGCACTTGGAACAGAGTGTTCAATTCTGGTCACCACACTACCAGAAGGATATGGAGGCTTTGGAGAGGGTACTGAAAAGATTTACCAGGATGTTGCCCGGTATGGAGGGCATTAGCTATGAGGAGAGGTTGGAGAAACTTGGTTTGTTCTTATTGGAACGATGGAGGTTGAGGGGCGACCTGATAGAAGTCTACAAGATTATGAGGGGCATGGACAGAGTTGATAGTCAGAAGCTTTTCCCCAGAGTGGAAGAGTCAATTACTAGGGGGCACAGGTTTAAGGTGCGAGGGGCAAAGTTTAAAGGAGATGTACGAGGCAAGTTTTTTTACACAGAGGATGGTGGGTGCCTGGAACTCGTTGCTAGGGGAGGTAGTGGAAGCGGATACGGTAGTGACTTCTAATGGGCGTCTTGACAAATGCATGAATAGGATGGGAATAGAGAGATATGATCCCCAGAAGGGTCAGAGGTTTTAGTTCAGTCGGGCAGCATGGTCGGTGCAGGCTTGGAGGGCCGAAGGGCCTGTTCCTGTGCTGTAATTTTCTTTGATCTTTGTCTCCCCTAAACTTTCCCCCTCTCACCTTGAACCTGTGCCCTCTTGTAGCTGACTTTTCCATCAAGGAAGGATGTGTTCCAGGAATGAGCTGTGAAATGGTTCCACATCCTCCAACTGAGGGCTGATTAGTTAATAAGAGTAAAGGTGTTGTCCTACCAAATAAACTGATGAAGAAACACGTTGATAGCCCAAGGTCATCAAGTGAAAAGGGGCAGAACTCATATACAGGGATTTGATGCCGAGGGTGTGGGGTGTGGCATTCCTGTGCAATAGGCAGTTAAGTTGAATCTTGGACTCCCACACCGCCTGTAATTTCTACGATCCGGAGGAGTCTGAATTTCACATTTCTGCAAGATGTGAGAGGTTGCAGCCTCTCTTTCATTATCTGAGCGGGCTGTGCCTCAATTTCAGGCTACACTTCCAGTGCTACGCTCCTGATCTTTTGCAATTCATTGTGAAGAGGCCAGATTCAGCAACTCGCTGGTGGAACTGCCCCTGGGCCTGGTTGGAGTGGCCAACAATAGATAAAGTGAGTAGGCATTCAAGGGCTTGACTGCTTGCCCCCCTCCCATGTCCACACCCAATTTCCGCTCGAGAGGGAGCACATGGTGTCCATCGGGACACTTGAGGTCCTCCATGGCCAATGGACACCAGGGGAACACGCAATTCTGAATGCTGAGAATTCAGGGATCATTCTGAACATGACCCCAGAAAGGTCTTCTTAATTTGAGTGGCAAATATTCATTCAAAGGGGCTTCATTTACAGTGGTGCTCCTTTCAAAAGTGTAATTTAATTCCTTTTAAAAACATAAGAAAACTAAGCAGAACTAGGCCATTTGGCCCATTGAGCCCACTCCACTATTCAGTAAGATTAACTCCACTTTTCTGCCTGTCCCCTATAACTGCTGACTCCCTTGTCAATCAAAGATATTTCCAACTCAGCCTTGAATGCATTCATGCTGACTAAACTCATGGTTTAATCAAATGGTTGTAAAAACAAACACACATCTATTTCACTAATCACATCAAGCACAGCTAATCTCTTAATAACCGCTTAATACCATTAATCAAAATATCTACACAATTCCCTGCTGAGCGAAGTGGCTTTGGACCTTATGAAACTCAGCCAAGCATTCATAATGCACTCAGCTATAATAACAAATGCGTAAATAATGCAGTCTATTGAAACTGAAAAAAAAAACAGATGGCCCCTTTTTTCTAAGCTATACAGATATCCTGTCAATCAAAACGATCTCGGAATATGTTGCGGCTTTATTTTTTCTAAAGCTGCTGAAGGTGTTTTTTCATTTTAAAAGGTCTCTGGGCATTCAAGTTGTCGTGTAGTGCAGTGAGTAAGATAAACACAGGCTCAACTGTCGGCAGCTGTTATTGAACTAATTTTATTTACACCCTCCCAGCAGAAAGGGCAAGATAACAAAATGTTCAGATCTTGCAAGGGACTACATGCGCCCCCCACACCCATCCCCTCATTTAGCATGCAAAATGATACATACAAATAATCACCCAGATCCAATATCACTAAACCAATACCAACAATGCTTGAAATTTAACAGCTTGGTTTGGAAATGTGTTGTTACTGTGATCACAACCAAAATATATATGAACAGTACTGCCAGAATAACTTACATGTTAAAAAATGTTTTTCATTAACACAAATATGTGCAGCGGCACGGTGGCACAGTGGTTAGCACTGCTGCCTCACAGCGCCAGGGACCCGGCTTTGATTCCCGGCTTGGGTCACTGTCTGTGCAGAGTCTGCACGTTCTCCCCATGTCTTCTCCACACTGCCTTCCTCTTTTTGAGATACCACACTTACCTCCTGTGGTGAGGCATAGCACACTAAAGCTGGTTGATTCTTGGGATCAGAGAGGGTGAAGATAGTATCACTAGTCAGTACTTTCTTCACTTCTTCGAGTGCTTTCTGATACTCCACAAACCACCTACAATCAATTCCACCTTTGAGTAATTGATACAGTGGAACAGATGTATTGGCCAAGCCGGGTCTGAATTTTCAGATGCACAATTCACATGAATCTTCTAAGTTCCTTGTTCTCTGGTTTCTTTGATTGGTTAGACCACAGTTGGGGTACTGTGTGCAGTTTTGGTCACCTCACTATTGGAAGGTTGTAATAGCATCAGAGGAGGTACAGAGGAGGTTCACCAGTATGTTGCCTAGGGTGGAGCATTTGAGCTATCTGTGGGTGGCATGGTGATACAGTGGTTAGCACTGCTACCTCACAGTGCCAAGGGCCCGGGTTCAATTCTGGCCTTGGGTGACTGTCCTCCCCGTATCTGCATGGGTTTTCTCCAGATGCTCCAATTTCCTCCCACACTCCAAAGAAGTGCAGGTTCGATGGATTGGCCATGCTAAATTGTCCATTAGTGCCAGGGGGACTAGCAGAGTTATGGGGATCGGGTCTGGATGGGATTGTTGTGGGTGCAGGCTCAATGGGCCAAATTGCCTGCCTTCACACTCTGGGAATTCTATGATTCTTTAAGGAGAGACTAGATAGGCTTGGATTGTTTTCTCTCGAGCAGAGAAGCCTGAGGGGGGACATGATTGAAGTGTATAAGATTATGAAAGGCATACACAGGATGAGTAGGGAGCAACTGTTCCCCTTGGTTGAGAGATCAATTACAAGACCATTTCCTCCACGAAACTCTGGTCCACTCCTCTATCATCCCCAACACTTCGTCCTTTTCCCACGGCACCTCCCCAAGCCATCACAGGAGGTGTAACACATGCACTTTTACCTCCTCACTCTCCAAGGCCCCAAACGCACCTTCTCAGTGAAGCAGTGATTTACTTGTAATTCTTTCAATTTTGTGTATTGTACTCATTGCTCACTATCTGACCTCCTCTGCACCGGAGAGACCATACGTTGACTGCAGCTTTGCAGAACACATCTCCACTCAGTCCACAAGCATGATCCCAGCCTTCTGATTTCTATGCCAATTCCATGCATCATCTTGTTCTCATACTCACATTTCTGTCCTTGTCCCGTTGCAATGTTCCAGTGAAACGCAACATCAGCTTCAACAACAGCACTTCACCTTCCATTTAGGCACTTCAGGATGCTTTGGATTCAACATTAATTTCAACAACCTCACACCATGAACCCTACCCATCATTTTGATTCTTTTTATTTGCCTGCCTGTATCATGGTTTTCATGTCTTTGCTTTCAGACAGAGCTGTTGGTTATTCTACCATTAACACTTTTTTTGGATCAGTGATTTGTTTCTTGACCAAGATCATAATAAGAACATCAGAACTAGGAGCAGGAGTAGGCATTTCAGCCTCTCGAGCCTGCTCCGCCATTTAATACAATCATGGTTGATCTCATCTTGGCCTCAACTCCACTTTCCTGCCCGTTCACCATAATCCTTTAACCCATTATTAATTAAAAATCTGTCCACCTCGTCTTTAAATTTACTCAATGTCCCAGCATCCACTGCACTCTGGGCTAGTGAATTCCACAAACTCACAACCCTCTGAAAGAAATAATTTCTCCTCATCTCTGTTTTAAATCTATCACCCCTTTTCCACATCTACTTTGTCAATCCCCCTTATCATCTTGTACACCTCAATTAGACCTCCTCTCATTCTTCCAAACTCCAGGGAATGTAGGCCTAAACTTCCCAATCTCTCTTCGTAAGACAAACCTTTCATCTCTGGAATCAATCCAGTGAATCTCCTCACAACTGCCTCCAATGCCACTACATCCCTCCTCAACTAAGGGGATCGAAACTGTACACAATACTCTAAGTGCTGTCTCACTAATGCTTTGTACCACAGCAGCAACACTTCACTACTTTTATATTCTATTCCTTTAGCAATAAATGCCAAGATTCCATTTGCCTTCCTTATTACCTGCTGCACCGCATACTAGTTTTCTACAATTCATGCTCAGAGACCCAGATCCCTCTGCACCGAAGCACTACAAAGTTTCTCTCCATTTAGATAATAATTTGCCTTTGTATTTTTCCTGAAAATGTCAATAACCTCACACTTATCCACATTAAATGCCATCTGCCAAATTTTTTCCCATTCATGAGACCTATCCATTTCCATTTGTAAATTTATTATTTCATTATCGCAACTTGCTTTCCCACCTATTTCTGTGTCATCTGCAAAATTGACTATAGTACCTTCTATCCCCGCATCCAAGTCATCAAGTGTACCCTGGCAGTGCCCACTGGGAAGCATAACTGTTCCAGGAGCAGTCCCTGATGCGCTATTCAGACACGAGGCTTGAAGCTCAGTAAATGAAAGGCTTTTATTTACTGTTAACGAAGCTACCAGAACTTATATACACTATCCCAGACTGAAGGGGTCCTGGCCAGAACAGGGACTCTTATACCTCTCCCAGGAGGCGGAGCCCGACTGGGATGTGCCACAACACTACAGTACAAAGGTGTAACAACCCCACCCTAACCCCAACAGCAACAATAGCACAATCCAACAGTAACATATGTACATCCTTGTAGTACTGGCCAGCCCCAGGCTCAGCACTATCCATTGGGAACCAACGATGGTTCACCACATTCACCCCTCCTTTGAGAACAAAGGCCGACGGGGTACAAAAAACAGAATAAAGTGTCAGCAGTCTATAAGTTCAGACGGTCAGGGGGACCGCACCGTCGTTGTGACCTCCTCAATACCGGCGGTGACACTGGAGTAGGCACTTGCGGTGGCGTTCTCCCCAAAGCGGCGGCCAGCTGTTCTTCCACGGACTCACAGGCCGGTTGACCCTGAGATAACGGTAGTCCAGGGGATCCTGACACGCCCTGCGGTGGCGACCATCTTCTGGGCTCAGGCAAGCTGTACATGGGAGTAAAATGGTTAAGCAATGGTCCCGATGCTGCCCGCGCCGTGTCCGGGGAAGAAACAAGAGATAAAGGGTTTGTTACAGGGGGTATGGGAGCGACAGGGGTTGCTACGTCCCCTGCTGGGGCCAGGTCTCGGATCGAGACCGTGTCCTCTCGCCCGTCAGGGTATGCCACATAGGCATACTGAGGGTTGGCGTGGAGCAGATGGACCTGTTCGACCAACGGGTCGGACTTGCGGGCCCTAACATGTCGCCACAGGAGGACGGGTCCTGAGTACGTCAACCAAGACGGTAATGAGGTCCCCGAGGAAGACTTCCGAGGGAATAAGAACATCCTCTCGTGGGGAGTAGCATTGGTTGCCGTACACAGGAGGGAGCGAATAGAATGGAGCGCATCAGGGAGCACCTCTTGCCAACGGGAGACTGGAAGACCTTTTGACTTCAACGCCAGTAAGACAGCCTTCCAGACTGTAGCATTCTCGCGTTCCACCTGTCCATTACCCCTAGGGTTGTAGCCCGTGGTCCTACTAGAGGCAATCCCGTATGAGAGCAGGAATTGCCTCAAGTCATCGCTCATGAACGACGAGCCTCTGTCGCTATGGATGTAGCTGGGGTACCCGAACAGGGTAAAGAGATCATGGAATGCCTTGATAACCGTGGCAGCGGATGTATCAGAGCAGGGAACAACAAAAGGGAACCGAGAGTACTCATCAATGATATTGAGGAAGTACACATTCCGATCTGTTGAGGGAAGGGGGCCCTTAAAATCGACACTCAGTCTCTCGAAGGGACGAGTGGCCTTGACTAAATGTGCCCGGTCAGGTCGGTAAAAGTGCGGTTTGCATTCCGCGCAAACCCGACAGCTCCTTGTTACTGACCTGACGTCCTCCACCGAGTAAGGCAGGTTGCGGGCTTTTATAAAGTGGTAGAGCCGAGTGACCCCAGGATGGCACAGGTCATTATGGAGGGCCTGCAAACGGTCCTCCTGTATACTAGCGCATGTTCCACGCAAGAGGGCATCCGAGGGCTCATTGAGTTTCCCTGGACGATACATGATGTCGTAGTTATAGGTGGAGGGTTCAATTCTCCACCGCAAGATCTTGTCATTCTTGATCTTGCCCCTCTGCGTGTTGTTAAACATGAACGCCACGGACCGCTGGTCCGTGATCAGGGTGAACCGTTTTCCCGCCAAGTAATGGCACCAGTGCCTGACGGCCTCCACAATGGCCTGGGCCTCCTTTTCCACCGCTGAATGCCGAATTTCGGGGCCTTGGAGGGTGCGGGAAAAAAATGCGACGGGCCTGCCCGCCTGGTTAAGTGTGGCGGCCAGGACGAAATCAGATGCATCGCTCTCCACCTGAAAGGGGATGGACTCGTCAACAGCGTGCATCGTGGCTTTCGCGATGTCGGCTTTCAATTTATCGAAGGCCAATCGGGCCTCTGGCGTTAAGGGAAAAGTCGTGGACTTAATGAGCGGACGGGCTTTATCCGCGTAGTTGGGAACCCACTGCGCATAATAAGAGAAGAAGCCTAAGCATCTTCTCAGTGCTTTTGCACTAGCAGGTAAAGGAAGTTCAGAAAGGGGGCGCATACGGTCTGGATCAGGGCCAATGACCCCGTTTTCCACCACGTATCCTAGGATGGCTAAACAGCACGTACGAAACACACACTTCTCCCTGTTGTAGGTCAAGTTCAGGCAAGATGCAGTGCGTAAGAAGTTCAGGAGGTTTGTGTCGTGGTCCTGCTGGTCATGGCCGCAGATGGTGACATTATCTAGGTATGGGAAGGTAGCCCGCAGCCCGTTCTGGTCCACCATTCGGTCCATAGCACGCTGGAAGACCGAGACCCCATTGGTGACACCAAAGGGAACCCTGAGAAAGTGATACAAGCGACCATCCGCCTCAAAAGCCGTGTATTGTCGGTCCTCTGGGCGAATGGGGAGTTGGTGGTAGGCAGACTTGAGGTCTATGGTGGAGAACACCCGGTACTGCGCAATCTGATTGACCATATCAGATATGCGCGGGAGGGGATACGCATCCAGCTGCGTATATCGGTTAATGGTCTGACTGTAGACAATGACCATCCGGGGTTTGTTCCCGCTCTTGACCACCACGACCTGCGCTCTCCACGGACTAGCACTGGGTTGTATGATCCTTTCTTTGAGGAGCCGATGTACCTCAGATCTAATGAAGATCCAATCCTCAGTGCTGTAACGCCTACTTTTAGTCGCGATGGGCTTGCAGCCTGGCACAAGATTCTGGAACAAGGAGGGTGTGGTGATCTTCAGCGTCGAGAGGCTGCAGACGGGGCGCTTTGGGCAATTTGGAGGCTGCTGCTGTTTTCCCACTGCCAGTGACGGGAGTGGCCCACCGTACTGTAGGATTACACTCCTCAAGTGGACCATGAAGTTTAGTCCGAGAAGTATTGGCGCGCAAAGATACGGCAACACAAGGAGCTTGAAACGCTCGTAAACTGTGCCTTGCACCTTCAAGGTTACCACGCAACTCCCTAGCACGGCAACAGACCGGGACCTTGATGCCATAGAGATTGTCTGTTTGGCAGGTTGAATCTGGAGTCCACACCGCTTCACAGTGTCTGGGTGGATAAAGCTCTCAGTGCTCCCGCTGTCAAACAGACAATAAATCACGTGGTCATTTACCTGGATATTCATCATAGATTTGTCAAGTCTATGAGGCTTGGCCTGGTCCAGGATGATCGACGCCACCGTTGGTTCATGAGCGCCACTTCAGGCAGCTGAAGTCGATGAGGAGGACCCCTGCTGGTCGTTCGTGGTCAGTGTCGACCAACATGGCTGCCCCCATGAATCGCACGTGGGTGAGGGCGCCAAACTCCGTGATCCCTGGTGGTCATACTCCTCCGACTCCGTCGGCCGTAATGGCGTCGTCCTGGTCTCGCACGTGGACGAACCCCGCGACGACTTCGACGACGAAGACCCGAGCTCTGAAGAATCACAGGCCGCACTGCCGTTCCTGGGTTTAGATTGGCACACTTTTGAATAATGCCCTTTTTTACCACATGCGGTGCACAACACAGCTTTAGCGGGACACTTTTGCCGAGTATGCTTCGCTCTTCCACAGAAATAGCACCGCGGGCCGCCCGGGGCTGCTGCCGTCGTCTGGCCCGAATGGGAGCACGCCATTACACATAATTTTGAACCCGAGGGACGAGGAGGGATTTGCGACTGCTCCTGCCACGTTGTCTCCACATGGTCCTCCGGATATAAAACTAAGCTTTTGGAGGCCAACTCGAGCATCTCTGCTAACTCGATGGCCTGGGTAAAATTAAGGTTACCCTTCTCCAACAGTTTAAGTCGAATGTACGACGATCCGACCCCGGCCACAAACGCATCTCAGGCGAGGTCGTACATGCTCTGCTCAGCCGACACAGCTTTGCAGCCACAGCCCCTGGCTAGCTGTAGGAGCTCATTCGCATAGTCCTCCATCGTTTCGCCAGACTGCCGTCGTCGAGTGGCTAGGAGGTAACGAGCGTGTATCTCATTAGGTGGTTTGGTATAGTGGTTCTTTAGAAGCTTGAGGGCCTTAGGATAATTGGTGGCTGCACGGATCGCGAGGTAGACAGTGTCGCTTACCCTCGCATGGAGGACCCGGAATCTGTCATCATCTGTGGTGACCGCTGCGGAGGCTGCCAGGTAGTCTTCGAAACACTTCAGCCAGTGGTCGAAGGTGTTAGAAGCGCCCACCGCACGTGGATCTAGCGTAAGGCGTTCCAGCTTCAGAATTTGCTCCATACTCTCTCTCTTTTTTTTTCTCGATGAGAGTTTAACGACAGCAAATAAAATTGATGCGCTATTCAGACACGAGGCTTGAAGCTCAGTAAATGAAAGGCTTTTATTTACTGTTAATGAAGCTACCAGAACTTATATACACTATCCCTGACTGAAGGGGTCCCGGCCAGAGCAGGGACTCTTATACCTCTCCCAGGAGGCGGAGCCCGACTGGGATGTGCCACAACACTACAGTACAAAGGTGTAACAACCCCACCCTAACCCCAACAGCAACAATAGCACAATCCAACAGTAACATATGTACATCCTTGTAGTACTGGCCAGCCCCTGGCTCAGCACTATCCAGTGGGAACCACCGATGGTTAACCCAGTCCCAAGGGGGTGGGCCTGAGTAGAGGTGGAACCTGATTGGGGATGGGGCTATGACGGGGGGCAGGCAAGGGGGGCAGTCTGGCAAGGGTGGTGATCAGGGAGGGAAGGGAATTCTGCAGGGGTAGTGATTGGGGAGGGACAGGGGAGCTTCACAAGGGTAGGAAGGAAAGGGGGAACTTTGCAGGGGTGGCAATCGAGGAGGGACAGGGGAGTTCCACAGTGGTATGAGGGAAGAGGGAACTCTGCAGGGGTGGTGATCAGGAGGGAAGGTGGGAGCTCCGCAGGGTAGTGATCGGGTGTGGGGGAAACTCTGCAGTTGGGTGGGGGGGGGGTGATTGTGGGGGGAATGTCTGCAGATGGGGGCTATTGGTGGGGGGGAGACTCTATAGACAGGGTCGATCAGTGGGGGAGGGGTTCCGATGTCCATGAGATGGGTGGGGGGAGGGATGACAGGCGATCTCTCAGTTGAATGGGAGATCAGGATGTTTGCATATTGGTGCCCCAAGAGCTCAGCAGCTGGCTTTACCGGCGGGCTTAGGCTCCGCCCCTCCCCTTACTGGCGAGAATTGCATCCTGGCACTTTCTTTGCACGAAGTGCCATAAGATAGCAGCTCACAGCTCAAACAACCAACGTGATCCTCTCCCGTTCTCTAACTTGTTCGGCACTTAGAATTCTTTTCGTAAGATTGTGTCCTTAGTATCTAAGCCATTTCTGCAGTGATCCAAGCTGGGAATCTAACCCTGACACTGTGAAGCAGCAGTGCTAACCACTGTGCCACCCATGTGCCACTGTGCCGCCACTCTTTTACATTCCCTCTCCCTTTCAACAATATAAAACCCATCACATTTTTACCTCCATTCAGTTCTAAAGAAAAGTCATATTCAACTCAAAATGTTAACTCTGTTTCTCTCTCCATAGAGCATCAGATTTTTGAACGGACCTACTATATATTAAGCTGGTCTTTCTCTGCACCCTAGCTATGACTGTAACACTATATCCTGCAACCTCTCCTTTCCTTCTCCCCTATGTACTCTATGAATGGTGTGCTTGTCTGTACAGCGCGCAAGAAACAATGCTTTTCACTGTATCCCAGTACACATGACAATAATAAATCAAAAAAACCTCGCTGAGTTTTTCCAATTATTCCAGATTTCCAGCATCCATAGTATTTTGCTTTTGCTAACTTCACATAATGCTGGAATACTATTATCAAAATAACTACCCAGTTTCAGACCAATTTTCCCCTGATTACTGGTTACCAAAACATTGAATGCATTCAAGAGGCGGTTGGATAGAGCACTTGGGGCAAATGGGATTAAAGGTTATAGGGAAAAGGCAGGATTAGGCTATTGAGTTGGATGATCAGCCATGATAGTAATGAATGGTGGAGCAGGCTCAAAGGGCCGAATGGCCTCCTCCTGCTCCTATCTTCTATGTTTCTATATTTCATATGAGGGAATGTGACTTCGGGGCTTTTGTATTCTCCTTCTGAAATATCAGACGTGGCTTCAGCTGTATCAATGAGGGCAGTAAGTTGTGAATGCCCGAGTTGCATTTCTACCGCGGCCACTGGAGTTTTAGCTACAGCTTTTTCACTCTCACCCTCCATTTGCTGTTTTGTTTTAAATTCTTTCATGAGATTAAAGAGATGTGGTCATTGTTGTCAAGACCAGCATTCCGGATTGCCTTTGGGGCACTTCAGACACTTCAGAAAGCATGAGAATCAACCACATTGCTGGGGGTCTGGATGCACGAAAAGACCAGACCGGGTAAGGACAGCAGATTTTCCGCTCCATTAACAGCATCAATTAACCAGATGGGGTGGCAGGGTGGCACAGTGATTAGCACTGCTGCTTCACAACGCCAGGGACTTAGGTTCAATTCCCAGCCTTGGGTCACTGTCTGTGTGGAGTCTGCATGTTCTCCTCGTGTCTGCGTGGGTTTCCTCCGGCTGCTCCTGTTTCCTCCCACATTTCGAAAGACGTGCTGGTTAGGTACATTGGCCATGCTAAATTCTCCCTCAGTGTACCCGAACAGGCGCTGGAGTGTGGTGACTTGGGGATTTTCACAGTAACTTCATTGCAGTGTTAATGTAAGCCTACTTGTGACACGAATAAATAAACCTTACACTTTTTATGATAATTGATGATAGTTGTCACTGAGATTAGTTTTCAGATTTAAATTCAAATTTGAACCCGTGCCCCCATGGGTTCTGGGTTGCTAATCCAGTAACATTCTCATTATGCTACCAATATCTCTCTATTTGCTCTCAAGCTGAGTATAGGTCTTGACATTCCGATTTGATAACATCTTCTGTCTTCATCGCTCTGACATTGAAGATTTCCAGACTCCTGAACCAGCTTTTGACCTACCATGACCTCACTCTGGTGCGTGGTTGCCATCTGGAATTTTGCCACAACTTGGAGCATTACATTTTCCTCTATTCTTGCATGCCATTTGGATATGACCAACTTTCCCATAGGCACAGCACTTGGACTGAAAATGGGGACATTTAAATTGTTGGTGGCTACTATGGCAACAGGACCACCTACATTTTTGACTCTGAAGATGTGGAATTAGCTGCTGGGACCTGGATCCCACTGAAATCCAGTGAACATCCCATATCAGCTCAGGGAATGAATTTCCTTGAAACTTGCAAACTTTCCACCATTCACAATGTATTGACCTAATCATTGGCCTCAATTCATGTCAGTTCCATGCCTGAGTGCACAAAAGCTTGACTTGGATTTTATTGTTCTTCAGGCCTCCCTTGAACACGTCTATAAGGTTGATTTCTATGTTTGTACCATGATTTGATTTGATTTGATTTATTATTATCACATGTATTAGTATAGAGTGAAAAGTATTGTTTCATGCGCGCTATACAGACAAAGCATACTGTTCATAGAGAAGGACAGAAGAGACTGCAGAATGTAATGTTACAGTCATAGCTAGGGTGTAGAGAAAGATCAAGTTAATATAAAGTAGGTTCATTCAAAAGTTTGATGGCAGCTAGAAAGAAGCAGAGAAGAAGCTGTTCTTGAGCGGTTGGTTCATGCGATTACAATAAACAACTTAACTCAGTTCAGATCATTACAATAGATATTCCAATCACTGCATTAAAAATACATCTGACTTACAATACAGCACTTAACCAAAGGAATAAATGTTAATTTTTGAATTTCAAAGATTATTAATGAAATAATTCCAGGAGCAGGTGACTTCTTTTTCATTTCCCCACTTGGGACTGTAGTTCCCCTGTGGTTCATGCCTCCTCTGAGAGGACATTAATCACATCTAATTACAGAAGAGACACAACTGCACATAAATCATGAGGGATATTTAAACTGCCAACCCCCTACCCACACCCCCATGGAGTTTGCAATTGTAGAAGGGCTGCATGTAAGTGATGTTGCTGTATATTATACATCTGACTTATCTGACGGAAAGGCAGAGATGACAATATTCTAAATCTACAAGATGTTTATTTACAGTACTTTAAAATATCTCAGTAATTACAGACTTTCTACACACACACTCGCAGCCCAGATTCAGGAAGCTTCAATCTGGAGTCAGTTACATAACTGCACCCACAGACATAAGCAATCAAGTGAACGTAGATCAGTGAACAGATTAATACGATCAAGCACAGATCAACTACACAGTTGAACACAATGGGCAGGCTACTTTCACTTATACCATGCATCAAAACATTGCAGGAAATGCAAAAGGGGGCAGGAATTCCAGAGCTCGTTCCTGTCTGCCATTTTTAAAGGGTTCTTAATTCGTCCCACATCGTCAAAAATCCAGGCCGTTAACTCTGTCTGACGTTTTCCGTTTTATTTCATAGAACCATAGAACCATAGAAAATTACAGCTCAGAAACAGGCCTTTTGGCCCTTCTTGTCTGTGCCGAACCATTTTATGCCTAGTCCCACTGACCTGCACTTGGACCATATCCCTCCACACCCCTCTCATCCATGAACCCGTCCAAGTTTTTCTTAAATGTTAAAAGTGACCCCGCATTTACCACTTTATCCGGCAGCTCATTCCACACTCCCACCACTCTCTGCGTGAAGAAGCCCCCCCTAATATTCCCTTTAAACTTTTCTCCTTTCACCCTTAACCCATGCCCTCTGGTTTTTTTCTCCCCTGGCCTCAGCGGAAAAAGCCTGCTTGCATTCACTCTATCTATACCCATCAAAATCTTATACACCTCTATCAAATCTCCCCTCAATCTTCTACGCTCCAGGGAATAAAGTCCCAACCTATTCAATCTCTCTCTGTCAAAGCAGATCTCAAGTCTGGATGACACTTGGAAAACCCTGAACGTGTACAAAATTGGTACCAGTTACCTTTTCAGACATTTCGGTGGTAGAATCACTGGCCTCCATTATATCTTCTGATAATTGGTGTTCGGAACATTGAGTTTGCCCTTATGGCTTATTATTTTTGCTACATTGAAGAGGTAGCATTTTACAAGGAAAGTGCATTACATTAGGGATACACTGGAGTTACAGACATGAAGAGTGTGATTTACTGAAAGGTACGGTGCTTTGCCCAGATAATCTACTGTTTTACCTGCTACACAGAGAATAGAAATTATGCCTGATAGCACTTTTCCTGTGCGTTGACACACATGAAAGGGTTCAGGCTTGTCATAAACCACACAAGAGTGTGTAAACATTAACCAGCAGTGTGAGTGTCACAGTAAAACACAACCTAATTTCTTGTCTTGCCAGAAAACAATGTAGAAATACAGTTGGATTTATGCTGTGATTATACAGAATCATAAACCCGAAACAAGGAGGTGCAGAGTGTAGCTTGAAGCTGGTTGGAGCCTTGCTACATCAGACTGCCATAGAATCATAGCATTACAGAAACCTACAGCACAGAAAGAAGCCATTTGGCCCTTTGTGCCTGTGCTGTCTTTTTGAAAGAACATTTGTGTTTTGTTGCATCTCGCAGCTGTTTCTCCGTCAGCCTGGAGGCTCCTCACACATTTTAAACATTTTATGGAGTCAACCTTGACCACCTTTTCAAGTACGGATTCTGACAACTCGCCTTGCATCCTCACTATAACTCTTGTAAATGTTTTTGAATCTATGACCTCGAGCTACAGACTCAATTGTCAGAGAAGATGGTATTCACTATCTACTCCATGAAAACCTTCTCATCATCTTGAAAACATTCATTATGTTGCCTCTGATCCAATCGATTCCCAGCTTGAGCCACTGTCTGTGCGGAGTCTGCATGTTCTCCCCGTGTCTGCGTGGGTTTCCTCCGGGTGCTCCGGTTTCCTCCCACATTCCGAAAGACGTGCTGGGTTAGGTGCATTAGCCATGCTAAATTCTCTCTCAGTGTACTTGAACAGGCGCCAGAGTGTGGCAACTAGGGAATTTTCACGGTGACTTCATTGCAGTGTTAATGCAAGCCAACTTGTGACACTACTAAATAAACTTCAATCTTTAAAATAAGGAGGATCAGCGTGTAAACACTGAGGCTACAAGAGCAGGTCAGTGGCTAGGAATTCTGCAACGAGTAACTGACCTTCTCACTCTCCAAAGACTGTCTACCATCTATAAGTCACAAGTCAGGAGCGTGATGGAATATTCATAGAATCCTACACTGCAGAAGGAGGCCATTTGGCCCATCAAGTCTGCACCAACTACAATTCCACCCAGGCCCTATCCCCATAACCCCATGCATTTACCCTCGATAGTCCCTCTTGACACTAAGGGACAATTTAACAATGCCAATCCACCTGACCCGCACATCTTTGTGCAAAGAAACCGGAGCACCCGGAGGAAACCCACGCAGACATGGGGAGAACGTGCAAACACCACACAGACAGTGACCCAAGCCGGGAATCGAACCCAGGTCCCTGGCGTTGTGAGGCAGCAGTGCTAACCACTGTGCCGCCTTGCCGCCACTTCACTTGCCTGGATGAGTGCAGCTCCAACAACACTGAGAAGCCCAGCATCATCCCAGAACAAACAACCTGTTTGATCAGCATCCTATCCCCCACCTAAAATATTCAACCCTTCCACCAGTGGGACACAGTGACAGCAGTGTGTACCATCGACAAGATGCACTGCAGCAATTCACTAAGGCTCCTTCGACAGCACCTTCCAAACCTACAACCTTTATTCTCGAAGGACAAGGGCCGCAGGTTGATGGAAAGACATACTGGTTAGGTGCATTGGCCGTAGTAAGTTCTCCCTCACTTTACTCGAACAGGCAAGATAGTGTAGCGACAAGGGGATTTTCGCAGTAACTTCACTGCAGTATTAATGTAAGCCTACTTGTTGCAATAATAAATAAACTTAAAACTAGATCTGCTCTAATGATGTGACCAAAATATGTTATGTTCTCTCTTTGATGTTATGCACCAATTTCCACTTTTCATCAGCCATTTCCAGCACGTCCTCATTAGTTGCTTTTTGTCTGTGCAGGAGATGAGGAACACCCTCCTGCTTGCCCACATCTCGAATGTATTCAACTTATCAACAGTCTCTTTGTTGTCCTGTTTCTGAGGCAATAAATGTGGGTGACAAAATCAAGTTTATGTCATTCTGAATCCAATTACCGTCCTCAGCGGACACACCACCAGGCATCGGAAACGATAAGGACACATTCAGCCCTGTCAATCCTGCAACATCCTCCTTACAAATAGCTGGGGGATGGTGCCAAAGTTGGGAGAGCTGTCCCACTGGCTTGTCAAGCAATAGCCTGACTACAGAAGACCCTCCTTACATGACTGTGCAGAATTCCATTCCTAGTTGGTACTTGATTTAATTTGATTTGAGTTGACTTATTATTGTCACACGTATTAGCATACAGTGAAAAGTATTGTTTCTTGCGCGCTATACAGACAAAGCATACCGTTCATAGAGAAGGAAATGAGAGAGTGCAGAATGTTGTGTTGCAGTCACAGCTAGGGTGGAGAGAAAGATCAACTTAATACGAGGTAGGTCCATTCAAAAGTCTGACAGCAGAAGGGAAGGAACTGTCTTGAGTCGGTTGGTACCTGACCACAGACGTTTGTATCTTTTTCCCGATGGAAGAAGGTGGAAGAGAGAATGTCTGGGGTGCGTGGGGTCCTTAATCATGCTGGTTGCTTTGCTGAGGCAGCGGGAAGTGTAGACAGAGTCAATGATGGAAGGCTGGTTTGCGTGATGGATTGGGCTACATTTACAACCCTTTGTAGTTTCTTGTAGTCTTCAGCAGAGCAGGAGCCATACCAAGCTGTGCTTCAACCAGAATGAAAGCTTTCTATGGTACATTCCAGATATTCCAAGGTTACGATCAAATGTGTGCATACACTTTGGACATTGCAACTAAAGCTTTTGTTTCAATTGATGCAATGCCGAGGAGGTCAAAGAGTTCCCAAGAGTCTTTTACATCTGTTTGAACTGGAATCATATCCTCCAGCTGCTGTGTCTACATCACATGGTTTCTGGAGAGCAGTCTTAGCCCTCTGTAAGGAACAACACCTGATTAGGCTCTGGGGTTAGAATGTGGATTTTTGGATGCTCTAGCTGTCCACCAACCCTTGACAGAAGTGTACAAATTTATCAGGGGAAAAGATTGAATGGACAGGATGAAATTGTTTCCCGTGATGGAGAATTCTAGAACCGGGGGATGTAGATTCAAGAGAAGTGGCAGTAGGTGTAGAGGGGACATGATGAAGAACTTTTTTACGCAGGGTTGGTGGGTGTCTGGAATTGGCTGCAAGAGTTGGTGGTAGCAGCAGAGACCCTAAACTCGTTTAAAAAATACCTGGCTCTGCATCTTAAGTGCTGGAAGGAAGGTGGGATTAGGAAGGGTGCCTGGGTGCCCTTCTGCTGGCATGGACAAGATGGGCTGAATGGTCTCGTTCTGTACTGTAACCTTTCTATGGTTCTATGGTTCTAAGTCCCCCACTGCATTGTTAAACTGTTCATTTGGTACCAAATTGTGGATGAGAGAGATGTGTTAGTTCAACACCTACAAGAATGAAGCCACCTTGATGGGTCAGCCCTGCTGGAGGCTCTGCATCCCATTCCCCAATCCCCTGTTTCCTGGCTGTCTTCTCAGGCTCATCTCACTTCATTGCCCCACCTCAACCTGAGCCAAGTGCAATCTTCTGTATTTGGTTCACTATCCAGGCTGTCCCCATCTATCTTGCCTCAGTCCTATCTCACTCTCACTCTCACCAAATTGCTGTCTTTGCCACATGCAGACATGATGTTTTTCCAATGGGAAAGTTGCTGGAGCCCCTTCTGCACTGTAGGGATTCTATAATTCCAAGTTCTATCATTCTAATGTTCTCAATGACTTCCTCCCAAACTTCATCCCAACTTATTCAAAACTACTCACTTGGTAGGATACAACATTAATGTTTGAAATTTGGCATTATTGAGCGGGATTTTACAGTCTCCTGCCAAAACCGTAAAATCCCGCCTGAGGCCAACAGACCTTTCCACGCTCCACCCCTCACCCGCTCCGATTCCTGTGGCAGACAGGGCGGTAAAATTCCGGCCATTGTGTCTGTCCTGATGAGTACAAGTCTAAATGTTTTGACAGCATGTATCCTTTTTCAGCAATTACTCACAGCTCCATTCACTGCATCCTGTTTCATGCAGAGTGCTGCTTACTTAACATCCATGTCTGCATGGGATCCGTTATTCCCTCAGTGCACCCTTGTGTTCAAATCACTCACCCAGACTTACTTCTCCCAACTCTACTTCCCTGCACATACCCCTCCAATGCTGTTCTGCTGCATGTTCCCACTTCCATCCCATCTACCATCAGTTGTAAGTAAAATAGAAACTAGCTTGTATTTGTCTTCCCTGTTGATAGACAAGGTGCTCGAATCACTGCCCTGAAGCAATGATCTTTTTCATACGACTTCTGGTTTGGCAATTTCCTATTCGTTTTAGCATTGAAAGAAATAATCTATTGATCAGTTCATGGAACAGTTCCCTAATTCAGGAATGATGGAGAAAGAAGCTGCATTGCCACAAGTTAAATGGGTGACACCACTACTGTTGATTCCTGGGTTTCCACAGCATTACAAACTCATTTAATCTGCAAAACAAAACTCAGGCAGTTTGGGTCTTGTTCTAATAATGGATCTTCAATGTGCAACACCAGGGAAGAGAAGGCGATGTCAAATTGACATTCAAAATTACATTGTTGCCAAAGCAACCTGGAATTCCTAAATATATTTGCACCCAGATTATAGAATCTTAAAATCATAGAATCCCCACAGTGCAGAAGGAGGGCATTGAGCCCGCACCTACAACAGTCCCAATTGGGCCAGTGGGCTGACGAATGGCAGATGGAGTTTAATTTAGATAAATGCCAGGTGATGCATTTTGCTAGATTGAACCAGGGCAGGACTTACTCAGTTAATGGTAGGGTGTTGGGAAGAGTTACAGAACAAAGAGATCTAGGGGTACATGTTCGTTGCTCCTTGAAAGTGGAGTCACAGGTGGACAGAGTGGTGAAGAAAGTATTCAGTATGCTTGGTTTCATTGGTCAGAACATTGAATACAGGAGTTGGGGCGACTTGTTGAAGTTGTACAAGACATTGGTAAGGCCACACTTGGAATACTGTGTACAGTTCTGGTCACCCTATTATAGAAAGGATATTATTAAACTAGAAAGAGAGCAGAAAAGATTGACTAGGATGCTACTGGGACTTGATGGTTTCAGTTTTAAGGAGAGGCTGAATAGACTGGGACTTTTTTCTCTAGAGCGTAGAAGGCTGAGGGGTGACCTGATAGAGGTCTATAAAATAATGAGGGGCATAGATAAGGTAGATAGTCAATATCTTTTCCCAAAGGTAGGGGAGTCTAAAACTAGAGGGCATAGGTTTAAGGTGAGAGGGGAGAGATACAAAGGTGTCCAGAGGGGCAATTTGTTCACACAGAGGATGGTGAGTGTCTGGAACAAGCTGCCAGAGGTAGTAGTAGAGGCGGGTACAATTTTGTTTTTTGAAAAGCATTTAGACAGTTACATGGGTAAGATGGGTATAGAGGGATATGGGCCAAATGCGGGCAATTGGGACTAGCTTCAGGGTTTAAAAAAAAGGGCGGCATGAACAAGTTGGGCCAAAGGACCTATTTCTACGCTGTAAACCTCTATGACTCTATGACCCAGGCCCTATCCCTGTAATCCCATGTATTTACCCGGCTAATCTCCCTGACATGAAGGGTCAATTTCGCACGGACAATCCACCTAACCCGCACATCTGTGGACATTCAGTCCATCAAGTCTGCACCAATTCTCTGACAGACCATCTGACCCAGATATTTAACTTGCTAATCCCAGCCTCCCCCCGCCGCCCGCCCCACCCCCGCCACCTCCAATATCTACACATCTTGGGACACAAAGGGGCAATTTAGCATGGTTAATCAACCTAACCTGCGCACCTTTGGAGAGTGGGAGGAAACCGGAGCACCCGGAGGAAACCAACGCAGACACAAGGAGAATGTGCAAACTCCACGCAGAGAGTGACCCAAGGTCGGAATCGAACCCAGATCCCTGGCGCTGTGAGGCAGCAGTGCCACTGTGCTGTCATTGTAACAGCAACAAAGCAAATTGTATTTGTATAGCATCTTTAACGTAGTGAACTGTCCCAACAAAATTTGAAATTGAGACACAACAGGAGTTATTTGGACTTTTTTTATTCATTTGTGGGACATGGGCGTCACTGGCTGGCCAGCATTTATTGCCCATTCCTAGTCACCCTTGACCTGAGTGGCTTGCTAGGCCATTTCAGAGAGCAGTTGAGAGTCAACTACATTGCTCTGGTTCTGGAATCGCATGTAGGTCAGACCAAGTAAAGATGACAGATTTCCTTCCCTAAAGGACATTAGTGAACCAGATGGGTTTTTCCAACACTTGACAATGGTTTCATGGTCATCAGTGGATTCTTAATTCCAGATATTTTTTATTGAATTCAAATTCCACCAGCTGCCATGGCGGGATTTGAACCCGAGTCCCCAGAACATTAGCTGAGTTTCTGGATTAATAGTCTCGCGATAATACCATCCAGGTTTGGCCCCCAATAGTTTGGAAAAAGTGGTAGATTTCAAGGGGCATCTGGAAGGAAAGTAGAGGGATTAAAAGTTTGAAGGAGGGAATTCCCGTGGCTAGGCCCCAGGCAACTGAAGACATGGGTGTCAAGGATAGAGAGATTCATATTGTGGTCATACAAGAGGTCAGACCTTTGGGGGAGTATATCAGAGAGTAGTCAGTTGTAGACTGGAGGAGAAATAGTGATGGACAAGGTCATGAAGGCATTTGGAAACAATGATGAAAGTTTTAAAATTGAAACAAACCCATTGTGATAAGATGAAATTTGTTCAACTATTTGGATTGTAATTATTTTACAATACCATGCCCTCACAGTGGAAACAGTCAATTTATTTTCTCGGGTCAATAATCGTTTCCTTTACACTGAAGAACAGTTTAATAAAACTGTTGTCAGCGCTGTTATTCAGTGAGAGATTACCTGTGGAGATTTGAATCTCATATGCATGAAAACATCCTGTTTGATATGGAGTGATATGGACTGGACAAATCAAATTAGTCACAATACTGTAGAGGAGGGATTCCTGGAATGTATACGGAATGGTTTTCTGCACCGATAGGTTGAGGAACCAACTAGATAGAGAACAGGCCATCCTAGACTGGGTATTGTGCAATGAGACAGGAGTAATTGGCAATCGACTAGTGCGAGACCCCTTGGGGATGAACGACCATAATATGATGGAATTTTCTATCAAGGTGGAGAGTGATGTGATTGATTCTGAGACTAGGGTCCTGAATCATAATAAAGGAAACAATGATGTTATGAGGCGTGAGTTGGCTATGATGGATTGGGAAATATTACTTAAAGGGATGACAGTTGATAGGCAATGGCAAACATTCAAAGAATGCATGGGCAAACTGCAACAATTTTATGCTTACTCCTGTCTGGCACAAAAGTACAACGAAAAAGGTTGCCAAAACATGGCTTATGAGGGAAATTAGTGATAAAGTTAAAAAGTTTATTTATAAGTCACAAGTAGGCTTACATTCACACTGTAATGAAGTTACTGTGAAAATCCCCTAGTCGCCACACTTCAGCGCCTGTTTGGGTACACTGAGAGAGAATTTAGCACGGCCAATGCACCTAACCAGCATGTCTTTCGGACTGTGGGAGGAAACTGGAGCACCTGGAGGAAACCCACGTAGACACGGGGAGAATGTGCAAACTCCACACAGACAGTGACCCAAGCCAGGAATCGAACCCGGGTACCTGGTGCTGTGAGGCAGCAGTGCTAACCACTGTGCCACTGTGCCACCGTGATAGTATTAGATCCAAGCAAGAGGCAGACAAATTGGCCAGAAAGAACAACAGACCTGAGGATTCGGAGCAGTTTAGAATTCAGTAAAGGAGGACAAAGGAATTGATTCAGATGGGGAAATAGAATACAAGGGTAAGCTTGCGGGGAACATAAAAACTGATTGTAAAAGTTTTTATAGGTATGTGAAGAGAAAATACTCAAAATACTCATGCCCCAGGGACCCTTGCTGTTTGTCATTTTCATAAATGACCTGGATGAGGAAGTGGAGGGATGGGTTGGTAAGTTTGCCGATGACACGAAGGTTGGTGAGGTTGTGGATAGTCTGGAGGGATGTCAGAAGTTACAGAGGGACATAGATAGGATGCAAGACTGGGCGGACAAGTGGCAGATGGACTTCAACCCAGATAAATGCGTAGTGGTCCATTTTGGCAGGTCAAATGGGATGAAGGAGTACAATATAAAGGGAAAGACTCTTAGTACTGTAGAGGATCAGAAGGACCTTGGGGTCCGGGTCCATAGGACTCTAAAATCGGCCCCGCAGGGGGAGGAGGTGGTTAAGAAGGTGTATGGTGTACTGGCCTTTATCAATTGAGGGATTGAGTTTAGGAGTCCGGGGATAATGATGCAGCTATATAAGACCCTCGTCAGACCCCACTTGGAGTACTGTGCTCAGTTCTGGTTGCCTCATTACAGGAAGGATGTAGAAAAGATTGAAAGGGTGCAGAGGAGATTTACAAGGATGCTGCCTGGATTGAGTGGCATGCCTTATGAGGATAGGCTGAGGGAGCTCGGTCTTTTCTCCTTGGAGAGACGTAGGATGAGAGGAGACCTAATAGAGGTATATAAAATGTTGAGAGGCATAGATCGGGTGGACTCTCAGAAGCTTTTTCCCAGGTTGGAAATGGCTGCTACAAGAGGACACAGGTTTAAGGTGCTGGGGGGTAGGTACAGGGGAAATGTTAGGGGGAAGTTTTTCACACAGAGGGTGGTGGGCGAGTGGAATCGGCTGCCGTCAGTGGTGGTGGAGGCAAACTCAATAAGGACTTTTAAGAGACTCCTGGATGAGTACATGGAGCGTAATAGGATGGAGGGTTATAGGTAGGCCTAGAAGTTAGGGATATGTTCGGCACAACTTGGGGAGCCGAAGGGCCTGTTTGCGCTGTAGTTTTTCTATGTTTCTATGTTTCTAAAAAGCAGCATTCAAAAAACGCTGTGCTGTTTACGTTGTGCTGTAAATCAGATGAGCCTCGATCTTCTGGTGGTTCAAGAAGGCCTTGAGAATTTGTGACATCGTTGAGGAAGCGCAGCGAGTTCTCCTGGCTAACATAGAATCCCGACAGCACAGAAGGAGGCCATTCAGCCCATCAAGATTGCATCAACAACAATCCCCTCCGGGCCCTATCCCCATAACCCCACGTATTTATCCTGCTAATCCCCCTGTCACTTAGAGGCAATTTAGCATGGCCAATCAACCTAACCCGCACATCTTTGAAGTGTGGGAGGAACCCGGAGCACCCGGAGGAAACCCATGTGGACATGGGGAGAATATGCACAGACAGTGCACACAAGCCGGGATTCAAACCCGGGTCCCTGGCCTTGTGAGGCAGCAGTGCTAACCACTGTGTCACCGTGCTGTCAAAAACACCTTCTCTCAGGAACCAGTAAAAGCAGAATAACCATTCACCAATCTCGACGCTGTTTGTGCATAAAGTGGCCGTCATCTTTACTCACGTAATGACACTCACGGGATTTCAAATTCTTTTTTTTTACCCTTGCGCTTTTACAAAGCAAATACGAATTGAGGAGAGGTTGAATAAACCAGGATTGTTTTCACTGGAAAGATGGAGGCTGAGGGAAGACCTGATAGAGGTCTACAAAATGATGAGTGCCACAGACAGGGTGGATAGTCAGAGGCTTTTTCCAGGGTGGAAGTGCCAATTACAAGGGGGCACAGGTTCAAGGTGAGAGGGGGAAAGTTTAAGGAAGATGTACGGGGGAAGCTTTTCACGCAGGGAGTGGTGAGTGCCTGGAACGCGCTGCCAGAGGAGGTGGTGGAAGCAGACACATTCGCAACATTTAAGAGGCATCTGGATGGGTACATGAATAGGGAGGGAATAGATACGGACCGAGTAAGGGCAGATGTTTTTTTTTAGTTTAGTTGGGACATCATGATCGGCACAGGCTTGGAGGGCCGAAGGGCTGTTCCTGTGCTGTACTTTTCTTTGTTCTTTAAATCTACTATACATCATTTTTTTCCTTGCTTTCTTTTCTCACCTTCCTTCATTATTCTTTCCTAAACACTGTTCAAACTACTCAATATCACAAACTATTCTTTATTGACTCGTCATCGCTTATTGCAGATATGAGCGTGACCCCTTATACAGCTGACCTTCTACTGAGTTCCAGCTTATCCATCTGACACCAGCCATCATTTAATTCTGTTCCCAGGAGTCCCTCCACTGTCCTTCAAGCATGCGTTTAAAACATCTTCCAGACATTTTATTGCTTGTTAGCTGCAGGCCTCAGGCAGTGAGGAAATCAAACACAAATCCGCTGAGAGATCATTTATTTTTGTTGCCATTTTTGTTTTATGACCTCCAAGGTAATAACTGCGATTCAAATATTTGAGGATATTTCTTAAGGTTACAGTTACTTGTCAATTGTCACCTGCTCAGAGCCGAACGGAGGCGAGACTTATAACTCCCATTGCTAAACTCAACCCGAAGCAATTATATTCAAATCACCAATGGGACTTAATCAACTGTACTCAGCTGCTCTTATTGAAGTCAGATCAAGTGATCTGCTACTGTTAGTCAATGGGGATTCAACAGTGGAAGGAGAACATAATTACATGGAATTACGTATCCTTGTATAGTATAGAGACCGACCGTTCGATCTAATGGGCTTACGCTCCCCTTGAGCTGCGTTCCACTCTATTTATTTAATCTCAGCAGACTGACATGTTCTTCTGTTTCATTCTCCTTCATCAGTTTATCCAACTTCACCTTAAATGCATAGTCGCTAATCACCCGCGGGTGGCACGGTGGCACAGCGGTCAGCACTGCTGCTTCACCGCTCCAGGGACCGAGATTCAATTCTGACCTTGGGTGACTGTCTGTGTGAAATTTGCACGTTCTCCCCGTGTCTGCATGGGTTTCCTCTGGGTGCTCCGGTTTCCCCCCACCGTCCAAAGACGTGCAAGTTAGGTGGATTGGCCATGCTAAATTGCCTCTCAAGATGTGTAGGTTGGGGGGATTAGTGGGATAAATGTGTGGGGTTATGGGGATCGGGCAGGGGGTGGTTAAGATGCTCTGTCAGAGAGTTGGTGCAGACTGAATGGGCCGAGTGGCTTCCTTCTGCACTGTAGAGATTCTATGATTTGCACTGTGTCTTACTGCCCCTCCCAGAGTCTCAAAATGTTTCTCATAAAGATAAAATTGGTGGCCCTATTAAATGGCACCACAGTGGCAGAGTGGTTAGCATTGCTGCTTCACAGAGCCAGTTTTATTCCCCCCTTGGGTGACTGTGTGGAGTTTGCACCTTCTCCCCGTGTTTACGTGAATTTCCTCCGGGTGCTCTGGTTTCTGCTCACATACCAGAGACGTGTGGGTTAGGTGGATTGGCCATGCTCAATGCACAGGGTCATGGGGATAGGGTGGTGGAGTGGGCTGAGATCGAATGCTCTTTCAGAGAGTCAGTGCAGACTCAATGGGCTCAATGGCCTCCTTCTACACTGCAGGGATTCTATGATTCTCTGATTCTTTGACCTTAATAAGAGCGAAGTAACCTCTTGCAAACAGTGCCCAGCATACCATCTAATTCTATCTTTTAGTTTCTCTGCACCCTACCTATGACTGTAACACTACATTCTGCACCCTCTCCTTTCCTTCGCTATGCATGGTAGGCTTTGTATAGTGCACAAGCAACAATACTTTTCACTGTATATTAATAAATGTGACAATAATAAATCAAATCCAATCAGCCACTCTGGTAGTAGCAAGTGCCACATTCTAACCACTGTGTGATAATGCACCAAATATCATTCTACGTAATAATACAGTCAGGTTTTTCTTAAAAGAGGGGCAATTCCTTTAAAACAGAATATTCTTGCATTTTGTAAGAGTCAAGCAACTAATATGATTTAATAAGTAATTATCTGAAGACAAAAGGGTAATGAGCCTGAAATTATTCAATCCTGGAAATAATTTGGTTGAAATTGTCGAACTCATCTTCAATGGGGTTCCACGGTCATTTCATTTTTCTGATGGCACATTGTTGTTCATAGGCATCAACTAACACGACTAACAATATTCATCCCTTTCGCTGCAGCAGTGTGTGTTGTAGTCAAGTGCATCTCTGCTCCAACTTGCACTCTATCCTGAAAGAAAAGAGAGTGTGTATTTCTCTCATTTCTTTCATGGCCTCACTACACCCCAGGGCCCTATGGCCAATGAGGTACTTGTAGAGCGGAGTCAGTGTTGGAATGCTAAAACACAGCAGTCAATTGGTGCATTGCAAGCTCTGATAAACAGCAATGTTTTACTGTCCAGATCATCTCTTTTCAGTTTTTAAAAGTTCATCTGATTTGATTTATTATTGTCAAATGTATTAGTATACAGTGAAAAGTATTGTTTCTTGCACGCTATACAGACAAAGCATGCCGTACATAGAGAAGGAAACGAGACAGTGCAGAATGTAGTGTTACAATCATAGCTAGGGTGTGGAGAAAGATCAACTTAATGCAAGGTAGGTCCATTCAAAGGTCTAATGGCAGCAGGGAACAAGCTGTTTTTGAGGTTGGTACGTGATCTCAGACTTTTGTATCTTTTTCCCAATGGAAGAAAGAAAGTATGTCCGTAGGGTCCCTGATTATGCTGGCTGTTTTTCCGAGGCAGCGGGAAGTATAGACAGAGTCAATGGATGGGAGGCTGGTTTGGGTGATGGACAGGGCTTCATTCACGACTGTTTGTCGTTTCTTGCAGTCTTGGGCAGAGCAGGAGCCACACTAACCTGTGATACAACCGGAAAGGATGCTTTCTATGGCACATATATGGAAGTTGATGAAAGTTGTAGCGGACATGCCAAATTTCCTCAGTCTCCTGAGAATGTAGAGGCATTGGTGGGCTTTCCTAACTATTTATGGAATTGGGCATCGGTGGTTAGGCCCTTCAGAAGGTGGTGATGAGCTGTGTTCTTGAACCACTGCAGTCCTTGTGCCGTAGGTGCAATACTGTTAGGGAGGGCATTCTTGGATTTTGACCCAGTGACAGTGAAGGAACGGCAATATATTCCCAAGTCAGGATGGTGAGTGACTTGAAGTGGAACTTGGAGGTGGTGGTGTTCCCATGTATCTAATGCCCTTGTCTTTTTAGGTGGTAGGTGTCATGATTTTGGTAGGTGCTGTCAAGGAACCTTGGGAAATTTCTTCAGTACATCTTCTATGTGGTATGCACTGCTGCCCCTGTGATGGAGAGAGTGAGTGTTTAAAGTTTTAAAGTTTATTTATTAGTATCACAAGTAGGCTCACATTAACACTGTAATGAAGTTACTGTGAAAATCCCCTTGTCGCCACACTCCAGCGCCTGTTTGGGTACACTGAGGAAGAATTTAGCACGGCCAATGCACCTAACCAGCACGTCTTTCGGACTGTGGGAGGAAACCAGAGCACCCGGAGGAAACCCACGCAGACACGGGGAGAAAGCAGAAACTCCACACAGTCACCCAAGCCGGGGATCGAACCCAGGTCCCTGGAGCTGTGAGGCAGCAGTGCTAACCACTGTGCCACCATTAAGGTGGTCAATGGGGTGCCAATCAAGTGGGCAGCTTTGTCCTGGATGGTGTTGGGTTTTGTAAGTATTGTTGAAGTTTTTGGAGGCTGGAAGATGGGAGGTGGACTGAGAAGGCATTGAAATATTCAAATCTACAGGTAACCAAGCATGATGGATGAGAATCTGAGCAGTAGACATGCTGAGGCAGGGCCAAAGGTGGATGTTACTGAGATGAATTTGGGCAGAATTGGTAATGGAGCAGAAATTAAATCAGGAAGAGGGGTCCCATTTAACCTCGAATCTGAAGATAACCACTGCAATATGGCAATCACATTAAACTGTTTAGGTTATCTGTTTAGATTACCAGGTCAAGATTTGGTTCTGCTTTTATCAGCAAATATGTGCGACTTTAGATTTCTGAATTCTAGATCTAATTTACTTTGCTTTGGAACTAGCCGATGTGCTGAAACTGTGTTGATGTGTTTTTTTTTAAAGTCATTAATGGAATGTGGGCATTGCTGGCTGGGCCAGCATTTATTGCCCTTGAACTGAGTGACTTGCTAGGCCATTTAAGAGGGCATTTAAGAGCCAACCATATTGCTGTGGCTCTGGAGTCATATAGAATCTACAGTGCAGAAAGAGGCCATTTGGCCCATCAAGCCTGCACCGACAACAATCCCACCCAGGTCCTATCCCCATAACCCCACATATTTACTATCCTAATCCCCTGACACTAAAGGCCAATTTAGCATGGCCAATTAACCCTAACCTGCACATCTTTGGACTGTAGGAAGAAACCGGAGCACCCAGAGAAAACCCACACAGACATGGGCGAGAATTTGCAAACTCCACAGAGACAATCATCCGAGGCCAGAATTGAACCCAGGTCCCTGGCGCTGTGAGGTAGCAATGCTAACCATTGTACCACCGTGCCACCCATGTAGACCAGGCCAAGAAAGGGCAGCAGATTTCCTTCCCTAAAGGACATGAGTGAACCAGATGGGTTTTTAAGACAATAAACCATGTTCTCATGGTCATCATCAGACTTGTAATTCCAGGCTGCATTATTAAATTCAAATTTCACTTTCTGCCGTGGTGGGATTCAAATCCGAGTCCCCAGAGCAATATCCTGGGTCTCTGGATTATTAGCCCAGTGACAATACCACTGCGCCACCATATCACATGTGAATGCTTGAAGTTTTCAGGTGAATTTTTTTTTGTTTTCAAATGCATGGGTGATTATCTGCCAAAATAAGCAGACGCGTTTTATATGGACTGGTCAATTTCTTCCCTAAAAACTCCAAGGGATCTTTTTCATCACTGGACCAGAGAAAAGACAGTCTGATTCAAAGGTCAGCACCCTCTGTGCCCTTTCCAATGTCTGTATATATTTTGTCGTGTTATGACCAGGTTGGGAGGATTGTGCAGCCTCTTATCACCCACTACTCCACATGATGCAGCATAACTGTAAATGTTTAAGACAGTCAACAAAAAAGGCCAATTTGCTCCTGTCCCATCCAGAATATAAAAGATCTTAACCAGTCTTCTTTCAATAATCAAGAAACCATAGCTCTGTAATCTGTGTAAACTTTTTGAATTTTTTTTTGATTTGATTTATTATTTTCACATGTATTAGGACACAGTGAAAAGTATTGTTTCTTGCACGCTATACAAAGCATACCATTCATAGAGTACATAGAGGAGAAGTAAAGGAGAGGGTGCAGAATGTAATGTTACAGTCATAGCTAGGGTATAGTGAAAGATCAACTTCACATAAGGTAGGTCCATTCAAAAGTTGATGGCAGCAGGGAAGAAGCTGTTCTTGAGTTGGTTGGTACGTGATCTCAGACATTTGTATCTTTTTCCAGATGGAAGAAGGTGGAAGAGAGAATGTCCAGGGTACGTATATCTGGGGTGGGTGGGGTCCTTCAGTTAGGTACCAATTCAAACTGGGGAGTACTGTGGACATTCTGACAATATCTCTTTGACCTGCCTATTTCTGTAGCCCATTGCATCAGTGTCGCTGTCATTTTCCAAAGCTCCGCCCACAAAGATAATTTGTGGTGGGAACACACGACAGAATAATGACCACTTTGTTCTTGAATCATCTTATTGTTTACCAACTCCCAAAGCAAGCCATTCTAATTGTAACCTGCGCTGGAACGATTTTTAGAATTGTTTTTGCTTGACTCTCCATTGTTCACAAACCACCCGGCCCACACCCGAGACACTCACCTTCCCCAACTCTCCTAACCTGGCGCTGGTCCTCTCAGTACGCCGTCCCACAGGCTAGACGCTGTGGTCTCACCATAAGGGATCTGTCTGCTTGCCAGCTCTTCATTCGAGCACTAGCTCAATGCTGATTCATCAAAGCTTTTCTGTGCAATCAGCATGTTTGTTTTCAACACTCTCTGATGCGACTCTAACCAAAATTTACAGATGCACCATGGAAAGCATTCTTTCTGGTTGTGTCTCAGCTTGGTATGGCTCCTGCTCTGCCTAAGACTGCAAGAAACTACAGAGGGTCGTGAATGTAGTCCAGTGCATCACGCAAATCATCCATTGACTGTCTACACTTCCCGCTGCCTCGGAAAAGCAGCCAGCATAATCAAGGACTCCACGCATCCCGGACATTCTCTTTTCCACCTTCTTCCGTCGGGAAAAAATACAAAAGTCTGAGATCACATACCAACCAACTCAAGAACAGCTTCTTCCCTGCTGCCATCAACTTTTGAATGGACCTACCTCACACTAAGTTGATCTTTCTCTACACCCTAGCTATGACTATAATGCTACATTCTGCACTCTCTCCTTTTCTTCCCTATGAACGGTATGCTTTGTCTGTATAGCGCGCAAGAAACAATACTTTTCACTGTATGTTAATACATGTGACAATAATAAGTCCAATCAAAAAAATAAAAAAATCAATGGTCATGTCGCCCATCGAACGTTGTTCACCATGTCTTACCTGTATTAATCTTGCAGCCTCCTGTCTTACCACCATGTTGTATTATTTTAATGATATGGAATCCCTGCAATGTGGAAGGAGGCCATTCAGCCCATCGAGCCTGCACTGACAATAATCCCATCTATGCCCTATCTTTGCGACCCCACGTATTTACCCTGCTAATCCCCCTGTCCTAATGGGCAATTTATCATGGCCAGTCATAGAATCATAGAATCCCTACAGTGCAGAAGTAGGCCATTCGGCCCATCGAGTCTGCACCGACCACAATCCCACCCAGGCCCTATCCCCGTAATCTCATGTATTTATAAGTCAGTGAGTGGAAGGAAAGTAGAACACATTTAAAAGAAAAGCTTGTTTCAAAAATCAGTTAGATCAGTTCACAATAAAAAGCTGCTCCAAGAGGAAATCCACACAGACACGGGGAGAACATGCAAACTCCACACGGTCTCCCAATGTCAAAATTGAACCCAGGTCTCTGGAGATGTGAGGCAGCAGTGCTAACCACTGTGCCACCATACCTTGAGCCTATTTACTCTACAAGATACCAATCACTCATGGGCGGCGCGGTGACACAGTGGTAAGCCCTGCTGCCTCACAGTGCCAGGGACCCAGCTTCGCTTCCCGGCTTGGGTCACTGTCTGTGTGGAGTCTGCACAATCTCCCCGTGTCTGCGTGGGTTTCTTCCGGGTGCCCCAGTTTCCTCCCACAATCCAAAGATGTGCGGATTAGGTGGACTGGCCATGCTAAATTGCCCCTTAGTGTCAGGGGGACTAGCTAGGGTAAATGCATAGGATTGCGGGGATGGGGCCTGGGATGGGATTGTGGTCGATGTAGACTCAATGGGCTGAATGGCCTCCTTCTGCACTGTAGGATTCTATGATTCTATGATTCACCTGTAAGGGTTTGGACAAACATGTGGGTTCATTTATTAAAACAAGGCATGAGAACAGTTATACATTGGTATAAAGTTTGAAGACATCAGAGCTGTGTGTGTGTGCTCTGCTCAAAGCAGACGTGAAACTAAGACTGGATCACATGACTTTTTTTTCCTGTAGTGCTGTCATGCTTATATTCAAGGCAAAATGTTTGGGCGCAGTGATGTACGCTATTCTATCTTTTTGTCTTTAGGTAGAGTTACTAGAGCATGGAATGTTTTGACTCAGTAATCAGTTGCCGCAGAGGGCAAGGTGACTCCATTGGTAGCACCCTTGTTTTGAAGCTCAAGTTCCACTCTGGAGAATTGAGCACAAAATCCATGCTGACATGTGGCACTGAGGAAATGCTGCGCTGTTGGAGATGCCATTTTCGAGATGAGATCTTACACTAAGACATTCTCTGTCCCGTCAGTTGGGTGAAAGGGATCTTGTGACAATGGGTATTGTGATTCAAAGAAGAACAAAGACTTTCTCCCTATTGTCCTGGCCTGTATTTCTCCCTCAGCTGACAGTAAGTGAGCAGACACAAGGTGGTGTAGTGGTAATGTCTCAGGACTGCTTACCTAGTGGTCCAGTTTAATACACATGGAACACAGGTTCATATCTCACCATGGCAACTGGTGATATTTAAACTCAAATAATTCAGAAACTTGGAATTGAAAACTAGTCTCAGTAATGATGATTAAGGCATTGCCAGGTAAGCCATTATCATGCAAATAGTTACACTCTGTGGAAGGGAAGAATGTTTTCCACTGACAAGACAGGAGGATGTTGTTATATGCCCTCATGCCATGTATGAAAAGGAGGGTGGCAACTAGGGGATTTTTACAGTAACTTCTCTGCAGTGTTAATGTAAGCCTACTTGTGACACTAATAAATAAAGTTTAAACTTATGAAAAGTTGTTCAACAGATCAAGAGTTAATGTGGGGTTGGAAAATAGCAGATCCATAGTATGACGTATAGAGTCATGTGGTGAGAGACTCAGAGAGAACACCTTTAGGCAAGGAAATCTCTGTTCCTTACCTTGCCCATATGTGATTCCAGACCCACAACATCATGGTTGACTCTTAACTGCCCTCTGAAATAGCCCAGTAAGCCACACTGTTGTACCCAACTGCTCCAGGTACCAGATGAAGTGCAGTGGCTCATGAAGGTAACGAACCCCACCACTTTCTCAAGGGTAGTTCGGGTGGGATAATAAATGCCAGACTCACTAACTTGCCATGAGAGAATGAAAAATAGATTATATTGTCATTTATTTCATTGCTGTTTGTGGGAGCTTGCTGGCCGACATGTATCCCACAGTCCTTTCCTTAAATATTTGTTCATGGGACACGGGCATTGCTGGCTAGGCCAGCATTTATTGACTATGCCTAATAGTTCTTGAGAAGGTAGTGGTGCGCTGGTGTTTTGAAACGCTGCAGTCCATGTAGCATAGATACATCTGCAGTGCTGTTCGGTGGGAATTCCATGATTTTGACCCAGGAAGAGTGAAGGGACAATGATATATTTTCAAGTCAGGATGGTGTGTGACTTAGGAAAATACTTGCAGGTGTTGGCATTCACTTGCATCTGTTGCCCTTGTGTATTATAGAATCATAGAATCCCTACATTATAGAAGGAGGCCATTCGGCCAATCGAGTCTGCACTGACCACAATCTCACCCTGGCCCTACACTCCTGTAACCCCATGCATTTACCCTGCTAATCACCCTGACATTAGGGTCAATTTAGCATGGCCAATCAACCTGACTCACATATCTTTGGATTGAAATGTCCTAGGTAGTAAAGGTTTGGAAGGTGCGATTGAAGAAACCTGGATGAATTGTTGCAGTGCATCTTGTCGATGCCACATGTTGTATTATTGTGTCACTGCTGAGCACCATGTGAGTTATGGATTTGTGTGTAATGTCTCATTTATGTGATCCTGAGACTTGTATATTTAAACGTGAAATGTTTATTGTTCATATTTAACTGTCTACAGATCTCAGATATTGTCATGCATGGCGCTATCTCCATTTAGGCCGCTTCCAGTATGTTCTCTTTGAGTCTCTTACCATGTGACTTTATACATCCCACTTTGGATGCACTATTTTCCAGTTCCACATTAACCCATGCTCTGCCGAGCACCTTTCCATGCACGGCATGCAGGCATATAACACCACCTTCTCAGTGGAAAACATTCCTCCCTTCCAAAGAGGCATAACTATTTGCAATACAATCTTTACTTTTAACCCTTCTTTCTCACATCAAGTTTCTGATTTCATGAATTCAGATGCCCTTGACAGTTTCACCGCACCCATGTCAGTTACGTTTGGAACAATGGTGGTTGTACCCCATGTTTCTGGTACTTGACTATCTCTGTTTGATTTGCTTTTTTGGGCTTCTTTGAGTTGCGTTCCTCTTTGTTAAAAACCTGTCTGCGTTTTTTGCACACTGTGGGTTTTTCCCATTCAATGCAGCCAAGTGCTGGCAAATGGGATGACAAAGAACAAAGAAAGAACAAAGAACAGTACAGCACAGGAAACAGGCCCTTCGGCCCTCCAAGTCAGTGCCGCTCCTTGGTCCAACTAGACCAATTGTTTGTATCCCTCCATTCCCAGGCTGCTCATGTGACTATCCAGGTAAGTCTTAAACGATGCGAGCGTGTCTGCCTCCACCACCTTACTTGGCAGCACATTCCAGGCCCCCACCACCTTCTGTGTAAAAAACATCCCTCTAATATCTGAGTTATACTTCGCCCCTCTCACCTTGAGCCCGTGACCCCTCGTGATCGTCACTTCTGATCTGGGAAAAAGCATCCCACCGTTCACCCTATCTATCCCCTTCATAATCTTGTATACCTCTATTAAATCTCCTCTCATTCTCCATCTTTCCAGGGAGAACAAGCCCAGTTTACCCAATCTCTCCTCATAGCTAAGACCCTCCATACCAGGCAACATCCTGGTAAACCTTCTCTGCACTCTCTCTAACGCCTCCACGTCCTTCTGGTAGTGCGGCAACCAGAACTGGACGCAGTACTCCAAATGTGGCCTAACCAGCGTTCTATACAGCTGCATCATCAGACTCCAGCTTTTATACTCTATACCCCGTCCTATAAAGGCAAGCATACCATATGCCTTCTTCACCACCTTCTCCACCTGTGTTGCCACCTTCAAGGATTTGTGGACTTGCACACCTAGGTCCCTCTGTTTTTCTATACTCTTGATGGCTCTGCCAATTATTGTATAACTCCTCCCTACATTAGTTCTTCCAAAATGCATCACTTCGCATTTATCCGGATTAAATTCCATCTGCCACCTCTCCGCCCAATTTTCCAGCCTATCTATATCCTGCTGTGCTGCCCGACAATGCTCATCACTATCCGCAAGTCCAGCCATCTTTGTGTCATCCGCAAACTTGCTGATTACACCAGTTACACCTTCTTCCAAATCATTTATATATATCACAAATAGCAGAGGTCCCAGTACAGAGCCCCGCGGAACACCACTGGTCACAGACCTCCAGCCGGAAAAAGACCCTTCGACCACTACCCTCTGTCTCCTATGGCCAAGCCAGTTCTCCACCCATCTAGCCGCTTCTCCTTGTATCCCATGAGCCTTAACCTTCTTAACCAACCTGCCATGTGGGACTTTGTCAAATGCCTTACTGAAATCCATATAGACGACATCCACGGCTCTTCCTTCGTCAACCATTTTTGTCACTTCCTCAAAAAGCTCCACCAAATTTGTAATGCACGACCTCCCTCTTACAAAACCATGCTGTCTGTCACTAATGAGATTGTTCCGTTCTAAATGCACATACATCCTGTCTCTAAGAATCCTCTCCAACAACTTCCCTACCACGGACGTTAAGCTCACCGGCCTATAATTTCCCGGGTTATCCCTGCTACCCTTCTTAAACAACCATTTGCTATCCACATTTGCTATCCTCCAATCCTCAGGGACCTCACCTGTGTCCAAAGAAGCGACAAAGATTTCCGTCAGAGGCCCAGCAATTTCATCTCTCGTCTCCCTGAGCAGTCGAGGATAGATGCCATCAGGCCCTGGGGCTTTGTCAGTTTTAATGTTCCCTAAAAAACCTAACACTTCCTCCCTTGTAATGGAGATTTTCTCTAACGGGTCAACACCTGCCTCCGAGACACTCCCAGTTAACAAGTCCCTCTCCTTTGTGAATACTGACGCAAAGTATTCATTTAGGATCTCCCCTATTCCCTTGGGTTCTAAGCATAATTCCCCTCCTTTGTCCCTGAGAGGTCCGATTTTCTCCCTGACAACTCTTTTGTTCCTAACGTATGAATTGGGTGTTTATCGTGTGCCGGTGCAGATTCGATGGGCCAAAGGGCCTCTTCTGCACAGTATGATTCTATGATTACAAAGGGAATGTGAATTCCACTAATTCCTAGAGTGGGCTCAAATGTTCTGTTACCCTGCTGTACACCATGTTCTTGTTGGAGATGTACGTTTCACAAATTGAACCTTCATTTCCACTTGTCTTGCAATTTCAGTCAAATATTTGTTTGCTGTTCTATTTTCAAATGGCTTTGCAAGTTTATGGATTTTTTTCATTCAGCCCAATTGTTCTCAGCATGTCTGAGACACTCAGTGCTTTTTCTTCTCCTAGTTCTTTGCGTTTCAGGGTTGGGAATTTACAGTTTATTTCTCTCTTCTCTTTCTCTGTCTGCAGCTTGGAAAGTTCTCTGGCTTTTCTCCTCTTTGCCGTTCAACTGTTTCTTCAGCTCTTCAATCTGTTCCTTGCAGCTTCCAACTTCCTCTTGGGCTGTGGAACTTTGCTGAATCTACTCTGCCAACTGGTTCCGCATTTTGTTCAGAGTGACGTTAAAGAGTGGCACGGTAGCACAGTGGTTAGCACTGCTGCCTCACAGTGCCAGGGACCCGGGTTTGATTCCCGGCTTGGGTCACTGTCTGTGTGGAGTTTGCATGTTCTCCCCGTATCTGCGTGGGTTTCCTCCGGGTGCTCCGGTTTCCTCCCACAATCCAAAGATGTGCGGGTTAGGTGGATTGGCCATGATAAATTGCCCCTTAGTGTCAGGGGGACTAGCAAGAGTAAATGCATGAGGTTATGGGGATAGGGCCTGGGTGGGATTATGGTCGGTGCAGACTCGATGGTCCGAATGGCCTCCTTCTGCACTGGAGGATTCTATAAAATTCATTTTGCCTCTTTTCACAATGGAATATGCTTTGTCCCAAGGGATTCTCATAGCGTGTGAAGGTCTTTCAACAGGTTTTCCTGCTCTTTGTGAAGGTTGCTTGCTTCATTTTGAGCTTTCCTGTAATTCAGTAGGCTCCCTTCAAGCTTGTTCTGCTCTGCTTCCCTTCTGCTGTTTAAGACAGTCTTGACTTCTTCACATTGCTGAATGGTTATGCATTCCTTTTGCATTCGATCTTGAAGGACAATCGACTGTTCTTTCAACTGTTTGCTTTTTGACCTCTTGCCAACTCATTCTTGTTTTCAGACAAGTGGAGAGCATTCTATCTCAGTCCTGACTGGTGCTTTGTAGATGGTGGACAGGCTTCAGGGAGTCAGGAGGTGAGTTTCTCTCCACAGGATTCCCAAACTCTAACCTGTTCTTCAAGCCAAAGTATTTATTAGGCTAGTCCAGTTCAGTTTCTGGATAACGGTGATCCCTAATTGCTGATATTGTGGAATTCAGTGGTGGTAATGTCATTGAATGTCAAAGGGATATGGTTAGATTTTCTCTCATTGGAGATGGTCGTTGGCTGGTACACGTGTGGTATGAATGTCACTTATTCAGTCTGAGCCTGAACATTGTTCAGGTCTTGTTGCATTTGGACTGCTTCAGTATCTGAATAGTTGCGAATGGTGCTGAACATTGTGCAATCAGCAAACATCCCCACCTCTGACCTTCTGATGGAAGGAAGGTCATTGAGGAAAGAGTTGAAGGTGATTGGACCTTGGGCACTACCCTGACTCAGTTCATTACCCTGCAGTGATGTCCTGGAATCAAGGTGATTGACCTCCAACAATCACAACCATCTTTCTTTGTACCAAGTATGACTCCAACCAGTGGAGAGTTTTCCCCCGATTGCCATTGACTCCAGTTTTGCGAGGGCTCAAATCTCTGAAGTTTCCCAGTCCTGGAACTTCCCGAAAAGCTTCTGGAGAGAGAGGGTGAGAGATAAAGACACTGCCTTCTTCCACCAGCTTCTAACAGCAACTGAGAATCAAAACTAAAAACTGGACTTTTCTGTGGAAATAAAAACCGTCCCCACACATATCACTTAACCTGTCAATTATCCTCGAATCAAGTTCTACTCAGCAATCCCCAAAGAACCCGCAGAACACTGCAGATTAAAATCAGCATTATGGCCATTATATTGCTTCAGTAATAATAAGAGGACACCAGTTGCAGACAAAATCTTGCAAAGGAACATGATTAACATACATTCCTTAAAGGCACAGTGTTGTCACAAGGTCTCAAAGAACAAAGAACAAAGAACAGTACAGCACAGGAAACAGGCCCTTCGGCCCTCCAAGCCTGTGCCGCTCCTTGGTCCAACTAGACCAATCGTTTGTATCCCTCCATTCCCAGGCTGCTCATGTGACTATCCAGGTAAGTCTTAAACGATGTCAGCGTGCCTGCCTCCACCACCCTACTTGGCAGCGCATTCCAGGCCCCCACCACCCTCTGTGTAAAAAACGTCCCTCTGGTCTCATCTGAACTCATCTGAACTCTCATCTGAACTCTCCACTTATCTGTAATTCATGGATGGTGAGGCAGATTCCGTCCGAGCTTTTGAACCTTATGGACAATAAATCCACGATATCATCAAAGAATGGTGATAAGACCATCCTTTGATGATATCATTATAAGTACGCATTAAGTTGGGAAGTTATGTTGCAGTTGTACAGGAGGTTGGTGAGGCTGCACCTGGGGTATTGTGTTCAGTTTTGGTCGCCTTTCTATAGGAAAGATGTTATTAACCTGGAGAGAGTGCAGAAAAGAATTACACGAATGTGACCACGATTCAAGGGACTGAGTTAGAGGGAAAGTTGGAGAGGCTAGGTCTTTTCCTTTGGAGCGTAGGAGACTGAGGGGTGTTCTTATAGAGATGTATAATATCATGAGAGGCATGGATAGGGTGAATTCACTCAGTCTTTTCCCCAGGGTTGGGGAATCAAAAACTAGAGGGCACAGGTTTAAGTTAAGAGGGGAAAGAATTAATGGGAGCCTGAGGAGCAACTTTTTTACACAGAGGGTGGTACGTATGTGGAATAAGCTGCTGGAGGAAGTGGGTGAGTCAGGGAGATTGACAACATTTAAAAGGCATTTGGACAGATACATGGATAGAAAGGTTGAGAGGGATATGGGCCAAATGCAGGCAAATGGGGTTAGCTTAGATGGGCTTTTTGGTCAGCATGGACCAGTTTGGACCGAAGGGCCTGTCTACGTGCTGTAGATTCTATGATTTTATGACCCCAAATCTTTCAGCTGTGAGGCAGTTGGCAGCCTAGTTGCCTCTGGGTTACAACATCAAGGTCCACTCAAAAAGCATGAGTACAGAGATAAATAAAGAACAGAGAACAATGAAAATTACAACACTGGAACAGGCCCTTCGGCCCTCCAAGCCTGCACCGACTGAACTAAAACCCACGACGCGTCAGAGGACCATATCCCTCCATTCCCATCCTATTCATGTATTTGTCCAGATGCTTCTTAAAAGTCACTATCGTATCTGCTTCCATTACCTCCCCCGGCAGCGAGTTCCAGACACCCACCCCCTCTGTGTAAAAAACTTGCCTCGTACATCTCCGTTGAACCTTGCCCCTCACATCTTAATCCTATGTCCCCTAGCAATTGACTCTTCCACCCTGGGAAAAATGTTCTGACCACCCACTCTGTCATAGAATCATAGAATCCTACAGTGCAGAAGGAGGCCATTCGGCCCATTGAGTCTGCAGCGACCACAATCCCATCCAGGCCCTATACCCATAACCCCACGCATTTCCCCTAGCTAGTCCCCCTGGCACTAAGGGGCAATGTAGCACGGCCAATCCACCTAACCTGCACATCTTTAGACCATGGAAGGAAACCAGAGCACTCGGAGGAAACCCACGCAGACACAGGGAGAATGTGCAAACGCCACACGGACAGTAACCAAGCTGGGAATTGAACCTGGGTCACTGGCGCTGTGAGGCAGCAGTGCTAACCACTGTGCCACCGTGCCACCCTTTCTCAAATCAAGTTCCACTCAGCAATCCCCAAAGAACCAATAAACTGCAGAACACTGCATGAATCCAGATTAAAATCATGTCCATGCCTCATAATTTTGTAGACTTCTATCAGGTCTCCCCTCAACCTCTGTCGTTCCAGTGAGAACAAACCAAGTTTCTCCAACCTCTCCTCATAGCTAATGCCCTCCAAATCAAGGCTGACGCTCCAGAGCAGCATGGAGGGAGCACAGTGCTGCCTCGCGGGTAGGACATGACATCCAAGTCCCATCTGCTCGTTGGGGTGGGTGTGGTCGATCCCACGGCAATCCTTTGAAGTAGAAGCGGCACTGTGGCACAGTGGTGAGCACTGCTGCTTCACAGTGCCAGGGACCCTGGTTCTATTCCCGGATTGGGTCACTGTCTGTGTGGAGTCTGCACGTTCTTCCTGTTTCCTCCGGATGCTCTGGTTTCCTCCCACAGTTCAAAGATGCGCGGGTTAGGTGGATTGGCCATGCTAGATTAGTGTCAGGGGGACTAGCTACGGTAAATACGTGGGGTTATGGGGATAGGACCTGGGTGGGATTGTGGTCGGTGCTGACTTGATGGGCTGAATGGCCTCCTTCTGCACTGTAGTGAGTCTATGATTCTATGAAGAGAAGGCGAGTTATTCCCCAGCGTGCTGGCCAATGCTTGTCCTTCAATCATTTATTACTAAACAAAACAGATTATCTGATCGTTATCAAATTGCTTTTCCATTCATGAAAAGAAAACGTTGGCGGAATGCGAATGTGATTCTGTGACACCAGTAGAGATAACTGGCAGTGTTAGGAACAATATTTTTAACGACTGAATCTTGATGTAGTGCGCAGTATCAGGGAACAATTTAGTAATGGCACGGTGGTATAGTGGTTAGCACTGCTGCCTCACAGCGCCAGGGACCCAGGTTCAATTCCGGCCTCGGGTCACTGCCTGAGTGGAGTTTGCACATTCTCCTCGTGTCTGCGTGGGTTTCCTCCGGGTGCTCCGGTTTCCTCCCACAGTTCAAAGATGTGCGGATTAGGTTGATTGGCCGTGCTAACCTAGTGTCAGGGGATTAGCAGGGTAAATGTGTGGAGTTATGGGGATAGGACCTGGGTGGGATTATGGTCGGGTCAGACTCGATGGGCCGAGTAGCCTCCTTCTGTGCTGTAGGGATTCTATGGTTAACCAAAAGAGAAAATGCTGGAAAATCTCAGCAGGTCTGGCAGCATCTGTAATGAGAGAAAATAGCCGACGTTTTGAGTCCAGATGACCCAATTTAGTAAGATTGCTGTTAAAGAACAAATGAAATTATATACAAATTTAATACAAAACAAACCAGACAATGAAGATGCTATTTAGGATGGTGGAAATCTGGAACTCTGTCCCCCGAACGTTGTTGAGGGTAGTGAGTGGGCGGCATGTCTTTTGATTTTTTCATTTGATTTGATTTATTGTTGTCACATGTATTAGCATATAGTGAAAAGCATTGTTTCTTGCGCGCTATACAGACAAAGCATACCGTTCATAGATAAGGAAAGGAGAGAGTGCAGAATGTAGTGTTACAGTCATAGCTACGGTGTAGAGAAAGATCAACTTAATGCGAGGTAGGTCCATTCAAAAGTCTGACGGCAGCAGGGAAGAAGCTGTTCTTGAGTTGGTTGGTATGTGACCTCAAACTTTTCTCTCTTTTTCCTGCCAAAAGAAGGTGGAAGTGAGTGTGCCCAGGGTGCGTGGAGTCCTTAATTATACTGGCTGCTTTGCCGAGGCAGCGGGAAGTGTAGACAGAGTCAATGGATGGGAGGCTGGTTTGCGTGATGGATTCGGCTACATTCACAACCTTTTGTAGTTTCTTGTGGTCTTAGCCAGAGCAGGAGCCAAACCTAGCTGTGATACAACCAGTGGTTAGCACTGCTGCCTCAGTGCCAGAGACCCAGGCTCGATTCCCTGCTTGGGTCACTGTCTGTGCGGAGTTTGTGCGTTCTCCCCGTGTCTGCGTGGGTTTCCTCCGGGTGCTCCGGTTTCCTCCTTCAGTCAAAAGATGTGCGGGTTAGGTGGATTGACCATGCTAAATTCTCCCTCAGAGTACCCGAGCAGGCACCAGAGTGTGGCAACTGGGAGATTTTCACAGTAACTTCATTGCAGTGTTAATGTAAGCCTACTTGTGGCACTAATAAATAAACTATAAACTTAAACTCAATTAATATTGAGAGCTGTATAAGAGGTAGGTAATTGGAGTGAAGACACATGATCTAATTGAATGGCAGAATAGGCTGGAGGCTGCTGAATGGCCTTCTCCTGTCCCTATGTTCTGGTCCTGGTTGCTGTTAGTCAACATTGAGTGATGATTGAAGGAGGCCATCAGAGATCAAAGCAAAAAATAAAAAGTTGCTGGCTGGTCTCAGTCTAGTTTTGATCTCCTCTCATACACATATTTCTGAAAGATCATAGCTGTTGGAGCCGGACAGGGGCAGAGGGACTGGAGAACGAGGATGATTTTATTTCCATCGCATTATAGAACATGGCACAGTACAGCACAGGAACAGACCCTTTGGCCCACGATGTTGTGCTGTACATGATGCCAAATTAAACCAAATCCCTTCTGCCTGCCCTTGGTTCATATCGCTCTATTCCTTGCATATTCATGTGCTTATCTAAAAGCCCCTCAAAAGCCCCTGTTGTACCTGCCTCCACCATCACCCTTGGCAGCGCCTTCCAGACACCTCCAACTCTCTGTGTGTGAAGAAAACTTGTCCCCTTTGAACTTTCCCCCCTCTCACCTTAAGTGCATGCCCCCTGGTATTAGGTATTTCAACTCTGGGAAAAAGATTCTGACTGCCGACCCTATCTACGCCTCTCAGAATTTTCTAGGCTTCTATCAGCTCTCCCCTCAGCCTCTGCTGCTCCAGAGAAACCAACCCTAGTTGGGGAAGTGACAAGTCTCAGCCAGCCACAAGAGTGATCTGCCCACTGAACGCAAAGCAACTCCCACGGTTGGAAACTGGAGTCAGTTTAGCTTTTAATTAAAGTAAGTGATATGTAAAGGGAAGCTGTCCAAAAACCATTGCAGGTCCCGCTATGGTGCTTAGAAAGGTCACTCGTTGGAGGTTCGCTTGACGATTCTTCATTTTAAATGAGAGTGTGCCATGTTAAAGCAGTTTAAGTGTGAATGTTTTAGCATACAGTGCAGGGAATGTCTAAAATGGCAGAATTAACAAGCCATAAAAGCAGGTCACTAATTGCAGGGCATTGTGTGGTTTCATGCGAATATTTTTAGCTGCTCCTCTCGTCCTGGGCAATGTATCCAATGTAATTAGCCACTGGGGAGACAAGAGGCCAGAATCATTCGGGCACCTCGAGGAATGAGAGCACTCTCTCCGCCCAATTAATCTCAACGGCCAAAAAACCTGAATGGCAGAATCATACGGAGCAGAAGGAGGTCGTTTGCTCCGACCAGCCGATGCTAGCACTTTGAAAGAGCTGTCCAATTAAATCTGCTCCGCTTCCCCCCCAAACCCCACACCCCCACCCCGACTACCCCATCTCCACCCTTTCCCCACCGTTCCTCATGCACAACATTCCTGTACAGCATTTTTCCCTGAGCTACGGTGAGATGCCAGTGCAGTTTGCTGCACAAACAGGGGCGGCACGGTGGCATAGTGGTTAGCACGGCTGCCTCACAGCGCCAGGGGCCCATGTTCAATTCTCAGCTTGGGTCACTGTCTGTGTGGAGTTTGCATGTTCTCCCCGTATAGAACCACAGAATCCCACAGTGCAGAAGGAGTGCATTCGAGTCTGCACCGACCACAATCCCACCCAGGTCTTATCCCATAACCCCATACATTTAGCCGAGCTAGTCCACCTGACACTAAGGGGCAATGTAGCATGGCCAATCCACCTAACCCGCATCCCCTTTGGACTGTGGGTGGAAACCAGAGCACCCGGAGGAAATCCACGCAGACACAGGGAGAATATGCAAACTCCACACAGAGTGACCCAAGCCGGGAATCGATCCCGGATCCCTGGTGCTGTGAGGCAGTAGTGCTAACTACTACGCCATTGTGCCCTCCTGTATCTGCTTGTGTTTCCTCTGGGTGCTCCGATTTCCTCCCACAGCCCGAAAGACATGCTGATTAGGGTGCATTGGCCATGCTAATTTCTCCCTCAGTGTACCCGAACAGACGCCAAAGTGTGGCGACTATAGAACTTTCACAGTAGCTTCATTGTAGTGTTAAGGTAAGCCGACTTGTCACACTAATAAATAAACTTTAAAAAACTTTAGCAGAGGTGAGGCTTCACAGACAAGGACTAAAAAAATCCCATGGCATCACTTTGACGAACACTTTGTTGCGAAAGGTGTTGGCCCATTGAAAATGAATGGGTCTGCATACTCGCTGAAGGGTCAGAGAGATGGATCTTTTTTTATTCATTCGCGGGACGTGGGCATTGCTGGCTGGCATTTATTACCCATCTCCTGTTGCCCTTGAGAAGGTGGTGGTGAGCTGCCTTCGTGAATCGCTGCAGTCCATGTCCTGTGGGTTGACCCACAATGCCGTTGGGGAGGGAATTCCAGGATTTTGACCCAGCAATTGCGAAGAAACAGCGATGTATTTCCAAGTCGGGATGGTGAGTGGCTTGGAGGGGAACTTGCAGATGGTGGTGTTCCATGTATCTGCTGCCCTTGTCCTTCTAGATGGAAGTGGTCGTGGGTTTGGAAGGTGCTGCCTAAAGATCTTTGGTGAATTGCTGCAGTGCATCTTGTCGATAGTACACACTGCTGCTACTGAGCGTCGGTGGTAGAGGGATTGAATGTTTCTAGATGTGGTGCCAATCAAGTGGGCTGCTCTGTCCTGGATGGTGTCAAGCTTCTTGAGTGTTGTTGGAGCTGCACCCATCCAGGCAAGTGGGGAGTATTCCATCACACTCCTGACTTGTACCTTGTCGATGGTGGATAGGCTCTGGGGAGTCAGGAGGTGAGTTACTCGCCACAGTATTCCTAGCCTCTGACCTGCTCTTGGAGCCACTGTATTTATGTGGTGAGTCCAGTTGAGTTCTGGTCAATGGTAACCCCCAGGATGTTGACGTGGGGGATCCAGTGATGAGAGCACCATTGAATGTCAAGGGGTGGTGGTTAGAGTGTCTCTTATTAGTGATGGTCATTGCCTGGCATTTGTGTGGTGCGAACGTTACTTGCCCCTTGTCAGCCCAAGCCTGGATATTGTCCAGATCTTGTTACATTTGAACATAGACTGCTTCAGTAGCTGAGGAGTCGCGAATGGTGCAATCATTGGTGAACATCCCCACTTCTGACCTTATGGCGGAGGGAAGGTCATTGATGAAGCAGCTGAAGATGGTTGGGTCTAGGATTTCAGTGCACTGTGCTTTTTAGGCCATAATGTAACTTTCGGGGGCAATATCTTTTAACATGATAGCTTGCAGGTTTAGATCTAAATCAAACTCTTTAGTCAGAAGATGAGAACATAACTTGCTTTTGTGGTGAATGCTGTGTGACTACTCCCCCAGTCTGATTGTGTTAAACTTATTTGTGATTCTCAGTTGTATTTTACACGTTTAGGACACTATTAGGGCTTCTTCCCTGCTGCCATCAGACATTTGAATGGACCCACCTTATATTAAGTTGATCTTTCTCTGCACCCTAGTTGTGACTGTAACACTACATTCTGCACTCTCTCGTTTCCTTCTCCATGTAAGGTATGCTTTGTCTGTTTAGTGCACAAGAAATAATATTTTTCACTATATACTAATACATGTGGCAATTGTAAATCAAATCAAATCAAATCTGAGTTACTCTGCCAACACAGAAGGTTAATTAACTGTGGCAGAGCTCTGGTCAATACTTTGCATGTTCCTTTAACACACTCGGTACTCCCATAAATATTAAGCAACTTGACACTGGTTATAAACTGCTGCTGTAGTGGAAACATCCCCAGTTCCCATCCATGTATTGTTTGTGACATTTCAAAATTTGGGAACCTCATTCAGCTCATGCAGATGAAGAGAAGATGGAAACAGGAAAAGATTCAAAGGGAAGAGTGCTTCAGAAAAATGCAATATGTCTGACATTATTCTGCCACAATAGATAGGATGTTGACAATTCTGTCAAGATCTTATCTAGGGATCTTATTCTTCTTATGCAGTCCCTCGGGAGTGTGGATGGCGTGCTTCTCCTCCGGTTCAATGTGTCCTGAGCTGGCTGGTAATAGTCTAATACATGATGTGGCAGTCTCTGCCACAACTGTGACTCTATTAAATATGTAATAGCCATAACTATATCACAAATTAAGCTGATCTTTCTCTTCAACCTATTATTAACTGCAACGCAATATTCAGCACCCTGTCCTTCTCTTCTCCCTTGTGTACTCTATGAATGGTACGTTTTATCTGTATTTTTTTAATTCCTCGGTCATGGACATCGATGACTGGCCAGACTTTATTGCCCAAGGGCAGTTGAGAGAGAGTCAACCACATTGCTGTGGCTCTAGAGTCACATGTAGGCCAGACCGAGTAAGGACGGCAGATTTCCTTCCTTAAAGGACATTAGTGACCCAGATGGGTTTTTGCGACAATCGTTTCATGATCATCAGTAGATTCTTAATTCCAGATTTTTAAATTGAATTCGAATTTGACTATCTGCCGTGGTGGGATTCGAACCCGGGTCCCCAGAACATTAGCTGAGTTCCTGGATTAATAGTCTAGTGATAATACCACTAGGCCAATGCCTCCCCTGAATATTTTAGGCCTTGTCTGTGAAGCTTCACCTCTTAGGAATGAGATAGAGAATCTGGTGAACTGGTGCGGCAACAATAATCTCTCCCTCAATGTCAACAAAACGAAGGAGATTGTCATCGACTTCAGGAAGCGTAAAGGAGAACATGCCCCTGTCTACATCAATGGGAACGAAGAAGAAAGGGTCGAGAGCTTCAGGTTTTTAGGTGTCCAGATCACCAAACACCTGTCCTGGTCCCCCCTTGCCGACACTATAGTTAAGAAAGCCCACCAATGCCTCTACAAAGGAAATTTGGCATGTCAGCTAAGACTCTCACCAACCTTTACAGATGCACCACAGAAAGCATTCTTTCTGGTTGTATCACAGCTTGGTACGGCTCCTGCGCTGCCCAAGACTGCAAGGAACTACAAAAGGTCGTGAATGTAGCCAATCCATCACGCAAACAAGCCTCCCATCCATTGACTCTGTCTACACTTCCCACTGCCTCAGCAAAGCAACCAGCATAATTAAGGACCCCACGCACCCCGGACATACTCTCTTCCACCTTCTTCCGTCGGGAAAAATATACAAAAGTCTGAGGTCACATACCAACCGACTCAAGAACAGCTTCTTCCCTGCTGCAGTCAGACATTTGAATGGACTTACCTTGCATTAAGTTGATCTTTCTCTACACCTTAGCTATGACTGTAACACTACATTCTGCACCCTGGCAGTGTCCGTGGCAGTGCCCCCTGGCAGTGTCCCCTGGCAGTGCCCCTCCCCGGGACACATTAAGAACGTCGCCCCGATCTCAGAATGCCGGCTTTGCCAGTGTGCTTAGGCCCCGCCTCTCCAGCTGGCTGTGTAATCCTCATGTGGAGATGCTGACGTTGGACTGGGTTAAACACAGTAAGAAGTTTAACAACACCAGGTTAAAGTCCAACGGGTTTATTTGGCAGCAAAAGCCACACAAGCTTTCGGAGCTCCAAGCCCCTTCTTCAGGTGAGTGGGAATTCTGTTCACAAACAGGGCATATAAAGACACAGACTCAATTTACAGAATAATGGTTGGAATGTGAATATTTACAGCTAATCAAGTCTTTAAGAAACAAACAATGTGAGTGGAGAGAGCATCAAGACAGGCTAAAAAGATGTGTATTGTCTCCAGACAAGACAGCCAGTGAAACTCTGCAGGTCCAGGCAACTGTGGGGGTTACAAATAGTGTGACATGAACCCAATATCCCGGTTGAGGCCGTCCTCGTGTGTGGGGAACTTGGCTATCAGTTTCTGCTCAGCGACTCTGCGCCGTCGTGTGTCGTGAAGGCCGCCTTGGAGAACGCTTACCCGAATATCAGAGGCCGAATGCCTGTGACATGCCCTATTTGTGAACAGAATTCCCACTCACCTGAAGAAGGGGCTTGGAGCTCCGAAAGCTTGTGTGGCTTTTGCTACCAAATAAACCTGTTGGACTTTAACCTGGTGTTGTTAAACTTCTTACTGTGTGTAATCCTTGCCAGTGCCTTGAAATTGCAGTGTGCTGTTAAACCAGGCGGGCAAATGTTGCTGCGAAGCTGACAAGTTTCACTCAGCTTTTCTCCCCTGATCCAGCATCTTGCGCATCTAGAATATTCTGTCCCATATCTGCCAACATCTTTGGGGTTACCATTGACCAGAAATGCAATTGGACTGACCACATAAGCATAGTGGCTACAGGAGCAGTCCAGAGGCTAGGAATACTGTGGTGAGTAACTCACCTCCTGACTCCCCAAAGCCTATCCACCATCTACAAGGCACAAGTCAGGAGTGTGATGGAATACTCCCCACTTGACTGGATGGGTGCAGCTCCAACAATACTCAAGAAGCTTGACACCATCTAAGACAAAGCAACCCGCTTGATTGGCACCACATCCGCAAAAAGTCCACTCCTTCCATCACTGAACGCTCAGTAGCAGCAGTGTGTACTATCTACAAGATGCACTGCAGTAATTCAACAAATTCTTCCAAACCCATGACCACTTCCATCTCGAAGGACAAGGGCAGCAGATACATGGAAAAACCACCACCTGCAACTTCCCCTCCAAGCCACTCACCATCCTGACTTGGAAATACATCGGCCGTTCCTTCGCAGTCACTGGGTCAAAACCCTGGAATTCCCTCCCTAAAAGCATTGAGGGTCAACCCACAGCACGTGGAGTGCAGCGATTCAAGAAGTCAGCTCATCACCGCATTCTACGGGAAACTAGGGATGGGCAATAACTGCTGGCCAGCCAGCGATGCCCTTGTCTCATGATTGAATAAAAAATATATATCTGCTGAATTGTGTGGGTGTTGACCTATCAGCTGGCATATCAAAGTGTAGATGCTCAGCGGATCTACAGTACAATTAAATATTAAAGAACAAAGAGAAAGGCAAAGGGATGAGCAAACAGATCTAAATCAGCTGGCTTGATGTGCTTTGACCTAATCTATTAAAATAAAACTGCCAAGATAGCAGTTCCTGCACTAATTTCAGTCAAATGTTAGAAGGGTAACTTACCATTTGTAGGCATCTTGCGCATCCAAACTTTTCTTCACTCCACTCTTGGTGGCCATCCCTAGGGCCTAAGCTCAGTAATTCCTTTCCCAAACTGCTCCACCTCTCTCTCTCTCCCTTAAGACCCTCATTAAAACCTATCCCTGATGTTCCCAATGGTGGGCGAGTCCAGAATTAGGGATCGCAGTTTGAGGGTAAGGGATAAACCTTTTAGGACTGAGGTGAGAAGATATTTCTTCACCCAGAGAGTGGCGAGTGTGTGGAATTCAGTACCACAGAAAGAAGTTGAGGCCAAAACTTTGTGTAATTTCAAGAAGAAATTAACATACTTGGGACGAAGGGGATCAAGGGATATTGGGGGAAGGGGGGAATCAGGTTATTGAATTTGAAATGATCAGCCATGATCATAATGAATGGTGGAGCAGACTGGAAGGGCCAAATGGCCTCCTCCTGCTTTTGTTTTCTATGTTTCTATGTATATTTCTTGGACCAAGATTTGGTCACCTACCCGAATATCCCCGAGTGTGGCTGGCTTTCAAACCTAGTTTGATATTTTTTCCCCATCAAGTGCCTTGGGACATTTTACTATGTTGGATGTGCTGTACAAGTGCATTGTGTTGTTGTTGGGGCCTTTTGATATGTAGTCACTGTGGCAGAGTACAGAAACGGTAGCATTGGGCAGTGGCATTAATACTCAGTAAGTCTGTTTGGTTGAGGGATAAAGGTTGGCCAGGACAACATTCTCGGAACATAATTTTTCTTTAAAGCCATCCTGTGTACAATCCGTACACAGCGTACAAATCAGAATTCATACTGGGGTCATTCAAACCCATTCATGCTGTGACATGCTATATTCCCTGAAGAAGGAAGCATTTAATAAAGATGGATATCACTTAACAGTGTCTGACATGCACTGAATAAAGTTGTGTTGCTATTGAGCTAACACACATTCATTAATTCTAGTCGGAAGTATTAATCTATAATGAATGAAGGTTATGGTTGAGTTATAATATTAAAAAGATAGCTCAGCTTTTAATCCGTGTTAAATGTCATGTTACACAGGTAAAGGTCAATATTAGCAAGTCAGATTTTTAAAAGTCCTTTCTTTATGGTTTAATACAGAAAGCATTTAAGCAAACATGTCTTAAGAATGTTAAACTATTCAATGCAAATTGTAAATATTCAAAGTTGTAGTTTCCCTTGCATGGCTTTATGGGCGGCACAGTGGCACAGTGGTTAGCACTGCTGCCTTATAGCGCCAAGGACCTGGGTTCGATTCCCAGCTTGGGTGACTGGCTGTGTGGAGTCTCCCTGTGTCTTTGCTCCGGTTTAGAGTCATAGAGGTTTACAGCATGGAAACAGGCCCTTCAGCCCAACTTGTCCATGCCGCCATTTTTTAAAAAAACCCCGAAGCTAATCCCAATTGCCCGCATTTGGCCCATATCTCTCTATACCCATCGTACCCATGTAACTATCTAAATGCTTTTTTAAAGATAAAATTGTACCCGCCTCTACTACTACCTCTGGCAGCTTGTTCCAGACACTCACCACCCTCTGTGTGAAAAAATTGCCCCTCTGGACACTTTTGTATCTCTCCCCTCTCACCTTAAACCTATGCCCTCTAGTTTTAGACTCCTCTACCTTTGGGAAAAGATATTGACTATCTACCTTGTCTATGCCCCTCATTATTTTATAGACCTCTATAAGGTCACCCCTCAGCCTCCGACACTCCAGAGAAAAAAGTCCCAGTCTATTCCGCCTCTCCTTATAACTCAATCCATCAAGTCCCGGTAGCATCCTAGTAAATCTTTTCTGCACTCTTTCTAGTTTAATAATATCCTTTCTATAATAGGGTGACCAGAATTGTACACAGTATTCCAAGTGTGGCCTTACCAATGTCTTGGTACAACTTTAACAAGACGTCCCAACTCCTGCATTCAATGTTCTGACCGATGAAACTAAGCATGCTGAATGCCTTCTTCACCACTCTGTCCACCTGTGACTCCACTTTCAAGGAGCTATGAACATGTACCCCTACATCTCTTTGTTCTATAACTCTCCCTATTAACTGAATTTCTTGGTTTCTTCCCACATTCCGAAAGACATGCTGGTTAGGGTTCATTGACCCGAACAGGTGCCGGGTGTGGCGACAAGGGGGTTTTCAAAGTACCTTCATTGCAGTGTTAACGTAAGCCTACTTGTGACACAAATGAATAAACTTGATCTTTCAGGGTGTCTTGTTAAAGTAAAGTTTATTTGTTAGTCACAAGTAAGGCTTACATTAACACTGCAATGAAGTTACTGTGAAATTCCCCTTGTGGCCATACTCCGACGCCTGTTCGGGTCAATGCACCTAACCAGCATGTCTTTCAGACTGTGGGAGGAAACCAGAGCACCCAGAAGAAACCCATGTAGACACGGGGATAACATTCAAACTCCACACAGATAGTGACCCAAGCCGGGAATCAAACCCGGGTCCCTGGCGCTATGAGGCAGCAGTGCTAACCACCGTGCCACCGTGCCGCCCCTTTGCATAATACACGTAAAGTATGAATCCATTTAAGTCTTCCGCGGTAAGTGCTTTAGGCTCGCTATTTGATCCTTAATGTACCGGCTTTGACCAAGGATCATTGAGTATCAAAAACTTATCATTTGATTTGATTTATTACTGCCACATGTATTGATATACAGTGAAAAGTATTGTTTCTTGTGCTCTGGTTTCCTCCCACAGTCCAAAGATATGCGGGTTAGGTGCATTGGTCATGCCAAATTCTCCCTCAGTGTACCCGAACAGGTGCCGGAGCATAGCGACTGGGGAATTTTCACAGGAAGTTCATTGCAGTGTTAATGTAACCCTACATGTGACTCTAATAAAAAAAATTGTTTAAAAATGAAGGTGGAAGATCAGCCATGATCCAACTGAATACAATAGCAGGCTCAAGCGGTTGTTTGGACTACTCTGGTTATGTAAGAGGTCTGTAACTACCAGGCTATGAACATCACCAGCAAGAGAGAATCTAATCATCTCCCATTGACATTCAATGGACTTACCATCACAGTCAACATCTTGGAGGTCATCGAACAGAAACTGAATTGAGCCGGCCATATACATACAAACACGAAGTGGGACTAATGTGTGGGTTACAGGGATAGGGTGGTGGGCAGGGACTGGGTAGGATGCTCTATCAGGGAGCCGGTGCAGACATGATGGGCCCAATGGCCTCTTCTGCACTGCAGGAATTCAATGATTCGAAGAAGAGTTTCTTCCCTGCTATCATCAGACTTTTGAATGGACCTATCATTTATTATGCTGATCTTTCTCTTCACCCTACCTGTAACTATAACACTATGGGGAAACGTTTCACCGCCCCAGAATGGGTGAGGGGCGAACCATGGAAAGGTCTGTTGACCTCAGGTGGGATTTTCTGGTTTTGGGACGAGTGAAGCTGGAAAATCCTGCCCATACTCTGCACCCTGTCCTTTTCCTTTTCCCATATGTACTTTACAAATGGCATGTTTCATCTGTACAGCGCGCAAGAAACAATACTTTTCACTGTATCCCCAATACATGTGACAATAATAAATCAAATCAAATAGAAATATTCTGGCTACAAGCACCAGTCAGAAGCTGGGAAGCCTGCAGTGAGTAACTCAACTCCTGACTCCCCAAAGCCTGTCCACCATCTACAAGGCACAAGTCAGGAATCTGATGGAATACTCTCCACTTGACTGGATGGGTGCAGCTCCAACAACACTCAAGAAAATCAACACCATCCAGGGCAGAGCGAAAGTTTTTTTTAAAAGTTTATTTACGAGTCACAAGTAAGGATTACATTAACATTGCAATGAAGTTCTCCTAGTCGCCACAGTCCAGCACCTGTTTGGGTCAATGCACCTAACCAACAAGTCTTTCAGAATGTGGGAGGAAACTGGAGCACCCGGAGGAAACCCACGCAGCATGTGCAAACTCCACATAGACAGTGACCCAAGCTGGGAATCGAACCTGGGTCCTTGGCGCTGTGAAGCAGCATTGCTAACCACTGTGCCACCATGTCACCCCATTACAAGTAGCCCGCTTGATTGGCACTACATCCACCACTTTAGAACACAGTGGCGGCCATGTGTACCATCTACAAGATGTACTTGCTAAACCTCCTCCGACAGCGCCTTTTAGACACAGACACCCCACCATCTAGAAGGACAAGGGCAGCAGGCACTTGAGAACCCATCAATTTTCTCTCCAACCACCCTGACTTGGAACTATATCAACATTGCGGATTTTCACGGGGGGGTTTTCAGATTAACTTCATTGTAGTGTTAATGTAAGTCTATTTGTGGCACTAATAAATGGACTTTCCTTCACTGTCACTGGGTCAAAATCCTGGCACTGCCTACCTAACAGCACTGAAGATGTACCTATGCCACATGGACTGCATTGGTTCAAGAAGGCAGCTCACCACCACCTTCTCAAGGGCAACTAGGGATGGGCAATATATATTGGTCCAGCCGGCGATGTTCACATCCCATGAAAGATTATTAAAAATTATCATATTCTTAAACTCTTAACTGGTCTATGCGCAACTCAAGTTCCATGTAATGTGATTAAGTTTTATGTTCTTTGAAGTAGCCTACTAAGCCACTCTGTTGCAGATACGATCTCAGAAAAGCGCTTAGCACGACCGTCCCAGGATAATCAGAAACAGACAATGAAAGCAGCATAGTCAGTGTGAACCACATCCCCGTAACAAAAAGAAGTAAATTCACACTTTAAATTACTTTTCCGGATTTCCGTGAATCTATAATGTGGCAGAGCATGAGCAGGAGGAAAGCGAGTCATCTCTGACTAAAATGAATTATAAAATAGTTATTCTTATTTTTATAATAGCATGTTTAAATAATTCAATAATTTTCAGAGAGTTTCCATCCTGACTTGGAAATATATCGCTGTTCCTTCACTGTCGATGGATCAAAATCATGGAATTCCCTCCCCAGCAGCACATTGGGTGTACCTACACCTCAGGGACTGTGGTGGTTCAAGAAGGCAGCTCATCACCACCTTCTCAAGGGCAGTTATTTTGGGCAGCGTGGTGGCACGGTAGTTAGCATTGCTCCCTCACAGCTCCAGGCACCCGGGTTCAATTCCAGCCTGGGGTGACTGTCTGTGTTTGCCTGTGTCTCCGTGGGTTTCCTCCCATAGGCCAACGATGTGCAGGTTAGGTGGATTGGCCATGCTAAATTATCCCAAGATGTATAGGTTAGGGAAATTAGCAGGATTAATATGTGAGTTCATGGGGTTAGGGAGTGGGTAAGATGCTCTTTCAGATAGTCGGTGCAGATTTGAAGGGCAGAATGGCCTCTTCTGTACTGTAGGGATTTTATGAAAGTCAACTCTCTCAACAAGTATTCCAATATTGGTCATGCTAAATTGCCTCTTGGTGTCCATGGATGTGCAGGTTGAGGGGATTAGCCATGCTAAATTGCCCCTTAATGTCCAAAAATCTGCTGGTTAGGGGGATTAGCAGGGTAAATATGTGGGGTTACAGGGATAGGCCTGGGTGGGACTGTTGTAGATGTGGGCTCAATGGCCTCCTTCTGCACTGTTAAAACTGACACTCCAGCACAGTACTGAGGGGAGTCTGCATTGCTGGGGGTCCCTCTTTAGAATGACATGGGAAAACTGAGGCCCTGTCTGTCTTCTCAGGTGGATACAATAGATCCACTGAGAGGAAAAGCAGTACAGAGGGAGTACAGCAATGTTGGGTGTTCTGAATGAAATAGACTGTTAGATTGTTTATTTATTTGTCACAAACAGGCTTACATTAACACTGCAATGAGGTTACTATGAAAATCCCCGAGTCTCCGCACTCCGGTGCCTGTTCAGGTACATTGAGGGAGAATTTAGCACAGCCAATGCACCTAACCAGCACGTCTTTTGGACTGTGGGAGGAAACCGGAGCACCCAGAGGAAACCCACATAGACACAGGGAGAATGTGCATACTCCGCACAGATAGTGACCCAAGCCGGGAATCGAACCTGGCTCCCTGGTGCTGTGAGGCAATGGGTATAATGGGTATAATAAGAACATAAGAACTAGGAGCAGGAGTAGGCCATCTAGTCCCTCGAGCCTGCCCCGCCATTCAATAAGATCATGGCTGATCTGAAGTGAATCAGTTCCACTTACCTGCCTGCTCCCCATAACCCTTAATTCCCTGATTGATCAGAAATCCATCTATCCGTGGCTTAAACATATTCAACGAGGTAGCCTCCACCACTTCAGTGGGCAGAGAATTCCAGAGATTCACCACCCTCTGAGAGAAGAAGTTCCTCCTCAACTCTGTCCTAAACTGACCCCCCTTTATTTTGAGGCTGTGCCCTCTAGTTCTGGTTTCCTTTCTAAGTGGAAAGAACCTCTCCACTTCTACTCTATCCAGCCCCTTCATTATCTTATAGGTCTCTATAAGATCACCCCTCAGCCTTCTAAACTCCAATTGTGAGGCTCCAATTGTCCTCTAGAAGGATGTAATCAATCATAAGACCATAAGACTTAGGAGCAGAATTAGGCCACTCGGCCCATCGCGTCTGCCCCGCCATTCAATCATGGCTGATATTTTTCTCATTCCCCTTCTCCTGCCTTTTCCCCTTATTAATCAAGAACCTATCTATCTCTGTCTTAAAGACACTCAATGACGTGGCCTCCACAGCCTTCTGCAGCAAAGAGTTCCGCAGATTCACCACTCTCTGGCTGAAGAAATTCCTGAGGTAACTCCATTGCAGTGTTAATGTAAGCCTACTTGTGACACTGATAACCAAACTTTAAAATTGAACTTCAGAACTCTTGAAAGCAAAAACATAGACACAATGGGCTGAATGGCTTCTAGGTTAGGATTGTTTCCACTGGAGTTCAGACGAATGGGCGGGATCTCATAGAGACGTATAAAATTCTAACCGGACGAGATAGTAGATGCAGGGAGGATGTTCCCGATGGTGGGAGAGTCCAGAACCAGGGGTCACAGTCTGAGGATTCAGGGTAGACCATTTAGGATGGAGGTGAGGAGACATTTCTTCACCCAAAGAGTGATGAGCCTGTGGAATTCATTACCACAGGAGGTAGTTGATGCCAAAACATTGAATGCATTCAAGAGGCGGTGAGATATAGCACTTGGGGCGAATAGGATCAAAGATTTTGGGGAGAAAGCAGGATTAGGCTATTGAGTTGGACGATCAGCGATAGTCGTGATGAGTTTTATGGAACCTAAGTTAGGCCGCACTTGGAATATAGTGTTCAATTCTGGTCGCCACACAACCAGAGGATGTGCAGGTTTTGGAGAGGGTACAGAAAAGATTTACCAGGATGTTGCCTGGTATGGAGGGCATTAGCCATGAGGAGAAGTTGGATGGGATTTATCCAAGGATTCTCTGGGAGGCAAGAGAAGTGATTGCAGAGCCTCTGGCTCTGATCTTCAGGTCGTCGTTGGCCTCTGGTATAGTACCAGAAGATTGGAGGTTAGCGAATGTTGTCCCATTGTTTAAGAAGGGGAACAGAGACTTCCCCGGGAATTATAGACCGGTGAGTCTCACTTCTGTTGTCGGCAAGATGTTGGAAAAAATTATAAGGGATAGGATTTATAGTTATTTGGAGAGTAATGAATTGATAGGTGATAGTCAGCATGGTTTTGTGGCAGGTAGGTCGTGCCTTACTAACCTTATTGAGTTTTTTGAGAAAGTGACCAAGGAGGTGGATGGGGGCAAGGCAGTGGACGTGGTATATATGGATTTTAGTAAGGCGTTTGATAAGGTTCACCATGGTAGGCTTCTGCAGAAAATGCAGATGTATGGGATTGGGGGTGATCTAGGAAATTGGATCAGGAATTGGCTAGCGGATAGGAAACAGAGGGTGGTGGTTGATAGTAAATATTCATCATGGAGTGCGGTTACAAGTGGTGTACCTCAGGGATCTGTTTTGGGGCCACTGCTGTTTGTAATATTTATTAATGATCTGGATGAGGGTATAGTTGGGTGGATTAGCAAATTTGCTGATGACACCAAAGTCGGTGGTGTGGTAGACAGTGAGGAAGGGTGTCGTAGTTTGCAGGAAGACTTAGACAGGTTGCAAAGTTGGGCCGAGAGGTGGCGGATGGAGTTTAATGCGGAGAAGTGTGAGGTAATTCACTTTGGTAGGAATAACAGATGTGTTGAGTATAGGGCTAACGGGAGGACTTTGAATAGTGTGGAGGAGCAGAGGGATCTAGGTGTATGTGTGCATAGATCCCTGAAAGTTGGGAATCAAGTAGATAAGGTTGTTAAGAAGGCATATGGTGTCTTGGCGTTTATTGGTAGGGGGATTGAATTTAGGAGTCGTAGCGTTATGTTGCAACTGTACACAACTCTGGTGCGGCCGCACTTGGAGTACTGTGTGCAGTTCTGGTCCCCACATTACAGGAAGGATGTGGAGGCTTTGGAGAGGGTGCAGAGGAGGTTTACCAGGATGTTGCCTGGTATGGAGGGGAGATCCTATGAGGAGAGGCTGAGGGATTTGGGATTGTTTTCGCTGGAAAGGCGGCGGCTAAGAGGGGATCTTATTGAAACATATAAGATGATTAGAGGTTTAGATAGGATGGATAGTGATAGCCTTTTTCCTCTGATGGAGAAATCCAGCACGAGGGGGCATGGCTTTAAATTGAGGGGGGGTAGTTATAGAACCGATGTCAGGGGTAGGTTCTTTACCCAGAGGGTGGTGAGGGATTGGAATGCCCTGCCAGCATCAGTAGTAAATGCGCCTAGTTTGGGGGCGTTTAAGAGATCCGTAGATAGGTTCATGGACGAAAAGAAATTGGTTTAGGTTGGAGGGTCACAGTTTTTTTTTTTAACTGGTCGGTGCAACATCGTGGGCCAAAGGGCCTGTTCTGCGCTGTAATGTTCTATGTTCTATGTTCTATGTTCTAAACTTGGTTTGTTCTCACTAGAACGACGGAGGTTGAGGGGCAACCTGATAGAAATCTACAAGATTGTGAGGGGCATGGACAGAGTGGATAGTCAGAAGCTTTTTCCCATGGTGGAAGAGTCAATTACTAGGGGGCACAGGTTTAAGTTGCGAGGGGCAAGGTTTAAAGGAGATGTACGAGGCAGAATTTTTACACAGAGGGTGGTGGGTGCCTGGAACTTGCTGCCAGGGGAGGTAGTGGAAGCAGATATGATAGTGAGTTTTAAGGGGCGCCTGGACAAGTACATGAATAGGATGGGAATAGGGGGATATGGTCCCCGGAAAGTTTTTAGTTCAGCCGGGCAACCTGGTCGGTGCAGGCTTGGAGGGCCGAAGGGCCTGTGCTATAATTTTCTTTGTTCTTTGTTCTTTGAATGCCAGAGCAGGCTTGAAGGGCCGAATGGCCTCCTCCTGCTCCTATCTTCTATGTTTTCTATGTTTCTGTGCTCTATGATGCGTGGTTGATTATTTGGCCCTCTGTATCGGCGAATTGCGACGGCTTGCTTTGTCTCTGAAGCGACTGATCAGCTGAACCATGTCCTCTGTGTAACACTCACTGAAAGAGATATGATGGAAAGTGACATTAATATGGTCTGCTCGGTGGTGGAAACATGTGCAGTTATTAATGCTGCCTGTGATACCTGATTACACACTGAAACAACAGGGCCTGCTTTCTATCTTACTGCTTCGAAATATCAATATACATGACACAAGAACTGCAATCAAAGCAGAAATATGCAAATTTAAATAATGTATCAATTAATTTTTCAGACTATATCTTTTCTGCATAATTTATTTTTTATCCAATTGCATCAAACTTTCAGGACTCGAACTGTATTTGGAAACAATGATGGAGCCGACGAGAACAGGAGTATTTAGGTGAACATCAATTATTTTCAATTGTTCTTTTCTCAGCTTCATGTTCATTTAGCCCCGCCGAGATAAGGGAGGACCATAGGCTACAACTAAATTGTACAAGGCCCGATCAAGGAGTGATGTTTGGAGGGGGTGCTACATGCAGTGAGCAATGGTGTCTGGGACTGCCTGTCCTCTTGTGCAGTGGACACTGAGCCTCGGATCCTCTGGACTCCTTGGAGTGTGGACCGGACTTCGGCAGCACCCATACTAAAATTGGAACGATACAGAGAAGGTTATCATAGCAAGGATGACACACAAATTTGTGAAATTTCCATATTTAGGACAGCTCGGTGGCGCAGTGGTTAGCACTGCTGCCTCACAGCGCCAGGGACCCGGGTTCAATTCCCGGCTTGGATCACTATCTGTATGGAGTTTGCGCGTTCTCCTCATGTCTGCGAGGGTTTCCTCCGGGTGCTCCGGTTCCCTCCCACAGTCCAAGGATGTGCTGGTTAGTTGCATTGGCCATGCTAAATTTTCCCTCAGTGTACCTGAACAGGCACCGGAATGTGGCAACTAGGGGATTTTCACAGTAACTTCATTGCAGTGTGAATGTAAGCCTACTTGTGACTAATAAATAAACTTTAAACTTTACATTATTCATGTATTTGTCCAGAAGCCCCTTAAAAGTCACTATCATAATCTGCCTCTACTACCTCACCCGGCAGTGAGTTCCAGGTGCCCACCACCCTCTGTGTAAAAAACTTGCCTGGTACATCTCCTTTAAACCTTGCCCCTCACACCTTAAACCGATGCCCCTTAGTAATTGACTCTTCCACCTTGGGAAAAAGCTTCGGAATATCCGTTCTGTACACATCTGTGTGAGGAAGCCGGAGCACCCGGAGGAAACCCACACTGACACAGGGCGAAAGTGCAAACTCAGAGACCTAAGGCCGGAATTGAACCTGGGTCCCACGGGCTGTGAGGCAGCAGTGCTAACCATTGTGCTGCAGTCTGTTTTACAGTGCCGGGGATGGCTTGCTGCTGGCCGCCAGTAGGATCTTCCAGTTGCTGTTGCTGCTGTTTTGCAAGCCTCATCTGTCCCACCTTTGGGATAACTGCCATTGTGGGGGTGAGGTGAGGGGTGGCGGAGGGGGGCGGGGGGGGGGAGCGGTGGAGTGGATGGTGTCTCTTTTGGTGGGACTGGATGACCCCACCAGCAGAAAATCCTGCCCCACATAAATGCAAGTTTGATTTTCTTTAGAGATCTTTCTCTGAGACATTGGGATCAACCACTGAGTGATTTGATTTATTATTGTCACATGTATTAACACACAGTAAAAAGTATTGTTTCTGGCGCGCTATACAGACAAAACATACCATTCATAGAGAAGGAAACGAGAGAGTGCAGAATGTAGTGTTTCAGGTAGAAGAAAGAATGTCCGGGGTGTGTGGGGGTCCTTAATTATGCTGGCTGCTTTGCCGAGGCAGCGGGAAGTGTAGACAGAGTCAATGGATGGGAGGCTGGTTTGTGTGATGGATTGGGCTACATTCACGACCTTTTGCAGTTCCTTGCGGTCTTGGGCAGAACAGGAGCCCATACCAAGCTGTGATACAACCAGAAGGAATGCTTTCTATGGTGCACCTATAAAAGTTATTGAGAGTCGTAGCTGACATGCCAAATTTCCTTAGTCTTCTGAGGCGTGGACTAGAGGCAACTGCATGTCGAACCAGGGAGGGGAAGAACAGTTATGTTCACTCGTGAACTAGTTAGGATCCTTACAGCAATGTTGCAACTTTCACAGTCATTTCCATTCTGACAGCTGGCCAGGACTTGTTGTTTACCACCAAGCCGCAGTAAAACCAAGCTTTCCCATTCTACTTGGCCCTTCATGCACCATCTAGTAATGCCAGCTTTCTGAGCCTGGGGGGAATTCCCACACCACAGTCCTTCCCTGTCTCTGCTTAAACAGCATCTACATCCGGATCATAATCCTCACATTCTGGAAATGGATCTTGGCCATGGTGGATTGGCCATGCTAAATTGCCCGTTCATGTCCCAAGATGTATAGGATGTGTGTAGGGGCTGCTATAAAATCCCACCCAGAGTGTACTAATGGCCTTAGCAGGCCCAAAACACTTAACAATCAATCAAGTATTTCTCTGAAGGGCAGTCACTATAACATGCAAACCAGGCCATTCAAATTGCTCACAGAAAGACTCTTCAAATAGCAATGAGAGAATCGATTTCCTTTCACAGTGATGTTGGTTGAGGGATGCACGATGGCCAATTTGGTGAGGAAAACGTGCCATAAAATAGTGCCATAGGATCCTTTACATCCGCCTGAGAGGCAGATCGAAACTTGCTTTGATGTCTCATCTGAAAGATTCTCTCAGCACCGTGCTGGACAGTCAGCCTAGATTTTTCCCTCAAGCCCGTGTGGTGGGATTATGAACCCAAAGCCCTCTGGCTCACAGGTTGTGAGCCACTGAGCCACAGCTGATGGCAGCGCAAGGCAATAAATGCAGCCTCGTTCATCGAGCTTGTAAAATAATCAGCAGCTTCTCCATGAAGGAGCCAGATGAAGGAAGAGCGACTGAAGATCCATCGGTTAAGAAAGGCAGCGACTGAGCAATGAAATGAAATGGAACCCAAGTGTATTGTGTACACTTTTGGTCACCCTGTTACAGGAAAGACATTGCTAAACTGGAAAGAGTGCAAAGAAGATTCACTTGGATGTTGTCAGGACTTGTGGGCCTGAGTTATGGGGAGAGGATGGCCAGGCAGGGACTTTATTCCTGATTAAGAGTTTTTGAGAGTTATTCGGGAGGCACAACAGAACTTCATCCCAAGGGACAGGAAACATGCTGAGGGGAGGTCGAGGCACCCGTGGCTGACGAGGGAAATCAAGGACAGCATGAAAGCAAAAGAAAAAGCATATAAAGTGACAAGGATTAGTGGGAAGCCAGAGGATTGGGAAGCCTTTAAAAGCAAGCAGGGACAACTAAAAAAGCAATAAGGAGGGAGAAGATGAAATATGAGTGCAAGCGAGCTAGTAATATAAAAGAAGATAGGAAGAGTTTTTTTCAATATATAAAAAGTAAGAGAGATGCAAAAATAGCCATTTGACCACTGGAATATGATGCTGGAGAAGTAATAATGGGAAATAAAGCAATGGCAGAGGAAAGGAATAGTTACTTTGCATCAGTCTTCATGGTGGAAAATGCCAGTGGGATGCCAGAGCTCCAGGAGAGTCAGGGGGCACAGGTGAGTGTAGTGGCCATCACTAAGGAGAAGGTTCTGGGGAAACTGAAAGGTCTGAAGGTGGATAAATCACCTGGACCGGATGGACTACACCCCAGGGTTCTAAAAGAGATAGCTGAGGAAATTGTGGAGGCATTGGTGGTGATCTTTCAGGAATCACTGGAGGCAGGGAGGGTACCAGAGGACTGGAAAGTAGCTAATGTAACACCGTTGTTTAAGAAGGGAGGGAGGCAGCAGATGGGAAATTATAGGCCGGTTAGTCTGACTTCGTTCATTGGCAAGATTTTAGAGCCCATTATTAAAGATGAGATTGCAGAGTACTTGGAAGCGCATGATAAAATAGGACTGAGTCAGCACGGCTTCGTCAAGGGGAGGTCATGTCTGACAAATCTGTTAGAGTTCTTTGAGGAAGTAACAAGGAAGTTAGATAAAGGAGAACCAGTGGAAGTGATTTATTTAGATTTCCAGAAGGCCTTTGACAAGGTGCTGTATAGGAGACTGTTAAATAAGTTAAGTGCCCATGGTGTTAAGGGTAAGATCCTGGCATGGATAGAGGATTGGCTGACTGGCAGAAGGCAGAGAGTGGGGATAAATGGGTCTTTTTCAGGATGGCAGCCGGTGACTAGTGGTGTGCCTCAGGGGTCGGTGCTGGGACCACAACTTTTCACAATATACATTAACGATTTGGAGGAAGGAACTGAAGGCACTGTTGCTAAGTTTGCAGATGATACAAAGATATGTAGAGGGACAGATAGTATTGAGGAAGCAGGGGGGCTGCAGAAGGACTTGGACAGGTTAGAAGAGTGGGCAAAGAAGTGGCAGATGGAATACATTGTGGAAAAGTGTGAGGTTATGCACTTTGGAAGGGGAAATGGAGGCATAGACTATTTTCTAAATGGAAAAATGCTTAGGAAATCAGAAGCACAAGGGAACTTGGGAGTCATTGTTCAAGATTCTCTTAATGTTAATGTGCAGGTTCAGTCGGCAGTTAGGAAGGCAAATGCAATATTAGCATTCATGTCGAGAGGGCTAGAATACAAGAGCAGGGATGTACTTCTGAGGATGTATAAGGCTCTGGCCAGACCCCATTTGGAATATTGCCAGCAGTTTTGGACCCCATACCTAAGGAAGAATGTGCTGGCCTTGGAAAAGATCCAGAGGAGGTTCACAAGAATGATCCCTGGAATGAAGAGCTTGTCGTATGAGGAATGGTTGAAGACTCTGGGTCTGTACTCGTTGGAGTTTGAAAGGATGAGGGGGTTATTATTGAAACATACAGAATACTGCGAGGCCTGGATAGAGTGGACATGGAGAGGATGTTTCCACTAGTAGGAAAAACTGGAACCAGAGGGCACAACCCCAGGCTAAAGGGATGATCCTTTAAAACAGAGATGAGGAGGAATTTCTTCAGCCAGAGAGTGGTGAATCTGTGAAATTCTTTGCCGCAGAAGGCTGTGGAGGCCAGGTCACTGAGTGTCTTTAAGACAGAGATAGATAGGTTCTTGATTAATAAGGGGACCAGGATTTATGGGGAAAAGGCAGAAAAATGGGGATGAGAAAAATATCGGCAATGATTGAATGACGGAACAGACTCGATGGGCTGAGTGGCCTAATTCTGCTCCTCTGTCTTATGGTCTTATGGTCTTATTCTCTGGAATGTCGGAGAACGAGCGGTGACTTTACTGAGGTGTATAAAATTATGAGGGGCACAGATAGGATGAACGCACAGTCTTTTTCCCCAGATAGGGGAATTGAAAATGAGAGGGCATAAGTTTACGGTGAGAGAGGAAAGATTTAAAAAGGATCTGAGGGGCACGTGCTTCATGCAGAGGGTGGTGAGTATATGGAATGAGCTGCCAGAGAAAGTGGTTGAGGCAGGTACAACAGCAACATTTAAAAAGCATTTGGATAAGTACATGGATGGGAAAGGATTAGAGGGGTATGGGCCAAACACGGGCAATAGCTGGGAAGACACCATGGTCGGCATGGAAAGGTTGGGCCAAAGGGCCTGTTTTCGGGCTGTATTACTCGATGATTCTAATTCACGAAACAGGGAGCAAAAAGGAAATGACAAAAAACAGGCAACAATCAGCGGCCATTAGAAATTGGAGAAGTTGAAAAACCATGTATAGTTGCCTCATCTGAGGTGCTTTTAGATTTGCCTGGCTTCCGAATGTTTGCTTGCTCATAAACACTGAGGGATTAAAACAGAAAATGCTGGAAAATCTCAGCAGGCCTGACAGCATCTGTGGAGAGAGAATAGAGCCAACGTTTCGCGTCTGGATGACCCTTCGTCAAAGCTCTGACCCGAAACGTTGGCTCTATTCTCCCCCCACAGATGCTGTCAGACCTGCTGAGATTTTCCAGCATTTTCTGTTTTTGTTTCAGATCCCAGCATCCGCAGTATTTTGCTTTTAGCACTGAGGAATAGTCCTTTGCTTCTTGCTCTGATTGCAGGAAATGAAACAGGATAGCGGCGAGGAGCTGGTTTCCACGCTCCAACCTCTGGTGCTGTGATTCCTTCCGGCTTGTAAACGCCGCGATGAAAATACACGAACAACCACCCGAAAGCACTCGCTGCCATGTTCTTTTCTCCACCAATCATAGTCAATAGTCTCGTTTGATTTGATTTGATTTATTTTTGTCACATGTATACAGTGAAAAGTATTGTTTCTTGCGTGCCATACAGACAAAGCACACCATTCATAGAGAAGGAAAGGAGAGAGTGCAGAATGTAGTGTTACAGTCATAGCTAGCGTGCAGAGAAAGATCAGCTAAGTGCGAGGTAGATCCATTCAAAAGTCTGATGGCAGCAGGGAAGAAGCTGTTCTTGAGCTTCGACAAAGGGTCATCTGGATTCGGAACGTCAGCTCTTTCCTCTCCTTACAGAGGCTGCCAGACCTGCTGAGATTTTCCAGCATTTTCTCTTTTGGTTTCAGATTCCAGCATCCGCAGTAATTTGCTTTTATCCTGTTCTTGAGTCGGTTGGTACGTGATCCCAGACTTTTGTATCTTTTTCCCGATGGAAGGATTGAGATGTGTTTACTTTAATGCCAGGAGTATAGTGAATAAAGGGGATGAGCTCAGAGCGTGGATCGATGCCTGGAATTGTGATGTGGTGGTGATGCGCTATCAATAAGGCGAAAGACTACCGATATGCTAATATAAGTGTAGGCTTTTATTCACAACAGAATCAGGAGCAGATCCCAACAACTAACCGACCTGGACTGAACAAGGGGGAGGAGACAGCCACCTTTATACTAGGTGCTGAGGGGAGGAACCAAACTGGAAGGGGATGTGTCCAGGTATGACAAGCACACACAACGGTGGTCCATATAGGACAAAGGCACAACTGAGGTCCACCACAGGTGGCCATTACGGAGACTTGGATGTCTCAGGGATAGGACTGGATACTCCAGGTGCCGGGATTCAGATGTTTCAGGAAGGACAGGGAGGGAGGCAAGAGAGGGGGTGGAGTGGCACTGCTGATCAGGGATAGTATCACAGCTGTAGCGAAGGTGTATGCTGTGGAGGGATTGTCTACAGAGTCTCTGTGGGTGGAAGTTCAGAGTGGGAAGGGGTCGATCACTTTGCTGGGAGTTTTCTATAGGCCGCTCAATAGTAACAGGGAGGTGGAGGAGCAGATAGGGAAACAGATCCTGGAGAGTTGCAATAATTGTAAGAAGTCTCACAACACCAGGTTGAAGTCCAACAGGTTTATTTGGTAGGGTATTTGCTACCAAATAAACCTGTTGGACTTTAACCTGGTGTTGTGAGACTTCTTACTGTGCTTACCCCAGTCCAACGCCGGCATCTCCACATCATGACTACCATCGAGTTGCAATAGTAGCAGAGTTGTTGCGATGGGAGACTTCAATTTCCCAAACATAGATTGGAATATCCCTAGGGTAAGGGGATTGGATGGGGAGGAGCTCATTAGGTGTGTTCAGGAGGGTTTCCTGACACAGCATGTGGACAAGCCTACAAGAGGAGAGGCTGTACTTGATCTGATACTGACCAATGAACCTGGACAGGTGTCAGATCTCTCAGTGGGAGAGCATCTTGCGGATAGCGATCATAACTCTTTTATGCTTGCATTGGAAATAGAGAGGATCAGGCAAGCTAGGAAAGCGTTTATATGGAGTAAGGGGAAATATGAAGACATAAGGCAACAAATTAGAGGAGTAAATTGGAAGGAGGTATTCTCGGGGAAATGAATGTCTATCTAGAGTTCTACGGGACAACGTTCCGAGCAGACAGGGAGGTGTTGGTAGGTTAAAGGAACCATGGTGCACGAAAGCTGTGCGGGACCTAGTTGAGAAGAAAAGGAATGCATACAAAAGGTTCAGAGAGCTTGGCAAAGATAGGGATCTAGATGAGTATACGGCTTGTAGGAAGGGACTAAAGAAGGAAATTAGGAGAGCCAGAAGGGGTCACGAGAAGGCCCTGGCAGGTAGGATTAAGGAGAACCCTAAGGCGTTCTATAAATATGTGAAGAGTAAAAGAACGAGACGTGAAGGTATAGGACCTATAAAAGGTGAAGGCGGGAAAATCAGTACGGAACCAGTGGAAATGGCAGAGGTGTTTAATGAGTATTTTGCCTCGGTTTTCACAGAGGAGAAGGACCTGGGTGGATGTACTGCGGGCTTGCGGTGGACTGAAAAGATTGAGTATATGGACTTTAACAAAGAGATTGTGCTGGAATCTTTGAATGGCATCAAGATAGATAAGTCACCGGGTCCGGATGGGATGTACCCCAGGTTACTGTGGGAGGCGAGAGAAGAGATTGCAGAGCCTCTGGCGATGATCTTTGCGTCATCGATGGAGACGGGAGAGGTGCCGGAGGATTGGAGGATTGCGGATGTGGTTCCAATTTTCGAGAAGGGGAATAGGGATAGCCCAGGAAATTACCGACCGGTGAGTCTAACCTCAGTGGTTGGTAAGCTGATGGAGAAGATCCTGAGGGACAAGATTTATGAGCATTTAGAGAGGTTTAGTATGCTCAAGAATACTCAGCATGGCTTTGTCAAAGGCAGATCGTGCCTCACGAGCCTGGTGGAGTTCTTCGAAAATGTGACTAAACACATTGACGAAGGGAAAGCGGTAGATGTGATTTGTATGGATTTTAGCAAGGCGTTCGATAAGGCCCCTCATGCAAGGCTTCTAGAAAAGTTGAGAGGGCATGGGATCCAAGGGGCTGCTGACCTGTGGATCCAGAACTGGCTTGCCCAAAGGAGGCAGAGAGTGTGTATAGATGGGTCTTTTTCTAATTGGAGGTCGGTCACCAGTGGTGTGCCCCAGGGATCTGTTCTAGGACCCTTGCTGTTTGTCATTTTCATAAATGACCTGGATGAGGAAGTGGAGGGATGGGTTGGTAAGTTTGCCGACGACACGAAGGTTGGTGGGGTTGTGGATAGTCTGGAGGGATGTCAGAAGTTACAGAGGGACATAGATAGGATGCAAGACTGGGCGGAGAAATGGCAGATGGACTTCAACCCAGATAAATGCGTAGTGGTCCATTTTGGCAGGTCAAATGGGATGAAGGAGTACAATATAAAGGGAAAGACTCTTAGTACTGTAGAGGATCAGAAGGACCTTGGGGTCCGGGTCCATAGGACTCTAAAATCGGCCCCGCAGGTGGAGGAGGTGGTTAAGAAGGCGTATGGTGTGCTGGCCTTTATCAATCGAGGGATTGAGTTTAGGAGTCCGGGATAATGATGCAGCTATATAAGACCCTCGTCAAACCCCACTTGGAGTACTGTGCTCAGTTCTGGTCGCCTCATTACAGGAAGGATGTGGAAAAGATTGAAAGGGTGCAGAGGCGATTTACAAGGATGTTGCCTGGATTGAGTGGCATGCCTTATGAGGATAGGCTGAGGGAGCTCGGTCTTTTCTCCTTGGAGAGACGTAGGATGAGAGGAGACCTAATAGAGATATGTAAGGTGTTGAGAGGCATAGATCGGGTGGACTCTCAGAGGCTTCTTCCCAGGGTGGAAATGGCTGCTACAAGAGGACACAGGTTTAAGGTGCTGGGGGGTAGGTACAGGGGAAATGTTAGGGGGAAGTTTTTCAAACAGAGGGTGGTGGGCGAGTGGAATCGGTTGCCGTCAGTGGTGGTGGAGGAAAACTCAATATGGTCTTCTAAAAGACTTCTGGATGAGTACATGGGACTTAATAGGATGGAGGGTTATAGGTAGGCCTAAAAGGTAGGGATATGTTCGGCACAACTTGGGGGGCCGAAGGGCCTGTTTTGTGCTGTAGTTTTTCTATGTTTCTAAGGTGGAAGAGAGAATGTCTGGGCTGCGTGGGACTCAGGGGCTCAGACCTCGCTCCAATCACTGGGGATATTTCAACTGAATCAGTCAACTCTTGGAATGGTATCAAGGGTCTATCTGCTCAGGAAACCGGTGTTGTACGTTTTCAATGTCAAGGAAGCGCCATGAAAAGATGCAAAATGTAACTTCTGCATAAAAAATGTATTCGGTCAAAATGGGAAAGGGAATGCAAGTGAGAAAAATAGGGCAAATAGCAGAAAAGAAGAATATAATCCATTTGTTGTACTGAATGTTGCCAAGCGACTTTAACGCCTGAAGCTATGATCCACTGGGAGATAATAAATAGACAATTGAGACCAGGGAGGCTGCTGCAGATGAATGTTCTGAGTGGAAAAGAAAAAAATAATAATGAGAATCTTTTCCAGGAGGTATGGCCTGCTTTGTCAACACAAAACAAGCATTACAAGATGCTGTAAATAGGGGTGGATATCAGAGGTGTTTGTACTGAGGTGTGTGTAGAGGAGAGTCTCAGATGAGGTGACCCGTGTGTGATGCTTGCTCAGGTTTTGGACAATAATGTAAGAGAAGGAACATCAGCCTCCTCCTGAAATAAATGCTAGCTTCAGGAGTAGAGGGAGCTGCAATGCCAAGGTTGTCTCTGACAAAAGGATCAGTGCTTTCACCAACGGCTGCTACAGAATTAGCATACCCATTCACTGCAATGTGTGGAGATGCCGGCGTTGGACTGAGGTGGGCACAGAAAGAAGCCTCACAACACCAGGTTAAAGTCCAACAGGTTTATTTGCTAGCACGGGCTTTCAAAGCACTGTCCCTTCACCAGGACTCACCTAGTCATAGAGTCATAGAGGTTTACAGCACGGAAACAGGCCCTTCGGCCTACCTTGTCCATGCCGCCATTGTTTTTAAACCCTTAAGCTAGTCCCAATTGCCCGCATTTGGCTCATATCCCTCTATACCCATCTTACCCATGTAACTGTCCAAACGCTCTTTAAAAGACCTGATGAAGGGGCAGCGCTCTGAAAACTCATACTACCAAATAAACCTGTTGGACTTTAACCTGGTGTTGTGAGGCTTCTTACACTGCAATGTTTTAGCCAAGGAGTTGTGCTGGGTCGGCCAATGAGTTGGAGTGTCAACCCCCACCCCTGCCACCCCCCGCCCCCCCCACCCCCCGCAACAGATGTCCTGTTTATTCCACTTTCAAATGGCTAACCTTGCAGACGTGAGCGAAGAAAACGCATCAAAGATACCCTGACGCTCTGGGCGTCGCCTCAACATTAACAGTAATGACTCGGAGGAGGTCATTACTAACTGCTCCAAAACAGCGACAACTTGTCCACTAAACTGCTTCACATTTTGAGTCAATGGGCGGTATTTTACAACTGCTTTGAGCCCGTTTTCAGGCGCGATGCGGTCGTAAAGTGGGGCGTAAAGCGAATAGCGCTAATAACGGTTTTCATGACAACCGCCATTTTATGAGCGCAGAATTTCCGGCGTGGTCAGCCTCTCCCCGGAAATGGGCGAGAGGCTGATTAATTTATTAAAATTTATTAAAATTATGTTTTGAATATGTTAAGCGAGCTGGCGCTCAACCGTCTGGACTCGCCTGCCTTTATGGCCTCACCGGCAGAGACTCTCGCCATGAACGGGGAGCAGTCGACTTGGCCTCGTTGTTGGAACCAGAGGTCATTGAGGCTCCCCGGGGAGGTCGAGGGTAAGGGGATGTGCCCCTTGAGCAGTGACAGACTGGCAGTGCCATCCTGGCACTTTGACAATGGCAACCTGGCACCTGGGCAATACCCACCGGGCCTCTGGGATTGCAGTGGGGGGGGGGTGGGGGGGAGGAGCTGCTTCAGGCTGCCTGCGCTAGCTCTCTCTTTGCCTGTCAGACCCCTACGACTGCTAATGTGCATGTGCAGCATCAGAGGTCTGCGCATGCGCACTACCTCCCTCTGCAGGCTTTTGGGTTAAGCTCCGTCCACAGGCTTCTGCAGCGAGCAACAGACTTGCTCAAAATTTTGCAGTCAGAGTGCATCTGGGGGGCCTGAAAACGCACCCAAAAATCGGATCTGAAACTCTCCCAGCTCCTCGCCCGCCCGCCACTGAGAAATAAAATGGTAAAATTCCAACCAATGTCTTAATGATGAGGCAGAGAGCAGTAGCAGAGAAGGAATGTGAGAGAAGCAAATCCTGTACTCTGGATCTTTCCATCTCATGGGCCATCCTTCCCCCACTATCCCAAGGACCTGGGGGCTGAGAATCTGCCTGTTGAATCACATGGAGACTCATGGGAAAAACCTGCAACCCTGAGTCGATGTCATCCGTGAATCGAGGGACAGATGCAACCAAGAATGAGAGCTTATGGTTTTGATGATTGTCTTAAGAACTTTATGACAAAGAAGATAAAGGGGTAGTGGCGGGAGGGAGGGAGGGGGGGCACGGGAGTGGGTGGTGTTGAGCGGTGAAACGTAATAGATGAAAGATTATGAACAGGTGTTTTTCTGCAGGTTGAAGAACTGGATACAAATGGGATTCGTGACAAAGGATCACTGCAGCACTGAAGTCATTGGAGGAATTGTTCTCACAGATTACGATGCGAAGTTGAAAGACAATACAGTAAGTTGCTATTGAAGATGATAAAATTATTCAAAGGGGCATTGGTTAAATATTCAGAAAAATGAGGGTTTAAAAAGGACATAGGGAAAGGCATAGAAACTAGAGTAGATTAGATAGTTCCAGTTGCAGATTCAGAACTGGCACAGGCCTGACAGTTTATTTTATTTATTGGTGTCACAAGTAGGCTTATATTAACACTGCAATGAAGTTATTGTGGAAATCCCCTAGTCGCCACACTCTGGTGCCTGTTCGGGTACCACTGAGGGAGAATTTAGCATGGCCAATGCACTTGGGGCAGAACAATGACACAATGGTTAGCACTGCTGCCTCACAGCGCCAGGGACCCGGGTTCAATTCCTGGCTTGGATCACTGTCTGTGTGGAGTTTGTACGTTCTCCCCGTGTCTGTGTGGGTTTCCTCTGGGTGCTCCATTTTCCTCCCAGTGACTGAAAGATGTGCGGTTAGTTGCATTGGCCATGCTAAATTCTCCCTCAGTGTACCTGAACAGGCGCCAGAGTGTGGCGACTAGGGGAATTTCACAGTAACTTCATTGCCGTGTTAATGTAAGCCTTACTTGTGAAACTAATAAATAAACTTTAAAACTTTGCAGATTCGGCAGTGGCACAGGCCAGATGAACAAATAGGTTGCATTGTCCTGTACATATAGAATTTATGACAAGCTTACATAGGGTAAAATCTTCAGATCAGAATGTATGGAACCAAGTCCTGGATTTTGGAAATTTATGGATTATAAAATGACTTTAGAATGTCTAACCACAAGTGTGTGAATTGGAAAACATGCTGGATATAACTATTAACCTGAAGCATAAAACATTGATAAATATTGGAAAGCAGTGATAAAACATTGGAAAGCAGTGATAAAAATGGTTTTGCTTGTCAGAATAGTTTTGCATCTTCAATGTTTGTACTCCCAAAATGCAAAGAAGCACGGATAGGGTGAATGCACTCAGTCTTTTTCCCAGGGTTGGGGAATCGAAAACTAGAGGGCAAAGGTTTAAGTTAAGAGGGGAAATAATTAATGGGAACCCGAGGAGCAACTTTTTACACAGAGGGTGGTGCGTATGTGGAATGAAGTGGTTTAGGCAGGGACATTGACAACATTTAAAAGGCATTTGGACAGATACATGGATAGGAAAGGTTTAGAGGGATATGGGCCAAATGCAGGCAATTGGGGTTAGCTTAGATGGGCTTTTTGGTCGGCATGGACCATTTTGGGCCAAAGCGCTTGTCTCCGTGCCATAGATTCAATGAGAACGGTTCTGTGGGTTGCTTGGACCTGCTGTAAAGACTTCTGGACCATTGGTGTTTTCAAACAGTAGATGTCCAGACTGGGGGGGTTTGCAGTGAAGGTGAAAGTTTCAACTGGCTCTTACAGTACCACATTAATTAGAACAGTATTAATAGTCAGTTTGATAAAACTTCACTTGTGGCCAGGAGCATGCTTCAGGTATTCAGGCGCTGATAATGCCCAGGACTCTCCCTCCGCCTGTGATAGATGAAAGATTTATGGTTGAACAATCCAAAGGCTACTTAACGCACTCTCAGCTTGGTAGCTATCCCCCATTACTTGAACACTTTTGTTTATTATTTATTTTTAAAATGGGGGGAGGGGACAGGAGGGGCAGGGAGTGAGGGGTTGGTGGTGGGGGCGGGGGGGGGGGGGGGGGGGGGGGGGGTGGCGGCGGGGGGTGGGGGGGAAACAAAGCCAATTTACTCAGTAAACAAGAATCATCCAAAACAGATTATTGAGACTCTAGAATTTCCCATTGGGGTTGGGGATTTTTTGGGGGTATTTGGGTGAATGTGTCCAGTCTATCAAATATTGCCTGAGCGTTTTGTGGAGCTGGCTTCAAGAATGGGGGAATTCGCAGTAAGTTTTAAGTTTATTTATTAGTGTTGGGACTGTACTCTAGACATTCCAACATCCCGCAGGAGACAGAGCAACATTTGTGTAGTCAGATACTGAAAAGGTGTGAAAAACGCAGGATAGTTGTGGTTGGTTCTTAAATGCCCTCTCAAAATGGAGGGCAGTTAGGGATGGGCAATAAATGCTGGCCCAGCCAGCGACGCCCACATCCCATGAATGAATAAAACAAAAAACAACCACTGTGCAATGGGATGGGGTGAGGCTAGCTTCACCGTCCCCTGAGGGAGTGCTCAAACAACACCTTGATCTTAAATTTCTCATTCCTATCCTCAAATCACTCTGCAGCCTGACCCTCTCTGTAATCTCCTCTAATCCCACAGCCCCTTGAGATATCTGTGCGCCTCTAATCCTGGCCTCTTTAGCATCCCTGATATTTGTCAATCCATCAACAATGGCCATGCCTACAGTTGCCTAGGCTGTGCACTTTGGAATTTTCCTTCTAAACATCTCTGCCCCTCGACTTCACTTTCCTCCTCTAAGATGTTCCTTCACTTGTCTCTTTGGCCAAACGTTTGGTCAACTGATGTGACTCGGTATCAATCTTTACAGTACTCCTTTGGCTCATTCTATGACATTTTATTTCATTAAATGCACCAGAAATACAAATAGTTTTCTGTGTCACTTATGGATCTGTCCCTGGAGCTTTTGATGACATGACGCGCCAGAGATCTTAATATATTGAGATTGAAAGGATCAGACAAAGAGCTTGGAGTTGAACTGGCTGCAAACTCCACTCACAAGTTAATTTTCTGCCTGTGGTAGAATTATTTTATGACTGGACATGGTTGAAAACCTGCCAAGCAAGCTTATGTCCATTCCAGGCAGGAAGTTGACAAGAGGGTGCTGGGGAGATGGTGGAATTGGCTATGGGGGTTGTCGAAAGCAGGGACGGTCGAATCTTCCCTTCTCACAGCACCTTCCCATGCCAGGGTAGGTCTTGAAACACCTGACCTTTCACTGCTGTAATACGTCTTTAAGGGATAGCGGCATGATGTCACTTTAAGGGAAGTGTGTCATGTGATCAAGCCTCAGTTTCATTTTGGACTGGAGCAAAGCACAGCACGCACAGCTCTGCTGCTGATGTCTTCAACCTTTCTGTCCAGGTAAATCCATTCACATGTGCCTCGAATTAGTAAAATAATCCACAGCCTGTGTGCGCAATTCCTGATTAGTGCCATTATATCTGGCTGCCACACTATGGGAAGGATGTGATTGTACGAGAATGGGTACAGACGAGATCATAGAATCACAGAATCCCTACAGTGCAGAAGGAGACCATTCAGCCCATCACGTTTGCACCGACCACAATCCCACCCATGCCCAATTCCCATAACCCCACATATTTACCCTGTTAATCCCATGACACTAGGGGCAATTTAGCACGACCAATCAACCTAACCCGCACATCTTTGGACTGTGGGAGGAAACCGGAGCACCTGGGGGAAACCCACATAGACACGGGGAGAATGTGCAAACTCCGCACAGACAGTGACCCGAGGCCAGAATTGAACCCGGGTCCCTGATGCTGTGGGGTAGCAATGCTAACCTCTGTGCCACCCCAGTGCTAACCACTGTGCCATCGTGCTGCTCTTTAACATATAACATCATAAAATGCCCCAAGGTGCTCCCAGGAGCATTATGAAGCAAAACGTAACTCCAAGCCACGTGAAGAGGAGAAGAACAAATGCTTGATCAGAGGTGTAGGTTTTAAGGTGTATGTTAAAGGAGGAAAGCCGGGAAGGGAGGAGGAGAGGTGTAATGAGGGAATGAGCTTGTTGCCTAGGCAACTGAAGGCATGGCCGCCAGTGGTGGAGTGATTGAATTCCTGCATGCTCAAGAAACAGAATTATATGAATCCAGATATCTCGGAGGTTTGTGGGACTAGAGGGGATTACAGAGAGAAGGGGAGGAAAGGCCATGGAGGGATTTGAAAACAAGAATGAGAAATTTTGAAATCAAGGTGTTACTTGACCGGGGTAGGTCAGTGGCAATTAAGCGCAGGTGATGGCTGAACGTGACTTGGCGCACATTAGGAAACGGGTAGCAGAGTTTTGGATGACCTCAGGTTTACAGAGGGTAAAGTGTGGGAGACAAGCCAGGGGTGCATTGGAATAGTCAAGTCTAGTGGTAACAAAGGCAAGAATGAGGGCTTGAGCAGCAGCTGAGCCGAGGCAAGAGTGAAGTCGGACAATAGTTAGGTTTTTGGAGGGGAGGTGACAAAAATGTTTGACGAGGGAAGGGCCATGGGTGTTGTCTACATGGACTTTAGTAAAGCATTTGACAAAGTTCCTCATGGTGGGCTGGTGAAAAAGGTTAAATCAAACAGGATCAAAGGTGAACTAACTGGATAGATTCAAAGCTGGCTTGGTCATAGAAGACAGAGGGTAGCGGTGGAAGGGCGTTTTTCTGAATAAAGGTCTGTAACGAGTGGTGTTCCGCAGAGATCAGTGCTGGGACCTCTGCCGTTTGTAATATATATAAATGACTTGGAAGAAAATGTAGCTGGTCTGATTAACAAGTTTGCGGATGATACTAAGATTGCTGAAGTTGCAGATAGTGATGAAGATTGTCAGAGAACACAGAACGATATAGATAGGCTGCAAAATTGGGCGGAGAAATGGCAGATGGAATTTAATTCGGACAAACGCGAGGTGATGCATTTTGGTAGATCCAATTCAGGTGGGAACTATAAAATAAATGGCAGAACCATCAGAAGCATAGACACACAGAGAGATCCGGGAATATAGGTCCACATCCGTAAAAGTTGCAGCACAGGTGGAAAAAGTGGTGAAGAAAGCATATGGCTTCATCAGATGGAGCATCGAGTATAAAAGTTGGCAAATATGTGACAGTATAAAATGTTGGTTAGGCCACATTTAGAATACTGTGTCCAATTCTGGTCACCACATTACCAGATGGATATGGAGGTTTTGGAGGGGGTACAGAAAAGATTTACTAGATGGTGCCTGGTCTCGAGGGTGTTGACTATGAGGAGAGGTTGAATAAACTAGGGTTGTTTTCATGATTGAGGCTGACGGGAGACCTGATAGAGGTCTACAAAATTATAAGAGGCATAGACAGGGTGGATAGTCAGAGACTTTTTCCCAGAGTGGAAGTGTCAATTACAAGGAGGCACAGGTTCAAGATAAAAAAGAGTGAAAGTTTCAGGGAGATGGTGAGGGGGGGAGTTTTTCACACAGAGAGTGGTGGGTGCCTGGAACGCGCTACCAGAGAGGGTGATGGAAGCGGGCACATTAATACATTTATGAGGCATCTGCATGAGTACATGCATAGAGGGATACGGACCGAGTGAGGGCAGAAGGTATTTTTTTAGTTTAGTTAGGGCATCATGATCAGCACGAGCTTGGAGGGCCGAAGGGCCTGTTCCTGTGCTTTACTTTTCTTTGTTCTTTTGCTCTTTGTTCATCAAAACATAGACATAGAAACACAGAAGATAGGAGCAGGAGGAGGCCATTTGGCTCTTTGAGCCTGCCCTACCATTCATTCAAATCATGGCTGATCGTCCAACTCAATAGCCTAATCCTGTTTTTTCCCCGTAACCTTTGATCACATTCACCCCAACTGCTATATCTAGCCGCCTCTTGAATACATTCAATGTTTTGGCATCAACTACTTCCTGTGGTGATGAATTCCACAGACTCACCACTCTTTGGATGAAGAAATGTCTCCTTATCTCCATCCTAAATGGTCTACCCCGAATCCTCAGACTGTGACCCCTGGCTCTGGACTCCCCCACCATTGGGAATATCCTCCCTGCATCTACCCTGTTTAGACCTGTCAATCTCTCCTCATACATCAGTCCCGCCATCCCCGGAATCAGCCTGGTAAACCTTCGCTGCACTCCCTCGAGAGCAAGAACATCCTTCCTCAGAAAAGGAGACCAAAACTGCACACAATACTCCAGGTGTGGCCTCACCAAGGCCCTGTATAATTGCAGCAACACATCCCTGCTCCTGTACTCGCAACCTCCTGCAATGAAGGCCAACATACCATTTGCCTTCTTTACCGCCTGCTGCACCTGCATGCTTACCTTCAGTGACTGGTGCACAAGGACAGCCAGGTCCCACTGCACACTCCCCTCTCCCAATTTATAGCCATTCATTCATTCATCCCTGGTAATCTTCATAGCTAATAAGGTGATTACAGGTGACAAAGCTTCTGAATAAGCAATGCATTAAAGTCAAGAAGATCACGGAGAAGTGGAACTATGCTGCCTATTTCCCATCTCTGAAGTCTAACAGGTTAGTGGATTGATTAGAGTGATATGGATTAGTGGAACAGATTTCAAAGTCACTGCAAAAACTGCCAAAGAGTGGATGTAAAATGTGGGACATGATATTTGGCTACAGGGGAATTTCATGATGCTTTAAGGGGTTGCTTGTATAGGGGAAGCATATCACATAGAATCCCTACAGTGCAGAAGGAGGCCATTTGGCCCATCGAGCCTGCACTGACTCTCCGACAGAGGATCTTAAAAGTTTATTTAAAAAGTTTAGTTTTAAAGTTTATTTTTATTAGTCACAAGTAAGGCTTACATTAACACTACAATGAAGTCACTGTGAAATTCCCTATGTCGCCACAGTCGGGCGCCTGTTCAGGTCAATGCACCTAACCAGCGGGTCTTTCAGAATGTGGGAGGAAACTGGAGCACCCGGAGGAAACCCACGCAGACACGGGGAGAATGTGCAAACTCCACACAGACAGTGACCCAAGCCGGGAATTGAACCCATGTCTTTGGCGCTGTGAAGCAGCAGTGCTAACCACTGTACGACTGTGCCACCCCAGGCCCTAACCCCATAGCCCCACGTATTTACTCTGATAATCCACCTAAACTACATATCTTTGGACATAGGCACCACAATGCAATTTAGACACTTAAGCATCTGTAAATGTGAATGTTCCAATACTGGTGACCATACTTCAACCCTTTGAGGCCCTACGCTCGAGAATTTCTCCCCTAAAACAAAGCCCTACTCCACCTTTCACCTCCTTTATGTGACACCTGCACCTCTTCAATAAATAAAAGAAAATTAAAAATACGTTCCTTGAAGCCTACGGGTGGGATTTTACAGCATCGCTCACCCCGAAACCGTAAAATCCCGCCCAAGGTCAACGGACCTTTCCATGGTCCACCCTTCGCCCGCTCTGATTTCTGTGGCAGGCAGGACGGTAAAATTCCAGCCTACATCTTTGATGCAACCTTGATCATCTGGAGTAATGTCTCCTTAAATTGCCTGATGTCAAATTTTGACTGACAATATTCCTGTGAAGCACTTTGGGACATCACAGTCACTATACAAATGCAAGATGTTGGGGCAATTTTCCCAGCCCGCTGCGCTGCTTTTATAGTGCAGTAGGCTGGGAATTCGAGTGGTGGCCATTTCGCGGACTTCCCGCAGTGCGCCATGACCTCCACACGTCTCCGGCAGCCAAATTTTTAGAGCCATCAACTCCGTGGTAGGAGTCAGACTGAAGTCTCTGGGATTGCTAGAGTCTCCCCCACCCCTCCCCCGGCCAGGAGTGGTTCACTCCAACGGGGCTTACTATAGCCCCCCAATTGAGGAGAACTGGTGGCCGGAACCCGCTGCAGTGAAGGGGGGTGGGGGGCAATCGAGGGCCCCTCAGAGGTTTGGATGCTGGAGGGGTGCCCCCTGAGCATTGCCACTTTGACAGTGCTAACCTGGACCCTTGGCAGTGCCCAAGGGGCAAAGTGCTAATGCCTAATATGCACCATGGCACTGCCCACAGAGCATCAGGCAGTGCCAAGGGGCAGCGTTTAGTGGAGGTGGAGCCTGATGGGGGCAGTGCCATAGGGGGAGATTGGTGGAGGTGGGGTGTCCCACCGCCACTCTGAGTGACAGAGGGAGGGTGGACAGCAATCAGTGTGGGCCATCGGGGTTTTGGGGTGTCAGCCTGCTGGGTGGGGGGGACGGGGGGCGGGGGACGGGGGGCGAGGGGGGGGGGGAGTCGGGGTTGGGGCTGTCAGTGGAGGGGTGGGAGGTCGGGGAGGATTAGGAGACCGGAGTGGGTTGGGGGTGTGGGGGAGGAGGGGGTCGAGGCTGACCCAGACATGTCCGGGGTGCCAGTGATTGGGAAGCGGGGGAGTCAGAGGGGCAGCGATGTGGAGGTCGCGATTGAGCTGGCTAGCAATCGGGAGGCCGGCAGTGCAGGACCATTGTGTTTGCACTGATCTCGGCGCTGACAGATTAGCACATGCGCAGTGGCCCACTCAGCACTATGCTGCCGGCATCTCCAACGGGAATAGGCCCCATCCACTGATTTTCAGCGTGAATCACGCTGGTGAAATCTGCAGTGCACAGAGTGTGGGCGATTCATTTTGAAACTTACGCTGGGAAAACCAGCGTGATCTTACGCAAATTCGACACTGAGAATTTATTGGGGGGAATTGCCCTGTTTTATTTGTCCCCCCCATTGCAGCATTATCCAAAAGACCAAGATGTCTTATTCTATCTTTTTGGTTCCACTAAAAGTTCTCCAGAACTGCAAACTTTAAATCTTCTTCCCTCCAACTTTGAGACAGCTCAAGGAGACGTCTGTTGAATTTGTGACCTTCTGCTTCAGGGTCCTCCTTCATTAGGGCTCCACAGTTTTTTTTTTGCTGCCAACTTTCTTTCAGATCAGTACACTGAAGCACCGAAGCACTTCACCTGACAGATGCTTCCGGACTTCCCACAACCGACTCTCCCCAACTCAGCTCGGCAGTCGCTCCAGACCCCCGTGGCACCCCCGGCTTTTTCCCATCTTGGCCTTCCTAAGCATCGCCCAATGGAAAAACGTCAAGGTTGAACGAGAAATCCACCCTTCTGGTTTTAACGAGAGAACATTTGGCACGCGTGACCTTTAACAAAAGGAAGTGCGATTCCGTGTACCGTGACCGTCAATGTTGCAGTCTGGGAGTGGGCACAGTTGGTGGTCTGGCTTGATCGAGTGGCGTGTCTGTTTCACCGTCCTGCTTTTGTAAGCAGTAACTGGCATTTGTACCACGCTGGAGCCCGCTACTGCAGCTGGCATCGCTCCAATGCCATTTCACGCTTCATCGATTACCAGAAGGCTGATTTCAGCTACCGTGACGGGAAGGGAGACAAATGCTTACCAACTTTGCCCTCCTGATAGTTGCCACGGTTAAAGGGGTCGTGTTGATGTTTCCACTGCCAGCACTTCGCAGCCTATGGAATTGGAAGAAACCATTCCAGTAGGTAGCTGCACTGGTCGGAAGGAGTGTTTAATCACTAGGTTGTTCTGTGATGCATTTTGCCTGGATGGGAAATGACAGAACAGGTGCATTAAGATGCTGTTTAGTCAGAGGATTTAAGCCTCTGATTATAGCAGGTGTGAATGCATCTTAAAGTGCCCCTCCTGCCGGGAACCTCTTGAAACCCGAAGCTGCACAATTTACAATTATTTTTCTCCCGAATACAAAACACTGCTTGTTTAGATTTAGAAACCTTGTCATCAATAATTATTTTCTCTTGTCTGCCGTGAAGAGGTTTATTGTGCGTGACAAACTAGTGAAATGGTGATTTTTCTTTTTTGAAAAATGTGTTACGTTCCTTGAAAGTTGCATTTTGTTTAACCCTGTCCACACACAAATGGATGTAAATGGGTCCTTTTGATAGACGTCTTATGAAGAGAAGTACTGAGATGAAAAATGTTTGGATGCTTCCAACGTATATTATCAGCCAGAAGTAAAAACCACCTGGAGTTTCCAGTGAATTAAATAGACTCCCCCTTTCTCTGCGGAAGATGTTGACTCGAGCACAAATATCAGCATCCCTGCCGTGTCCATCAGTAGCGGCCAAGTCAGTCTGCTACCTGCAGCGAAAGGATTTTTTTGTTTGCCTTTTATGATGTGCACAATCCCTCTCCATTGGGCTGCAGCTTACTTGCTCAAGCTTGTTCAAGACATAGGTCTTTCCCAAAAATAGTAAGAAACCTCACAACACCAGGCTAAAGTCCAGCAGTTTTATTTGGTAGCACGAGCTTTCGGAGCTTCATCAGGTGAGTGAAGAGTTGGGTTCACAAACAGGGCATATATAGGCACAGACTCAATTTGCAAGATAATGGTTGGAATGTGAGTCTTAACAGCTTTAACCTGATATTGTGAGACTTCTTACTGTGCCTACCCCAGTCCAACGCCGGTATCTCCACAGACGTTCCTCCTCAACTCTGTCCTAAACTGACCCCCCCTTTATTTCACAGTGGGACACAGGGAGAATGTGCAAACTCCGAACAGACAGTGACTCAAGCCGGGAATCGAACCCGTGTTCCTGGAGCTGTGGGGCAGCAATGCTAACCACTGTGCCACCATATCGCCCCAGGAATGAGGTGAGTGAACCGTAGCTGAGCTGCCTCAAATGCAAATTGTGAAGGGTTTACATCGTCAGTGGCAGAAAGATTGGCAGCCAGAGGCCACAGATTTAAAGTCTTTGGCAGAACAACCAGTGGCGAGATGAGAAGATTCCTTGCATGCATCAAGTTGGATTGCACTGTCTGAAAGGCTGATGGACGCAGGTTCCATAACATTCAAAAATACATTGGATAAATATTTGAAGAGAGACATTGCACATTGCTGAAAAGAGACATGTTGCTGAAGCATTTTGTCTTGCACTCATCAAGACAAATATAAGAATGCCAAATTTCAAAGAATCACAACAAAATGAGAGAAAATTGCAGGGCAATGGAGGAAGAATTGGGGACTGAAACTAACTGGGCATTCTTTCATTGGGCCAGCTCAGGCTCAATGCACTCTCCCATTGTATGGCATTCTAATGTACCAGCACAATCCTCTTCACACAAAGTGTAGACCAGCTAGTCATCTGGATGCTGGGATGTCGTGGGGTCACATGTCGGTACTACAGGCATTCTTCCTGAAGTGTGGACAGACACACAGCCAGTAAGAGCTGCACAAAGTATTCAATCAACCTTTATTGTTCTGAGCCCTTGGTCACCGGTCATTGCAACCTTGTACCTCTACACAAAGAATAATCAGTGTGTGGTATATACATCGAGGTAGTTGATCCTGGGATAACTTAATAAACTACAAAGGGTTATGAATGTAGCCTAGTCCACCACTCAAACCAGCCTCCCACCCATTGACTCTGTCTACACTTCCCGCTGTCTCGGAAAAGCAGTCAGCATAATTAAGGCCCCCATGCATCCCAGACATACTCTCTTCCACCTTCTTCCATCGGGAAAAAGATACAAAAGTCTGAGGTCACGTACCAACCGACACAAGAACAGCTTCTTCCCTGAATGGACCTACCTTGCATTAAGTTGATCTTTCTCTACACCCTAGCCATGACTGTAACACTACATTCTGCACTCTCTCCTTTCCTTCTTTATGAATCGTATGCTTTGTCTGTATAGCACGCAAAGAAACAATACTTTTCACTGTATACTAATATATGTGAAATAATAAATCAAATAAAAAAAATTGCCGGATCCGTCACCGGGGGTGGGATGTTAAGAACTTGCTGGCTTGATGAATTAAGATGAGCCAAATAGTCTTCGTCATCTGTGTCTTATGGTCTAATTTACTCTCTCTTTCCATCAAGGCACGAGTCTTATGTCCTATGCTGATCATGATTTGAGAATATTGCAGTGCAGTGCAGACTTAATTATACAGCACTGAAATTCACAGCAAACACAAGGCGAGAAATCAAAGCTTCCATTCGTATTAGTTCTGCATTAATACCGCACAGTTTATTCATGACTTCGAGTGGCCTTTTGGATTTAATGAGTTTTCGTAGGCGAACGCTGTGTGCAACCTTAGTCTGAAAACATTTCCCAGTGCTCCCACTGTGTTCACTTTCCATCCTGTTGAAGAATAACTTCTGTCGATGGTGAGCGGATTCTGTGGGGGTGGAGTTAGGTCCTGCTTGTGCCAACATGTGAAGAACTGCACACTCTGGAGGCAAATTCTTTAAAAAAAAAGTGGCTGCTTTAGTTTTATTGTTAATCTCTGGATCTCCCGCTGCCTCGGCAAAGCAGCCAGCATATTTAAGGACTCCACGCACCCCGGACATTCTCTCTTCTACCTTCTTCCGTCGGAAAAAATATATAAAAGTCTGGGGTCACATAAGAACATAGGAACATAAGAAATAGGAGCAGGAGTAGGCCATCTAGCCCCTCGAGCCTGCCCCGCCATTCAATAAGATCATGGCTGATCTGAAGTGGATCAGTTCCACTTACCCACCTGATCCCTATAACCCCTAATTCCCTTACCGATCAGGAATCCATCTATCCGTGATTTAAACATATTCAGCGAGGTAGCCTCCTCCACCTCAGTGGGCAGAGAATTCCAGAGATTCACCACCCTCTGAGAGAAGAAGTTCCTCCTCAACTCTGTCCTAAACCGACCCCCCTTTATTTTGAGGCTGTGCCCTCTAGTTCTAGTTTCCTTTCTAAGTGGAAAGAATCTCTCCACTTCTACCCTATCCAGCCCCTTCATACCAACCGACTCAAGAACAGCTTCTTCCCTGCTGCTGTCAGACTTTTGAATGGACTTACCTTGCATTAAGTTGATCTTTCTCTACACCCTAGCTATGACTGTAACACTACATTCTGCACTCTCTCCTTTCCTTCTCTATGAACAGTATGCTTTGTCTGTGTAGCACGCAAGAATCAATACTTTTCACTCTATCCCAATACGTGACGATAATAAATCAAATCAAATGTTGCACGCTCTTCATGATCAAACTATCCATCTTTACAACTGTGACTCACATCCAGAATGATCACTGTGCATCCGCTGCAAGGTGCCAGTAACAGTAGCACACAGTGACCTGGTTATATTGGGGTCCCTTGTATCATTGGGAAAGTGGTCACATTTTTTTATCATTTGTTCATGGGACGTGGGCGTCACTGATGAGGCCAGTATTTATTATCCATCCTTGAGAGTATTTGAGAGTCAACCACGTTGCTGTGGGTTTGGAGTCACGTGTAGACCAAACCAGGTAAAGACGTCAAATTTCCTTCCCTAAGTGAAGCAGATGGGTTTTTATGTCCATCGACAATGGTTTCACGGACCTCATCAGATTTTTAATTCCAGATTTTTATTCACTATCCGCCGTGGTGGGATTCAATAACGGGTCCGAGAGCACTACCCTGGATCTCTGGGTTACTAATCCAGTGACAATACCACTATGCCTCTCCTCCCCATTTAGCCGTTAGCAGCAACCATGTAAATACCCCTGACCAGAATTTTCCTGGCACATGTTTGGTTGATTTGATTTATCATTGTCACATGTACTGGGATACAGTGAAAAGTATTGTTCCTTGCGAGCAATACAGACAAAATATACAGTTCATAGAGTACGTAGGGGAGAAGGAAAGGAGAGGATGCAAAATAGAGAGTTGCAGTTACAGATAGGGTGAAGAGAAAGATCAGCTTAATATAAGATCGGTCCAAAAGTCTGCTGGCAGCAGGGAAGAAGCTGTTCTTGAGTCAAATGTCCATAGAAGTGGGGGTTTATTAAGCCGCATAGTTTTGGGTTTCATTATTGAATGAGAAATTGTATTTTGGACAGGTAATTACACTCTGTCAGGACCTCCATGGAATCTAGTGAATGGCATGGTGGCACAGTGGTTAGCACTGCTGCCTCACAGCCCCAGAGACCTGGGTTCGATTCCAGACATGGGTGACTGTGTGGAGTTTGCACATTCTCCCTGTGTCAGCATGGGTTTTCTCCGGGTGCTCCGGTTTCCTCCCACAGTCCAAAGATGTGCAGGTTAGGTGAATTGACCATGCTAAATTGCCCCTTAACGTCCCAAGATGTGCGGGTTGAGTTTGGGTGGTTAATTATGCTAAATTGCCCCTTGGTGGCCAAAGACGTATAGGTTGGGTGGATTAGCTATGGTGAATCTGCAGGGTTACGGGAATAAAGTGGTGGGGTATAACTGGTGAACTGCCTCTTGGTGGCCATTTCAGGCTGGTCTGCAGAATGTCACCAAAACCTGGCTGTTTGAAATAGACTGTGCCTCCCTTTTACAGCTTCTAGGTGCCACTCTCCATCCCTGTCCCCCTCCCCATCGATCGTGCACTGGTTTCCTGCAGAAAGGCTAACAATTTGCCCTGGTCTCAACATAGATGGATCAGAGGAGAGGCAGGATAATAAATGTGCCAGGACACCCACTCTTGATTGCTATACTGGAAGTGTGCACGTGTGAATATCAATGGAGAATGAGACACAACATAGCTGTGAAGCCCCACATGATCAAATTGCCTGCCCACCATCAGGGATCTGCCCACAAATAACAGCATTGATGGATCTGTACTGCAGTACAGAGTCACAAGAGTCTTGGGTGGGAGAGGAAGGGAGAGAATTGGCAAGAGAATGATTTGCCTGAAAATTAGCTATTGCACTTGCTTTTATCAAGCTATTGCAGAGCTAAAGATTCACTTAACAATACAAAGTGCAAATGCATGCCAAGATTTCAGAGGCAGCAAATCTCAATAAAATGAATTACTGGAACCCTTGTAAGATAATTTCTCCATATTTTTTCTTTTGCTTTGGTACTTGTGACACAATTTCTCTTGCATTTCCAACAGTGGATCTTATAAAAGAGCTTTAATGAAAGGTAGGGAACAACAGAACATTTCCTGGAATGAACAGCATGATGATTTTATTTGTCCTTTGATCACCGTACTGTAAGGTGATAATCCCTTTAGTGATGATAATTAGGAAGAAGACCTTCCATGCTCACTGTACCCCTGCCACTGTGAAGCCTGCTACACAGGGAGACTAATGTGGTTATCTGGTGAAGAAGAAACTCTTATTTAGAACTCACCTCAATTCTATCCTAATTTGCGATCATTCAGTGAATCATCCATTATGTTTGCTTCCTATTCTGAGCTTTTTCCCCAGCGAGTTTTCAACCCTCTCATTCTTTACCTCTTAAGGCTTTGATTCTGGAATGAGACAAAACCCTCTACCTAACTTTGCCCCTTCACTCCTCACTTAAATTCCCCTTCAATACTTTCACAGAAACATAGAAAATAGGAGCAGGAGGAGGCCAATTGGCCCTTTGAACCTGCTCCGCCATTCATTATGATCATGGCTGATCATTCAACTCAATAACTTAATCCCGCTTCCTCACCATCACCTTTGATCCCATTCGCCCCAAGTGCTATATCCAGCCACCTCTTGAATACGTTCAATGTTTTGGCATCAACTACTTCCTGTGGTAATGAACTCCACAGGCTCATCACTCTTTGGGTGAAGAAATATCTCCTCATCTCCGTCCTAAATGGTCTACGCTGAGTCCTGAGTGTGACCCCTGGTTCTGGACACCCCCACCATTGGGAACATCCTCCCTGCATCTATATTGTCTAGTCGAGCTTTCAAACTTGCCCTATGCAGACTAAGGGGTCATCTGGTTGTACAGAGCATAGTATTGCTGTCTAATTTTGTCCGTACCTAATGTCCATTCAGAGAAGCAGAATTTGCTGGCTGGTATTGACGTTTGCAAACATAAACCTTGAAGCATTGATGTCACAGTGGATATCACTCCTACCTCAAACTCAACCAGTTTCTCATTCAAATCCCACTCCACACACTTAAGCTCACAATATAGGCTGATACAGGCTGGGGAAGCTGTGGCGCAGTGGTATTTTCATGGACCAGTAATCCAGATACCCAGGGCAAGATTTGGGGACCCGGGTTCAAATCCCACCAAGGCAGACGGTGAAATTTGAATTCAATAAAACTCTGGAATTGGAAGCCTTTTGCATTCTGTCCAGCGATGACAAACGTGGCGTGAATGAGACCATGAAACTATTGTCGATTGTCCTAAAACCCCATGTGGTTCACTAATGTCCTTATCTGGTCTGGCCTACATGTGACTCCAGAGCCACAGCAATGTGGTTGACTCTCAAAGGCCCTCTGAAATGCAGGGCAGATAGGGACGAGCAATAAATGCTGGCCCAGCCAGCGACGCTTACAATGCTGTATTTTGCAGATGAGATGTTATAGCAGGGGCCTGTCTACCTTTTCAGATGCATAACTTGAAGACGATACATAAATATTCAGGGAATATGGATTGCATAGAGCCAAAAGGTCTTTAGTTTGGAAAGGCGTTGTGTCAGTGCAGGCTTGGTGGGCCAAAGGGCCTGTTCCTGTGCCGCACTATTCGTTGTTCCAAGAGCAGGAAAATTTTCCCTTGTGTTCTGGCCAATAAACATTTAACAGCAAATTGCACACATACAGCTTCTGTTACTTTCCCAAGCGCTCTGATTGAATAGATTCCTCACCGAGAACACATGAGCCAGACCTCCAAAAGCTTGGTGAAAGATGGCTATTTTAAAGAGAATGTTAAAGGTAGAGGGAGGGAAAGAAGGTTTGGGTTGAGAATTCCAGAATTTAGGATCAAGGCAGTTAAAGGCATGGCTGCTAAACGTGGAGTAATTATAATCAGGGATGCATAAGAGGCCAGACTTGGAGGTTTGATAATGGCTGGAAGTCTACCATGGAATCGGCGCAGGCGAGTGTCCGACAACGGAAATTTCCGTTGACCTCGGGCAGGAATTTCCAGTCTTGCTCGAGTGAGGCCGTAAATCCCGCCCAATATCTCTAAAGGTTGGAGAACTTGAGGAGATGTTGTTTGATTCAATCATGGGACACAGGCTTTGCTGGCTGGCTAGCATTTATTGTCCATCTTTTGTTTGCCTGCGGGCAGTTGAGAGTCAGCCACATTGCTGCGGCTCTGGAGCCACATGTGGGCCAGACCAGGTAAGGACAGCAGATTTCCTTCCCTAAAGGACATTAGTGAACCAGATGGGTTTTTCTGACAATCGACAATGGTTTCATGGTCATCAGTAGATTTTTCATTCGAGATATTTTTTATTAAATTCAAATTCCACCATCTGCCGCGGTGGGATTCAAACCTGGGTCCCCAGAACATGAGCTGGGTTTCTGGATTAATAGTCTAGTGATAATACCACGAGGCCATCCCAGCTAGTTTTCAATTCTCTCATTCTTTACCTCTGAAGGCTTTGACTCTGAAATGGGACAAAACCTTCCACCAACAGAGATATATGGAGGAGGTCACAGAGCGATTTGCAAACAAATTAGAGACTTTAACACGAAAGTGTTTTCTGACTGGGAGCTATCAAAGAGCACATGGTGATCGATGATCAATTGTTGCCTCTTGTGTATGAATTGTGGGAGATGGGAGATCAGGCAGGAGTGTATTGGAGTTGTCCAGTCTGGAGGTAACAACGGCAGGAAGGAGCATTCCTGCAGTTTGCCCTGTGCCATGCTCATGCCCTCCAGTACAGGCAGCAGCATACTAAAGGACTATACAAGTCATCCTCCCATCAAGATGGCAAAGAGGGCCAGGAGCATTGGAGGCGGTGGTGTAAGAGTGAGTGTGAGTGTGAGAGTGAGTGTGAGTGAGTGAGAATGAGTGACTGAGTGAGTGAATGTGTGAGAGTGTGAGTGTGTGAGTATATGAATGTGGGAGTGAGTGAGAGTGAGAGTGAGTGAGAGTGAGTGAGTGTGAGTGAGAGTGAGTGTGAGAGTGAGTGTGAGAGTGAGAGTGTGTGTGAGTGAGTGAGAATGAGTGAGTGAGAGTGAGTGAGTGAATGTGTGAGAGTGTGAGTGTGTGAGTGTATGAATGCGGGAGTCAGTGAGAGTGAGAGTGAGTGAGAGTGAGTGGGAGTGAGTGAGAGTGAGAGTGAGTGAGAGTGAGTGAGAGTGAGAGTGAGTGAGAGTGAGTGAGAATGAGTGAGTGTGAGAGTGTGAGAATGAGTGAGAGTGTGAGAGTGAGTGAGAGTGTGAGAGTGAGTGAGAGAGAGAGTGAAAGCAAGTGAGAGAGAGTGTGTGAGAGTGTGAGTGTGAGAGTGTGAAAGTGAGTGAGAGTGTGAGAGTGAGTGAGAGAGTGAGAGTGAATGAAAGAGAGTGTGAGAGTGAATGAGAGTGAGAATGAATGAGAGTGTGAGAGTGAGAGCATGTGAGAGTGAGAGAGTGAGTGAGAGTGAGTGAGTAAGAGTGTGTGAGAGTGAATGAGAGTGAGAGTGAGTGAGAATGAGTGAGTGTGAGAGCGTGAGAATGAGTGAGAGTGTGAGAATGAGTGAGAGTGTGAGAATGAGTGAGAGTGTGAGAGTGTGAGAGAGTGAGAGAGTGAGAGTGAGTGAGAGTGAGAGTGAAAGTGAGAGTGAGAGTGTGAGAGTGAGTGAGTGAGAGTGAGAGAGTGTGAGAGTGAGTGAGAGTGAGAGTGAGAGTGAAAGTGAGAGTGAGAGTGTGGGAGTGAATGAGAGTGTGAGAATGAGTGAGTGAGAGAGTGAGAGTGAAAGTGAGAGTGAGAGAGTGTGAGAGTGAGTGAAAGTGAGTGAGAGAGAGTGAGAGTGAGTGAGAGTGAGAGTGAGAGTGTGAGAGTGAGTGAGAGTGTGTGAGAGTGAGTCAGAGTGAGTGGGAGAGAGTGAGAGAGAGTGAGTGAGTGAGAGTGTGAAAGCGTGGGAGTGTGAGAGTGAGTGAGAGAGTGAGAGAATGTGAGGATGAGTGAGAGTGTGAGAATGAGTGGGAGAGTGAGAGAATGTGAGGATAAGTGGGAGTGTGAGAGAGTGTGAGTGAGAGTGTGAGAATGAGTGGGAGTGTTAGTGAGTGAGATTTTTGGGGTCGGACAGAGAGAGGACAGTCCCTTTTCTTCGTGCTCTGCCATTTTTCTTTCGGCTCACGTACAACCCTTGTTGCTTACCCATGATGCCTTGCCTTTATCCTGTGGCTTGTTGTCTTCTTGCCTCCGGGGCCTTTTTCTTCTTATATATTATTATCGTGTTAGTTTTTTCTTGTGCGGAGTGGTGTGTGGGGGAAAGAAGTGTGATGGTCTGCTTCTGTCGTGTTTTAGGTGGTTGGAGGGAGGTGGTTGTTGAGGTGGTGTGTGTTAGGAGGAGGGGGCTGCTCGGTTGGGTGTTTACGTGTTTTCGGGTGCTGGGGTGAATGTCCAAGTGGTGTGTGTGTTGGAGAGGTATTTTTTGGGGGGGGGGGTTTGAATCTGTTGCTGGGTCAGATTCTGTTTTTTTAGAGCGGGGTTTGGGGGAGAAAAAATAAAATAAATTTTTGTTTCGTGAGTGGGCCATTGAGGGGGTAATAGATGGGCTACTGGGGGTGGGGGGGCGCAAGAGGTCAGGCGGAGGGATGAATGTCCTGGGGGTTTCCTGGTAGGGATGTCCGTGGGTAGATTGTTGGTTGAAGGATGATTTGTTGTTCTACTCCATCTTGGCGCTTTTGTCTCCTGTGTGTGTCTGTTAGGGTGCATGGGGTGGCGGGGGGGTGGGGGGCTGGCTCCCAGAGCTGGTGGGATGGGGTGACTTTTTATTCTTTGTGGGTGTTTTATGTTGTGGTGGGCAAGGTGCCATGGTGTGGATTCGGGGTAGTGTCTGTCGGATTGTTGTGGGAGCACTAGTTGGCAGAGCAAGTTGGTGTAGGGACATTCCCATTTATTTGGATGGTTTATAGGTTTGGGATGAGGATAGGTCTTTTTTTTGTTCATCCATGCAGAGTTCCACTTTTATACCTTTGATTTTTGGGGGAGTTTATGGATTCCATCCAGTCACCATGTGATCAGGAGTATCATCCATCCAGGGTTGCACATTTGTACCTTTGCTCTTTTGGGGATTTATACTTCTCCGCGTGGATTAGTTCACCTGCTCTAATACATTCCCATACCTGTCCAATTACCCCTCTCCATTAAGGTGAAACTAGAGTGATATCTTAGACAATGTCTGAGGATCTTTTGTGAGTTCTATTTTTTACAAAAAAATGTTAAACTTTCTCACTCACTCTGAAGCTGCTGTGGGTCGAATCCAGGTCCAGCGGGGGTTCATTCAGCTCCCGTTCGTTCCACGTCCAGGCATAGCTGCGGATAGTGTTTCACCATTCTTGCCATCTCTCTCCATTGGAACTGTCACTGAGGTTTAATTTTGCCCTCTTGGCTTTGAATCCCGACCGGTTTCGCTGCTTTCTTGCGCTTTATTAAGGGAGGGGAGAGTTGACTTTGCCATTCTTGGCTTTTGTGAGTGTGAGAGTGAGAGTGTGTGAGAGTGAGTGAGTGTGTGAGTGTGAGAGTGAGAGTGTGTGAGAGTGAGTGTGTGTGAGTGAGTGTGTGAGTGTGAGTGAGAGTGTGAGAGTGAGTGAGTGTGTGAGAGTGTGAGAGTGAGTGAGTGTGTGAGTGTGAGAGTGAGCGAGTGTGTGAGAGTGTGAGAGTGAGTGAGTGTGTGAGTGTGAGAGTGAGTGAGTGTGTGTGTGAGAGTGAGTGAGTGTGTGTGTGAGAGTGAGAGTGTGTGAGAGTGAGTGTGTGTGAGTGAGTGAGTGTGAGAGTGAGTGAGAGTGTGAGAGTGAGTGAGTGTGAGAATGAGTGAGTGTGTGAGTGAGTGAGTGTGTGAGTGTGAGAGTGAGAGTGTGTGAGAGTGAGTGTGTGTGAGTGAGTGAGAGTGAGTGAGTGTGAGAGTGAGTGAGTGTGTGAGCGTGAGAGTGAGTGAGTGTGTGAGAGTGCGAGTGAGTGAGTGTGTGAGAGTGTGAGAGTGAGTGAGTGTGTGAGAGTGAGTGCGAGTGAGTGAGTGTGAGAGTGTGGGAGTGAGTTTGTGTGAGTGTGAGAGGGAGTGAGTGAGAGTGAGTGAGTGTGTGTGAGAGTGAGTGAATGTGTGAGAGTGTGAGAGTGAGTGAGTGTGTGAGAGGGTGTTAGAGTGTGAGAGTGAGTTTGTGTGAGTGTGAGAGGGAGTGAGTGTGTGAGAGTGAGTGAGAGTGAGTGAGTGTGTGTGTGAGAGTGAGTGAGTATGTGAGAGTGAGTTTGTGTGAGTGTGAGAGGGAGTGAGTGAGTGAGTGTGAGTGTGAGTGAGTGAATGAGTGAGAGTGAGTGAGAATGCGTGAGAGTGTGAGTGAGTGAGTGTGAGAGTGAGTGAGTGTGAGAGAGTGAGAGTGAATGAGTGTGAGAGTGAGTGAGAGTGTGAGAGTGGGTAATAGAGTGAGTGAGTGTGAGAGTGAGTGAGTGTGAGTGTGAGAGTAAGTGAATGTGAGAGTGAGCGAGAGTGTGAAAGTGAGCGAGAGTGTGAGAGAGTGAGAGTGTGAAACAGTGAGAGTGAATGAGAGTGTGAGAGTGAGTGAGAGTGTGAGAGTGAGTGAGTGTGAGAGTGAGAGTGAGAGTGTGAGAGTGAGTGAGAGTGAGAGTGAGTGAGAGTGAGAGTGAGTGAGTGTGGGAGTGAGTGAGTGTGGGAGTGAGTGTGTGAGAGTATGTGAGTGTGAGTGAGTGAGTGTGAGAGTGAGTGAGAGTGAGTGAGTGTGAGAGTGAGTGTGCGATTGAGTGAGTGTGCGAGTGAGTGAGTGTGTGAGTGAGTGAGTGTGGGAATGAGTGAGTGTGTGAGCGAGTCAGAGTGTGAGAGTGCGTGAGTGTGAAAGTGAGTGAGTGTGCGATTGAGTGAGTGTGCGAGTGAGTGAGTGTGTGAGTGAGTGAGTGTGGGAATGAGTGAGTGTGTGAGCGAGTCAGAGTGTGAGAGTGCGTGAGTGTGAAAGTGAGTGAGTGTGAGAGTGAGTGAGTGTGTGAGTGAGTGAGAGTGACTGACTGTGAGAGTGAGTGAGTGTGAGAATGAGTGTGTGAATGAGTGAGAGTGAGTGAGTGTGTGAGTGTGAGAGTGAGTGAGTGTGTGAGTGTGAGAGTGAGAGTGTGTGAGAGTGAGTGTGTGTGTGAGTGAGTGAGTGTGAGAGTGAGTGAGAGTGTGAGAGTGAGTGAGTGTGAGAATGAGTGAGTGTGTGAGAGTGAGTGAGTGTGTGAGTGTGAGAGTGAGAGTGTGTGAGAGTGAGTGTGAGTGCGTGAGAGTGAGTGAGTGTGAGTGAGAGTGTGAGAGTGAGTGAGTGTGAGAGTGAGTGAGTGTGAGTGTGAGAGTGAGTGAGTGTGTGAGAGTGCGAGTGAGTGAGTGTGTGAGAGTGTGAGAGTGAGTGAGTGTGTGAGAGTGAGTGCGAGTGAGTGAGTGTGAGAGTGTGGGAGTGAGTTTGTGTGAGAGGGAGGGAGTGAGAGTGAGTGAGTGAGTGTGTGTGAGAGTGAGTGAATATGTGAGAGTGTGAGAGTCAGTGAGTGAGTGTGTGAGTGTGTCAGAGTGTGAGAGTGAGTTTGTGTGAGTGTGAGAGGGAGTGAGTGTGTGAGAGTGAGTGAGAGTGAGTGAGTGTGTGTGTGAGAGTGAGTGAGTATGTGAGAGTGAGTTTGTGTGAGTGTGAGAGGGAGGGAGTGAGTGAGTGAGAGTGAGTGAGTGTGAGTGTGAGTGAGTGAGTGTGAGAGTGTGAGTGAGTGAGAGTGAGTGAGAATGCGTGAGAGTGTGAGTGAGTGAGTGTGAGAGTGAGTGAGTGTGAGAGAGTGAGAGTGAATGAGTGTGAGAGTGAGTGAGAGTGTGAGAGTGGGTAATAGAGTGAGTGAGTGTGAGAGTGAGTGAGTGTGAGAGTGAGTGTGAGAGTAAGTGAATGTGAGAGTGAGCGAGAGTGTGAAAGTGAGCGAGAGTGTGAGAGAGTGAGAGTGTGAAACAGTGAGAGTGAATGAGAGTGTAAGAGTGAGTGAGAGTGTGAGAGTGAGTGAGTGTGAGAGTGAGTGTGAGAGCGTGAGTGTGAGAGTGTGAGAGTGAGTGAGAGTGAGAGTGAGTGAGTGTGGGAGTGAGTGAGTGTGGGAGTGAGTGTGTGAGAGTATGTGAGTGTGAGTGAGTGAGTGTGAGAGTGAGTGAGTGTGCGAGTGAGTGAGTGTGTGAATGAGTGAGTGTGTGAGCGAGTCAGAGTGTGAGAGTGCGTGAGTGTGAAAGTGAGTGAGTGTGAGAGTGAGTGAGTGTGTGAGTGAGTGAGAGTGAGTGACTGTGAGAGTGAGTTAGTGTGGGAGTGAGTGTGTGAATGAGTGAGTGTGAGAGTGAGTGAGTGTGAGAGTGAGCGAGATTGTGAGAGTGAGTGTGTGACTGAGTGAGACTGTGAGAGTGAGTGGGAGTGTGAGAATGAGCGAGAGTGTGAGAGTGGATGAGTGTGAGAGTGAGTGAGTGTGAGAGTGATTGAGCGTGGGAGTGAATGAGTGTGAGAGTGAGTGTGCGAGTGAGTGAGTGTGCGAGTGAGTGAGTGTGCAAGTGAGTGAGTGTGAGAGTGAGGTAGTGTGGGAGTGAGTGTGTGAATGAGTGAGTGTGAGAGTGAGTGAGTGTGAGAGTGAGCGAGATTGTGAGAGTGAGTGTGTGACTGAGTGAGAGTGTGAGAGTGAGTGGGAGTGTGAGAATGAGCGTGAGAGTGGGTGAGTGTGAGAGTGAGTGAGTGTGAGAGTGAGTGAGTGTGGGAGTGAATGAGTGTGAGAGTGAGTGTGCGAGTGAGTGAGTGTGCGAGTGAGTGAGTGTGCGGGTGAGTGAGTGTGAGAGTGAGTGAGTGTGTGAGTGAGTGAGAGTGAGTGACTGTGAGAGTGAGTTAGTGTGGGAGTGAGTGTGTGAATGAGTGAGTGTGAGAGTGAGTGAGTGTGAGAGTGAGCGAGATTGTGAGAGTGAGTGTGTGACTGAGTGAGACTGTGAGAGTGAGTGGGAGTGTGAGAATGAGCGAGAGTGTGAGAGTGGATGAGTGTGAGTGAGTGTGAGAGTGAGTGAGCGTGGGATTGAATGAGTGTGAGAGTGAGTGTGCGAGTGAGTGAGTGTGCGAGTGAGTGAGTGTGCAAGTGAGTGAGTGTGAGAGTGAGGTAGTGTGGGAGTGAGTGTGTGAATGAGTGAGTGTGAGAGTGAGTGAGTGTGAGAGTGAGCGAGATTGTGAGAGTGAGTGTGTGACTGAGTGAGAGTGTGAGAGTGAGTGGGAGTGTGAGAATGAGCGAGAGCGTGAGAGTGGGTGAGTGTGGGAGTGAATGAGTGTGAGAGTGAGTGTGCGAGTGAGTGAGTGTGCGAGTGAGTGAGTGTGCGGGTGAGTGAGTGTGCGAGTGAGTGAGTGTGAGAGTGAGTGTGGGAGTGAATGAGTGTGAGAGTGAGTGTGCGAGTGAGTGAGTGTGCGAGTGAGTGAGTGTGCGGGTGAGTGAGTGTGCAAGTGAGTGAGTGTGAGAGTGAGTGAGTGTGTGAGTGAGTGAGAGTGAGTGACTGTGAGAGTGAGTTAGTGTGGGAGTGAGTGTGTGAATGAGTGAGTGTGAGAGTGAGTGAGTGTGAGAATGAGCGAGAGTGTGAGAGTGGATGAGTGTGAGTGAGTGAGTGTGAGAGTGAGTGAGTGTGGGAGTGAATGAGTGTGAGAGTGAGTGTGCGAGTGAGTGAGTGTGCGAGTGAGTGAGTGTGCAAGTGAGTGAGTGTGAGAGTGAGGTAGTGTGAGAGTGAGCGAGATTGTGAGACTGAGTGTGTGACTGAGTGAGAGTGTGAGAGTGAGTGGGAGTGTGAGAATGAGCGAGAGCGTGAGAGTGGGTGAGTGTGAGAGTGAGTGAGTGTGAGAGTGAGTGAGTGTGGGAGTGAATGAGTGTGAGAGTGAGTGTGCGAGTGAGTGAGTGTGCGAGTGAGTGAGTGTGCGGGTGAGTGAGTGTGCAAGTGAGTGAGTGTGAGAGTGAGTTAGTGTGGGAGTGAGTGTGTGAATGAGTGAGTGTGAGAGTGAGTGAGTGTGAGAGTGAGCGAGATTGTGAGAGTGAGTGTGTGACTGAGTGAGAGTGTGAGAGTGAGTGAGTGTGCGAGTGAGTGAGTGTGTGAATGAGTGAGTGTGTGAGCGAGTCAGAGTGTGAGAGTGCGTGAGTGTGAAAGTGAGTGAGTGTGAGAGTGAGTGAGTGTGTGAGTGAGTGAGAGTGAGTGACTGTGAGAGTGAGTTAGTGTGGGAGTGAGTGTGTGAATGAGTGAGTGTGAGAGTGAGTGAGTGTGAGAGTGAGCGAGATTGTGAGAGTGAGTGTGTGACTGAGTGAGACTGTGAGAGTGAGTGGGAGTGTGAGAATGAGCGAGAGTGTGAGAGTGGATGAGTGTGAGAGTGAGTGAGTGTGAGAGTGAGTGAGCGTGGGAGTGAATGAGTGTGAGAGTGAGTGTGCGAGTGAGTGAGTGTGCGAGTGAGTGAGTGTGCAAGTGAGTGAGTGTGAGAGTGAGGTAGTGTGGGAGTGAGTGTGTGAATGAGTGAGTGTGAGAGTGAGTGAGTGTGAGAGTGAGCGAGATTGTGAGAGTGAGTGTGTGACTGAGTGAGAGTGTGAGAGTGAGTGGGAGTGTGAGAATGAGCGTGAGAGTGGGTGAGAGTGAGTGAGTGTGAGAGTGAGTGAGTGTGGGAGTGAATGAGTGTGAGAGTGAGTGTGCGAGTGAGTGAGTGTGCGAGTGAGTGAGTGTGCGGGTGAGTGAGTGTGAGAGTGAGTGAGTGTGTGAGTGAGTGAGAGTGAGTGACTGTGAGAGTGAGTTAGTGTGGGAGTGAGTGTGTGAATGAGTGAGTGTGAGAGTGAGTGAGTGTGAGAGTGAGCGAGATTGTGAGAGTGAGTGTGTGACTGAGTGAGACTGTGAGAGTGAGTGGGAGTGTGAGAATGAGCGAGAGTGTGAGAGTGGATGAGTGTGAGAGTGAGTGAGTGTGAGAGTGAGTGAGCGTGGGATTGAATGAGTGTGAGAGTGAGTGTGCGAGTGAGTGAGTGTGCGAGTGAGTGAGTGTGCAAGTGAGTGAGTGTGAGAGTGAGGTAGTGTGGGAGTGAGTGTGTGAATGAGTGAGTGTGAGAGTGAGTGAGTGTGAGAGTGAGCGAGATTGTGAGAGTGAGTGTGTGACTGAGTGAGAGTGTGAGAGTGAGTGGGAGTGTGAGAATGAGCGAGAGCGTGAGAGTGGGTGAGTGTGGGAGTGAATGAGTGTGAGAGTGAGTGTGCGAGTGAGTGAGTGTGCGAGTGAGTGAGTGTGCGGGTGAGTGAGTGTGCGAGTGAGTGAGTGTGAGAGTGAGTGAGTGTGGGAGTGAATGAGTGTGAGAGTGAGTGTGCGAGTGAGTGAGTGTGCGAGTGAGTGAGTGTGCGGGTGAGTGAGTGTGCAAGTGAGTGAGTGTGAGAGTGAGTGAGTGTGTGAGTGAGTGAGAGTGAGTGACTGTGAGAGTGAGTTAGTGTGGGAGTGAGTGTGTGAATGAGTGAGTGTGAGAGTGAGTGAGTGTGAGAATGAGCGAGAGTGTGAGAGTGGATGAGTGTGAGAGTGAGTGAGTGTGAGAGTGAGTGAGTGTGGGAGTGAATGAGTGTGAGAGTGAGTGTGCGAGTGAGTGAGTGTGCGAGTGAGTGAGTGTGCAAGTGAGTGAGTGTGAGAGTGAGGTAGTGTGAGAGTGAGCGAGATTGTGAGAGTGAGTGTGTGACTGAGTGAGAGTGTGAGAGTGAGTGGGAGTGTGAGAATGAGCGAGAGCGTGAGAGTGGGTGAGTGTGAGAGTGAGTGAGTGTGCGAGTGAGTGAGTGTGCGAGGGAGTGAGTGTGCGGGTGAGTGAGTGTGCAAGTGAGTGAGTGTGAGAGTGAGTTAGTGTGGGAGTGAGTGTGTGAATGAGTGAGTGTGAGAGTGAGTGAGTGTGAGAGTGAGCGAGATTGTGAGAGTGAGTGTGTGACTGAGTGAGAGTGTGAGAGTGAGTGGGAGTGTGAGAATGAGCGAGAGCGTGAGAGTGGGTGAGTGTGGGAGTGAATGAGTGTGAGAGTGAGTGTGCGAGTGAGTGAGTGTGCGAGTGAGTGAGTGTGCGGGTGAGTGAGTGTGCGAGTGAGTGAGTGTGAGAGTGAGTGAGTGTGGGAGTGAATGAGTGTGAGAGTGAGTGTGCGAGTGAGTGAGTGTGCGAGTGAGTGAGTGTGCAGGTGAGTGAGTGTGCAAGTGAGTGAGTGTGAGAGTGAGTGAGTGTGTGAGTGAGTGAGAGTGAGTGACTGTGAGAGTGAGTTAGTGTGGGAGTGAGTGTGTGAATGAGTGAGTGTGAGAGTGAGTGAGTGTGAGAATGAGCGAGAGTGTGAGAGTGGATGAGTGTGAGAGTGAGTGAGTGTGAGAGTGAGTGAGTGTGGGAGTGAATGAGTGTGAGAGTGAGTGTGCGAGTGAGTGAGTGTGCGAGTGAGTGAGTGTGCAAGTGAGTGAGTGTGAGAGTGAGGTAGTGTGAGAGTGAGCGAGATTGTGAGAGTGAGTGTGTGATTGAGTGAGAGTGTGAGAGTGAGTGGGAGTGTGAGAATGAGCGAGAGCGTGAGAGTGGGTGAGTGTGAGAGTGAGTGAGTGTGAGAGTGAGTGAGTGTGGGAGTGAATGAGTGTGAGAGTGAGTGTGCGAGTGAGTGAGTGTGCGAGTGAGTGAGTGTGCGGGTGAGTGAGTGTGCAAGTGAGTGAGTGTGAGAGTGAGTTAGTGTGGGAGTGAGTGTGTGAATGAGTGAGTGTGAGAGTGAGTGAGTGTGAGAGTGAGCGAGATTGTGAGAGTGAGTGTGTGACTGAGTGAGAGTGTGAGAGTGAGTGAGCGTGGGAGTGAATGAGTGTGCAAGTGAGTGAGTGTGAGAGTGAGTGAGAATGAGAGATAGAGTGATTGGCTTTGCGAATGAATAAGAGAGAATGTGAGAGTAAATGAGTACGAGTGTGAAGGTTGTGTGTGAGGGTGAGTATGAAAGTGACTGAGTAACTGAGTCGCCGCACTACCAGAAGGACGTGGAGGCATTGGAGAGAGTGCAGAGAAGGTTTACCAGGATGTTGCCTGGTATGGAGGGTCTTAGCTATGAGGAGAGATTGGGTAGACTGGGGTTGTTCTCCTTGGAAAGACGGAGAATGAGGGGAGATCTAATAGAGGTATACAAGATTATGAAGGGTATAGATAGGGTGAACAGTGGGAAGCTTTTTCCCAGGTCGGAGGTGACGATCACGAGGGGTCACGGGCTCAAGCTGAGAGGGGCGAAGTATAAAGGAGAGTATTAAAATAAAAACAGCTGCGTACAGAGTGGCCAAAAATAGTGGAGAAACAAGTGATTGGGAAAAATTTAAGAAACAACAAAGAGAGACTAAGAAAGCGATAAAGAAAGGAAGGATAGACTATGAAGCTCGGCTAGCAATTAATATAAAAAATGATAGTAAAAGTTTTTATAAATATATAAAAAGGAATAGAGTGGCTAGAGTGAATGTTGGACCCTTGGAGGACGAGAGGGGGGAGTTAATAGTGGGAAATGAGGATATGGCTGAGTCTTTAAATAAGTTTTTTGTGTCGGTCTTCACGGTGGAGGACACAAATAGTTTGCCAAATATTAACGATAGAGGGTTGGCAGCAGGAGAAATACTTAATACAATTAATGTTACCAGAGAGGCAGTGCTGGGTAGACTAATGGGACTGAAGGTGGATAAGTCCCCGGGTCCGGATGGAATGCATCCCAGGATATTGAAAGAAATGTCAGAGGTAATAGTGGATGCGTTAGTGATTATTTATCAAAACTCGTTGCATTCTGGGGTAGTGCCGGCTGATTGGAAAACGGCTAATGTTACGCCGCTGTTTAAAAAAGGAAGGAGACAAAAGGCGGGTAACTATACGCCGGTCAGCTTAACGTCTGTAGTAGGGAAAATGCTGGAATCCATTATTAAAGAGGAGATAGCAGGGCATCTGGATAGAAATGGTTCGATCAATCAGACGCAGCATGGATTCATGAGGGGAAAGTCGTGCTTGACGAACATGTTGGATTTTTATGAAGATGTGACTAGGGCGGTTGATGGAGGAGAACCGGTGGATGCGGTGTTTTTGGATTTCTAAAAGGCGTTTGATAAGGTGCCCCATAAAAGGCTGCTGAAGAAGATTAGGGCACACGGAGTTGGGGGTAGTGTGTTAAAGTGGATTGGGGACTGGCTATCCGACAGGAAGCAAAGAGTCGGAATAAATGGGTGTTTTTCCGGTTGGAGGAAGGTAACTAGTGGCGTGCCGCAGGGATCGGTACTCGGGCCGCAACTGTTTAAAATTTATATCGATGATCTGGAGGAGGGGGCGGAGTGTAGGGTAACGAAGTTTGCAGACGACACAAAGATAAGTGGAAAAGTGAATCGTGTGGAGGACGGAGAAGATCTGCAGAGAGATTTGGACAGGCTGAGTGAGTGGGCGAGGATATGGCAAATGGAGTATAACGTTGAGAAATGCGAGGTTATACACTTTGGAGGAAATAATAACAAATGGGATTACTATCTCAATGGAAACAAATTAAAACATGCTACCGTGCAAAGGGACCTGGGGGTCCTTGTGCATGAGACGCAAAAGCCCAGTCTGCAGGTACAACAGGTGATCAAGAAGGCAAATGGGATGTTGGCCTATATTGCGAAGGGCATAGAATATAAAAGCAGGGATGTCTTGATGCACCTGTACAGGGCATTGGTGAGGCCGCAGCTGGAATACTGTGTGCAGTATTGGTCCCCTTATATGAGGAAGGATATATTGGCATTGGAGGGAGTGCAGAGAAGGTTCACCAGGTTGATACCGGAGATGAGGGGTTTGGATTATGAGGAGAGGCTGAGGAGATTGGGTTTGTACTCGTTGGAGTTTAGAAGGATGAGGGGGGATCTTATGGAGACTTATAAGATAATGCGGGGGCTGGATAGGGTGGAGGCGGAGAGATTCTTTCCACTTAGTAAGGAAGTTAAAACTAGAGGACACAGCCTCAAAATAAAGGGGGGTCGGTTTAAGACAGAGTTGAGGAGGAACTTCTTCTCCCAGAGGGTGGTGAATCTCTGGAATTCTCTGCCCACTGAGGTGGTGGAGGCTACCTCGCTGAATATGTTTAAAGCGCGGATGGATGGATTCCTGATCGGTAAGGGAATTAAGGGTTATGGGGATCAGGCGGGTAAGTGGTACTGATCCACGTCAGATCAGCCATGATCTTATTGAATGGCGGGGCAGGCTCGAGGGGCTAGATGGCCTACTCCTGCTCCTATTTCTTATGTTCTTATGTTCTTATAACTCAGACATCAGAGGGACGTTTTTTACACAGAGGGTGGTGGGGGCCTGGAATGCGCTGCCAAGTAGGGTGGTGGAGGCGGGCACGCTGACATCGTTTAAGACTTACCTGGATAGTCACATGAGCAGCCTGGGAATGGAGGGATACAAACGATTGGTCTAGTTGGACCAAGGAGCGGCACAAGCTTGGAGGGTCGAAGGGCCTGTTTCCTGTGCTGTACTGTTCTTTGTTCTTTGTTCTTTGAGTGTGAGCAGTGAGAGTGTGAGGGTGAGTGTGAGACTGAGTGAGTGTGTGTGTGAGTGAATGAGTGTGTGTGTGAGTGAATGGGTGTGGGAGAGTACGTGAGCCGGGCATGTACGCGCACAGGCACACACACATACACGCTGCCTGGCAGAAGGAAACATACACCTGCCCCCTCCTCCTCCTCCTCTTCCCTCCCCATAAGCTGGGCAAGCTGAGGAGGAACACCCAGGCTGAAAGGCAACACCTTTCCAATCCAATTCCACCAAGGCCAGCTCGGAGTATGCCCCACCAGAGTCAAATACCTGCTCAGAGTTTGTTAAATACAACTCCTTCGCTTGGACTCCTTCCCCTTTCCATTCCCTAGTGACCAGGGTGTGGGGCCAAGTCTCTCATCTCTCTAGCTCAGGGCGGGGAGCCTTGTCTCACTTTCTAGCTCAGCGCTTGGGGTCTAGTCTCTCTCTCTAGTTCAGGGCTTGGGGCCCAGTCTCTCTCTCTAGCTCAGGGCTTGGGGCCCAGTCTCTCTCTCTAGCTCAGGGCTTGGGGCCCAGTCTCTCTCTCTAGCTCAGGGCTTGGGGCCTAGTCTCTCTCTCTCTAGCTCTGCTTCTTAAGCGAAAAGGCGAGAATGATTTTATGAGTTAGCTCTGCTGCTTGGCACACTTTAATGGTCATTTTTATTATTCTCCATGTTTTATATTTTCAATTTGCTTTGGGATTGTTTTTTTTTGCTCAGCAAGTGGTTTATGTTTCCTTCGCATCTTAACTTTACAAAAAGAAATTCATACTTAATGATGAGCCAAAGCTGACTGTTGGGTTTCTTACTGAAGAGGGTTGAGAGGCTCATGGGAAGTCCGATTACTTGTTGGAGAACATTGAATCCCTACAGTGCAGGAGGAGGCCAGTTGGCCCATCAAAGTCAGCACCAATCACAATCCCACCCAGGCCCTATCCCCACAATCCCATGTATTTACCCTAGCTGGTCCCCCTGGCACTAGGGGGCAATTTAGCCTGGCCAATCCACCAAACCCACACATCTTTGGACTATGGGAGGAAACCGGAGCACCTGAAGGAAACCCACGCAGACATGGGGAGAACGTGCAAACTCCACACAGACTGACCGAAGCCAGGAATTGAACCCGGATCCCTGGCGCTGTGAGGCAGCAATGCTAATCACTGTGCCACCCTTGCTCCATGCTGGGCATTTGGAAGTGTGGTTAGTTTAACTTGAGAAGATATTTCTCACACAGCGCACAAGAGGGGTTATTTTTGCTCCAGTGTAAATTCTCGGTGCATCTGTGCAGAGAGAAACCAATGTCATAGAGTCAGGGGGGTTTACAGCATGGAAATAGACCCTTCGGCCCAACTTGTTCCTTTTTTTAAAACCCCTAAGCTAGTCCCAATTGCCCGCGTTGGCCCATATCCCTCTACACCCATCTTACCCATGTAACTGACAGGTTGATACCGGAGATGAGGGGTTTGGATTATGAGGAGAGGCTGAGGAGATTGGGTTTGTACTCATTGGAGTTTAGAAGGATGAGGGGGGATCTTATGGAGACTTATAAGATAATGCGGGGGCTGGATAGGGTGGAGGCGGAGAGATTCTTTCCACTGAGTAAGGAAGTTAAAACTAGAGGACACAGCCTCAAAATAAAGGGGGGTCGGTTTAAGACAGAGTTGAGGAGGAACTTCTTCTCCCAGAGGGTGGTGAATCTCTGGAATTCTCTGCCCACTGAGGTGGTGGAGGCTACCTCGCTGAATATGTTTAAAGCGCGGATGGATGGATTCCTGATCGGTAAGGGAATTAAGGGTTATGGGGATCAGGCGGGTAAGTGGTACTGATCCACGTCAGATCAGCCATGATCTTATTGAATGGCGGGGCAGGCTCGAGGGGCTAGATGGCCTACTCCTGCTCCTATTTCTTATGTTCTTATGTTCTTAAATGCTTTTTAAATTGTACCCGCCTCTACGACTACTTCTGGCAGCTCGTTCCAGACACTCACCATCCTCTGTGTGAAAAAATTGCCCCTCTGGACACTTTTGCATCCCTCCCCTCTCACCTTAAACCGATGCCCTCTCGTTTTAGACTCCTCTACCTTTGGGAAAAGATATTGACTATCTAGCTGATCTATGCCCCTCACTATTTTATAGACCTCCAAGATCACCCGTCAGCCTGTTACGCTCCAGAGAAAAACATCCCAGTCTATCCAGCCTCTACTTATAACTCAAACCATCAAGTCCCGGTAGCATCCTATAAATCTTTTCTGCACTCTTTCTAGTTTAATAATATTCTTTCTCCAATAGGATGACCAGAACTGTATACAGTATTCCAAGTGTGGCCTTACCAATGTCTTGTACAACTTCAACAAGACATCCCAACTCCTGTATTCAATGTTCTGACCGATGAAACCAAGCATGCTGAATGCCTTCTTCACCACTCTGTCCACCTGTGGCTCCACTTTCAAGGAACTATGAACCTGTACCTCCAGATCTCTTTGCTCTGTAACTCTCCCCAGCGCCCTACCATTAACTGAGTAAGTCCTGCTCTGGTTCAATCTAACAAAATGCGTCACCTCACATTTATTTAAATTAATCTCCATCTGCCATTCGCCAGCCCACTGGCCCAATTGATCAATATCCCGTTGCAATCGGAGATAACCTTCTACACTGTCCACTATGCCATCAATCTTGGTGTCATCTGCAAACTTACTAACCATGCCTCCTATATTCTCATCCAAATCATTAATATAAGTGACAAATAACAGCACTGACCCCTGAGGCACACCGCTGGTCACAGGCCTCCAGTTTGAAAAACAACCCTCCACAACCACCCCCTGGCTTCTGTCAAGAAGTCAATTTTGTATCCATTTAGATACCTCACCCTGGATCCCATGAGATTTAACCTTATGCAACAACCTACCATGCGGTACCTTGTCAAAGGCCTTGCTAAAGTCCATGTAGACAACATCAACTGCACTGCCCTCATCTACTTTCTTGGTTCCCCTTTCAAAAAACTCAATCAAATTTGTCAGACATGATTTTCCACTCACAAAGCCATGCTGACTGTCCCTAATCAGTCCTTGCGTCTCTAAATACCTGTCGATCCTGTCTCTCAAAATACCTTCCAACAATTTACCCACCACAGATGTGAGGCTCACTGGCCTGTAGTTCCCTGGCTTCTCCCTGCAGTCCTTTCTAAACAAAGGCACAACATTTGCCCTAGCTCTGCCAGGGGACCCGCAATTTCCTCCCGAGCCTCCCACAATGTCCTGGAATACATTTCATCAGGCCCTGGGGATTTATCTACCTTGATGCGCTTTAAGACTTCCAGCACCTCCTTCTCTGTAATATGTGCATGCCACTGTTAGTTCAAGATATTCTCACCTGTACATGGGATTGTTGTTTGTGAGGTTGTGAAATTCCAGTCTTCTGGATATTGCTGACAGGATATTGCATGGGGCCGGGCTCAAAGAAGTCAAACTGACAGTCTAACATGAACAACCAAGCTGACAAGACCATGGTTGTAAACTGTATCATACAGAAAAAAAATGCCCAGTCCATCATGCAAACCAGCCTCCCATCCATTGACTCTGGTGACACTTCCTGCTGCCTCGGCAAAACAGCCAGCATAATTAAGGACTCCACGCACCCCAGACCTTCTCTCTTCCACCTTCTCCCGTTAGGAAAAAGATACAAAAGTCTGAGATCGTGTACCAACCGACTCAAGAACAGCTTCTTCCCTGCTGCTGTCAGACTTTTGAATGGATCTACCTCGCATTAAGTTGGTCTTTCTCTACACCCTAGCTATGACTAGAACACTATGTTCTGTACTCTCTCCTTTCCTTCTCCATGAACGGTATGTTTTGTCCGTATAGCGCGCAAGAAACAATACTTTTCACTGTATGGTAATACATGTGACAATAATAAATCAAATCAAAATCAAAAATGTTTTTTTGCTGGACTTTGTAAATTTAAATGCATTTAAATTGACTTAATGGGCTGCACCAACCTTACCAGCACTTCCCCCTTTACCAACGCGTTCGCCAATCCAGAATCGGCGTGAAACAGACAAGCTCCATAAAAGTCTGACTCCGGCAGTCCATCAGTGAAGGCTGGTGAGGAGGTGCGTACCTACCATCCAACAGCTCTCTGCTGCTTACGGGAGTCCTTTCATTGTGGCCATTTTGTTTCTCGTGTGAGGGGGAGGGCCTCTACGAGTGTGTGTGGGGGATGGGGGGCTGTTGCTCAGCAGGGTGTCCGATGTCCGATTTGCAGCATGGACCCGGGTCTCAGCACTGACCTTGGGACTCTTGGATGCTGCTGGGTCCTAGTGCATGCAGCACTCTGCCAGCTGAAGGATGTGCAAAAAGCCCTTGCAAATTGCACTGCTGCGGCATCTCAACTTTCCAAAGAGCTATGTTTCTGGGGGGCATGTGGGTGGGGGAATAGGGGGTCCGTTGTCACTCTGCGTGAGATCAGTGGGGAGGAGGGAGGGTTCCACTGCCACTCTGCGTGGTACTGGGAAATGAACCGGGCCAAGTGTTAGATTTGGTTGTGGGAGAGCAATTTGGAGATAGTGACCACAATTCGGTGTCTTTTGTTATTGCAATGGAGAGGGATAGGGCCGTACGGCAGGGCAAGGTTTACAATTGGGGGAGGGGTAATTATGATGCGATTAGGCAAGAATTAGGGGGCATAAGTTGGGAACAGAAACTGTCAGAGAAAGGAACTAATGAAAAGTGGAATTTTTTCAAGGAACAAATACTGGATGTCCTTGATAGGTATGTTCCTGTCAGGCAGGGAGGAAATGGCCGAGTGAGGGAACCATGGTTCACAAAAGAGGTGGAATGTCTTGTGAAAAGGAAGAGGGAAGCTTATGTAGGGATGAGGAAACAAGGTTCAGATGGCTCGATTGAGGGTTACAAGTTAGCAAGGAATGAGCTGAAAAAGGGGCTTAGGAGAGCTAGGAGGGGACATGAGAAGTCCTTGGCGGGTCGGATCAAGGAAAACCCCAAGGCTTTTTACTCTTATGTAAGGAATAAAAGAATGACCAGGGTGAGGTTAGGGCCGGTCAAGGACAGTAGTGGGAACTTGTGTATGGAGTCAGTAGAGATAGGCGAGGTGATGAATGAATACTTTTCTTCAGTGTTCACCAAGGAGAGGGGCCATGTTTTTGAGGAAGAGAAGGTGTTACAGGCTAATAGGCTGGAGGAAATAGATGTTCGGAGGGAGGATGTCTTGGCAGTTTTGAATAAACTGAAGGTCGATAAGTCCCCTGGGAGATGAATATCCAGGGGTATCAGGCGTTTAGGAAGAATAGACAGGAAGGAAAAGGTGGTGGGGTCGCGCTATTAATAAGAGATAATATCAGGGTAGTACTGAGGGATGACATAGGCTCTGAGGAACAAAACGTGGAATCGTTATGGGTAGAGATGAGGAATAGTAGAGGGAGAAAGACACTAGTAGGTGTGGTATATAGGCCCCCAAATAATAATGTTGAGGTAGGGAGGGCTATAAACAAGCAGATAAGGGATGCGTGTAAAAACGGAACGGCAATAATCATGGGGGACTTCAACATGCACATTGACTGGCAGACTCAAGTCGGTAAGGGTGGAATGGAGGAAGAGTTCTTAGAATGCTGTCGGGATAGTTTCCTTGAACAGCATGTTACGGAACCGACGAGGGAACGAGCTATTTTGGATCTGGTATTGTGTAACGAGGTAGGTAGAATTAAGGATCTTATTGTGAAGGACCCTCTTGGGTCTAGTGACCACAATATGGTCGAATTTCTGATTCAGATGGAAGAGGAGAAAGTTTGGTCTCAAACCAGTGTCCTCTGTTTGAACAGAGGGAAATATGATAGGATGAGGGATGAATTGGCTAAGGTAGACTGGGAGAGCAGGCTGGCAGGTAGGATAGCTGAGGAACAGTGGAGGATTTTTAAGGAGATCCTTTTCAGTTCTCAGCAAAAATATATTCCAGCAAAAAACAAGGATTGTAAGAAAAGGGAGAACCAGCCGTGGATAACGAAGGAAATAAAGGAGAGTATTAAAATAAAAACAGCTGCGTACAGAGTGGCCAAAAATAGTGGAGAAACAAGTGATTGGGAAAAATTTAAGAAACAACAAAGAGAGACTAAGAAAGCGATAAAGAAAGGAAGGATAGACTATGAAGCTAGGCTAGCAATTAATATAAAAAATGATAGTAAAAGTTTTTATAAATATATAAAAAGGAATAGAGTGGCTAGAGTGAATGTTGGACCCTTGGAGGACGAGAGGGGGGAGTTAATAGTGGGAAATGAGGATATGGCTGAGTCTTTAAATAAGTTTTTTGTGTCGGTCTTCACGGTGGAGGACACAAATAGTTTGCCAAATATTAACGATAGAGGGTTGGCAGCAGGAGAAATACTGAATACGATTAATGTTACCAGAGAGGCAGTGCTGGGTAGACTAATGGGACTGAAGGTGGACAAGTCCCCGGGTCTGGATGGAATGCATCCCAGGGTATTGAAAGAAATGTCAGAGGTAATAGTGGATGCGTTAGTGATTATTTATCAAAACTCGTTGCATTCTGGGGTAGTGCCGGTTGATTGGAAAACGGCTAATGTTACGCCGCTGTTTAAAAAAGGAAGGAGACAAAAGGCGGGTAACTATAGGCCGGTCAGCTTAACGTCTGTAGTAGGGAAAATGCTGGAATCCATTATTAAGGAGGAGATAGCAGGGCATCTGGATAGAAATGGTTCGATCAATCAGACGCAGCATGGATTCATGAGGGGAAAGTCATGCTTGACGAACATGTTGGATTTTTATGAAGATGTGACTAGGGCGGTTGATGGAGGAGAACCGGTGGATGCGGTGTTTTTGGATTTCCAAAAGGCGTTTGATAAGGTGCCCCATAAAAGGCTGCTGAAGAAGATTAGGGCACACGGAGTTGGGGGTAGTGTGTTAAAGTGGATTGGGGACTGGCTATCCGACAGGAAGCAAAGAGTCGGAATAAATGGGTGTTTTTCCGGTTGGAGGAAGGTAACTAGTGGCGTGCCGCAGGGATCGGTACTCGGGCCGCAACTGTTTACCATTTATATAGATGATCTGGAGGAGGGGACGGAGTGTAGGGTAACGAAGTTTGCAGACGACACAAAGATAAGTGGAAAAGTGAATCGTGTGGAGGACGGAGAAGATCTGCAGAGAGATTTGGACAGGCTGAGTGAGTGGGCGAGGATATGGCAAATGGAGTATAACGTTGATAAATGCGAGGTTATACACTTTGGAGGAAATAATAACAAATGGGATTACTATCTCAATGGAAACAAATTAAAACATGCTACCGTGCAAAGGGACCTGGGGGTCCTTGTGCATGAGACGCAAAAGCCCAGTCTGCAGGTACAACAGGTGATCAAGAAGGCAAATGGGATGTTGGCCTATATTGCGAGGGGGATAGAATATAAAAGCAGGGATGTCTTGATGCACCTGTACAGGGCATTGGTGAGGCCGCAGCTGGAATACTGTGTGCAGTATTGGTCCCCTTATATGAGGAAGGATATATTGGCATTGGAGGGAGTGCAGAGAAGGTTCACCAGGTTGATACCGGAGATGAGGGGTTTGGATTATGAGGAGAGGCTGAGGAGATTGGGTTTGTACTCGTTGGAGTTTAGAAGGATGAGGGGGGATCTTATGGAGACTTATAAGATAATGCGGGGGCTGGATAGGGTGGAGGCGGAGAGATTCTTTCCACTTAGTCAGGAAGTTAAAACTAGAGGACACAGCCTCAAAATAAAGGGGGGTCGGTTTAAGACAGAGTTGAGGAGGAACTTCTTCTCCCAGAGGGTGGTGAATCTCTGGAATTCTCTGCCCACTGAGGTGGTGGAGGCTACCTCGCTGAATATGTTTAAAGCGCGGATGGATGGATTCCTGATCGGTAAGGGAATTAAGGGTTATGGGGATCAGGCGGGTAAGTGGTACTGATCCACGTCAGATCAGCCATGATCTTATTGAATGGCGGGGCAGGCTCGAGGGGCTAGATGGCCTACTCCTGCTCCTATTTCTTATGTTCTTATGTTCTGGGCCTGATGAAATGTATCCTAGGATTCTTTGGGAGGCAAGGGATGAGATTGCAGAGCCTTTGGCATTGATCTTTGGGTCCTCGCTGTCCACGGCGATGGTGCCAGAGGACTGGAGAATGGCGAATGTTGTTCCTCTGTTTAAGAAAGGGAATAGAAATGACCCTGGTAATTATAGACCGGTTAGTCTTACTTCGGTGGTTGGTAAATTGATGGAAAGGGTCCTTAGGGATGGGATTTACGACCATTTAGAAAGATGCGGATTAATCCGAGATAGTCAGCACGGATTCGTGAAGGGCAAGTCGTGCCTCACAAATTTGATAGAATTTTTTGAGGAGGTAACTAAGTGTGTTGATGAAGGTAGGGCAGTTGATGTCATATACATGGATTTTAGTAAGGCGTTTGATAAGGTCCCCCATGGTCGGCTTATGATGAAAGTGAGGAGGTGTGGGATAGAGGGAAAGTTGGCCGATTGGATAGGCAACTGGCTGTCTGACCGAAGACAGAGGGTGGTGGTCGATGGAAAATTTTCGGATTGGAGGCAGGTTGCTAGCGGTGTGCTGCAGGGATCAGTGCTTGGTCCTCTGCTCTTTGTGATTTTTATTAATGACTTAGAGGAGGGGGCTGAAGGGTGGATCAGTAAATTTGCTGATGACACCAAGATTGGTGGAGTAGTGGATGAGGTGGAGGGCTGTTGTAGGCTGCAAAGAGACATAGATAGGATGCAAAGCTGGGCTGAAAAATGGCAAATGGAGTTTAACCCTGATAAATGTGAGGTGATTCATTTTGGTAGGACAAATTTAAATGTGGATTACAGGGTCAAAGGTAGGGTTCTGAAGACTGTGGAGGAACAGAGAGATCTTGGGGTCCATATCCACAGATCTCTAAAGGTTGCCAGTCAAGTGGATAGAGCTGTGAAGAAGGCCTATAGTGTGTTAGCTTTTATTAACAGGGAGTTGGAGTTTAAGAGCCGTGGGGTTATGCTGCAACTGTACAGGACCTTGGTGAGACCACATTTGGAATATTGTGTGCAGTTCTGGTCACCTCACTATAAGAAGGATGTGGAAGCGCTGGAAGGAGTGCAGAGGAGATTTACCAGGATGCTGCCTGGTTTGGAGGGTAGGTCATATGAGGAAAGGTTGAGGGAGCTAGGGCTGTTCTCTCTGGAGCGGAGGAGGCTGAGGGGAGACTTAATAGAGGTGTATAAAATGATAAGACCATAAGACCATAAGACATAGGAGCGGAAGTAAGGCCATTCGGCCCATCGAGTCCACTCCACCATTCAATCATGGTTGATTTCAACTCCATTTACCCGCTCTCTCCCCATAGCCCTTAATTCCTCGAGAAATCAAGAATTTATCAATTTCTGTCTTGAAGACGCTCAACGTCTCGGCCTCCACAGCCCTCTGTGGCAATGAATTCCACAGACCCACCACTCTCTGGCTGAAGAAATTTCTCCTCATCTCTGTTCTAAAGTGACTCCCTTTTATTCTAAGGCTGTGCCCCCGCGTCCTAGTCTCCCCTGTTAATGGAAACAACTTCCCTACGTCCATCCTATCTAAGCCGTTCATTATCTTGTAAGTTTCTATCAGATCTCCCCTCAACCTCCTAAACTCCAATGAATATAATCCCACGATCCTCAGACGTTCATCGTATGTCAGGCCTACCATTCCTGGGATCATCCGTGTGAATCTCCGCTGGACCCGCTCCAGTGCCAGTATGTCCTTCCTGAGGTGTGGGGCCCAAAATTGCTCACAGTACTCCAAATGGGGCCTAACCAGTGCTTTATAAAGCCTCAGAAGTACATCCCTGCTTTTGTATTCCAAGCCTCTTGAGATAAATGACAACATTACATTTGCTTTCTTAATTACGGACTCAACCTGCAAGTTTACCTTTAGAGAATCCTGGACTAGGACTCCCAAGTCCCTTTGCACTTTAGCATTATGAATTTTGTCACCGTTTAGAAAATAGTCCACGCCTCTATTCTTTTTTCCAAAGTGTACGACCTCGCACTTGCCCACGTTGAATTTCATCAGCCACTTCTTGGACCACTCTCCTAAACTGTCTAAATCTTTCTGCAGCCTCCCCACCTCCTCAATACTGCCTGCCCCTCCACCTATCTTTGTATCATCGGCAAACTTGGCCAGAATGCTCCCAGTCCCGTCATCTAGATCGTTAATATATAAAGAGAACAGCTGTGGCCCCAACACTGAACCCTGCGGGACACCACTTGTCACCGGTTGCCATTCTGAGAAAGAACCTTTTATCCCAACTCTCTGCCTTCTGTCTGACAGCCAATCGTCAATCCATGTTAGTACCTCGCCTCGAATACCATGGGCCCTTATTTTACTCAGCAGTCTCCCGTGAGGCACCTTGTCAAAGGCCTTTTGGAAGGGGATAGATAGAGTGAACGTTCAAAGACTATTTCCTCGGGTGGATGGAGCTATTACAAGGGGGCATAACTATAGGGTTCGTGGTGGGAGATACAGGACGGATATCAGAGGTAGGTTCTTTACGCAGAGAGTGGTTGGGGTGTGGAATGGACTGTCTGCAGTGATAGTGGAGTCAGACACTTTAGAAACATTTAAGCGGTTATTGGATAGGCACATGGAGCACACCAGGATGATAGGGAGTGGGATAGCTTGATCTTGGTTTCAGATAAAGCTCGGCACAACATCGTGGGCCGAAGGGCCTGTTCTGTGCTGTACTGTTCTATGTTCTATCAGTGGGGAGAAGGGGGGGGGTCCACTTCCACCCTGGCTAAGATCAGTGGAGGGGAGGGGGGGTCTGCTGCCACTCTGCCTGAGATCAGTGGGGAGGAGGGAGGGTTTCACTGCCACTCTGCCTGAGATCAGTCGGGGGGGGGGGGGGTGGGGAGGGGAGTCCGCTGGGGGTGGGGCAATTTTATGGGGGCCGGGGGAGGCATTATTCGATCCGGGAGGGATGTGGCAAGGAGCAGCATTTCATCATTGTTTTTTGCGCGTGCACAGTTGGAGGCTCCGATCAGATCTGCAGGGGTTCGGGCGCGTTAAGCCCCACCCACAGGTTTGTGCAGCGTGATTCAGAATCGCTGATATTTTTTCAGGCAGAGTGCGTATGGGGGCGCCTGAGAACGGGCCTAAAAGTCAGATCTGAAAAACTCCCAGTTTCAGGTCCGTCCAGCACTTAGAATCAAAATGGTAAAATAGGGCCCAGTATCTCCAATATAGAAATATAGATTGGCATGCCCTGTTTGGATGGTGTTGCCAAGAGACACCATGTAGATACGAAATAGGAGGGAACACCAGGAGCAACTGTATAGTAGCAGGATTTGATTGGATTTGATTTTTTATTGTCACATATGTTGAGATACAGTGAAACGTATTGTTTCTTGTATACAAAGAATAAAGAACAAAGAACAATACAGCACAGGAACAGGCCCTTCGGCCCTCCAAGCCCGCGCTGCTCCCTGGTCCAAACTCGACCATTCTTTTGTATCCCTCCATTCCCACTCCGTTCATGTGGCTATCCAGATAAGTCTTAAAAGTTCCCAGTGTGTCCGCCTCCACCACCTTGCCCGGCAGCGCATTCCAGGCCCCCACCACCCTCTGTGTAAAATATGTCCTTCTGATATCCGTGTTAAACCTAACCCCCGTCACCTTGAACCTATGACCCCTCGTGAACGTCACCACCGACCTGGGAAAAAGCTTCCCACCGTTCACCCTATGTATGCCTTTCATAATTTTATACACCTCTATTAGATCACCCTTCATCCTCCGTATTTCCAGTGAGAACAACCCCAGTTTACCCAATCTCTCCTCATAATTAAGCCCTTCCATACCAGGCAACATCCTGGTAAACCTCCTCTGTACTCTCTGTAAAGCCTCCACGTCCTTCTGGTAGTGTGGCGACCAGAACTGGACGCAGTATTCCAAATGCGGCTGAACCAACGTTCTATACAACTGCAACATCAGACCCCAACTTTTATACTCAATCATGTACTAAATCATGGAGTACATCGGGGAGAAGGAAAGGAGAGGGTACAGGATATAGTGTTACAGTCATAGCTCGGGTTCAGAGAAATATCAGCTTAATATAAGGTAGGTCCATTCAAAAGTCTGATGGCAGCAGGGAAGAAGCTGTTCTTGAGTTGATTGGAAACATGATCTCAGACATTTTCCCAACGGGGTGCGTGGGGTCCTTGATTATGTTGGCTGCTTTTCCGAGGCAATGGGAAGTGTAGACGGAGTCAATGGATGGGAGGCTGGTTTGTTCGATGGACTGAGCTATGTTCACGACCCTTTGTAGTTTCTTACAGTCTTGGGCAGAGCAGGAGCCATACCAAGCTGTGATACAACCGGAAAGGATGCTTTCCATGGAGCATCTGTAAAAATTGGTGAGAGGAGGGAAGATTGATTAGAGGTCATTTTTCTGGTTACGACTGCATAGATAATAGCTTAGTGCATTTCAAAGCACTATCAGAGAGGTTTTTACGGAGGGTGATGTGCTCAGACATATCAAACTGCAGACAGGTTTCAAACCCATTTGACTTCTGCCACCAAGGGGAGGTGATGGCCTAGTGGTATTACCAATAGACTATTAATCCAGAAACTCAGCTAATGTTCTGGGGACCCAGGTTCAAATCCCGTCATGGCAAATGGTGGAATTTGAATTCAATAAAAAAAATCTGGAATTAAAATCTACTGAGGACCATGAAACCATTGTCGATTGTCGGAAAAACCCATGTGGTTCACTAATGTCCTTTAGGGAAGGAAGTCTGATGTTTGAAGGATGAGGGTGGATCTAATTGAAACTTACAGGATACTGTGAGGCCTGGATAGAGTGGATGTGGAGAGGATGTTTCCACTAGTAGGAAAAACTAGAACCAGAGGGCACAACCTCAGGCTAAAAGGACGATCCTTTAAAACAGAGATGAGGAGGAATTTCTTCAGCCAGAGAGTGGTGAATCTGTGGAATTCTTTGCCACAGAATGTTGTGGAGGCCAGGTTATTGAGTGTCTTTAAGACAGAGATAGATAGGTTCTTGATTAATAAGGGGATCAGGGGTTATGAGGAAAAGGCAGGAGAATGGGGATGAGAAAAAATATCAGTCATGGTTGAATGGCGGAGCAGATGCGATGGGCCGAGTGGCCTAATTCTGCTCCTATGTCTTATGGTCTTATGGCCTACATGTGACTCCAGAGCCACAGCAACATGAGTAAAAAAAATCCTGTTCCACAGGTACCTCCTCTCTCCTGTCTTGGTGATGATTATTGTCATTACTGGCTCCCCCCCCTCCTCTCATATTTTCAGTGAGTGTGATTAGCCACACTGTAAACATAGTGACTTCCGAGAATGGCACTTCAAGTTTTTAGGTGTTCAGATCACCAACAACCTACCCTGGTCCCTGTATGGTACAGAGAAACATCAACTTAGTGCGAGGGAGGTCCATTCAAAAGTCTGATGGCAGCAGGGAAGAAGCTATTCTTGAGTTGGTTGGTAAATGATCTCAGACTTTAGTACCTTTTTCCCAACGGAAGAAGGTGGAAGAGAGAATGTCCAGGGTGCGTGGGGTCCTTAATTATGCTGGCTGCTTTTCTGAGGCAGCGGGATGTGTAGACAGAGTCAATGGATGGGAACCAGAAAACTGACCTCTAATCAGTCTCCCCAGCTCTCAACAATTTTTACAGATATACCATAAAAAGCATCTTTTCTGGTTGTATCACAGCTTGGTATGGCTCCTGCTCTGACCAAGACTGCAAGGAACTACAAAGGATTGTGAGCATAGCTCAGTCCATCACACAAATAAACTTCCCATCCATTGACTCTGTCTGCATTTCCCAATGCCTCAGAAAAGCAGTTTAAAAGTCGAATGATGACCATGAAACCATTGTCAATTGTCATTAAAAAAACCCCACCTGGTTCACAAATGTTCTTTAGGGATGGAAATCTGCCGCCCTTACCTGGCCTGGTCTACATGTGACTCCAGAACCACAGCAATGTGGGTATGGGTGACTCTTAACTGCCCTCAGGGATGGGCAATAGATGCTGTCCAGCCATGTACCCTAGCTATGACTGTAACGTTACATTTTGCACTCTCTCCTTTCCTTCTCTATGAACGGTATGTTTTGTCTGTATAGCGCGCAAGAAACAATACTTTTCACTGAATACTAATACATATGACGATAATGATAATAAATCAAATCATTTGTTATTTGTCATATATATTAATGATTTGGATGAGAATATAGGGGGCATGGTTAGTAAGTTTGCAGATGACACCAAGATTGGTGGCATGGTGGACAGTGAGGAAGGTTATCTCCAATTGCAACGGGATCTTGATCAATTGGACCAGTGGGCTGATGAATGGCAGGTGGAGTTTAATTTAGACAAATGCGAGGTGATGCATTTTGGTAGATTGAACCAGGGCAGGACTTACTCAGTTAATGGTAGGGCATTGGGGAGAGTTACAGAACAAAGAGATCTAGGGGGACATGTTCATAGCTCCTTGAAAGTGGAGTCACAGGTGGACAGAGTGGTGAAGAAGGCATTCGGCATGCTTGGTTTCATCGGTCAGAACATTGAATACAGGAGTTGGGACGTCTTGTTAAAGTTGTACCAAGACATTGGTAAGGCCACGCTTGGAATACTGTGTGCAATTCTGGTCACCCTATTATAGAAAGGATATTATTAAACTAGAAAGAGTGCAAAAAAGTTTTACTAGGATGCTACTGGGACTTGATGGATTGGGTTATAAGAAGAGGCTGAATAGACTGGGACTTTTTTCTCTGGAGCGTAGGAGGCTGAGGGGTGACCTTATAGAGGTCTATAAAATAATGAGGGGCATAGACAAGGTAGATAGTCAATATCTTTTCCTAAAGGTAGAGGAGTCTAAAACTAGAGGGCACAGGTTTAAGGTGAGAGGGGAGAGATACAAAAGTGTCCAGAGGGACAATTTTTTCACACAGAGGGTGGTGAGTGTTTGGAACAAGCTGCCAGAGGTTGTAGTAGAGGCGGATACAATTTTATCTTTTAAAAAGCATTTAGATAGTTACATGGGTACGATGGGTATAGAGGGATATGGGCCAAATGCGGTCAATTGGGATTAGTTTAGGTGTTTAAAAAAAAAGGGCGGCATGGACAAGTTGGGCCGAAGGGCCTGTTTCCATGCTGTAAACCTCTCTGGCTCTAATCAAATCACTTCTGATGCAGGTACCTCTCGACTTCCCGTCAATCAATGAAACTTTTCTGACAAGTGACCTCTGACTTGACACGATCGTTCTGAAACATTGAGTCAAACTGCTTGATCTGCTGAGTGTTGATACTTTCATTTCAGATTTTCCAGCACCCACAGTATTTTCCTCTTCTTGTTTGTTTAACTGTGGCTGCTGTGTGTGTGTGAGTGTGTGTGAGTGTGTGTGTGAGTGTGTGTGTGTGTGTCTCTGCCCTTTCTCAACATTATGTCACAACGCACAGTGCTCCGTCGGCAGTGAAAAGCAGACCAAGCCTCAGATATCCATCACTAGTTCATTATTGTTACTAAGCAAGTTTCAGGGTAAAAAAAGATAGTAGCAAATCGATCAATATTTGCTCCATGGTTTGCTGCAATGACCCTGAACACCTTGTACATCAAATTAAAGATTTTTTGTCGCTGATGAGATTGGTACAGATAAGCATCGCTTCTCTCACAGCAGACATGTGTTATTGTATCATTCCAATCCAATTCTCAGCAGTGACCTGCCTATTCAGGATGCACATACCCCTCGCAACAATTCTCTCTGAAGTGCTTCGGTTTCAATTTGGGTTGACTGGGGTTGAATACCCGAAGCTTTCTCGTCATGGTACACTGGTAAATGATAAGTCAATTATCTAGTGATCGCTCAAGTCTGAACGGCACAAAGTATAGGCCGATTGAAAAACCACATGCAGAAAACAGAATCCATGACCGGCCTGGCTTTAGGATGCAGGAGGCGGTGGTGTAGTGGTATTGGACTTGTAATCCAGAGACCCAGGGTAATGCTCTGGGGACCCGGGTTCGAATCCCACCACTACAGATGGCTAATTTTGCATTCAAAGTCTGGAATTAAAAGCCTAAAGATGACCATGAAAACATTGTCAATTGTCGTTAAAAAAACCCCACCTGGTTCACAAATGTCCTTTAAGGAAGGAAATCTGCCGCCCTTACCTGGCCTGGCCTACATGTGACTCCAGAACCACAGCAATGTGGGTGACTCTTAACTGTCCTCAGCGATGGGCAATAGATGCTGCCCAGCCAGTGATGCACAAATCCCATGAACAAATTTTAAAAAACAAGCAAAGATGACACCAACTTTACTCATATGGTATTGTCGACAGAGTGTAATGTCAAAAGGCACCTTGTAGGACGATTGTTGTAGAATCATAGAATCCTGCAGTGCAAAGGAGGCCATTCGGCCCATTGAGTCTCCACCGACCACAATCCCACCCAGGCACTATCCCCATAACCCCATGCATTTGCCCTAGTTAGTCCTCTGACACTAAGGGGCAATTTAGCATGGCCAATCCACCTAACCAGCACATCTTTGGATTGTGGAAGGAAACTGGAGCACCTGAAGGAAACCCACGCAGACACGGGGAGAATGTGCAAATTCCACACAGAGAGTGACCCAAGCTGGGAATCGAACCCGAGTCCCTGGCGCTGTGAGACAGCAGTGCTAACCACTGTCCGCCGTGCTGCCCACAGCAACATAGGTAAGGAGATCTTCGGACAGATATATAAGCTTGGACAGGCTTTAAGAAGTGTTTCAAAGGAGGAGCAAGAGGTAGCAGGGCTTGGGAGAGAATTTCAAAGCTTAGGGCCTTGGCTAAGGTACAGTTGCCAATGATCTTTAGACTAATGCTTTATGGAACCTTAGTTCGACTGCAATTGGAATATAGTGTTCAATTCTGGTCGCCACACTACCAGAAGGATGTGGAGGCTTTGGGGAGGGTACAGAAAAGATTTACCAGGATGTTGCCTGGTATGGAGGGCATTAGCAATGAGGAGAGGTTGGAGAAACTTGGTTTGTCCTCACTTGAACGATGGAATTTGAGGGGCGACCTGATAGTAATCTACAAGATTATGAGGGGCATGGACAGAGTGGATAGTCAGAAGCTTTTTCCCAGGGTGGAAGAGTCAATCACTGGGGGGCACAGGTTGAAGGTGCGAGGGGCAAGGTTTAAAGAAGATGTATGAGGCACATTTTTTACACAGAGGGTGGTGGGTGCCTGAAACTCGCTGTCGGAGGAGGCAGTGGAAGCAGGTACGGTAGTGAGTTTTAAGGGGCGTCTTGACAAATACATGAATGGGATGGGAATAGAGGGATATGGTCCCCGGAAGGGTAGAGGGTTTTAGTTAAGTCGGGCAGCATGGTTGGTGCAGGCTTGGAGGGCCGAAGGGCCTGTTCCTTTGCTGTAATTTTCTTTGTTCTTTGTTCTTTGATGGTGTGGTTAAAAGTAAGGATGTGCAAGTGACGTCCAAAGGATTTGAATGTCACAAGCACCACAGACACCAATCCCAGAATTGGAAGAGTACAGAGATCTGGAAAATGTCACAGAGATGGGGAGGACCATAAGAACTCGGAGCAGGAATAGACTATTCAGCCCCTTGAGTCTGCCGGCCATTCAATATGACCACAGCTCGGAGGCTAGTGGGGTTTGGGCTTCATTGCCTGCAAGTTTAATGGGGACAGGGACCCTCACCACTTGGATACGCTCTTGCTATGCCAAAGCCAACAAAACTATAGACAAAGAGTTGTAAAATTGAATTTACAAGATTGTTCTCTCTTGACCAGCATAGAAATAATGAGCCGAATTGTTCCGTTTGTGCTGCATGATGTAGTGAAAGGGGATTTGGGCAGGTCAGGTGCATTGGCTATGCTAAATTCTCCCTCAATGTACCCAAACAGACACCAGAGTGTGGCAACTCGGGGATTTTCACAGTAACCTCATTGCAGTGTTAATGTAAACCTACTTATGACTAACAAATAAATAAACTATGAGTAGGTTGGGTTGGGGAAACAGTACCACCCGCAGTGTGATGTAAAGAGAGTCAGATGGTAACAGACTGAGTGCGGTAGTAGTCTTGCAGATGCCAGCATGGAGGCAGCACCCATGCAGTGAGGTATCCTGGCAATGTTTATAGTTGTGAGTTGTTAATAAGCACTTGCTGTTCAACCATACCAGCCTCCATCTACACCCCTCTGTGAGAGGTCAAATAACCCTTTCAACGTGTTTCTATCAGTCTATCAGGATGAGGACATGAAAGTTCTGGAAAGTTGCTGATCATTGGAGGAAATTTGGCATGTCAGCTATGACTCTCACCAACTTTTACAGATGCACCATAGAAAGCATTTTTTCTGGTTGTATCACAGCTTGGTATGGCTCCCGCTCTGCCCAAGACCCCCGCAAGAAGCTACAAAATGTCGTGAATGTAGCCCAATCCATCACACAAACCAGCCTCCCATCCATTGACTCTGTCTACACTTCCCGCTGCCTCGGAGAAGCAGCCAGCAATACTAAGGACCCCACGCACCACGGACAGTTTCTCTTCCACCTTCTTCCATCGGGACAAAGATACAAAAGCCTGAGGTCACATACCAAGCGACTCAAGACCACCTTCTTCCCTGCTGCCATCAGACTTTTGAATGGACTTACCTCGCATTAAGTTGATCTTTCTCTACACCCTAGCTATGACTGTAACACTACATTTTGCACTCCCTCCTTCCCGTCTCTGTGAACGGTATGCTTTGTCTGCATAGCGCGCAAGAAACAGTACTTTTCACTGTATGCGAATGCATGTGACAATAATAAATCAAATCAAACTTTGGCCGATACTTATTGGGGTTTGGTGAGAGGTGATCTGATTGAAACATTCAGATGAGATCTGGCTGCTGAGAGAGTGTTAGCCCTTGTGGTGGAATCTCGACCGAGGGCACACCGTTTCACAATCAGGGTTTTTCCATTTAAGATGAAAGTGAGAGGGAATCTATTCTCTCAGATGTCCTTTGCTTTTGGAAATCTCTAACCCATGGAGCAGTGGAGGCTGGGTTATTGAATATATTTCAGGCGTAATTAGTCAGGTTTTTGATCTGTAAAGGGCTCAAAGATTATCGGGGGGGACAAGCAGGAAAGTGGGGTTGAGGCTACAATCAGATCAGCCATTTATTTATTGAATGGCGCAACTGATTTCTGCATAGTCTATTCTTGCTCCTGTTCCTTACGTTCGGACTCGATATAATTCTCAGATTTCGGCACATTGGCAACTGTGAAATTCTGCAGGGTTTCATCTGTGGTTTAATTTTCATGGTGTCCTGGAAACTTCCTCAACTATGTTCTCTGAATGAGGGCACCACAGTGGCACAGTGGTTAGCACTGCTGCCTCACAGCGCCAGTGACCCGGCCTCGGGTGACTGTCTGTGTGGAGTTTGCACATCCCCCGCCCCGTGTCTGCGTGGGTTTCTTCCGGGTGCTTCGGTTCCCTCCCTCACTCCAAAGATGTGTGGGTTAAGCGTCAGGGAATTAGCAGGGTAAATACAGGGGGTTATAGGGATAGGGCCTGGATGGGATTGTGGTCGATGGAAACATGATGGGCCGAATGGCCTCCTTCTGCACTATAGGAATTCTATGATTCTCTCTGATCAGCAATGTCCGTAAAGGGGAGCCAGTTGTTAAAGTGAGCGCTGTGTACTTAAAGGGTTTTTTATTCTTTACGAAACGTGGGCATATAAGTGCCTCTTGACAGCACAATTGATGACCCCTTCCATCACCTTACTGATGATCAAGAGCAGACTGATCCTGCTTTTTGTGCACAGGACATACCTGGACAACTTTCCACATTTCTGGGCAGATACCAGTGTTGTGACTGATCTGGAAGAGCTTGGCTAGGGGAGCGGTAAGTTGTGGATCATGGGTTTTCAGTACTATTGCCAGAATATTGTCAGGGCCTATAACTTTTCCAGTGTCCAGTGCCTTCCACCGTTTCGTGGAGTGAATTTAATTGGCCGAAGACTGACATCTGTAATGCTGGGGACCTCGGGGAGATGGGGTGGGAGGAGGGGGGAGGCTGAGGTGGATCATCACTTGGTACTTCTGGCTGAGAATTGTCAACAAAACGAAGGAGATTGTCATCGACTTCAGGCAGCGTAGAGGAGAACATGCCCCTGTCTACATCAACGGGGACCAAATAGAAATGGTCGAGAGCACAACATTGTGGGCCGAAGGGCCTGTTCTGTGCTGTACTGTTCTATGTTCTATGAGAGCTTCAGGTTTTTAGGTGTCCAGATCACTAACAACCTGTCCTGGTCTCCCCTTGCCGACACTATAGTTAAGAAAGCCCACCAACACCTCTACTTTCTCAGAAGACTAAGGAAATTTGGCATGTCAGCTAAGACTGTCACCAACGTTTACAGATGCACCATAGAAGGAAACATTCTGGTTGTACCACAGCTTGGTATGGCTCCTGCTCTGCCCAAGACCGCAAAGAACTACAAAAGGTCATGAATGTAGCCCAATCCATCACGCAAACCAGCCTCCCATCCATTGACTCTACACTTCCCGCTGCCTCGGGCAAAGCAGCCAGCATAATTAAGGACCCCACGCACCCCGGACATTCTCGCTTCCACCTTCTTCCTTCGGGAAAAAGATACAAAAGTCTGAGGTCACGTACCAACTGACTCAAGAACAGCTTCTTCCCTGCTGCCATCAGACTTTTGAATGGACCTACCTTGCACTAAGTTGATCTTTCTCTATATCCTAGCTATGACTGTAACACTACATTCTGCACTCTCTCCTTTCCTTCTCTATGAACAGTATGATTTGTCTGTATAGCATGCAAGAAACAATACTTTTCACCGTATACTAATACATGTGACAATAATAAATTAAATCAAATTAAATCAAAGGATTGTCACAAATGCTTCAGCCTAGTCTTTTGCACTGATGCGCTGGGCTCCTCCATCATTGAGGATGAGGATATGTGTGAAACCTCCTCTACCAGTGAGTTGTCTGATTGTTGATCACCATTCATGACTGGATGCGAGAGGACTGCAGAGCTTACATCTGATCTGTTGGTTGTGGAATTGTTTATTGCTGTCCTTCCTTGCTGCTTACACTCTTGTGCATGCAAGTAGTCTTGTGAAGTAGCTTCACTGAGCTGAGACCTCATTTTTGGGTATGCCCAGTGTTGCTCCTGGCATGCCCTCCTGCATTCTTCAATTGACTCAAGGTTGATCTACTGGCTTGTTGGCAATGGTAGAGTGGGGGATATGCCGGGCCATGAGATTACAGAATGTGGTTGCATGCAATTCTGCCACTGCTGATGACCCATAGCACCTCATGGTTTCCCAGTCTTGAGCAGATACCTACGAAAAGAGATTGGTTGACAAGAATGCAAGAGGGAGGAGCAGGAGTAGACCACATGGCCCATGTGCCTTTCAATACATTGTTGTCCTCCGAACGAGGTCAAGATGGATTATTCACTCGGCACTTCTGGATGAAGATTGCCGCGAATTCTTCAGCCTTGTCTTTTGCACTGATGTGTTGGGCTGCTCCATCATTGAGGATGGGGATATTTGTGGAGCCTCCTCCTCCAGTGAGTTGTTTAATTGTCCAACACCACTCATGCCTGGATGTGGCAGAACTGCAGAACTTAGATCTGAGCCCTTGGTTGTGGGATCACTTAGCTCTGACTATCACATGTTGTTTCAGCTGTTCAGCATGCGAGTAGTCCTGTTCGGTGGCTTCGCCAGGTTGACATCTCATTCTTAGGTGTGCCTGGTGCTGCTGGGTGGCACGGTGGCACAGTGGTTAGCACTGCTGCCTCACAATGCCAGGGACCCGGGTTCAATTCCCGGCTTGGGTCACTGTCTGTGTGGAGACTGCACGTTCTCCCCATGTCTGCATGGGTTTCCTCCGGGTGCTCCGGTTTCCTCCCACAGTCTGAAAGATGTGCTGGTTAGGTGCATTGACCCGAACAGGCACCGGGCTGTGGCGACTAGGGGAATTTTACAGTAACTTCATTGCAGTTTTAATTTCAGCCTTACTTGTGACTAATAAATAAACTTTACTTTCCTGGCATGTCCTTCTGCACTCTTCATTGAACCAGGGCTAATCCCCTGGCTTGTGGTAATGGTAGAATGGAGGATGCCAGACTATGGTGTGACAGATTGTGGTTGGGTACAATTCTGTTGCTGTTGATGGCCCACAGTGCCTCATGGATGCCCAGTGTTGAGTTGCTAGGTCTGTTCAAAATCTATCCCATTTAGCCTGGTGGTAGTGCCACACAGCATGATGGAGGTATCCTCAGTAAGAAGGTGGGACTTCATCCCCACAGGGACTATGTGGTGGTCACTTCTATTGATACAATCATGAATAGATGCATCTGTGGCAGGTGAGGATGAAGTCAAGTGGGTCTTTCCCTCTTGTTGGTTCCCTCACCGCCTGCCGCAGTCCCAGTCTAGCCGTTATGTCCTTTAGGACTCTGCCCGCTCGGTCTGTGGGTATGTTGCCACGTCATTCTTGATGATGGACATGGAAGTCCCCCACCCAGAGCACATTCTATGCCCTCCTCAGTGCTTCATTCAAATGGTGTTAAACATAGATGAATAGTGATTCACCAGATGATGGAGGAGGTAGTAGGGGCGGGGAGAGGGGTGGGCGAGGAGCGTGATTGGGGCATCGGGGGTTTTGGTCAGTCGCTGATAACCAGCAGGAAGCTTCCTTTCCCATGTTTGACCTGATGCTTCATGGTGGAGGGGTCCAGAATCATCGATTAATACTCTCACAGCTGGACCTGTCCTGTGTTTGGTTCATTTCCTGTAAGGCATGACTCTGTGGGTGGTGAGAATGACTATATCAGGCTGTTGCTTGCCTAGTCTGGTGAGACAGTTCTCCCAATTTTGGTGCAAGCCCCCAGACGCTAGTAAGGAGGACTTTCCAAGGTTGACTGGGTTTGCTGTTTTCTTTCCGGTGCCGAGGTGGATAGCGGGTGTTCCATCTGATTTAATTCATTTCCGGAGACTCTGATGATTAGCCATGATCGATGAGCAGACATGATCATAATGAATGGTAGAGAGGGCTCGAAGGGCCGAAAGGCCTCCTCCTGCTCCTGTTTTCTATATTTCCATGTAACGGTTTTGATACAACTGAGTGGCTTGCAAGTTAAGCGTGTTGCTTAGGTTTGCAGTCACATATAGGCCAGACCAGGTAAGGATGGCAGATTTCCTTCATTCGTGAACCAGATGGGTTTTTATGATAATGGCTTCACGGTCACTGTTGCCAAGTCTAGTTTTTTAATTCCAGACTCCTGCATTGAATGTAAATTCCAGCAGCTGCCATGAAGATCCACAAAATCAGCTTCAGTCAGCATTGAGTGTGCATTCTGAGATTAGAGATTAGGAAGGTAAATGCTTAACTTAATCTAAAGATTTCACATTAGGCTGATGGTGTGCTGATTTTAGATATTACTCTTGTCTCAGTGTAGACTGAGAGTAAAGACCCAGATGGTTCCCTGGTGGGAAAGTATCGTTTTGCATTCTGATAAAGATTTAGATTCATAGAATCCCTACAGTTCAGAAGAAGGCCATTTGGCCCATTGAACCTGTACCGACAACCATCCCACTTAGGCCGTATCTCTGTAACCCCACGTATTTACACTGCCAATTTACCTTGATACTAAGGGACAATTTTGCACGGCCAATCAACCTAACCACCATGTCTTTCAGACTGTGGGAGGAAGCCGGAGCACCTGGAGGAAACCCATGCAGACACGGGGAGAACGTGCAAACTCCACACAGTGACCCAAGTCTGTGAGGGGGGGTGAAGGGTGAGAAGGTTTAGAGGGGATTTGAGGAAAAATGTTTTTACCCAGAGGGTAGTGATGGTCTGGAATGCGCTGCCTGGGAGGGTGGTGGAGGCGGGACGCCTCACATCCTTTAAAAAGTACCTGGATGAGTCCTTGGCACGTCATTACATTCAAGGCTACGGGCCAAGTGCTGGCAAGTGGGATTAGGTAGGCAGGTCAGGGCCCTTCATGCGCCGGTGCAGACTTGATGGGCCGAAGGGCCTCTTCTGCACTGTAGTATTCTGTGATTCCGAAGGCTAATTGAGTCTGGGTCCTTGGCGCAGTGAGGCAGCAGTGCTAACCACCGTGCCAGCGCACCGCCCAGAGTGGAGAAACTATTCACTTCAGGCATTGAGGTGTTATAGAATTAGAGGAAGGATGTTCAGCCCATTGTGACTGTGCTGGCCCTCTGAAAGAACTGTCCGAATGGACCTGATCTCTGATGGCTCTGAAAATAATTCTCTTTTAAAGATTTATCTCGTTCCTCCTTGAACGCGGTTGCTGTAACTGCCTCCTCCACCCTCTCAGGCACTGCCTTTGAGATCACAGCAACTCCGAGTTCGAAAAAGAACTGCAATAGGTCAATGTAATCTGTCTCTGGTTCCGAGAAGAAGCCTCTAAGCTGAGCATTCATGGCTCGAGTTACCTCCCCGGCTACAAGTATGTGAGAGTGATTACAGCTCAACATTTCAGATGTGAGAAATGTCACAAGGAAACTGCACTGCTCAGCTGGAACTAATTCAGACACTGCTGCTCGGCTGTGGTCAGATAGATAGTTCTGAGCCTCCAAATCCTGCAGGAAGGATAAGCTCAGTTCCATATTATCCTTTGTCTGTTCAGCACCAGTAATCAAAGTGAAAAGAGGCTGCCTGCTGTATCCCCATAGATATGGCATCGCTTGCGATGTGCAAGTATTTAAACCTTGACCCCTCCCATCCATTGACTCTGTCTACACTTCCAGCTGCCTCAGCAAAGCAGCCAGCATAATTAAGAACCCCACGCACACCGGACATTCTCTCTTCCACCTTCTTCCGTCGGGAAAAAGACACAAAAGTCTGAGGTCACGTACCAACCGTCTCAAGAACAGCTTCTTCCCTGCTGCTGTCAGACTTTTGAACGGACCTAACTCGCATTAAGTTGATCTTTCTCTACACCCTAGCTATGACTGTAACACTACATTCCACAATCTCTCCTTTCCTTCTCTATGAACGGTATGTTATGCCTGTATAGCGCGCAAGAAACAATAGTTTTCACTGTGTGTTAATACATGTGACAATAATAAATCAAATCATATTGAAAGATGGAAAGTCAGTGTTTTTTTCTATTTATTCATTTTACGGGATGTGGGCATCGCTGGCTGGGCCAACATTTATTGCCCATCACTAATTGCCCTCCATTTCAGAGGGCAATTGAGAGTTAACCACATTGCTGTGGCTCTGGAGTCACATGTAGGCCAGACCAGGTAAGGACGGCAGATTTCCTTCCCTGTAGGACATCAGTGAACCAGATGGGTTTTTCCGACAATCGGCAATGGTTTCATGGCCATCATTAGACCTTTTAAACAATGTAGGGCAGGGGTAGCATTCGGAATTTGACCATTAATGGACGGTACATACCAGATATTCACTTTTCCAAATGCAGGCTTGGAGGGCCAAAGGGCCTGTTCCTGTGCTGTAATTTTCTTTGTTCTTTGTTCATTGTCTCCTCCAAGTTTCTCACCATCCTGACTTGGAAGTACATCACTGTTCCTTCACTGTCAGTGGGTCAAAGTCGAGACAAATGAAAACCAGTCAGAGGTACCCCCATGTGGGTGTACCTACACCGCATGGACTGCAGCTGTTCGAGGCAGCTCACCACTAGCTTCCCAACGCAATTAGGGATTTAACTTTTTAAAAATTGATTCATCAGGACATGGGTGTCGCTGGCTAGACTAGCATTTATTGCCCTTGAGAAGTTGGCGTTGAGCTGCCTTCTTGAAACACGGCAGTCCATGTGATGTAGGTACACCCACTATGCTATTAGAGAGGGACTTTGACCCACTGACAGTGAAGGAACAGTGATGTACTTCCAAGTCAGGATGGTGAGAAACTTGGAGGAGACAATGAACAAAGAACAAAGAAAATTACAGCACAGGAACAGGCCCTTTGGCCCTCCAAGCCTGCACCGACCATGCAGCCCGACTTAACTAAAATCCTCTACCCTTCCGGGGACCATATCCCTCTACTCCCATCCTATTCATGGATTTGTCCAGACGTCCCTTAAAAGTTATGACCATATCCGCTTCCACTACCTTCCCCGGCAACGGGTTCCAGGCACCCACCACCCTTTGTGTAAAAAATCTGCCTCATACATCTCCTTTAAACCTTGTCCCTCACACCTTAAACCTATGCTCCCTAGTAATTGACTCTTCCACCCTGGGAAAAAGCTTCTGACTATCCACTCTGTCCATGCCCCTCATAATCTTGTAGACTTCTAACAGGCCGCCCCTCAACCTCCATCGTTCCAGTGAGAACAAACCAAGTTTCTCCAACCTCTCCTCATAGCTAATGCCCTCCATACCAGGCAACATTCTGGCAAATCTTTTCTGTGCCCTCCACATCTTTCTGGTAGTGTGGTGACTAGAATTGAACACTATATTCCTGAGACCTTCAGGTGTTGGTGTTCCCATGTGTCTGTTGCCCTTGTCCTGCTAGATGGGAGAGGCTGTGGGTTTGGAAGGTCCTGCTTAAGGAGCCTTGGTGAGTTCCTGCAGTGCATCTTGTAGATGGTGCACACGGCTGCCACTGTGCATCAGTGGTGGAGGGATTGAATGCTTATGGATGGGAAAAGAGTGCAGGCCGAGCCCATATCCTGATGAATAAATAAGAGATAAGCACAAAGTCAAGAATGGAATATGGGAGCCTGACTGGATAAGATTGATTGTCATTTTGAATTGATGCTGACTTAAATTGAAAACAGGTTAAAATGATCGCAGGATGGTGAGAGGGTTGGAGGAGAACTTCCATCTGGTGGTGTTCCCATCCATCTGTTGCCCTTGTCCTTCGAGAAGGACCAAGGGAAGATTTTTGTCAACCAATGTGGTCTTGATTTTGATGTGAGGAACATAGTCATAGAATCATAGAAACCCTTCAGTGCAGAAGGAGACCAATCGGCCCATCAAGTCTGCACCGGCCCACCATCAGAGCATCCTAATCAGGCCCTATCCCTGTAACCCCACAAATTTACCCTGCTAATCCCCCTAACCCACACATCCTGGGACATTAAGGGGCAATTTAGCATGGCCAATCCACCTAACCTGCACATCTTTGGAGTCTCAGCACACAATTGCTGTTCCAGCAATTCCAGGAAGTCCAGCTTCCTGGGTAAGTATTGTGGTGGATTAGGGATCTCAATCCTTTTTTGATGAGGTTATGATGTTCCTTGAAGCTCCTAGGCACAGACTTGATTTGATCGCATTTTCCCTGCAGCTGTTAGGCTCCAGGTAGGACAGCGAGTCAGGCAACCATCTTCAGTATTAGTGCTGGTTCGGGCTCAGGAAAGTAGTCAAAATAATAAAACCACCAGGCACAGCACGAAACTTGTGGCACCTTTTAAATCAACTCTCCAGATCACTTCATACCTTTCACCAATGGGGTCACTAGCTGCTCAATGACACATTAATAATCTTTGTCAACTTTTCCCCATTATAAACCTCAACATCTGTATTTTTTTTCCCACTTCTTTCTTCCATGCAGAAGCAAGCTCTGCAAAGATGACGCATTATAATGCCTACTCAACGGCAATGAAAAGTGGGCCAGTTACATCTGTAGATCTGGTCCAATGATCCCTTGTACTCTAAATCCAATTTCACCTAGACTTAGACTTGATCTTGAGTAACAATGCAATTCCACTTTGCTTTTTCTGGATGGCTAAGCTAACAGTTGCCTGATGGCTTCCATCTGCTTATCTCTCTCACGATTTTGTAATGACCTTCCTCACCCAGATCTATCTTGCGGTCTTGTTAAGGATTTATAGTTGCGCCTCTGTCTTACGATCTTGTAATGATCTTCCTCACCCTCATCTATGTGAAGATGTTGTAATGACCTTTCCCATTCAGATTTATCTCATGATGTGATGACTTTCTCCCTCCACACCTATCTTACCATCTCATAAAGGCCTTACTCTTTCACATTTATCTTGCGATAGCCTTCCCCCTGAGTACATATTCATATAAGACAGATAGTGCGGATGTTTTTATTCCTCAATGATTTAAACATTATATCTGAATCATGTATTCTGTGGTATAGAAGGAATGTAACTTATTAGATTTTAATTTCATGCTTGAATCTGATGTTCATTTATTTGCAAATGAAATACAAAAGCTGATTACTGAAGCCCTGTTAACATTAATAAGTTACTTGCGTATACAGGCATTTAAGGTTCAGAACTTTTTGTGATTTGTACCTACCACGTGACTACAAGAAAGGAACAACCTGTTCGGAATATATCTTTACCTTTCAAAAAAGCTGTTTCAAACTGAGAGCTCGTAATTTTCAAAATGTCTCCTCCTGTTTGGCGGAACACAGAGTCAGGGTTGCACGAAGTCCGAAGCAAAATTAATCAAGTGAACCAAATCTTCAAAATACTGCCTGAGGGATTTTAAGAGTGAGAAATGAGGATGTCTAGGTGCGCAAATGACCAAAAGCTAGAGCTTGGGTAGAACAACTAATGAAAAAGACTCATGAAATATTGGCCTTTACCTCAAAGGAACTGGAATAAAGAAAGTGATTCTACAGTCGCACATCGTCTGGACTGAGCTTTCTGTAAGTTGAATGTTTGTGAGTGAAGAAACTCTCAGCAACTTTTACAGATGCGCCATAGAAAGCATTCTTTCTGGTTGCATCATAGCTTGGTATGGCTCCTGCTCTATCCAAGACCGCAAGAAACTGGTCTTGAACGTAGTTTTGTAAGAGGGAGGTCGTGCCTTACAAATTTGGTGGAGTTTTTTGAGGAAGTGACAAAAACGGTTGATGAAGGAAGGGCCGTGGATGTCGTCTATATGGATTTCAGTAAGGCATTTGACAAAGTCCCACATGGCAGGTTGGTTAAGAAGGTTAAGGCTCATGGGATACAAGGAGAAGTGGCTAGATGGGTGGAGAACTGGCTTGGCCATAGGAGACAGAGGGTAGTGGTCGAAGGGTCTTTTTCCGGCTGGAGGTCTGTGACCAGTGGTGTTCCGCAGGGCTCTGTACTAGGACCTCTGCTATTTGTGATATATATAAATGATTTGGAAGAAGGTGTAACTGGTGTAATCAGCAAGTTTGCGGATGACACGAAGATGGCTGGAATTGCGGATAGCGAAGAGCATTGTCGGGCAATACAGCAGGATATAGATAGGCTGGAAAATTGGGCGGAGAGGTGGCAGATGGAGTTTAATCCGGATAAATGCGAAGTGATGCATTTTGGAAGAAATAATGTAGGGAGGAGTTATACAATAAATGGCAGAGTCATCAGGAGTATAGAAACACAGAGGGACCTAGGTGTGCAAGTCCACAAATCCTTGAAGGTGGCAACACAGATGGAGAAGGTGGTGAAGAAGGCATATGGTATGCTTGCCTTTATAGGATGGGGTATAGAGTATAAAAGCTGGAGTCTGATGATGCAGCTGTATAGAACGCTGGTTAGGCCACATCTGGAGTACTGCGTCCAGTTCTGGTCGCCGCACTACCAGAAGGACGTGGAGGCATTGGAGAGAGTGCAGAGAAGGTTTACCAGGATGTTGCCTGGTATGGAGGGTCTTAGCTATGAGGAGAGATTGGGTAGACTGGGGTTGTTCTCCTTGGAAAGACGGAGAATGAGGGGAGATCTAATAGAGGTATACAAGATTATGAAGGGTATAGATAGGGTGAACAGTGGGAAGCTTTTTCCCAGATCGGAGGTGATGATCACGAGGGGTCTCGGGCTCAAGCTGAGAGGGGCGAAGTATAACTCAGACATCAGAGGGACGTTTTTTACACAGAGGGTGGTGGGGGCCTGGAATGCGCTGCCAAGTAGGGTGGTGGAGGCAGGCACGCTGACATCGTTTAAGACTTACCTGGATAGTCACATGAGCAGCCTGGGAATGGAGGGATACAAACGATTGGTCTAGTTGGACCAAGGAGCGGCACAGGCTTGGAGGGCCGAAGGGCCTGTTTCCTGTGCTGTACTGTTCTTTGTTCTTTGTTCTTTGTAGCCCAGTCCATCACTCAAACCAGCCTCCCAACCATTGACACTGTCTACACTTCCTGCTGCCTCGGGAAAGCAGCCAGCATAATTAAGGACCACACGCATCCCGGATGTACTCTCTTCCACCTTCTTCCGTTGGGAAAAAGAAACAGAAGCCTGAGGTCACGTACCAACCGACTTAAGAACAGCTTCTTCTCTGCTGCCACCAGACTTTTGAATGGACCTACCTTGCATTAAGCTGATCTTTCTCTACACCCTAACTATAACTGTAACACTACATTCTGCACTCTCTCCTTCTCTGTGAATGGTATGCTTTGTCTGTATAGCGTGCAAGAACCAATACTTTTCACTATATACCAATACATGTGACAATAATAAATCAAATCAAATCAAATGTAAACGTTGTACTGGGCACCATGCTACCTCAAGAACCTTAAAGCATGCAAGAGGTCAGTGTAAGAGACAGTAACTTAGTGAAATGGTTATTAGAAGACTCCATTTGCCCTGTCTGACCTGCGACAGACACTAAGTTTCTACCTGCATGGAGTAATGCAAGTGGCAAATGCATACCTGGCAATCTCCCTCCACTGGCCCCAGCACTGCAATCATTGGGACTGAACCATGGTGAAGAGATAAAGATATATATCAGTTTTAATTAAATGATAGAATAGGCTGAATGGGCAACTCCTGTTCCTACGTTCCAATTTACTACTTGCTGAAGTTCAACCCAACGAGTGACAAACACTCTCAGGTATCTCACGCTAATGGTCTTTCTCCAGTGTGTGTTAGTTGAGCAGGTGCCAAGTCAGGAAGGGATAGAATCCCTACAGTGCAGAAAGAGGCCATCCGGCCCATCGAGTCTTCACCGACTCCCCGAAACAGCATCCCACCCAGGCCTTCCCTTCCATCCTACCCCCATAACCCTGCACATTTACACGGCTAATCCCCCTCACCAACAAATTTTGGGGCACTAATGGGCAAATTAGCACGGCCAATCCACCTAACTTGTACACCTCTGGCATGTGGGAGGAAACCGGAGCACCCAGAGGAAACCCATGCAGACACGGGGAGAACGTGCAGACTCCACACACAGTCACCCATCTAACCCGGGTCCCTCGTGCTTTGAGGCAGCAGCGCTAACCACTGTGCCACCGTGCTGCCATTGACAGTGTGGATGTGGAGAGGATGGAAGTAGCTATCCTAAATCCCACAAATGACTCAGGGTTACTTTCTCATCCCTCCCTTTATCTTATTTTAAAAATGCACCAGGCAAATCATTAGAGAAGTATAATTGACTGAATAGTTTGTTGCAGTGTCCCTTTGGGCTTTGATTCTTAATTCCCTCCAGAAGGGCTGAAATCGAGACTGTACCTACATCTTAAGCACCAAAGTCAAATACTCAGAAAATCTGTGTACCTTGAGAATTCAGTGAATCGTGTTTCTTTTACGTGAGACCAATGCTTAACGAAGACTGGAAACTTCACCAGAAATTTCAAAGATAACTATGAATATATTCCTAAATGTAGGATTAGTCAAATGATTACTATTCAATATGCACTGATTACGATCAAGTCAATCATTGCCTAGTAATAAGATTAAAGGTCCCAAGTCGATTTGAATCAAATTCATGTACAGTTCTTACGTTAAACACAGTGCGGAGTCTGCACATTCTCCCCGTGTCTGCATGGGTTTCCTCCGGGTGCTCCGGTTTCCTTCCACAGTCCGAAAGATGTGCTGGTTGGGGGCATTGGTCATGCTAAATTCTCCCTCTTTGTACCTGAACAGACGTCAGAGTGTGGTGACTAGGGGATGTTCACAGTAACTTCACTGCAGTGTTAATGTAAGACTACTTGTGACATTCATAAACTTAAACTTAACTTTCACAAAAGCAAAATATTGCAGGTGGGAGGAAACCGGAGCACCCGGAAGAAACCCATGCAGACACGGGGAGAACGTGCAAACTCCACACAGACAGTCACCCATCAAACCCGGGTCCCTCGTGCTTTGAGGCAGCAGCGCTAACCACTGTGCCACCGTGCTGCCATTGACAGTGTGGATGTGGAGAGGATGGAAGTAGCTATCCTAAATCCCACAAATGGCTCAGGATTACTTTCTCATCCCTCCTTTTATCTTATTTTAAAAATGCTCCAGGCAAATCATTAGAGAAGTATAATTGACTGAATAGTTTGTTGCAGTGTCCCTTCGGGCTTTGATTCTTAATTCCCTCCAGAAGAGATATGAAATAAAAACAGAACATGTTGGATATACTCAGTAAGTTGGGCAGCATCTGCGGAGAGAGATACACAGCTACGTTTCAGGCCAATGAACTTCCGTCAAAATCTACTAATAATAAACATAATTTGAGTTTCATTGTGACCTGAGATTGAATGAGAAATAAACCAAGTATATTAAGGTTTACAAAGGTTCACTTTCAGCTTCCGGAATAGTTTGGTTGAAGAAATGGCAGATGGAATTTAACCTGGACAAATGCGAGGTGATGCATTTTGGTAGATCCAGTTCAGGTGGGAGCTATAAAATAAATGGTATAACCATCAGGAGAATAGACACACAGAGAGATCTGGGAGTACAGGTCCACAGATCCTTAAAAGTGGCAGCACAGGTGGAAAAGGTGGTGAAGAAAGCATATGGCACGATTGCCTTCATCTGATGGGGCATCGAGTATAAAAGTTGGCAAATTATATTTCAGTTATATAAAACGTTGGTTTGGCCACATTTGGAATACTGTGTCCAATTCTGGTCGCCACACTACCAGAAGGATGTGGAGGCTTTGGAGGGAGTACAGAAAAGGTTTACCAGGATGTTGCCTGCTATGGAGGGTATTAGTTATGAGGGGAAATTGAATAAACTGGGATTGTTCTCCCTGGAAAGACGGAGGCTGAGGGGCGACCTGATAGAAGTTTATAAAATTATGAGAGGTATAGATAGGGTGAACAGTTGGAAGCTTTTTCCCAGGGCAGAAATGACAATTACAAGGGGGGACAAGTTCAAGGTAAGGGGGGAAAGGTTCAGTGGAGGTGTGCGGGGGAAGTTTTTTACACCGAGGGTGGTGGGGGCCTGGAATGCACTGCCAAGTGAGGTGGTTGAGGCAGATACATTAGCGACATTTAAGACTTATCTGGATAGACACATGAAGAGGTGGGGAATAGAGGGATACAGGCGGTTGGTCTAGATAGGACAACGTAATTGGCGCAGGCTTGGTGGGTTGAAGGGCCTGTTCCTGTGCTGTACTGCTCTTTGTTCTTTGTTCAATAAATTCCTCCAATTTAAATATTACATTCTATCGAATCGCTGTGGGCCGCCCAGTGGCACAGTGGTTAGCACCGCTGCCTCATAGCTCCAGCGACCTGGTTCGATTCCCGGCTTGGGTCACTGTCTGTGTGGAGTTTTTGCACGTTCTCCCCGTGTCTGCGTGGGTCCCCTCTGGGTGCTCTGGTTTCCTCCCACACCCCAAAGATGTGCGGGTTGATTGGCCATGGTAAATTGCACCTTAGTGTCCCGGGATGCGTAGGTTAGAGGGATTAGCGGGGTAAACATGTGAGGTTACGGGGATAAGGCCTGGGTGGGATTGCTGTCGGTGCAGACCTGATGGTCCGAATGGCCTCCTTCTGCACTGTAGGGTTTCTAATCTATGATCTGAAAGGCTAATGTCTATCCCGAAGTTATCTGTTTATCTGGTGCAACAGCCGATACTGTTAGTTAAGGAATAGCCTCCAAATGTTTGTACTGAAATTGTTACAAATCCAATATAGCCACTCGGGTTAGAACAGAGGATTGGGATGAAAATTGGGCAAATTTTATGAGGGCAGACAATCCATTTCAATGGGTTACCCCTGCCCTTTGTGCAGGTAGGTTGAACATTGGCCCTGTTAAGACTTATTGAAGAAGAATGTCTTTCAATCCTCATACACTATGATTGCAGCTGTTATAAACATCGATACAGTACAATGTGTAAGAGTGCAAACTCCTTCTAAGCCTGGAAATGGTTTCTGAGTCACTAGCATCTTATTGGATTGCGGGGCTGATGCACCATCAATCGAGCAAAGACTAGTTTGTATGCAAGAACAAATAGGCTTTTATTAGCAAAAGACTTGGAGCACACCCATGCCGATGAACTGGTCCAGACTGAGGCAGGGGGGTGGGGAGCAGTCGCCTTTATACCTGGACCAGGGGGGGAGGAGTCTCGGGTAGGGCCAGTAGGGATGTGTCCAAGCATGTCACATATGCAGGTAATAAGCTAACAGTGGTTTACCACAGGGCCTTTCACTGCAGTTGCCAGAACCAGAATAAGACCTTTCCCCATGCAGTATATCGATCCATCTCTCGACATCGAACAACATCCTGATTGTAGTAAAGTTCAAAACTAGCTGACTGAAGTAAAAACTTAACAGTTCCTACAGAAAAAAAAAGTACTGTTGCAAACTTAAAACCCAAGTCCAGGTCAGTTGTGAAGATTTGGACGAGTAAAGCAGCCCAGCTACATTGAGGCACTTCACTCACTACATCTTACCCAGTCAAATATACTGTCTGCAGAGCTTTAATCCAAAGTTCGGCGGCACGGTGGCGCAGTGGTTAGCACTGCTGCCTCACAGCGCCAGGGACCCAGGGTTCGATTCCCAGCTTGGGTCACTGTCTGTGTGGAGTTTGCACGTTCTCCCCGTGTCTGCGTGGGTTTCCTCCGGGTGCTCCGGTTTCCTCCCACACTCCAAAGATGTGCGGGTTACGTTGGTTGGCCATGATAAGTTGCCCCTTAGTGTCAGGGGAACTAAGAGGGTAAATATGTGGGGTTATGGGATAGGACCTGGGTGGAATTGTTGTCGGTTAAGGCTTGATGAGCCGAATGGCCTCCTTCTGCAATGCAGTTTCTATAATCTTTCAGCCAGCTCTTTACTCACCTCTGAGTTAGCTACAATTCCAATTGCCAAGTGATGTGAGGCTGCTTTTGTTGGGGATCTTGCAAAGCTTTCAGCAAGTTTAGCCATGATGGGCAGCAATTTCCTCTGGGGTTGTGGATTGGTGTGCGGTTCGGGGGCTGTGCATCTTCTGAGGAAAGTTTGTGCCAATCAAACACTGAAGTTAAAAAAAACAGAAAATGCTGGAGAAAGTCAGCAGGTCTAACTGTGAAGAGAGAATGGAGCCAATAATAGGGTCATCGAAAGGTCACCCAGATCCAAAACGTCGGCTCTATTCTCTCTCCATAGATCCTGCTGAGTTTCTCCCGCATTTTCTGTTTTTGTTTCAGATTCCAACACCCACAGTATTTTGCCTTTATCTCACTGAAGTTGCAGCTGCCAATCAGAAGAACATCCCAAGGAAGTTCTTTCTCTGCTGCCTTGTAACTTTCTCCAAGATTCAATCAAGATATATTTTCCTTAAGTTAAGGATCTGCTTTTTGAAACCCAGTTGGCTGGGATGTTGTCATTTTCCCTTCATTTACAGCTTAAAGATGATGTGGAGATGCCGGCGTTGGACTGGGGTTGGCACTATAAGTAGTCTTACAACACCAGGCTAAAGTCCAACAGGTTTATTTGGTAGCACGAACTTTCGGAGCTGATGAGACTTCTTATTGAGCTTAAACATGGTTTTTCAATAGTTCAATATCAGAGGTAAATTGAATAGGCAGTTGAATCGGAAACATTTTCAGGGGCTCGCAACAAGAAGCAGCAGAAATGGAATTAACTGGACAGTTCTTTAAAAGAGTTAACATAGAATCGCTACAGTGCAGAAGGCCAATCGGCCCATCGAGTCTGCACCAACCACAATCCCACCTTGGCCCCACCCCCTCAACCCCACACATTTACCCTACTAATATCCCCGACATCCCCCTAACATTAAGGAGCAATTTAACATGACCAATAAACCTAACCCACACATTTTTGGATTGGGAGGAAGCCGGAGCACCCGGAGGAAACCCATGCAGACACGGGGAGAATGTGCAAACTCCACACAGACAGTGACCCGAGCTGGAAATTGAACCCGGGTCCCTGGTGCTGCGAGGCAGCAGTGCTAACCACTGTGCTACCATGCCGCTCACATGGGTACAATGAACGAAATGACTTCCTGCCAAGTTGTATGGTTTTTGGGATTGTTGCATAGAACTATGCTGAATATACAACACCATTCGGCCCAGCTAGTCTCACCTATCTCCTCTCATTCTCTCTCCTTCATCTCATCCTTTCAGCATATCTTTCTATTCCTGTTTGCCTCATATGCACGGTTTGCTGATCATACCAAGATACGTAGGAAGGTAAGCTGTGGGGAGGACACATGGAGCTCAAAAAGATATAACCAGAGTAATTGAGTGGGGAATAAGATGGCAGATGGATTATAATGTAAAGAAGTGTGAAGTTATTCACTTTGGTCATAAGGATGGAAAGGTGGGAATTTTTTTAAAAGGTGAGAAACTTTTAAGTGTCGATGTTCAAAGAGACTTGGGTGTGCTGGTACAACGAACGGGCGGCATGATGGCACAGTGGTTAGCACTGCTGTCTCACAGCTCCAGGGTCACTGTCTGCATGGAGTCTGCACGTTCTCCCCGTGTCTGCGTGGGTTTCCTCCGGGTGCTCCGGTTTCCTCCCACAGTTCAAAGATGTGTGGGTTAGGTGGATTGGCCATGCTAAATTGCCCTTAGTGTCCTGGAATGTGTAGGTTAGAGGGATTAGTGGGGTAAATATATGAGGTAATGGGGACAGGGCCTGGGCTGGGATTGTTGTCAGTGCTGAATCAGTGGGCTGAATGGCCTCCTTCTGCAGTGTAAGGTTTCTATGATTCTATGATTCTGTGAACACAGGAACTTAGCTTGCCGATGCAGGAGGCAATTGGGAAGGCAAATGATATGTTGTAAGGGGAATAAAGAAGTCTTGTTCCAATTCTACAGGGTTTGGGTGAGGCCACATCTGGAATACTGTGTGTTGTTTTGGTCTCCAGGTTTAACAAAGATTATATTTGTATTGGAAGGGGTACAGTGAATTGGTCTCTGGGATGAGGGAATGGTCCTATGATGAGAGACTGAGACTGGTCTTATCTTCTCTGGAGTTTCGAAAAATGAGAGACTATTTCACTGAAACATGCAAGATTCTGATAGGGCTAGAGGGGGTAGAAACTGAGATTGTTTCTGCTGGTCGGGGAAACTAAAACATGGGGGCTCAGGATAAGAGACTGACATTCGAGGCTGATATGTGGAAACGTTACATCACTCATTGGATTGTGAATTTTTGGGATTCTTTACCGTGGAGGGTTGTGGATGCTCCATTGTTAAAGACATTTAAGATGAGGATAGACAGATCTTTAGTTTTGTATGGAATTAAGGCATACAGAGAGTGGGCAGGAAAGCACCCAAGACTAGCCATAACCATATTGAGCAGGCACGTGGGCCATGTGGTGTACTCCTGCTTCTAATTCTTGTATTCTTGTGACCAACCAATCTCTTATTGAAACTATCAACTCAACACTGGGCATCCATAAAGCACTGTGGACCATCAGCACACAAGCATGATCTGTAACCCCATGGCCCAGAATATTCCTCACTCTGCCATTGCCAACCCATGAAGAGTGCAAGTGGGCATGTCAGGGGCAACACCAGGCATACCTAAAAATGAGCTGTCAATTTGGTGAAGTTACAACACAGGACTACTATGGGGAGATACGCTGAGTGGTTTTATTGCTAGACTATTAATCCAAACACTCAGCTAATGTTCTGGGGATTTGGGTTTGAATCCCACCACGGCAGCTGGTGGAATTTGAATTCAATAAAAAGTAATTTGCTTTTATCTATCATGTAGCAATTGCTCAGCAATAATCTGCTCACTCATGCTCAGTTTGGGTTCCGCTAGGGTTCCTAACCTCACTACAGCCTTAGTTCAAACATGGATAAAAGATCTGAAAGCTAGAGGTGAGGTGAGATTGGCTAACTAATCATGTTAGAATTTCATAAGCTGCTGTGAGATCCCCTTTCACTCTTCCAAACTCCAGTGAATATACTCCAGGCGTGGCCTCACTAATGTCCTGTACAATTGCAGAAAAACATTCTTTTCCCTATACTTAAATCCTCTCGCTATGAAGGCCAACATCCCATTCCATGCATTTGCCACCCTCTGCGAGACGTAGTTCCTCCTCATCTCAGTGTGAAATCTAAAATTTAATTGAAGGACAGCAGATTTCCTTCCCTAAAGGACATTTTGTATTTATTCATTCGTGGGACATGGGCGTTGTTGGCTGGCCAGCATTTATTGCCCATCCCTAGTTGCCTGAGGGCAGGTAAGAGTCAACAACATTGGTGTGGCTCTGGACTCACATGTTGGCCAGACCAAGTAAGGACGGCAGATTCCCTTCCCTAAAGGACATTAGTGAACCAGATGGATTTTTCCAACAATCGACAATGGTTTCATGGTCATCAGTCGATATTTTTTATTGAATTCAAATTCCACCATCTGCCGTGGCGGGATTCGAACTCGGGTCTCCAGAACATTAGCTGAGTTTCTAGATTAATAGTCTCGCGCTAATACCACGAGGGTGGTCACCTCTCTGAATTAATGAACCAGATGGGTTTTTATGACAATCCACAATGGTTTCATAATCATCATTAGACTTTTAATTCCAGATTCTGGGCGAAGCAGAAAGAGCAAGGGGATTGGGACCGATTGGGACAAGTTCTTTCAGAGCACCAACACCGTCTCGATGGCCCAAATGGCCTCCTCCTGGGCTCTGTGCTTCAAAATCCCTTCTGCAATGAAAGCCCAAGTAAATTAGATTCAGTGGACAGATCCATCACCTATTCATCTCAGTCCTCACACGTTTTCTTCAAGATCTGCGCTGGCTCTTCCTCGTAGCTAGCCTCTGCACCTTTTCTTTAGTGAAATATTAATTGAATCATGTTAAAACCATTCAAACATTCTCCCCGATACAGATGTTAGTCTAACCAGTGGAAATGTGAAATCAATCAAGCTTTAAATGGGCAACAAGGTCAACAGAAGATGCTCCTGTATTATCTCTTTCAAAGTGAAAGCATCTTGAGGGAGTTGAATTGAAGGCTGCTAACACTTAATAGGTTAGTCAGGGGACAGCGCAGTGCCAGGATCAATAGCGTAAATCCTGTAATGTTGTTCTATTAAGAATAGAATGAAGTTTTTATACTCCGGCACGATATACCAATCGAGTTGGGGAATAGTGACTGTTACATTTCACCTTTTGAATCTTATTTTAGTTTTGTTCTTCCCAACTTATTCAGCTTCTTAAAAACAAAGCTTGCTTTTTTATGACACCTTACGTTAAGATTTCTCCCGGGAATCTCACACAGAAGGTTTCCGTTATTCCCGATTTGATTTGATTTATTATTGTCACATGTATTAGTATACAGTGAAAAGTACTGTTTTTTGTGCGCTTATAAAGACAAAGCATACCATTCATAGAGTAAATAGGGGAGAAGGAAAGAAGAGTGCAGAATGTAGTGTTACAGTCATAGCTAGGGTGTAGAGAAAGATCAACTTAATACAAGATAGGTCCATTCAAAAGTCTGATTGCAGCAGGGAAGAAGCTGTTCTTGAGTCGGTTGGTACGTGACCTCAGACTTTTGTATCGTTTTCCCAACGGGAGAAGGTGGAAGAAGATATATCTGGGGTGCATGGGATCCTTGATTATGCTGGCTGCTTTTCCGAGGCAACAGGAAGTGTTTGTCTCAAAACTCAGTGGAATCATTCAATTTTGGACTGCAGTGGCCCCATGACTTGCCTGGGCTTGAAAAATCTCACCAACTGTCCTGGAGACAATACACATCTCTTTAACCTGTGCTTAACCCTCGCTCCACTCACATTGTCTGTACCTTTAAGACTTGATTACCTGTAAGGACTCACATTCCAACCATTATCTTGTAAATTGAGTTTGTGTCTTTATATGCCCTGTTTGTGAACACAACTTCCACTCACCTGAAGAAGAAGCAGCGCTCCGAAAGCTTGTGACTTGTGCTACCAAATAAACCTGTTGGACTTTAACCTGGTGTTGTGAGGCTTCTTACTGTGCTTATCCCAGTCCAACGCCAGCATCTCCACATTAAGCCTAGCTCCGCCCAGTTATACGACCCTACCTGTAAACCAACCTAATCAGACCCTACTCTACAAAACCCCAGAAAATCTCAAAAGTAGCCACTGTGCATTAGTCCAGAGATAAAAAATATCGTAGCAATTAAAATCAATTATGCTGTTGCAGTAACCGTAGAGGATGCCAGTCTGAGACAAAACAGCATCGATAATAACTATAGCAGATCCTGCACAAGAAACGTGACTGAATAAAATTTCTTAAAGGTACAATAATATGACAGGAGGGAGGAAGACGGAGGATGAGGGGAGACTTAATAGAGGTGTATAAAATTATGAAAGGCATAGATAGGGTGAACGGTGGGAAGCTTTTCCCCGGGTCGGTGGTGACGTTCACGAGGGGTCATAGGTTCAAGGTGAAGGGGGGGAGGTTTAACACAGATATCAGAAGGACATATTTTACACAGAGGGTCGTGGGGGCCTGGAATGTGTTGCCGGGCAAGGTGGTGGAGGCGGACACACTGGGAACGTTTAAGACTTATCTAGACAGCTATATGAATGGAGTGGGAATGGAGGGATACAAAAGAGTGGTCTAGTTTGGACCAGGGAGCGGCGCGGGCTAATTATTCTTTGTTTCTCGTTTCAAGGCTTCATTCTATGATCATCTTGCTGGTGCCAGTACAGAGCGAGACTGCGGATAGTTGGGAACCTGTCTTGGGGGCAGGGAATTCAGATGGTGTTCGTAAAGCAGAAGTGGAAATGAATAGGGTTGGGAAGCATTTTCTGATCAGGGCCAGTGTGATCTCCTGGACTCGTTTCGATCGCCACAAGGGGTCGGAGAGGAATTTCCCAGATTCTTTTTTTTCCCCATATTGGCCCTGGGGTTTTCACTCTGGGTTTTCGCCTCTCCCTGGAGATCACATGGTCTGGAATGGGGGGGTGGGGGTGAGTTAATAGGTTGTGATGAACAAAGCATCGTAGCTGTGAGGGACAGCTCGGTGGATAGGATATTAGGATGTAGATAGGCTGGAAAATTGGGCGGGGATCCTGGATTCAGGATTCAATCCTGGACCGGGGAGCGGTGCGGGCTTGGAGGGCCGAAGGGCCTGTTCCTGTGCTGTATTGTTCTTTGTTCTTTGAAGTTTTCAGAAATACTGATCGTAAATATTCGTTATTCAGAATCGATAGTTTTATTTATTAGTCACAAGTAAGACTCATATTAACACTGCAATGATGTTACTGTGAAATTCCCCTAGTCGCCACAGTCCAGCGCCTGTTCGGGTTAATGCACCTAACCAGCACATCTTTCAGACTGTGGGAGGAAATCGGAGTACCTGGAGGAAACCCACGCAGACACGGGGAGAACGTGCAAACTCCACACAGACAGTGACCCAAGCCGGGAATCGAACCCGGGTCCCTGGCGCTGTGAGGCAGCAGTGCTAACCATTGTGCCACCGTGCCGCCCCTTTATGTGAACATCAATGAGAAGCAACACTGAAGAATAGAAGGAGGAGTAGGCCAACAATCCATCAAACTTGTCCCATCATTCAATACGGACATGGTTGATGTATATCGGCCTGGATTCCTTTCCTGTGCAGTTTCCCCATTGCCCTCTATTCTTCAATCTATCAAATATTTAACCACTTCCACCTTAAATACTTCCAATGATCCAGTCTCCACCACCGTCTGGAGCAGAGAATTCCAGAGATTCACCACCTTCTGCGAGAAGAAATTTCGGCGCACCTCAGTTTTAAATGACTGGCCCTTTATCTTGTAGCTCTGTCCCCTTGTTCAAGACTCTTCCACTAGTGAAAACATCTCACCATCTACCCTGTCAAACCCCCTCAGGATCTTATATGTTTGAATAAGAAATCATAGAAATCATAGAAACCCTACAGTGCAGAAGGAGGCCATTCGGCCCATCGAGTCTGCACCGACCACAATCCCACCCAGGCCCTACCCCCACATATTTACCCGCTAATCCCTCTAACTACACATCTCAGGGACAATTTTTAACCTGGCCAATCAACCTAACCCGCACATCTTTGGACTGTGGGAGGAAACCGGAGCACCCGGAGGAAACCCACGCAGACACGAGGAGAATGTGCAAACTCCACACAGACAGTGACCCGAGCCGGGAATCGAACCCGGGACCCTGGAGCTGTGAAGCAGCAGTGCTAACCACTGTGCTACCGTGCCGCCCCATAAGGTCACCCCTCACTCTTTCTAAATACCAAAGAATATAGACCCAAGCTATTTAGTCTCTCTTGATAGGACAACCCTCTCATCCCAGAAATTAGCCTGGTGAATCTCCTATGGGCTGCCTCCAATGTTACTATTTAGGTAAGGGGACCTAACTGAGAAGCCCTTAAAACAACCTGGTGCTTTAATGCTTGTGATGGTATATACATGTCAATGCCTTTGTTGCAACGTGACCGTGGCTGCCCCATTGGCCTTTCTCAGTAATGCTTCAGTGCAATCCCCAAAATTTATATCACAAACCCAGCATCGTTCAGTATGTTAAATGTGGCATTAGTTACTTGGCAACTTATAGGATTGTGCTGAAGTTGCAAAGCCTTTTCATGATAAGAAATGTAGAAAGATTAGGAACAGAGCAATATATACACAAAGCAGGAGACTATTCGGCCCATCAGACCTGCGCCAGATAGAACATAGAACATAGAACAGTACAGTACAGAACAGGCCCTTCGGCCCATGATGTTGTGCCGAGCTTTATCTGATAAAGAGCTATGCAGTCTCATCTCACCTTCCAACAGTTAGTCCCCAAATGTGTACAGAAACAGTCCCGCCTGTCGCAGGGTTCGTTGTGGGTGGGACAGATAATTTGATGGACCGGTGCAACGTCTATTGACCTCAGGTGAGATTTTCCAGTCCCAGGGCAGGTGGGGCCAGAAAATCCTACCCACAAACAGGGGACAGCCATAGTTTTAGTGTGGTGCTGTACTACTGAACCAATCTCTCTCAGGCCACCTTTTATCTTTGGACCCAAGTCCAAGTTAGCAGACCCTGCAGCTCCATGAGTTTCCAGCAACTCGGAGAGAATTGTAACAGAAGGAAGAGGAGCAGAAGTAGGCAATTTGGCCATCGACCTCACTCCACTGTTCAATCTGACTGTGGCCATAACCCCACTTTCCTGCCTCCCTCCATAAACACTGACTCCATTGTGGATCAAAAATCTGTCATAGAGTCATAGGGATATACAGCACAGAAACAGGCCCTTCAGCCCAACTCGTCCATATAATTCAAACCTTCCAATCCTGGTAACATCCTGGTAAATCTTTTTTGCACCCTTTCCAGTTTAATAACACGCTTCCTATGGCAGGGTGACCAGAATTGTACACAGTACTCCAAACGTGGCCTTACCAATGTCTTGTGCAGTTGTAACATAACCTCCCAACTCCTGTACTCAATGCTCCAACTGATGAAGGCAAGTGTGCCAAATGCCTTCTTCACCACCCCGCTTACCTGTGACACCACTATAAATAGACTTTATATTTTGGCCTGGTATTGACAGAGAAACCATTATAGAGACATAGTCATAGAGGTTTACAGCAAGGAAACGGGCCCTTCAGTCCAACTTGTCCATGCCACGCTTTTTTTTAAAATCCCCTAAGCTAGTCCCAATTGACCGCATTTGGCCCACATCCCTCTATACCCATCTTACCCATGTAACTATCTAAATGCTTTTTAAAAGACAAAATTGTACCCGCCTCTACTACTACCTCTGGCAACTTGTTCCAGACACTCACCACTCTCTGTGTGAAACAAATCGCCCTTCTGGACACTTTTGTATCTCTCCCCTCTCACCTGAAACCTATGCCCTCTAGTTTTAGATTCCCCTACCTTTGGGAAAAGATATTGACTATCTAGCTGATCTGTGCCCCTCATTATTTTATAGACCTCTATAAGGTCACCCCCCAGCCTCCTACGCTCCAGAGAAAAAAGTCCCACTCTATCCAGCCTCTCCTTATAACTCAATCCATCAAGCCCCGGTAGCATCCCAGTAAATCTTTTCTGCACTCTTTCTAGTTTAATAATATCCTTTCTATAATAGGGTGACCAGAATTGCACACAGTATTCCAAGTGTGGCCTTACCAATGTCTTGTACACTTCAATAAGACGTTCCAACTCCTGTATTCAATGTTCTGACCGATGAAACCAAGCATGCCGAATGCTTTCTTCACCACTCTGTCCACCTGTGACTCACTTTCAAGGAGCTATGAATATGTACCCCTAGATCTCTTTGTTCTGTAACTTTTCCCAGTGCCCTACCATTAACTGAATAAGTCCTGCCCTGGTTCAATCTACCAAAATGCATCACCTTGCATTTGTCTAAATTAAACTCCATCTGCCATTCGTCAGCCCACTGGCCCAATTGATCAAGATCCCATTGCAATTGGAGATAACTTTCTTCACTGTCCACTATGCCAACAATCTTAGTATCATCTGCAAACTTACTAACCATGCCTCCTATATTCTCATCCAAATCATTAATATAAATGACAAATAACAGTGGACCCAGCACTGATCCCTGAGGCACACTGCTGGTCACAGGCCTCCAGTTTGAAAAACAACTCTCTACAACCACCTGTCAAGAAGCCAATTTTATATCCATATAGATACCTCACCCTGGATCCCATGAAATTTAACCTTATGCAACAACCTACCATGTGGTACCTTGTCAAAGGCCTTGCTAAAGTCCATGTAGACAACATCAACTGCACTGCCCTCATCTACCTTCTTGGTTACCCCTTCAAAAAACTCAATCAAATTTGTGAGACATGATTTTCCACTCACAAAGCCATGCGGACTATCCCTAATCAGTCCTTGCATCTCTAAATGCCTGTAAATTCTGTCTCTCAAAATACCTTCCAACAAGTTACCCACCACAGATGTGAGGCTCACTGGCCTGTAGTTCCCTGGCTTTTACCTGCAGCCCTTTTTAAACAAAGGCACAACATTTGTCACTCTCCAATCTTCAGGCACCTCACCTGTGACTATCGATGATTCAAATATTCTGGACGGTATGAATAAAGATTACGAATCTAGGCAGCCACCAATGGCTAAGGATCACGATGCATGAAGTCAAAATAATCTAAGAGTGATACTTGAGATGATAAGATGGAGCTCACTTTGAAATCCAGCTATCAATTTATAGCCTATTCATTTTATTTATTAAAATAATGGCTTTAGCATTTCATAAAAGTCAAGTCAATGCTCCCTTGCATTAATTTTACAAGAAAGGTTGTGATTACGATTGTGTCTGCTTCATTGAACCCAGTCGCGCTGTTTGTCAAGATTCATAGTGTTGAAGATTTGGGTGCTCATTGCAGTTTATTGGATTGCAAGCTGGGGAAAAAAAAACATTAATTACCCAAGGCTAATCACAATAATGAAGGAGATAAAGGAAAGCACATTTATCCACATGGAGTGCAGAAATCATGAAATAAAAAGCTTGGTGCACAACGCTGGTAATGATGCAGAGATCATTGGCTTTGAATTGAGCAAAGCACTTATTAGTGGGTTAATAAACTGGAACTTTAGAGCCACAATGTCCTGGTAATGATCTTTGATCAACACTAAACTTCATCGTGATAGATGAGTTGAAGAACGTAACAAGATCATTCTTCTGTCAATGTGCAATGTTTCTAGCATCAATAATTGCATCTGCTTCATTTAATCTTGATCAAATAATGATCAAGATTTTTTGATGGTATCGTGAACAGAACAGTTACTTCCAAGTGCGTTATCCACCAGTAGGTTGCAGTAAGGTACGGTTTGAATGGGACTTTTGGTTGTTTCTTCAGTATCCTCCTTTGGCACCATCTTGTTTTATTATGTAGTACATTCCAGTGATATATATATATATATATATATGTATATATATGTATATATGTGTATATATAGAATTCTATATCATGAGGCCAGATTTGCCTATGCTTGTTGGTGATTACTTGGCAATAAGGAATATTGGTAAAAATGAAACTCTTATACATGTAATGTAATTTTCATGCACAAATCCAGAACAGCTTTGGAAAATCAATAGAATACAAGCAAAATGCGGATGCTGGGAATCTGAAACAAAAATGGAAAATGCTGGAAAAACTCAGGTCTGGAAGCATCAGATTTGATTTGATTTGATTTGATTTAGTATTGTCACGTGAGTTCGTATACAGTGAAAAGTATTGTTTCTTGCGCGCTATACAGACAAAACATACATTACGTAGAGAAGGAAAGGAGAGAGTGCATAACGTAATGTTACAGTCATCGCTAGGGTGACGAGATCAACTTAATATCAGGTAGGTCCATTCAAAAGTCTGGCGGCAGCAGGGAAGAAGCTGTTCTTGAGTCGGTTGATACTTGACCTCAGATGGAAGAAGATGGAAGAGGGTATGTCTGGGGTGCGTGGGGTCCTTGATTATGCTGGCTGCTTTTTTGAGGCAATGGGAAGTGTTTGTCTCAAAACTCAGTGGAATCATTCAATTTTGGACTGCAGTGCTTTCCTACAAATGACAAACCAATCAATGCAAAACAAAATCCCCAGTTATTTTTATTTTAACTTGTACTGATTACCTCTGGAATGTTACTTGGACAATTGCAGGATTCCAAACCGCTTCACAGCCAATGAAACCCTTCTTGAGATACAGGTCGTGATTTTACGACCTTGCTCGTCCGAAAACCGTAAAATCCTGCTCGAGGTCAACAAACTTATCCATTGTCCACCTCTCGCCCATCCGATTCCTGTGGTAGGTAAAATCCCAGCATCCTAGCTGCTAGGGTGTAGAGAAAGATCAACTTAATATGAGGTAAGTCCATTCAAAAGTCTGATGACAGCAGGGAAGAAGCTGTTCTTGAGTCAGTTGGTACGCGATCTCAGATTTTTGTATCTTTTTCCTGATGGAAGAAGGTGGAAGAGAGAATGTCCGGGGTGTGTGGGGTCCTTGATTATGCTGGCTGCTTTGCCGAGGCAGTGGGAAGTGTAGACAGAGTCAATGGATGGGAGGCTGGTCTGAGCATTGGACTGGGCTTTGTTCACGACCCTTTGCAGTTTTTTGTGGTCTTGGTCAGAACAGCAACCATATCAAACTGTGATACAATCAGAAAGAATGCTTTCTATGGTGCATCTGTAAAAGTTGGTGAGAGTCGGAGCTGACATGCCTAATTTCTTTAGTCTTCTGAGAACGTAGAGGTGTTGATGGGCTTTCTTAACTATAGTGTCGGCGTGGGGGAACTAGGACAGGTTGTTGGTGATCTGGACACCTAAAAACATGAAGCTCTTGAGAATTTCTACTTCATCTCCATTGATGTAGACAGGGGCATGTTCTCCTTTATGCTTCCTGAAGTCGATGACAATCTCTTTCATTTTGTTGACATTGAGGGAGAGATTATTGTGGCCGTGCCAGTTCACCAGATTCTCTATTTCATTCCTGTACTCTGTCTCGTCATTGTTTGACATCTAACCCTCTATGATGGCATCAACTTGAACACGAACAAATAAATAATTAGTTTTGTGACTAATAAATAAATAAACTTGAAAAGTTTATTTATTTATTAGCCACAAGTAGGCTTACATTAACACTACAATGAAGTTACTGTGAAAATCCCCGAGTTGCCACACTCCGGCGCCTGTTCAGATACATTGAGGGAAAATTTAGCATGGCCAATGCACCGAACCTGCACATCTTTGAACTGTGGGAGAACCTCGGAGTCCAGAAGAAACCCATACAGACACGGGGAGAATGTGCAAACCCCAGACAGACAATGACCCAAGCCGGGAATCGAACCCGGGTCCCTGGTGCTGTGAGGCAGCAGTGCACTGTGCTACCGTGCCACCCCAAATCAAGTTGGAGGGGAATTTGGCCATACAGTAGGGAGGAGAAACGAAGTTACCGTTTCATTTGAGCCCATTTGATTCTTGCTCAGAACTGAAGAGGGGGAAACTGTGTTGGATACGAAAGGATAAAGCGATCACGGTTGAATTTAAAATACAGATGGAGCGTGAGAAGATAAAATCCAATACCAGTGTCTTGTGCTTAAACAAACGAGACGACAAAGGGATGAGGGAGGCGTTGGCTAAGGTAGACTGGGAGCAAAAACTTTATGGCGGGACAATTGAGGAACAGTGGAGGACTTTCAAAGTGATCTTTCGCAGTGCTCAGCAAATGTATATACCAGTGATAAGGAAGGACTGTAGAAAAAGAGATAATCAGCCATGGATATCCAAGGAAATAAAGGAGGGATCAAATTGAAAGAAAAGGCATTCAAAGTGGCAAAGATTAGTGGGAAACTAGAGGATTGGGAAATCTTTAAAGGTCAGCAGAAAGCCACGAGAAACGCTATAAAGAAAAGTAAGATGGATTATGAGCGTAAACTAACTCATAATATAAAAACAGATCGCCAAGGTTTCTACAAATATATAAAATGAAGAAGAGTGGCTAAAGTAAACATTCGTCCTTTAGAGGATGAGAAGGGGATATAATAACTGGAAATGAGAAAATGGCTGAGGCATTGAACAGGTATTTTGTGTCAGTCTTCACAGTGGAAAACACAAATAACAGGCCAAAAATTGATGACAGGAAGGCTATGGCAGGAGAGGACCTAAAAACTATCATTATCACGAAAGAGGTAGCGTTGGGCAAGCTAATGGGGTGAAAGCCAGACAAGTCTCCTGGTCCTGATGGAATGCATCCCAGGGTACTAAAAGAGATGGCGGGAGAAATAGCAAATGCACTGGTGGTGATTTACCAAAATTTGTTGGACTCTGGGGTGGTTCCCGCAGATTGGAAAACAGCAAATGTGACGCCACTGTTTAAAAAAGGAAGTAGACAAAAGCCAGGTAACTATAGGATGGTTAGTTTAACTTCTGTAGTAGGGAAAATGCTTGAATCTATCATCAAGGAAGAAATAGCGAGACATCTGGATATAAATTGTCCCATTGGTAAGACACAGCATGGGTTCATGCAGGGCAGGTCATGTTTGACTAATTTGGTGGAATTCTTTGAGAACATTACATGTGCAGTGGACAATGGGGCACCTGTGGATGTGGAGTATCTGGATTTCCAGAAGGTATTTGACAAGGTGCCGCACCAAAGATTGCTACATAAGATAAAGGTGCATGGTGTTACGGGTAATGTATTGGCATGGATAGAGGATTGGTTAACTAACAGAACGCAAGCAGTGTGGGTAAATGGGTGTTTTTCTGGTTGGCGATCAGTAACTTGTAGTGTGCCTCAGGGATCAGTGTTGGGACCACAATTGTTATGATTTATATAGATCATTTGGAGTTGAGGACCAAGTGTAGTGTGTCAAAATTCGCAGATGACACTAAGTTGAGTGGCAGAACAAAGTGTGCAGAGGACACTGAAAGTCTGCAATGGGATATAGATAGTCTAAATGAGTGGGCGAGGATCTGGCAGATGGAGTACAATGTTGGTAAATGTGAGGTCATCCATTTTGGTAAAAATAACAGCAAAATGGACTATTATTTAAATAATAAAAAATTGCAGCATGCTGCTGTGCAGAGGGACCTGGGTGTCCTTGTGCAAGAATCACTAGTTGGTGGTTCGCAGATGCAGCAGGTAATTAAGAAGGCAAATGGAATTTTGTCCTTCATTGCTAGAGGGATGGAGTTTAAAAACAGCGAGTTATATTGCAGCTGTATAAGGTGCTGGTGAGGCCACACCTGGAGTACTGTGTACAGTTTTGGTCTCCTTACTTGAGAAAGGATACACTGGCACCGGAAGGTGTGCAGAGGAGATTCACTAGGTTGATTCCGGAGTTGAGAGGGTTGGCTTATGAGGAGAGACTGAGTAGACTGGGGCTACGCTCATTGGAATTCAGAAGAATGAGGGGAGATCTTATAGAAACAGATAAAATTATGAAGGGAATAGATAAGATAGAAGTAGGGAAGATTTTTCACTGGCAGGTGAAACTAGAACTCGGGGGCATAGCTTCAAAATAAGGGGGAGCAGATTTAGGACTGAGTTGAGGAGGAACTTCTTCACATAAAGAGTTGTGAATTCCCTGCCCAGTGAAGCAGTTGAAGCTACCTTATTGAATGTTTTTAAGGCAAGGATAGATAAATTTTTGAACAGTAAAGGAATTAAGGGTTATGGTGAGCGGGCGGGTAAGTGGAGCTGAGTCCAGGAAAAGATCAGCCGTAATCTTATTAAATGACGGAGCAGGCTCGAGGGGCCAGATGGCCTACTCCTGCTCATAGTTCTTATGTTATTATGTTCTTATATAAGAGGAATGGAACAGCTGGAACAGTGATTAGTGGGAGATGGGAGCGGTTGCAAAAAACGATGTCGGGTTGGATTCTCCGGCCCCTTATGCCAGCAGGATTCTCTGGTCCCGTTGCAGTGAATGGAGATTTGGTTAAGCGCCAAATTCTCCATCCTCACCTACAGCAGTGGCAAGGAGCAAATGGCCAGAGAGTTCTGACTGTAGCAAAGCTTAAGAACAAATGACAGATAGCCGAGTCTGAAAGCTGAGTGCCTGCCAAAGCAAGAAGCCACCATCCCGAAGCCTCCTTCCAGACCCAGCAATGTCCACTCTTATCATCTCGCACTGCTAGGACTGCAGGGGCTGCTGGAGCCAATCAGGTTGGCCTACCTGAAGCTCTCAAAGGTGGGAGTTCATCCCACAGAGGGTAGAAATCTGGCTCAGTTTGCTTTGTCTGTGCTATCACCGTGATAATGGCCTACTTAACAGTCAGTCAATCTGGAGCCTACCTTCCTTCTAGGGAAAGGGGGTGAGGGGTATACCCTCCAGTGAGATCCAATCCATAGAATCGTAGAACATCAAAGCACTGGACAAGGCCATTTGGCCCAATGTGCCTGTGCCAGCTCTTTGAAAGAGCTGTCCAATTAACCCATATCCCTGCTCTATCCTCTTAATGTGGAGATGCCGGCGTTGGACTGGGGTAAGCACAGTAAGAAGTCTCAGAACACCAGGTTAAAGTCCAACAGGTTTATTTGGCAGCACTAGCTTTCGGAGTCTCAAGCTCCTTCAGACCATGCAGACGCTACGACAATGAATGATTGAACACCACTCAACAATCACCAGGCAGGAGTGTTCCCTTCCAGTCGGGGAACACTTCAGCGGTCACAGGCATTCAGCCTCTGATCTTTGGGTAAGCGTTCTCCAAGGCGGCCTTCACAACACACGACAATGCAGAATCGCTGAGCAGAAACTGATAGCCAGGTTCCGCACACATGAGGACGGCCTCAACCGGGATCTTGGGTTCATGTCACACTATCTGTAACCCCCACAACTTGTCTGGGCTTGCAAAATCTCACTAACTGTCCTGGCTGGAGACAATATACACCTCTTTAACCTGTGCTTAACCCTTTCTCCACTCACATTGTCTGTACCTTTAAGACTTGATTACCTGTAAAGACTCGCATTCCAACCATTATCTTGTAAATTGAGTTTGTGTTTTTATATGTCTTTATATGTAACTGAATACAAGTCCTCACTCACCTGAAGAAGGAGCTTGAGGCTCCGAAAGCTAGTGCTGCCAAATAAACCTGTTGGACTTTAACCTGGTGTTGTGAGACTTCTTACTGTGCTATCCTCTTAACCCTTTTCTTTAGTTTCTTTTGGCGTTTCTGTCCAAATCACTTTTGAATTATATGATGCAATCTACTTAAAAAGTTTATTCATTAGTCACAAGTAGGCTTACATTAACACCGCAATGAAGTTACTGCAAAAATACCCGAGTTGCCCCACTCCAGTGCCTGTTCAGGTATACATAGAGGGAATTTAGCATGGCCATTGCACCTAACCAGCACATCTTTTAGACTGTGGGAGGAAACTGGAGAACCCAGAGGAAACCCATGCAGACACGGGGAGAACGTGCAGACTTCACACGGACAGTGACCCAAGCCGGGAATCGAACCTGGGTCCCTGGTGCTGTGAGACAGCAGTGCTAACCACAGTGCCACTGTGTTTCATGAAAACCTTGGCTATCAATGATGAACTAGAGTAAACTTTTCCTGAGACATTGAACATGTTCCCAATCTGTTTGCGTACTAAATAGGTGCTAAGTAAACCACGTTCCTCATCCCGATACAATGTAATGAAAGCAGCATTCCTGACCAGAATGAAAATGATTCAGTAAAGCACGTCAATCACAACTGCCGCAGGTAACCGAGATTGATTTTATTCATTGAATTTGTATTATACAACTATACTTCACTCACTGCAATTTGCCAGTGAAACAACTGTGCTTCTTTATTGGGAGAATTTGCTGTACTTTGAGTTCAGTTTGCCGTAGCTGTCAGACTCCCAGGGGCCGCATGGTGGCACAATGGTTAGCACTGCTGCCTCACAGTGCCAGGGACCTGGGTTCAATTCCCGGCTTGGGTCACTGTCTGTGTGAAGTCTGCACATTCTCAAAGATGTGTGGGCTAGGTTAATTGGCCAAGCTAAATTGTCTATTAGTGTAGGGGGATTAGCAGGGTAAATACATGGGGTCAAGGGATTGTTGTCAGGGCAGACTCGATGGGCCAAATGGCCGCCTTCTGTAGGGATTCTATGATTCTCCTCGTGTTTGTGTGGGTTTCCTCCGGGTGCTCCGGTTTCCTCCCACAGTCCGAAAGAAGTGCTGGTTAGGTGCATTGGCCATCCTAAATTCTCCCTCAGTGTACCCGAACAGGCGCCGGAGTGTGGCGACTAGGAACTTCAGCGCAGTGTTAATGTAAGGCTACTTGTCACACTGATAAACAAACTTAAACCTTAAAGAGATTCTGTTTGCTAAATAGATATGATGTGGAGATGCCGGCATTGGACAGGGGGAAACACAGTAAGAAGTCTCACAACACCAGGTTAAAGTCCAACAGGTTTATTTGGTAGCAAAAGCCACTAGCTTTCAGAACCCTGCTCCTTCGTTAGGTAAGTGGAAGTTCTGTTCACAAACAGGGCATATAAAGACACAAACTCAATTTACAAAATAATGGTTGGAATGCGAGTCTTATTCCAATGACTCGCATTCCAACCAATATTTTGTAAATTGAGTTTGTGTCTTTATATGCCCTGTTTGTGAACAGAACTTCCACTTACTTGATGAAGGGGCAGCGTTCCGAAAGCTAGCGGTTTTTGCTACCAAATAAACCTGTTGGACTTTAACCTGGTGTTGTGAGACTTCTTCCTGTGCTAAATAGATAGTCATTCTTTGCTGAAAAGCTGACTCTGTTTTATTTATTTCTTTTTTAGTTATTCATGGAATGTGGGGAATTTGGACATCACTTGCTAGAATTGAACAGAGTGGTTTACTCGGCCAAGAGTCAACCATATTATCCTGAATCTGGAGCTAACACTTTCCTTCCCTAAAGGACATTAGTGAAGTAGATGTTTTTTTTTTAACAACAATCGACAATGGTTCCATGTTCAACATTAGACTTTTTATTCCAGACATTTCAATGAATTGAAATTTCACCATCTGCCATGGTGGGATTTGAACCCAGGTCTCCAGAGCATTACCCTGGGTCTCTGGAGTACTAGTCCAGTGACAATACTACTACACCACCACCTTCCCTATTTGGATAATTCCAGTGTGAAATGGACCACTACAAGCTACAAGGTAAACGACAAGGATGCAGAGGAGATTCACTAGGTTCGTTCTGGAGTTGAGAGGGTTGGCTTATGAGGAGAGACTGATTAGATTGGGGCTATACTCATTGGAATTCAAAAGAATGAGGGGAGATCTTATTGAAGCATATACGATTATGAAGGTAATAGATAAGATAGAAGTAGGGAGGTTGTTTCCACTGGCAGGTGAAACTAGAACTAGGGGACATGGTCTCAAAATAAGGGGGAGCAGATTTAGGATTGAGTTGAGGCGGAAGTTCTTCACACAAAGGGTTGTGAACCTGTGGAATTCCCTGCCCAGTGAAGCAGTTGAAGCTACATCATTGAATGTTTTTAAGGCAAAAATAGATAACTTTTTGAACAGTAAAGGAATTAAGGTTTATGGTGAGCGGGCGGGTAAGTGGAGCTGAGTCCACAAAAAGATCAGCCATGATCTTATTGAATGGTGGGGTAGGCTCGAGGGGCCAGATGGCCTACTCCTGCTCCTAATTCGTATCTTATTAGCTGATTTTAAGGGTTGAACAGAGAGACTGAGACATGGGCTGGTGCAGTTCTTGAATGCTGCAAGTGTGAACAGCGAATAGACCTGGCTTTAAAGGCCAGGTAGACTTGAATATGTCATGTTAAATTCTTCTATGCTTGATTCCTTCTTTCCATCTCTTATTATTCATAAAATTTTGACAATGCAGGAGGCCATTCGGCCCATTGAATCTGCACCGACTCTCTCGAGAGTATCTTACCCAGGCTCTCTCCCCCGCCCTATCCCCGTGAACCCACACATTTACCATGGCCAATCCACTTAGCCACACGTCTTTGGGCTTTGGGAGGAAACCGGAGCACCCGGTGGGAGGAAACCTACGTAGACATGAGGAGAACGTGCAAACTCCACACACACAGTGACCCAAAGCTGGAATTGAACCGGGGTCCCTTGTGCTGTGAGGCAGCTCTGCTGACCACTGTGCAATCTCTCCTCTGGAATTTTGAAGCAGTAGAGGTGGCCTGCTCAGCTTTGGGTCAACTGGGGTCCTTAGGTGACTAATTAATGACCCCTCACTGGCCTTGTCACACCATTGATTGCACTTTCCCAGAGATGGGAGTGCATTTTGCCATGTGGCGAGACCGCTCGCATGCAGGATGGGGGAGGGTCATACCTGGTGCCCAACAGAGGTCCCCCCCCATCAGAATACTCTATGCCTTCCACTCGTTCCAACCCCTTGCCCTCCCAATCCCTCACCGGGGCCTGCCTGCTTGACTGGCTCCAGTGATGATCCTTGTTGGGAACTGGCTGCAATGCCAACAGTGGCCAACTGTGCATAATCTCGGCTGTGACTGCACTGCAATACTAGCGTTGCCACTTGGAGAGAGGCCATCTTTTCCTGTTCAGGTGTTTGTAAAAGTCTCGATGGCACTATTAACAGAAGTGCAAGGCCTGGTCAAAAATTATTCTTTCACCAGACAGATTTACTGGCCTGTTATCACACAACATTCTCAAAAATGTATCCAATCTATGAAATGATAAACCATAAACTGTGTGTAGTTTGATATCCAGAGTTTGCTCATAAGCCAATCGGAAACATGACCACTTCACTGGCTGTGAAGGACTTTGGGATGCCCTGAAGATATAATAGGTGCTTCATAAAGAAAATACTTTCCTCCCAGTGGGTGTTCTTATCAGTTCTGTTCTGAGTACAACATTCATTCTCCTCTAGTTTGCGACTGTAACCATTAACCTTCCAACAGTCTGCCTTCCCAGTAGTCTCATTCGCTCCTTCAGCAGTTTATGAATAGACAGTTTCATTTAGGTTTCTCTTCTTCTTATGGGAAATTGCACCTAAAAATAAACAGCGTATAAATTTTCCTCACAGTCAAGGAACATTAATGTCCCACTGAACAACTGTTGCTTTTTTCACACCAAAGCATCGGCTCTATTCTCTCTCCACAGAGGCTGTCAAACCTGCTGAGATTATCCAGCATTTTCTGCTTCTGTTTCAGTTTCCAGCATCCGCAGTGATTTGCTTTTACTTGACTCTGTGTTGTTCTCCTGTGTCGCGTTAGCAACCCTATTCCCATTTTTAACATGTTATGTTTTCTACAATAACTCGGGATATCGAGGCCCTGGTCAAGGAGAAGAAAGAGGCACCTGACATGCATAGGCAGCTGGGAGCAAATGGATCCCTTGAAGAGTGTAGAGGGTGTAGGAGTAGAATAAAGAGAGAAATCAGGAGGGCAAAAAGGGGACATGAGATTGCTTTGGCAGATAAGGCAAAGGAGAATCCAAAGAGATTCGACAAAAACATAAAGGGCAAAAGAGTAACTAGGGAGAGGGTAGGGCTTCTTAAGGATCAACAAGGTCAACGATGCACGGATCCACAAGAGATGGGTGAGATCCTAAATGAATATTTCTCATCAGTATTTACTGTTGAGAAAGGCATGGATGTAAGGGAACTTGGGGAAATAAATAGTGAAGTCTTGAGGAGTGTACATTTAACAGAGAAGGAGGTGCTGGAAGTCTTATAGCGCATCAAGGTAGAGAAATCCCTGGGACCTGATGAAGTGTATCCCAGGACATTATGGGCGACTAGGGAGATCCACTAGCAGAGATATTTGAATCATCGACAGCCACAGGTGGGGTGCCTAAAGATTAGAGGGTGGCAAATGTCGTGTCTTTGTTTAAAAAGGGCAGCCGGTGAGCCTCACATCTATAATGGGTAAGTTGTTAGAAGGTATCCTGAGAGACAGGATTTACAGGCATTTAGAGACGCAAGGACTGATTAGTGACAGTCAGCATGGCTTTGTGAGTGGAAAATCATGTCTCACAAATTTGATTGAGTTTTTTGAAGGGGTAACCAAGAAGGTAGATGAGGGCAGTGAAGTTGATGTTGTCTACATGGACTTTAGCAAGGCCTTTGACAAGTTTACGCATGGTAGGTTGTTGCATAAGGTTAAATCTCATGGAATCCAGGGTGAGGTAGCCAAATGGATAAAAATTTGGCTGGATGTCAGAAGACAGAGGGTGATTGTAGAGGGTTGTTTTTCGAACTGGAGAACTGTGATCAGTGGTGTGCATCATGGATCAGTGCTGGGTCCACTGATATTTGTCATATATATTATTGATTTGGATGAGAATTTAGGAGGCATGGCTGGTAAGTTAGCAGGTGACACCAAGATTGGTGGAACAGTGTACAGTAAAGGAGGTTATCTCAGATTGCAATGGGATCTTGTTCAATTGGGCCAGTGGGCTGATGAATGGCAGATGGAGTTTAATTTAGATAAATGCGAGGTGATGCATTTGGGAGATCGAACCAGGGCAGGACTTAGACAGTTAATGGTAGGGCGTTGGGGAGGGTTATAGAACAGAGGGATCTCGAGGTACAGGTTCATTGCCCCTTGAAAGTGGAGTCACAGGTGGACAGAGTGGTGAAGAAGGAATTCAGCATGGTTGATTTCATTGATCAGAACATTGAATACAGGAGTTGGGATGTCTTCTTGAAGTTGTACAAGACAATGGTAAGGCCACACTTGGAATACTGTGCACAGTTCTGGTCACCCTATTATAGAAAGGATATTATTAAACTAGAAAGAGTGCAGAAAAGATTGACTGGGATGCTAGCAGGACTTGATGGTTTGAGTTATAAGGAGAGGCTGAGTAAACTGGGACGTTTTTCCCTGGAGCATAGGAGGCTGGGAGATGATCTTATAGACGTCTAAAAAATAATGAGGGGTACAGATCAGCTAGATAGTCAATATCTTTTCACAAAGGTAGGGGAATCTAAAACTAGAGGGCATAGGTGAGAGGGAAGAGATACAAAAGTATCCAGAGGGGCAATTTTTTTCGCACAGAGGGTGGTGAGAGTCTGGAACAAGCTGCCAGAGGTAGTAGTGGAGGCGGGTACAATTTTGTCTTTTAAAAAGCATTTAGACCATTACATGGGTAAGATGGGTGCAGAGGGATATGGGCCAAACATGGGCAATTGGGATTAGCTTAGGGGTTAAAAAAAAGGAACGGTATGGAAAAGTTGGGCCGAAGGGCCTGTTTCCCTGCTGTAAACCTCTATGACTCTTCATTTTCCTGCACATTGGCACTGCTGCTTCACAGCGCCAGGGAGCCGGGTTCGATTCCCGGCTTGGGTCACTGTCTGTGCGGAGTCTGCACGTTCTCCCCGTGTCTGCGTGGGTTTCCTCCAGGTGTTCCGGCTTCCTCCCACAGTCCGAAAGACGTGCTGGTTAGGTGCATTGACCATGCTAAATCCTCCCTCAGTGTACCTGAACAGGCGCCGGAGTGTGGCGACTAGGGGATTTTCACAGTAACTTCATTGCAGTGTTAATGTAAGCCTACTTGTGACGAATAAACTTTAACTTTTACATTGTATACATTGCCAACGTTGATACCCTGAATTTTGGCTTGTGCAAAATTCAGGGTATCAAGTGATCCTCAGGTGTCGGGGCAGACCTGATGGGCTGAAAGGCCTCTTCCGCATTGTATGATTCTATGAATGAAAAAGAAGTATGTAAAGTGAAGTCCTCTGAAGAATTTCTGAGGTAAACACTTCAGTTGTCGCGTGAATGCGAATGTTCCTTCTTTCAGTCAGAGCTTGCAGAAACCATGCTACCAATTCTCACTGTCTGCTTATTTCCAGCTTGAGATTAGCAGCGAGTAGAGAAGCGTTGCTGCAATCGCGCCCCCAGTCGCAGCTTTTACAGCTTTCAGTCAAAGTCGAGCGGGGGATCTATGAGCCAGATGGGTAATCAGCGGTGGATCGATGAGAGACCTGCAGGCTGTCACTGCTGCATTGCATGGGATATGAGCTATGGGATGGATTCAACCAGCAAAGCCTGGGCAGTTCAGCTCAAGGCCATGTGGAATGGGCATCCTTTTGAAACCTGCACCGTGAAGATTGTTAATTAACGTGCCACGCGATTAGGTTTGGAAGAAAGCTAATCGAGATCGCTGTGTGGAAATGGAAATGCAGGTCATCACAGTTGCAAACTCTAATGCCGGGGGAGAGGATTGTAATGCAGGAAATTAAAGCAGAGTGTGTATATCAACCTTGGATAGAGGTTGAAAATCTCCACATGTCTGTTTCGTATTGGCTATTCATTCCACAAGAGCAACACAAGGAGGCAAAGAGGAAAGCAGAGTTAAAACACGGATAGCCAAGGCTGATGATGACTCAGGCAGTGACAACACAATCCAGAGTACTTCTTCCTTCCAATCATTTTTAATTTATTTATTAGTGTCCAAGTAGACTTACATTAACACTGCAATGATTTAATTGTGAAAATCCCCTCGTCACCACACTCCTGTTTGGGTACACTGGGGGGGAATTTAGCATGGCCGATGTGCCTAACCAGCATGTCTTTCGGACTGTGGGAGGAAACCGGAGCATCCAGAGGAAACCCACGCAGACACGGGGAGAACGTGCAAACTCCACGCAGACAGTGACCCAAGCTGGGAATCAAACCTGTGTCCCTGGCGCTGTGAGGCAGCAGCGCTAACCCACTGTGGCACTGTGCCGCTCCATGATCACTCAGGAGGTGACAACACAATCCAGAGAGAGTTTTTTTTTCGTACTTCTTCCTTCCAATTGTTTTTTTAAGTTTATTTATCAGTGTCACAAGTAGGCTTACATTAACATTGCAATGAAGTTACTGTGAGAATCCCCGAGTCACCACACTCTGGCTTCTGTTCGTTACACTGAGGGAGAATTTAGCATGGTCAATGCACCTAGCCCATACGTCTTTTGGACTGTGGGAGGAAACCGGAGCACACAGAGTAAACCCACGCAGATATGGGGAGAATGTGCAAACTCCACACAGACAGTGACCCAAGCCGGGAATAGAGACCAGGTCCCTGGCACTGTGAGGCAGCAGTGCTAACCACCATGCATTGTGTGAAACTTGCAGGGTTGGGGGTGGAGCAAGAACGATTAATTTAGTTCATTAATGTACTCCCGACAAAGAAGAACATTATATCGATCAGATATATCGGTGTTTCCAAAGAATATACCAGATAAGGTAGGTTTGAGGCACTGGGCAAGGAAGCTGTCCCAAACCAATGGAATCTGATGGAAATTCATGTAACTGAAGTTGAATGATCAATAAAGCTCGACTGAAATCCAAAAGAGGTTGCAACCTTTAATATAGCATTCCTTGTTCTAATACACACACACACACACGCACACACACGCACACACTCACACACGCACACGCACTCACACACACACACTCACACACGCACACACACACACTCACACACACACGCACACACTCACACACGCACACACACACACTCACACACACACGCACACACTCACACACGCACACACACTCACTCACACACGCACACACACACACACACGCACACACACACACACACTCACACACGCACACACACGCACACACTCACACACGCACACACACACACTCACACACACACGCACACACTCACACACGCACACACACACACTCACACACACACGCACACACTCACACACGCACACACACACACTCACACGCACACACACACACACACACACACGCACACACACACACTCACACACGCACACACGCACACACACACACTCACATGCATACGTAGAATATACAATTTTAGGGTTGCCAACCCACCAGGGTTGCCCTGGAGTCTCCAGGAACTAAAGATCAATCTTCAGGACACTGCTGGGAGAACTCAAGAATCAGGGAAGTACAAAAGACCGGTAAGGTAAAGCCTAATCCACTCACCTTGTTGGCGGTGGCAGGGTGTACTGGCAGTAGTACGGGGACAGATGGCAGTGCTTCAAGGTGACATAGAATCCATAGAAAACAGTACAGAAGAAGGCCATTCAGCCCATCGAGTCTGCGCCGACAACAGTTCCACCCAGGCCCTATTCCCGTAACCCCACATATTTACCTTGCTAACATGTTGGTGCCAATAACATAGGTAGAAAGAGGGATGAGGTCTTCCTTCAAGAATTCAGACAGTTAGACAGTAGACTAAAAAGCAGGACCTCTTGGGTTGTAATCTGAGGATTACTCTGAGTGCCACTTGCCAGCGAGCATAGAAATAGGAGGATAGTGCAGATGAATGTGTGGCTTCGGAGTTGGTGCAGGAGCGAAGGGTTTAGATTCCTGGATCACTGGGATCGTTTCTGGGGAAGGTGAGACCTGTATAAGCGGGATAGTCTACATCTGAACCAGAGGGGGACTAACATCCTTGCGGGTGGGTTTGCTGGTGCTTTTGGGAGGAGTTTAAACTAATTCAGCAGGGGGAGGGGAACACAGACTATGAGCAAAATATGGGTACAGCATAATATAGTAAAACAATCAAGTCAGAGCAAGTTTCAAGGGAGTAAGACAAGGCTGGATGGCCTCTATTTTAATACCCAGAGTGTGGTGAACCATAGATGGTTACCACTATGGGTACTGAGCCATAGATGGTTAGCACTATGGGTACTTGTACATATGTTACTGTTGTCACTGTTGGGGTTAGGGTTGGGGTGTTCTACCTGTTGGCATTGTTCTGTGGTACACTCCGGTTGGCTCCGCCTACCTGTAGGAGTATAAAGGTCACTGCACTGCCGGGTGACCCTTTAGTCTGGGATTGTATTGTTATATAGTATGCTCCATTCTTGTTACTAATAAAAGCCTTTATTTCCCGGGTACGATCCAGGCTCCCGAGTGATTTAATCGCGCATCAATTTTATTAGTAACAACTTTGGTAAAAAAAAAACCATGGAGCAAATGTTGAAACCCGATCGGCTTACCTTAGATCCGCGTGCAGCTGGAGCATCGAACACTTTCGACCATTGGTTGAAGTGTTTTCAAGACTATATCGACGCCTCAACAGCCATTCAAAACGACGTCGATAGACTGGGGTCCTCCACGCAAGGGTAAGCGACACTGTATATTCATCAATCCGCGATGCCCAAGACTACAAAGGGGCCATCGAACTACTTAAGAAACTGTACAACAAACCGCCAAACGAGATCCATGCTCGACACCTTCTAGCCACTCGACGGCGGCAGCCCGGTGAAACGACGGGGACAGTACCTGCGCAAACTTCAGCAGCTAGCCAGAGCCTGCAATTGCAAGCCAGTGTCGGCAACCCAGTACACTAACGATTTGATCCGAGATGCGTTCGTGGCGGGAATCGGCTCATCCTATATTCGCCTGCGGCTGCTAGAGCAAGGTAACTTAGACCTAGCTAAGGCGGTGGAATTGGCTGACACGATGGAAATGGCCTCCAGAAGTCTAGAAACTTACCCCACCGACCACGTGGGAACATCGTGGCAAGTACAGCCACCGACTCAACTCTACCCAGAGGCTCCGAGAAACTGCGTGATCGTGCTTTCAACCTCAGACCTGACGACGGCGGCAACTCCAGGAGGCCCGCGGTGCTATTTCTGTGGATTGGCGAAACACCCTCGGCAGCGATGTCCGGCCAGAACGGTATTTTGCTCCACGTGTGGGAAGAAAGGGCATTATGCCAAAGTGTGCAGAGCTAAACTACCCTCGAAGCATAGCAGTGCGGCGTGTGATTCGCCAGAACCTGTCTCCTTGTCTCCGGCTTCGTCGAGGTCTTCCACCACGTGCGATTCACGAGCGCCGCCATTCCTGATGACGACGACGCAAGACACGTGCGACCTGCAGGTGCCGCCACTTTCAATGCCACCGACCACGTGCGATCCATGGGCGCAGCCATTTTGGTCGGCACCGACCGCAGACGACCAGCAGGGGTCATCATCATCAACCATCTCAGCTGCCTGCAGTTGCACTCAAGACTCAACAGTGGCGTCAATCATCCTGGACCAGGCCAAGCCTCACAGACTCGACAAGTCCATGATGGGCATAGAGGTAAATGGACGCCTAATACATTGTCTGTTTGACAGCGGGAGCACGGAGAGTTTCATTCATCCTGACACCGTGAAACGGTGCGGTCTCCGAGTACAGACTGTCAGACAGACAATTTCTATGGCTTCGAGGTCCCGATCTGTTACCGTTCTTGGGAGCTGCGTGGTAAACCTAACGGTGCGGGGCACAATTTATGAGAACTTCAGGCTCCTCGTGTTACCACACCTTTGTGCTCCGATACTCCTGGGACTAGACTTTATGGTCCACCTGAGGAGTGTGACCCTGCAGTACGATGGGCCACTCCCTCCACTTTCAGTGGGAGCACAGCAGCCTCCAAATTGCCCAGCGCGCTCCACGTGCAGTCTCTCGACACTCAGAATCACCCCGCCATCTTTATTCGAGAATCTCGTGCCAGGCTGCAAGCCCATCGCAACTAAGAGCAGGCGTTACAGCGCTGAGGATTGGATCTTTATTCGATCTGAGGTTCAGCGGCTCCTCAGGGAAGGGATCATTCAACCTAGCACTAGCCCATGGAGAGCACAAGTTGTGGTGGTTAAAACTGGAGACAAACCCCGGATGGTCATAGACTATAGTCAGACCATTAATAGAGACACGCAGCTGGACGCGTATCCCCTCCCACGCATATCTGACATGGTCAACCAGATTGCGCAGTACCGGGTGTTCTCCACCATTGACTTGAAGTCAGCTTACCACCAGCTCCCCATTCGCCCAGAGGACCGAAAATATACGGCCTTTGAGGCAGATGGTCGCCTGTACCATTTCTTAAGGGTTCCCTTTGGCGTCACGAATGGGGTCTCGGTCTTCCAGCGTGCAATGGACCGAATGGTGGACCAAACGGGCTACGGGCTACCTTCCCGTACCTGGATAACGTCACTATCTGCGGCCATAACCAGCAGGACCACGATGCCAATCTCCTAAAGTTTTTACGCACTGCATCTCACCTGAATCTGACCTATAACAGGGAGAAGTGTGTATTTAGCAAGCGCCGCCTAGCAATTCTCGGATACGTGGTGGAAAACGGGGTCCTTGGCCCTGATCCAGACCGTATGTGTCCCCTCCTTGAACTTCCCCTACCCACTAGCATCAAAGCACTGAGAAGATGCTTAGGCTTCTTTTCGTATTACGCACAGTGGGTTCCCAATTATGCGGACAAAGCCCGTCCGCTCATAAAATCTACCTCTTTTCCCCTGGCAGCAGAGGCTCGCTTAGCCTTTGAAGGGATAAAAGCCGACATCGTGAAAGCCACGATGCACGCTGTCGATGAGTCCATCCCCTTTCAGGTGGAGAGTGGTGCATCTGATTTCGCCCTGGCCACCACACTTAACCAGGCGGGCAGGCCCGTCGCCTTTTTCTCTCGCACCCTCCAAGGCCCTGAAATTCGGCACTCCTCTGTGGAAAAAGAGGCTCAGGCCATTGTGGAGGCCGTCCGGCATTGGCGCCATTACTTGGCTGGAAAACGATTCACCCTGCTCACGGACCAGCGGTCCGTGGCGTTCATGGTCAACAACACGTTACGGGGTAAGATCAAAAATGATAAAATCTTGAGGTGGAGAATCGAACTCTCCACCTACAACTATGATATCATGTACCGTCCGGGGAAGCTCAATGAGCCCTCAGACGCCCTGTCGCGTGGAACATGTGCCAGTGTGCAGGAGGATCGGGTACACGATGATCTCTGCCATCCGGGAATCACTCGGCTCTTCCATTTCGTAAAGGCCCGGAATCTACCCTACTCGGTAGAGGATGTCAGGCCAATAACCCGAAGCTGCCAGGTATGTGCTGAATGCAAGCCGCACTTCTACCGACCTGACAGGGCACATCTCATTAAGGCCACTCACCGTTTTGAAAGACTGAGTGTGGATTTCAAGGGCCCCCTTCCTTCGACAGATCGAAATGTGTACTTCCTCAACGTGATTGACGAGTACTCCCGATTCCCTTTTGCCATTCCCTGTTCAGACATGACCGCTGCCACGGTTATCAAAGCATTGCGGGATCTTTTCACCGTGTTTGGTTACCCCAGCTATATCCACAGTGATAGGGGCTCGTCGTTTATGAGTGACGACTTGAGGCAATACCTGCTCTCAAAAGGGATTGCCTCAAGTAGAACTACGAGTTACAACCCCAGGGGTAACGGGCAGGTTGAAAGAGAAAATGCTACAGTCTGGAAGGCTGTCTTACTGGCGTTGAGGTCTAAGGGTCTTCCAGTCTCCCGTTGGCAAGAGGTACTTTCTGATGCGCTCCATTCAATCCGGTCCCTCCTGTGTACGGCAACCAACGCTACCCCACATGAGCGGATGTTTACCTTCCCTAGGAAGTCTTCCTCTGGGACCTCACTGCCATCTTGGTTGATGTACTCAGGACCGGTCCTCCTGCGGCGGCATGTTAGGACCCGCAAGTTCGACCCTTTGGTTGAACAGGTCCATCTCCTCCACGCCAACCCTCAATATGCCTATGTGGCATATCCTGACGGGCGAGAGGACACGGTCTCTATTCGAGATCTGGCGCCTGCAGGGGACTTGGAAACCCCTGTCGCTCCCACACCCCTGATTAGGGACCCCTTGACCCTTATCTCCCCTCCTGACACGGCGCGGGCAGTATCGGGACCACCACTTAATCCTCTTACTCCCGTGTACAGCTTGCCTGAGTCCAGGAGATTGTCACCACCTCGGGGCGTGCTCGAGTCCAGGAGATTGTCGCCACCTTGTGGTCCACCTGTCCGTGAGGAACTGGAGGAGTCACTGGACACCGCCTTGGAGAGAGGGTCATCACGGTCACCAGAACCGGCGCTACCGCCAGTGTTGAGGAGGTCGCAGAGACGGTGCGGCCCTCCGATACGACTGAACTTGTGAATATATGGACAGTTCGTACTGTTTTTTGCCCCACCGGCCTTTGTTTTAAAGGAGGGGTGAATGTGGTGAACCATAGATGGTTACCACTATGGGTACTGAACCAAAGATGGTTATCACTATGGGTACTTGTACATATGTTACTCTTGTTACTGTTGGGGTTAGGGTTAGGGTGTTCTACCTGTTGGTATTGTTCTGTGGTACACTCCGGTTAGCTCCGCCTACCTGTAGGAGTATAAAGGTCACTGCACTGCCGGGTGACCCTTTAGTCTGGGATTGTATTGTCATATAGTATGCTCCATTCTTGTACTAATAAAAGCCTTTATTTCCCGGGTACGATCCAGCCTCCTGAGTGATTTAATCGCGCATCACAGAGTATTACAGGTAAAATGGATGAATCAAGGGCAGGATTGAAATGTGGAATTGTGATATAGTAGTCATCACAGAGACGTGGTTGAGGGAGAGGCAGGACTGGCAGCTTAACATTCCAGGATATAGAATCTTCAGGAGAGACAGGGGAGGGGCTGAAAGAAGAAGAGGCATTGCATTATTAGTTAAGGAGTCAGTTGCTATAATAAGGAGAGATTATACCTTAGTGAGGGCATTGAATGAAGCTTTGTGGGCAGAGTTTAGGAATAAAAAAGCGGCAGCCACATTTCAAGATGTTTATTATAGACCCCTTGATAGTCAGTGGGATATTGAGGAACAAATGTGTGCACAATTCGCAGAGGTGTGTTAAAATAATAACAGTCGGTTATTTATATTGGGTGATTTCAACTTTCCCAACATGAACTGGGAGAGGCAAAGCTTGATCAGGGATAGTCAGCATGGCTTCGTCAGAGCGCCGAACAAATTTGATTGAGGAGATGAGCAGGTGTGTCGACGAGGGTAATGCAGTCGATGTAGTTTATGTGGATTTCAGCAAAGTCTTTGACAAGGTCCCGCATAGAGAACTTATAACGAGGGAAAATGCATACACATGGGTACAGAGTAATTTGATAAGGTGGATTCAAAAATGGTTTGGTTGTAGGAGACAGAGGGCGATGACAGAAGGCTGCTTTAGTGACTGAAAGCCAGTGTCCAGTGGCGTACCACAAGGATCTGTAATTTACATCCAACATAGATGATTACGTGGGAGGTAAGATTAGAAAGTTTGTGGATGACACAAAGATTGGTTGGATGTTTAACAGTGAGGTTGAGTGTCTTGGGTTACAGGAAGATATAGACGGGATGGTAAAATGAGCAGATAAGTGACAGATGGAATTTAGCCCTGAAAAGTGTGAGGTGATACATTTTGGAAGGAGTAATTTGACAAGGAAGTATTCAGTGAATGGCATGACACCAGGAAGTTTTGTGGAACAAAGGGACCTTGGCGTGTTTGTCCACAGATCTCTGAAGGCGGAAGGACATATCAGTAGGGTGGTGAAAAAGACATAGGGCACACTTGCCTTTATCAATCAAGGCATAGATTGCAAAGGCAGGGATGCCATGTTGGAGCTGCAGAACTTTGGTGAGGCCACAGCTGGAGTACAGTGTGCAGTTCTGGTCGCCACATTATTGGAAGGATGTGATTCTCCTGGAGAGAGTGCAGAGAAGATTTACCAGAACTACCCCCAACCAGTTGGGGGTAGTGTGTTAAAGTGGATTGGGGACTGGCTATCCGACAGGAAGCAAAGAGTCGGAATAAATGGGTGTTTTTCCGGTTGGAGGAAGGTAACTAGTGGCGTGCCGCAGGGATCGGTACTCGGGCCGCAACTGTTTACCATTTATATAGATGATCTGGAGGAGGGGACGGAGTGTAGGGTAACGAAGTTTGCAGACGACACAAAGATAAGTGGAAAAGTGAATCGTGTGGAGGACGGAGAAGATCTGCAGAGAGATTTGGACAGGCTGAGTGAGTGGGCGAGGATATAGCAAATGGAGTATAACGTTGAGAAATGCGAGGTTATACACTTTGGAGGAAATAATAACAAATGGGATTACTATCTCAATGGAAACAAATTAAAACATGCTACCGTGCAAAGGGACCTGGGGGTCCTTGTGCATGAGACGCAAAAGCCCAGTCTGCAGGTACAACAGGTGATCAAGAAGGCAAATGGGATATTGGCCTATATTGCGAAGGGGATAGAATATAAAAGCAGGGATGTCTTGATGCACCTGTACAGGGCATTGGTGAGGCCGCAGCTGGAATACTGTGTGCAGTATTGGTCCCCTTATATGAGGAAGGATATATTGGCATTGGAGGGAGTGCAGAGAAGGTTCACCAGGTTGATACCGGAGATGAGGGGTTTGGATTATGAGGAGAGGCTGAGGAGATTGGGTTTGTACTCGTTGGAGTTTAGAAGGATGAGGGGGGATCTTATGGAGACTTATAAGATAATGCGGGGGCTTGATAGGGTGGAGGCGGAGAGATTCTTTCCACTTAGTAAGGAAGTTAAAACTAGAGGACACAGCCTCAAAATAAAGGGGGGTCGGTTTAAGACAGAGTTGAGGAGGAACTTCTTCTCCCAGAGGGTGGTGAATCTCTGGAATTCTCTGCCCACTGAGGTGGTGGAGGCTACCTCGCTGAATATGTTTAAAGCGCGGATGGATGGATTCCTGATCGGTAAGGGAATTAAGGGTTATGGGGATCAGGCGGGTAAGTGGTACTGATCCACGTCAGATCAGCCATGATCTTATTGAATGGCGGGGCAGGCTCGAGGGGCTAGATGGCCTACTCCTGCTCCTATTTCTTATGTTCTTATGTTCTAACGCTGCCTGGGATGGAACATTTAAGTTCTAAAGAGAGGTTGTGTAGGCTTGTGTTGTTTTCCTTGGAGCAGTGAAGACTGTGGAGTGATCTGATCAGGGTGTACAAGATTTTGAGGGACATGGACAGAGTGTATAAGGATCAGCTGTTCCCCCTAGTTGAAGGGTCAGTCACAAGGGGACATAGGTTCAAGTTGAGGGGCAGGAAGTTTAGGGGGGATGTGCGGAAAAACTCTTCTGCACTGTGTGATTCCATGATTCTGTGTTGTGTGCAACCCTGGAGAAAAGTTATCGGAGTAAGAGTTTTAACAACACCAGGTTAAAGTCCAACAGTTTATTTGGTAGCAAATGCCATTAACTTTCGGAGCGCTACTCCTTCGTCAGATGGATTGGATATCTGCCTTTATATCCACTCCATCTGACGAAGGAGCAGCGCTCCGAAAGCTAATGGTATTTGCTACCAAATAAACATTTGGACTTTAACCTGGTGTTGTTAAAACTCTTACTGTGTTTACCCCAGTCCAACGCCGGCATCTCCACATCAAAAGTTATCGGGACAGTAAATATATATATTTCTTGTTATATTCTTTGAACCAAATGTTGAAAACTGGGTGGAAAAACGTCTGTTTGGCTGACAATCAAGCATCATGCAATTGAGGTCATGAGTCTTTTTGTTTCATAGGGTGGAGTAGGAACATAAGAACATAAGAACTAGGAGCAGGAGTAGGCCATCTGGCCCCTCGAGCCTGCTCCTAGTTCTTCGGACAGTGCATATCAAGGATGGAGGTGTTGCCCAACTAATTGCTGGAGTATGGAGGCAAGTCATGTAACGAAACCTCCAGGAATACATTTTATCACAGTTGGCCACCCATATATATCCACCAAGTGGTACCCCAGCCCAACTTGGGTGTCGGTTATTTTTCCTTCATTGTCAGCTGGAACATTGTGGGAGCAACTAATGCACCACATAGAATGCAGCAATTCCTCATTGTTCCACAGGACCAGGCTGAGGAGAAGGCAGTTGGTTTGTTCACTACATTTATTTATTTATTTTAAGTTAAATTTGTGTAAAAAATCGGAGGTTTTTTTTAAAACAGGAAGTGGGCCCAGCAGGAGTCTGGGAAGGTTTTTGGAGGGTTTAAAAGTAGGCCGCACTTTTGAGCGGGCAGCATCGTTAGCAGGCAGCAGAGTGAGCAGGAGGCAGAGTGAAAGCTGTAGGGCTTTGGCTCACAGGGCTTGAGTGAGCAGGAGGCAGAGTGAAAGCTGTAGGGCTTTGGCTCACAGGGCTTGAGTGAGCAGGAGGCAGAGTGAAAGCTGTAGGGCTTTGGCTCACAGGGCTTGGGTGAGTTAATTCATTTTTTGCTGTTTCTACCTGGTACTGGCAAGGTATCTAGAGGGGATGGGTGTGAAGGCAGTGCAATGTTCCTCTTGCACTATGTTCGAGGTGAGGGACGACGTCAGTGTCCCTGCTGATTATACCTGTGAGAAGTGCATCCATCTGCAGCTCCTCCAAAACCGTGTAAGGGAACTGGAGCTGGAGTTGGAGGAACTTAGGATCATTAGGGATGCAGAGATGGCCATAGACAGAAGCTTCAGGGATACAGTTACTCCGAGGAATGAAAATAGATGGGTGACGGTGAGAGGGGCTGGGAAGAAGCAGTCGGTGCAGGGATCCCCGGTGGTCGTTCCCCTTAGCAATAAGTATTCCGCTTTGGATACGGTTGAGGGGGACGACATACCAGTGGTGAGCCGCAGTGAGAGGATCTCCGGCACTGAGTCCGTCCCTGTGGCTCAGGAGGGTAAGGAGGAGAGCGAGAGGGCAATAGTTATTGGGGACTCATTAGTTAGAGGGATAGATAGGAGGTTCTGTGGCAGCAAAAGAGACTCGAGGATGGTTTGTTGCCTAGCGGATGGCAGGGTCCGTGACGTCTCGAACCGTGTTTTCCGGATTCTTAAGGGGGAGGGGAAACAGTCACAAGTCGTGGTACACATTGGTACCAACGACATAGGTAAGAGAAGGGACGGGGATTTAAAACAGGAATTTCGGGAGCTGGGCTGGAAACTGAGAGCAAAGACAAAACATGTGGTCATCTCTGGTACGCTACCGGTGCCACGTGATAGCGAGTTGAGGAACAGGGAGAGAGTGCACTTAAACATGTGGTTGCAGGGATGGTGCAGGAGGGAGGGTTTCAGATACGTGGATAATTGGAACACGTTCTGGGGAAGGTGGGACCTCTACAAACAGGACGGGGTGCACCTGAACCAGAGGGGCACCAATATCCTGGGAGGGAAATTTGCTACGGCTCTTCAGGGGGATTTAAACTAATTTGTCAGGGGAGTGGGAAAAGGAGTTGTAGTCCGGAAGTCAGTGTTGAGGGTGGTGAGATATTGGGGAAGGTATCAAGGTCAAGGGTGGGTACCGGTAGACAGGAAGATGGGTTGAAGTGTGTCTACTTCAATGCAAGGAGCATCCGGAACAAGGTGGATGAACTTGGGGCGTGGATTGCTACTTGGGACGACGATGTTGTGGCCATTACGGAGGCGTGGGTAGAACAAGGACAGGAATGGTTGTTGGACGTTCCGGGGTATAGATGTTTCAGTAAGTGTAGGGAAGCTGGTAAAAGAGGTGGAGGAGTAGCATTGTTAATCAAGGATAGTTTAACGGCTGCGGAAAAGCACTTTGAGGGGGATATGCACACTGAGGTAATATGGGCTGCAGTTAGAAACAGGAAAGGAGCGGTCACGTTGCTAGGAGTTTACTATAGGCCCCCAAATAGTAATAGAGATGTGGAGGAAGAAATTGCAAAGCAGATTATGGATACGTGTGGGGGTCACAGGGTAGTTGTCATGGGGGACTTTAACTTTCCAAATATTGATTGGAACCTTTGTAGGTCGAATAGTTTGGATGGGGCACTTTTTGTGCAGTGTGTGCAGGAGGGTTTCCTGACACAATATGTGGATAGGCCGACAAGGGGTGAGGCCACATTGGATTTGGTACTGGGAAATGAACCGGGCCAAGTGTTAGATTTGGTTGTGGGAGAGAACTTTGGAGATAGTGACCACAATTCGGTGTCTTTTGTTATTGCAATGGAGAGGGATAGGGCCGGACGGCAGGGCAAGGCTTACAATTGGGGGAGAGGTAATTATGATGCGATTAGGCAAGAATTAGGGGGCATAAGATGGGAACAGAAACTGTCAGGGAAAGGCACTGATGAAAAGTGGAACTTTTTCAAGGAACAAATACTGGGTGTCCTTGATAGGTATGTCCCTGTCAGGCAGGGAGGAAATGGCCGAGTGAGGGAACCGTGGTTCACAAAAGAGGTGGAATGTCTTGTGAAAAGGAAGAGGGAAGCTTATGTAGGGATGAGGAAACAAGGTTCAGATGGCTCGATTGAGGGTTACAAGTTAGCAAGGAATTAGCTGAAAAAGGGGCTGAGGAGAGCTAGGAGGGGACATGAGAAGTCCTTGGCGGGTCGGATCAAGGAAAACCCCAAGGCTTTTTACTCTTATGTGAGGAATAAAAGAATGACCAGGGTGAGGTTAGGGCCGGTCAAGGACAGTGGTGGGAACTTGTGTATGGAATCAGTAGAGATAGGCGAGGTGATGAATGAATACTTTTCTTCAGTGTTCACCAAGGAGAGGGGCCATGTTTTTCAGGAAGAGAAGGTGTTACAGGCTAATAGGCTGGAGGAAATAGATGTTCGGAGGGAGGATGTATTGGCAGTTTTGAATAAACTGAAGGTCGATAAGTCCCCTGGGCCTGATGAAATGTATCCTAGGATTCTTTGGGAGGTGAGGGATGAGATTGCAGAGCCTTTGGCTTTGATCTTTGGGTCCTCGCTGTCCACGGGGATGGTGCCAGAGGACTGGAGAGTGGCAAATGTTGTTCCTCTGTTTAAGAAAGGGAATAGAAATGACCCTGGTAATTATAGACCGGTTAGTCTGACTTCGGTGGTTGGTAAATTGATGGAAAAGGTCCTTAGGGATGGGATTTACGACCATTTAGAAAGATGCGGATTAATCCGGGATAGTCAGCATGGATTTGTGAAGGGCAAATCGTGCCTCACAAATTTGATAGAATTTTTTGAGGAGGTAACTAGGTGTGTTGATGAAGGTAGGGCGGTTGATGTCATATACATGGATTTTAGTAAGGCGTTTGATAAGGTCCCCCATGGTCGGCTTATGATGAAAGTAAGGAGGTGTGGGATAGAGGGAAAGTTGGCCGATTGGATAGGTAACTGGCTATCTGATCGAAGACAGAGGGTGGTGGTGGATGGAAAATTTTCGGACTGGAGGCAGGTTGCTAGCGGAGTGCCGCAGGGATCGGTGCTTGGTCCTCTGCTCTTTGTGATTTTTATTAATGACTTAGAGGAGGGGGCTGAAGGGTGGATCAGTAAATTTGCTGATGACACCAAGATTGGTGGAGTAGTGGATGAGGTGGAGGGCTGTTGTAGGCTGCAAAGAGACATAGATAGGATGCAAAGCTGGGCTGAAAAATGGCAGATGGAGTTTAACCCTGATAAATGTGAGGTGATTCATTTTGGTAGGACTAATTTAAATGTGGATTACAGGGTCAAAGGTAGGGTTCTGAAGACTGTGGAGGAACAGAGAGATCTTGGGGTCCATATCCACAGATTTCTAAAGGTTGGCACTCAAGTGGATAGAGCTGTGAAGAAGGCATATAGTGTGTTAGCTTTTATTAACAGGGGGTTGGAGTTTAAGAGCCGTGGGGTTATGCTGCAACTGTACAGGACCTTGGTGAGACCGCATTTGGAATATTGCGTGCAGTTCTGGTCACCTCACTATAAGAAGGATGTGGAAGCGCTGGAAAGAGTGCAGAGGAGATTTACCAGGATGCTGCCTGGTTTGGAGTGTCGGTCTTATGAGGAAAGGTTGAGGGAGCTGGGGCTGTTCTCTCTGGAGCGGAGGAGATTGAGGGGAGACTTAATAGAGGTTTATAAAATGATGAAGGGGATAGATCGAGTGAACGTTCAAAGACTATTTCCTCGGGTGGATGGAGCTATTACGAGGGGGCATAACTATAGGGTTCATGGTGGGAGATATAGGAAGGATATCAGAGGTAGGTTCTTCACGCAGAGAGTGGTTGGGGTGTGGAATGGACTGCCTGCAGTGATAGTGGAGTCAGACACTTTAGGAACATTTAAGCGGTTATTGGATAGGCACATGGAGCACACCAGGATGGTAGGGAGTGGGATAGCTTGATCTTGGTTTCAGATGAAGGTCGGCACAACATCGTGGGCCGAAGGGCCTGTTCTGTGCTGTAATGTTCTATGTTCTATGTTCTAATTCAAAAGAAGACTATCACCACCTTCTCAAAGACAAGTAAGAATGGGCATTAAATGATGGGGTTGGCAGGAATGTCGGGTTGAGGTTACAATCAGATCAGCCATGATCTTATTGAAAGGGCGGAGCAGGCTCGAGGGGCCGAGTGGCGGCACGGTGATTAGCACTTCTGCCTCACAGCGCCAGGAACCCAGGTTCGATTCCGGCCTCGGGCCACTGTTTGTGTGGAGTTTGCACATTCTCCCCGTGTTTCCTCCGGGTGCTCCAGTTTCCTCCCACAGTCCAAAGATGTGCGGAGTAGGTTGAGTGGCCATGTTAAATTGACCCTAGTGTCAGGGGGACCAGCAGAGTAAATATGTGGGGTTGTGGGAATAGGTTCCGGTGGGATTGTGGTCGATGCAGACTCAGTGGCCGAATGGCCTCCTTCTGTAGGGATTCTATGATTCCTGCTTCTAATTCGCATGTTCCTATGATGGTCCCACCAGCAATGTCCATATCCCGTGACCATCTAATCTGCCAATTTCGCCAGACCAGGAAGCAAAACCGCAACCGTCCCAGATTTGTACAGTTTATGTACTGACTGAATAAACCATAGAGAGTCTGCACAGGCTCTAACCTTTAACACTTTTTGAATGGTAGCAGGAGATTAGTCACTTGATAACAATCAAGAGAAAATTGTCATGCCTGATAAATAATTGCTTTGAGTGCAATATCTATCTGGTCTGTTTTCCCCAACCCTGGCCATGAGTATGGCATAGATCCACTGCAGAGTATCAGGAAGATCTGACTTCATCCAGGTTATCAGTATCTTTCATTGGGGAGTTCACGATGCATCTGTATCACCAGTCAATTCCTGTCGCAGTCTTTCCATTTTGTATGGTTGCTTGTTATTCAGAAATGAAATCCAATTAGCTCTTATCAGGCTCCAGATTCCCACCATTTATAAGGCAGTACAACCACAATAATTTGAGAATAAAATACACTTTGTTCTGTCACTCTCATTCATGAGTGAAAACTCCAAACAGCTGTGTCAACCAACATTGGGTTTTGATATTGCAATCTTGTTAAGTGTACTACCTAGCTTACCACAGTCAAGTGGTTCTGCCATGAAGCAAGTACTGCAGGCTGCCATTTCTATTCGGTTCAATAAAGACTCTCGCTCAGATGATTTGATTTGATTTATTACTTTTATTGTCACATGTATTAGTACACAGTGAAAAGTATTGTTTCTTGCGTGCTATAGACAAAGCAGATCACACATAGAGAAGGAAATGAGAGACTGCAGGATGTAATGTTACAGTCACAGCTAGGGTGTAGAGAAAGATCAACGTAATGCAAGGTAGGTCCATTCAAAAATCTGATGGCAGCAGGGAAGAAGCTGCTCTTGAGTCGGTTGGTACGTGTCTTCAGACTTTTGTGCCTTTTTCCCGAAGGAAGAAGGTGGAAGAGAAAATGTCCAGGGCTCTTGGGGTCCTTGATTATGCTGGCTGCTTTTCTGAGGCAGCGGGAAGTGTAGACAGTGTCAATGGATGGGAGGCTGGTTTGAGTGATAGATTGGGCTCATTCACGACCTTTTGTAGTTCCTTGCTGTCTTGGACAGAGCAGGAGCCATACCAAGCTGTGATGCAACCAGAAAGAATGCTTTCTATGATGCATCTGTAAAAGTTGGTGAGAGTCATAGTGAACATGCCAAATTTCCTTTGTTCCTGAGAAAGTAAAGGCATTGGTGGGCTTTCTTAACTATACCGTCGGCATGGGAGGAACCAGGACTGGTTGTTGGTGATCTGGACACCTAAAAACCTGAAGCTCTCAACCATTTCTACTTCATCCTCATTATAGAACTTAGAACATAGAACATTACAGCGCAGTACAGGCCCTTCGACCCTCGATGTTGCGCCGACCAGTGAAACCAATCTAAAGCTCATCTAACCTACACTATTCCAATATCATCCATATGTTTATCCAATGACCATTTAAATGCCCTTAATGTTGGCGAGTCCAGTACTGCTGCAGGCAGGGCATTCCACACACTTACTACTCTCTGAGTGAAGAACCTACCTCTGACATCTGTCCGATATATATCACCCCTCAATTTAAAGCTATGTCCCCTCGTGCTAGCTATCACCATCCGAGGAAAAAGGCTCTCACTATCCACCCTATCTAATCCTCTGATCATCTTGTATGCCTCTATTAAGTCACCTCTTAACCTTCTTCTCTCTAATGAAAACAACCTCAAGTCCCTCAGCCTTTCCTCACAAGACCTTCCCACTATACCAGGCAACATCCTGGTAAATCTCCTCTGCACCCTTTCTAATGCTTCCACATCCTTCCTATAATGCGGCGACCAGAACTGTACGCAATACTCCAAATGCGGCCGCACCAGAGTTTTGTACAGCTGCAACATGACCTCCTGGCTCCGAAACTCAATCCCTCTACCAATAAAAGCTAACACTCCGTATGCCTTCTTAACAACCCTATCAACCTGGGTGCCAACTTTCAGGGATCTATGCACATAGAACATAGAACATTACAGCGCAGAACAGGCCCTTCGGCCCACGATGTTGCACCGACCAGTTAAAAAAAAAAACATGGACACCGAGATCTCTCTGCTCATCCACACTACCAAGTATCTTACCATTAGCCCAGTACTCTTAATCCTGTTACTCCTTCCAAAGTGAATCACCTCACACTTTTCCACATTAAACTCCATTTGCCACCTCTCAGCCCAGCCCTGCAGCTTATCTATGCCCTCTGTAACCTGCAACAACCTTCCGCACTGTCCACAACTCCACCGACTTTAGTTTCATCCGCAAATTTATTAACCCATCCTTCTGCGCCCTCATCCAGGTCATTTATTAAAATGACAAACAGCAGTGGCCCCAAAACAGATCCTTGCGGTACACCACTAGTAACTGAACTCCAGGATGAACATTTCCCATCAACCACCACCCTCTGTCTTCTTACAGCTAACCAATTCCTGATCCAAACCACGAAATCACCCTCAATCCCATGCCTCCGTATTTTCTGTAGTAGCTTACCATGGGGAACCTTATCAAACGCTTTACTGAAATCCATATACACCACATCAACTGCTTTACCCTCATCCACCTCTTTGGTCACCTTCTCAAAGAACTCAATAAGGTTTGTGAGGCATGACCTACCCTTCACAAAACCGTGTTGACTATCCCTAATCAAATTATTCCTTTCTAGATGCTTATAAATCCTATCTCTTATAATCCTTTCCAAAACTTTGCCCACAACAGAAGTAAGGCTCACTGGTCTATAATTACCAGGGTTGCCTCAACTCCCCTTCTTGAACAAGGGGACAACATTTGCTATCCTCCAGTCTTCTGGCACTATTCCTGTAGACAATGAAGACATAAAGATCAAAGCCAAAGGCTCTGCAATCTCCTCCCTAGCCTCCCAGAGAATCCTAGGATAAATCCCATCTGGCCCAGGGGACTAATCTATTTTCACACTTTCCAGAATTGCTAACACCTCCTCCTTATTAACCTCAATCCCGTTTAGTCCAATAGCCTGTATCTCAGTATTCTCCTCGACAACATTGTCTTTTCCCTGCGTGAATACTGATGAAAAATATTCATTTAGTGCCTCCCCTATCTCTTCAGACTCCACGCACAACTTCCCACTACTGTCCTTGACTGGCCCTAATCTTACCCTAGTCATTCTTTTATTCCTGACATACCGATAGAAAGCTTTAGGGTTTTCCTTGATCCTATCTGCCAAAGACTTCTCATGTCCCCTCCTGGCTCTTCTTAACTCTCTCTTTAGATCCTTCCTGGCCAACTTATAACTCTCAAGTGCCCTAACTGAGCCTTCATGTCTCATCTTCACATAAGTCTCCTTCTTCCTCTTCACAAGAGATTCAACTTCTTTAGTAAACCACAGTTCCCTCGCTCGACCACTTCCTCCTGCCTGACAGGTACATACTTATCAAGGACACACAGTAGCTGTTCCTTGAACAAGCTCCACATTTCAATTGTGCCCATCCCCTGCAGTTTCCTTCCCCAACCTATGCCAGCTAAATCTCACCTAATCGCATCATAATTTCCTTTCCCCCAGCTATAACTCTTGCCCTGCGGTATATACCTATCCCTTTCCATCACAAAAGTAAACGTAACCGAATTGTGGGCACTGTCACCAAAGTGGTCACCGACCTCCAAATCTAACACCTGGTCTGGTTCATTACCCAGTACCAAATCTAATGTGGCCTCGCCTTTTGTTGGCCTATCTCCATACTGTGTCAAGAAACCCTCCTGCACACATTGGACAAAAACTGACCCTTCTAAAGTACTCGACCTATAGCTTTTCCAGTCAATATTTGTAAAGTTAAAGTCCCCCAGAACAACTACCTTGATGTAGACAGGGTCATGTCCTCCATTATGCTTCCTGAGATCGATGATTATCTCCTTCATTTTGTTGACATTGAGGGAGAGATTATTTTCGTTGCACCAGTTCACCAGATTCTCTATCTCTTTCCTGTACTCTGTCCTGTCATCATTTGAGATCCGACCCACTACAGTGGTGTCGTCAGCAAACTTGAAAATCAAGCTGGAGGAGAATTTGGCCACAAAGACATAGGTGTATAAGGAGTATAGTAGGGGCTGAGAATACAGCCATGTGAGGCAACAGTTGAGGATGATCATGGGGGAGGTGTTGTTGCCTATCCTTACTGATTGCTGTCTGTGGGTTAGGAAGTTCAGGATCCAGTTGCAGAGGGAGGAGCCAAGGCCCAGGCCGAGGAGTTTGGAGATGAGTTTCGTAGGAACAATGGTGTTGAAGGCTGAGCTGTCATCAATAAATAGAACTCTGACATAGGTGTCCTTGTTATCTAGGTGTTCCAGGGTTGAGTGCAGGGCCAAGGAGATGGCGTCTGCTGTGGATCTGTTGCGGCGGTAGGTGAACAGTAGTGGATCCAGGCAATCTGGGAAGCTGGAATTAATTCGTGCCATGACTAACCTTTCGAAGCACTTCATAATGATGGATGTCAGAGCCACCGGCCGATAGTCATTAAGGCACGCAGCTTGGCTTTTCTTTGTTACCGGGATGATGGTTGCCTTTTTGAAGCAGATAGGGACGTCACGTTGTAAAGGGAAGTTGAAGATATCTGAATATCCCCATCAGCTGATCCGTGCAGGATCTGAGTGCTCATCCGGGTACCCCATCTGGGCCAGTCACTTTCCGTGGGTTGACTTTCAAGATGGCTGCTCTGATGCCTGCAATGTTGACCTCAGATACAGGTTTGTCCAAGGTTTCTGGGGTGGAGGGTGTGCTCTCGCTGTCTCTTGCTCAAAACGGGTATAGAATGCATTGAGCTCATCAGGGAGGGGTGCGTTGGAACTGGCGATTTTACCTGCCTTCCTCTTGTAGCCTGTTATGTCTTGCAGACCTTACCATAGTCGGCGGAGGCCTGTGTGGCTAGCCTGGGACTCTAACTTGATCCGTTGCTGTCTTTTGGCATTTTTGATGGATCTCCTTAGATATCTGGCTTTCTTGTACAGGTCAGTGTCACCTGACTTGAACACCTCAGACCTGGACTGAGGAAGCAGTGGATATACATAGAACATAGAACAGTACAGCACAGAACAGGCCCTTCGGCCCACGATGTTGTGCTGAGCTTTGTCTGAAACCCAGATCAAGCTATTTCCTCCCTATCATCCCGAAGTACTCCATGTGCCTATCTAATAGCTTCTTAAATGTTCCTAAAGTTTCTGACTCCACTATCCCTGCAGGCAGTCCATTCCACACCCCAACCACTCTCTGAGTAAAAAACCTACCTCGGACATCCTTCCTGTATCTCCCACCATGAACCCTATAGTTATGCCCCCTAGTTACCGCTCCATTCACCTGAGGAAATAGTCTTTGAACATTCATTCTATCTATCCCCCTCATCATCTTATAAACCTCTATCAAGTCTCCTCTCAACGTCCTCCGCTCCAAAGAGAAAAGCCCAAGTTCCCTCAACCTTTCCTCATAAGACCTACCCTCCAAACCAGGCAACATCCTGGTAAATCTCCTTTGCACTCTTTCCAGTGTCTTCACATCCTTCTTATAGTGAGGTGACCAGAACTGCACACAATATTCCAAATGTGGTCTCACCAAGGTCCTGTACAGTTGCAGCATAACCCCACGGCTCTTAAACTCAAACCCCCTGTTAATGAACACCAACACACTCTCGGCCTTCTTCACAGCTCTTTCCACTTGAGTGGCAACCTTCAGAGATCTATGGATATGAACCCCAAGATCTCTCTGTTCCTCCACATTCTTCAGAACCCTACCTTTGACCCTGTAATCCACATTTAAATTAGTCCTACCAAAATGAATCACCTCACATTTGTCAGGGTTAAACTCCATTTGCCATTTTTCAGCCCAGCTCTGCATCCTATCTATATCTATTTGCAGCCTACAACAGCCCTCCACCTCATCCACTACTCCACCAATCTTGGTGTCATCAGCAAATTTACTGATCCACCCTTCAGCCCCCTCCTCCAAGTCATTTATAAAAATTACAAATAGCAGAGGACTAAGCACTGATCCCTGTGGCACTCCGCTGGTAACCGGTTTCCAGTCCGAAAATTTTCCATCCACCACCACCCTCTGTCTTCTGTTAGATAGCCAGTTACCTGTCCAATCAGCCAAACTTCCCTCTACCCCACACATCCTTACTTTCTTCATAAGCCGACCATGGGGGACTTTATCAAACGCCTTACTAAAGAGGTATGTAAACGACATCAACTGCACTACCTTCATCTACACACTTAGTTACCTCCTCAAAAAATTCTATCAAATTTGTGAGGCAAGACTTGCCCTTCACAAATCTGTGCCGACAATCCCGGATTAAGCTGCATCTTTCTAAATGGTCCTAAATCCTATCCCTAAGGACCTTTTCCATCAACTTACCGACCACCGAAGTAAGACTAACCGGCCTATAATTACCAGGGTCATTTCTATTCCCTTTCTTAAACAGAGGAACAACATTCGCCACTCTCCAGTCCTCTGGCACCATCCCCGTGGACAGTGAGGACGCAAAGATCAATGCCAAAGGCTCTGCATCTCATCCCTTGCCTCCCAAAGAATCCTAGGATATATTTCATCAGGCCCAGGGGACTTATCAACTTTCAGTTTATTCAAAATTGCTAGTACATCTTCCCTCCGAACATCTACTTCCTCCAGCCTATCAGCCTGTGACACCCTCTCTTCCTCAAAAACATGGCCCCTCTCCTTGGTGAACACCGAAGAAAAGCATTCATTCATCACCTCTCCTATCTCTTCTGACTCCATGCACAAATTCCCACTGCCGTCCTTGACCAGCCCCAGCCTCACCCTGGTCATTCTTTTATTCCTCACATAAGAGTAAAAAGCCTTGGGGTTTTCCTTGATCCGAACCGCCAAGGACTTCTCATGCCCCCTCCTAGCTCTCCTAAGCCCCTTTTTCAGCTCATTTCTTGCTAACTTGTTACCCTCCATCGAGCCAACTGAACCTTGTTTCCTCAACCTAACATACGCTTCCTTCTTCCTCTTGACAAGACATTCCACCTCTTTTGTGAACCATGGTTCCCTCACTCGGCCATTTCCTCTCTGCCTGGCAGGGACATACCTATCAAGGACACGCAGTATTTGTTCCTTGAAAAAGTTCCACTTATCATTCATGCCTTTGCCTGACAATTTTTGTTCCCATCCTATGCTTCCTAATTCCCACCTGATTGCATCATAATTACCTCTCCCCCAATTGTAAACTATGCCCTGCCGTATGGCCCTCTCCCTCTCCATTGCAATAACAAAAGACACTGAATTGTGGTCTCCAAAGTGCTCTCCCACAACCAAATCCAACACTTGGCCCGGCTCATTTCCCAGTACCAAATCCAATGTGGCCCCACCTCTTGTCGGCTTATCCACATATTGTGTCAGGAACCCCTCCTGCACACACTGCACAAAAACGGCCCCATCCAAACTATTCGACCTATAAAAGTTCCAATCAATATTTGGAAGGTTAAAGTCCCCCATGACAACTACCCTGTGACCTCCACACCTATCCATAATCTGCTTAGCAATTTCTTGCTCCACATCTCTATTACTATTTGGGGGCCTATAGTAAACTCCTAACAACATGACCACTCCTTTCCTATTCCTAACCTCAGCCCATATTACCTCTGTAGGCAGATCCCCTTCGAAATGCCTTTCTGCAGCCGTTACACTCTCCTTGATTAACAGTGCCATTCCTCCACCTCTTTTACCAGCTACCCTACACTTACTGAAACATCTATACCCCGGAACTTCCAACAATCATTCCTGTCCTTGTTCTACCCATGTCTCCATAATGGCCACAACATCGTAGTCCCAAGTGCCAATTCACGCCCCAAGTTCACCTACCTTATTTCGGATGCTCCTTGCATTGAAGTAGACACACTTCAACCCACCTTCTTGTCTGCTGGTACCCACCTTTGACCATGATACCCTTCCCAGTACCTCACTACACTCACTAACCTCCAGACTACAACTCCTTTTCCCATCCCCCTGACAAATTAGTTTAAACCCCCTCGAAGAGCCGTAGCAAATTTCCCTCCCAGGATATTGGTGCTCCTCTGGTTCAGGTGCACCTGTTGGTACAGGTCCCACCTTCCCCAGAAAGTGTTCCAATTATCCACATAGCTGAAACCCTCCCTCCTACACCATCCCTGCATCCATGTGTTTAACTGCACTCTCTCCCTGTTCCTCAACTCGCTATCCCGTGGCACCGGCAACATACCAGAGATGACAACCTGTTTTGTCCTGGCTCTCAGCTTCCACCCTAGCTCCCTGAATTCCTGTTTTAAATCCCCGTCCCCTCTCTTACCTATGTCTTTGGTGCCGACGTGCACCACGACTTGTGACTGTTCCCCATCCCCCTTTAGAATCCTGAAGACACGGTCGGAGATGTCACGGACCCTGGCATCCGGGAGGCAACATACCATCCGTGAGTCTCTCTTGTTGCCACAGAACCTCCTATCTATCCCTCTAACAAACGAGTCCCCAATAACTATAGCTCTACCGCTCTCCCCCTTTCCCTTCTGAGCCACAGGGACGGACTCAGCGCTGGCGATCTGGTCACTGCGGCTTACCACTGGTAGGTCGCCCCTCTCACCTGTATCCAAAGTGGAATACTTGTTGATAAGGGGAACAACCACAGGGGATCCCCGCACCGACTGCTTCCTCCCAGCCCCTCTCACTGTCATCCACTGAACCACTGTTCATCCATGGTTTCCAGTTGGGAAACACACAGATTTGCTTCTTTGATACACAGTCTTCTCCACACTTACTAATGAAGTCAGTTACTGTAGTGGCGTACTCATTCAGGCTGGTGGCAGAGTTTTTAAATAATCACCAAGAGAGAAAATGCTGGAAAATCTCAGCAGGTCTGGCAGCATCTGTAAGGAGAGAAAAGAGCTGACGTTTCGATTCCAGATGACCCTTCGTCAAAGCTAAAAGGCATGGAAATTGGGAGATATTTATACTGCAGGGGGAATGAAAGATGAGTCATAGCCACCGAAATCAGGGGAAAAGACTGCTAATGGCTGTCCACAGAGAGAATAAAGGGTGTGAATGGCCAAACGGCAGAGAAACTGAAATGAAGATGTTGGGGGGTGTGTGGGGGGGGGGGGGTGTTGGGGGAGAGGAGGGGGGTGGCAATGGATGGGGCAGAGGTAAAATTTAGAAAAGGGCACTGACACAGACACTGGACAAAACTGGGAATTGACCTATTCACATTGACTTTGACTCATTATCCTGTCACTGTGGCCAACTATTCTGACACTGGGAGTTAGCCCAGGTGAGTCCAAAGAAAATGAGAGAAAGAGTAAAATGCCTGAAAGCACATTTCAATTGGCACGGCATTCCACGCATTGTGATGAGTGACAATGGCCCTCAGTTCACAAGTGAAGAATTCATAGAATCATAGCATTCCTTCAGTGCAGGAGGAGGCATTTCACAGAATCACAGAATACTAAGGTGCAAACGAGGCCCTTTGGCCTATCGAGTCGGCGCTGACGCATGAACGGCCCTGACCTGCCCACCTAATCCCACTTGCCAGCACTTGGTCCATCGCCTTGAATGTTATAGAAATCATAGAAATCATAGAAACCCTACAGTGCAGAAGGAGGCCATTCGGCCCATCGAGTCTGCACCGACTACAATCCCACCCAGGCCCTACCCCCACATATTTACTCGCTAATCCCTCTAACCTACGCATCCCAGGACTCTAAGGGGCAATTTTTTTAACCTGGCCAATCAACCTATCCCGCACATCTTTGGACTGTGGGAGGAAACCGGAGCACCCAGAGAAAGCCCACGCCGACACGAGGAGAATGTGCAAACTCCACACAGACAGTGACCCAAGCCGGGAATCGAACCCGGGACCCTGGAGCTGTGAAGCAGCAGTGCTAACCACTTATGACATTACAGCTTCCGCTACAGAACAGAAGTCAAGCCATCCTGATCAGCGCTTATGCCCCCACAATGAACAACCCGGATGAGATGAAAGACAAGTTCTACGAAGAACTAGACGCCCTACTATCAGCAGTGAGCAGTACCGACAAGCTGATCTTGCTTGGCGACTTCAATGCAAGAGTAGGGTGTGACTCTGCATTCTGGCCGGGAGTTGTTGGGAGGCATGGAGTAGGCAAGTGTAACAGTAACGGCCTACTCTTAATGAAGACCTGTGCAGCACAGGCCCTCCTCATCACCAGCACAACCTTCCGTCTGCCTACCCGTAACAAGACCTCCTGAATGCACCCCCGCTCTGAGCATTGGCACCTTATCGACGATGTCATTGTCAGGAGAAAAGAGAGGCAGGATGTCAGAGTGACCAAGGCCATGTGTGGTGCTGACTGTTGGACAGATCACAGGTGCTAACCACTGTGCTACCGTGCCGCTACCGTGGCATGCCAATTACTCATCCACGTACTTCTTAAAGGATGTGAGGCATCCTGCCTCCACCACCCTCCCAGGCAGTGCATTCCAGACCCTCACCACCCTCTGAGTAAAAAACTTCCTCAAATCCCTCCTAAACCTTCCACCCCTCACTTTTAACTTGTGTCCCCTCGTAACTGACCTTTCAACTAAGAGGAAAAGCTGCTCCCTATCCACCCTGTCCATGCCCCTCATAATCTTGAACACCTCAATCAGGTCGCCCCTCAGTCTTCCCTGCTCCTGAGAAAACAACCCAAGCCTATCCAACCTCTCTTTATAACTTAAATGTTCCATCCCAGGCAGCATCCTGGTGAATCTCCTCTGCATCCCCTCCAGTGCGTTCACATCCTTCCTATAATGTGGTGACCAGAACTACACACAGTACTCCAGCTGTGGTCTCATCAAAGTTCTATACAACTCCAACATGACCTCTCTGCTTTTGTAATGATGGTCGGTTGAGGACGTCTTCAAAGTGTTCAGCCCATCTCTGCAGAATCTGAGCCCTCTCTGTGATGAGAGTTGGACCATCTGTACTCAGGAGGGGGAAACTCCCGAGAGATTGAGGTCCGTAGAGAGTGTTGAGGGCTTCATAGAACCGTTTCAAATCGTTTATGTCAGCGTATCTCTGTATTTCATCTGCTTTGGCGCTCAGCCAGGCATCCTGCATTTTACACAGTTTATTCTGGACTGTCCTCCGAGCACTGGTAAAGGCGTTTTTCTTGGCAGCTGATGATGGGTCGTTCTGACAGGCACGAAGAAGACGGTGCTTTTCAACAAGTATCTCCTCATCATTCTCATCGAACCAGTCATGCTGCTTGCGGGTAGAGGGCCCCAGCATCTTCAGTGCAGATGAATGGACAGCATCCCTGAGGCGTTCCCAATCGTCCTCAGCGCTGCCTGCGAGGTGTAGGTCAGCAAGCTTGGTTTCTAAGTCTTCAGCCAGCGCTGAAGCTATGCTGGAGTTCTTTAGCTTGGCCACATTGATTCTTTTCATAACCTTGCTTCCTTGTGGTCGCCTCTTGGGTCTGATGCGGAGCCTCATTTTGGAGACAATGAGCCTGTGATCTGTCCAACAGTCAGCACCACACATGGCCTTGGTCACTCTGACATCCTGCCTCTCTTTTCTCCTGACAATGACATCGTCGATAAGGTGCCAATGCTCAGAGCGGGGGTGCATTCAGGAGGTCTTGTTACGGGTAGGCAGACGGAAGGTTGTGCTGGTGATGAGGAGGGCCTGTGCTGCACAGGTCTTCATTCAGAGTAGGCCGTTACTGTTACACTTGCCTACTCCATGCCTCCCAACAACTCCCGGCCAGAATGCAGAGTCACACCCTACTCTTGCATTGAAGTCGCCAAGCAAGATCAGCTTGTCGGTACTGCTCACTGCTGATAGTAGGGCGTCTAGTTCTTCGTAGAACTTGTCTTTCATCTCATCCGGGTTGTTCATTGTGGGGGCATAAGCGCTGATCAGGATGGCTTGACTTCTGTTCTGTAGCGGAAGCTGTAATGTCATAAGCTGGTCGTTCACAGCCTTGGGGAGACTAGCAAGTTTCCAAACAAGGTGACTCCTGACAGCGAATCCAACTCCAGCATCACGACGCTCATCGCTGCCGCGACCGCTCCAGAAAAAAGTGTATCCACCTCCAGTTTCAGTCAGTTGACCTACGTTGGCAAGACGAGTTTCACTCAGGGCTGCAATGTCAATGTTGTATCTTGCAAGCTCTCTGGCAACTAAGGCTGTTCTTCTCTCTGGTCTATCTGCTGTAGGGTTGTCCAATAGCGTGCGCACGTTCCAAGTGCTCATGGTGAACGGTGTCACCTTGTGTTTTATTTCGTTTGTTCGACCGCAAGATGGGATCCCCACCAGCCATGGTAAATTGGCCAGGGTGTAGTGAAGCAGGCAATGTTTAGGGCACCTTTTCTAGCCCCTTCCTCATTCTACGGAGGTGAGCAGTGCGTTCCTGAAGAGGGCTGCTCATTCGCCCAGGTAGATGCCGAGCTTCACTGCTGCTTTGTTCAGCGGAAAACGACCATTAGACTTGAGCCACCTGTGTGCAGGTCCATGACTACAGCTCCCAGTGTATCCACACCTGCTGCTTCGTCACTCGCCCATCGCCACAGGATTTCAAAGGTTGAACAGGATGGTGATGATAATGATGATGATGGTGTCGAGACTAACGCGTGAGTTGGATTAAAGTGAGGGAGAGTTGCGCAGCGTCAGCCTCACTCTCTCTTCCCAATTCCAATCTGGATCCAGTGGCAAGACAAGAATCGAGATGGCTGGAGATGGGACTAGGCGCAGTGGCTGACCAGGCCGTCTACTGTGTCTTGTCCTGCTCTTCGCGTTCCACGACGCTTGCGGAGACCGCCTTCTTGACCGTTGGACCTTCCATTGGTCTCGTCCGCTCGATCCGCCAGAGTCTATACAACTCCATCATGACCTTTCTGCTTTTGTAATCTATACCCTGATTGATAAAGGCGAGTATGCCATATGCCTTTTTCACCACCCTATTAACCTGCCTTTCCACCTTCAGAGACCTATGGACAAACACCGCCAAGATCCCTTAGTTCTCCGGAACTTTCCAGTGTCAGACCCTTCACAGTATACTTCCTTGTCAAATTACTCCTTCCAAAGTGTATCACCTCACACTTTTCAGGGTTAAATTCTACCTGCTATTTATCCGCCCATTTGACCATCTCGTCTATATCTTCCTGTAACCCAAGACACTCAACCTCACTGTTAACCACCCAGCCAATCTTTGTGTCATCGGCAATCTAACTGATCCGACCCCCCACAGAGTCATCAATGTCATTTATATAAATAACGAACAATAGGGGGCCCAATCAATTTGGCCCATCGAGTCTGCAGATTCAGTCGATGCACAAACAATTGGGAAATTCAACAGTACGCATAGTCTCCCAGTCAAATTGCAAAGGCTGAGGCAGCAGTCAAAATCACCAAAGGATTCATCAAGAAATTGAGCAAATCTTGCACTGATGTATACAAAGCAATTCTCGAGTGGAGAAATAGACCGACTGAGGCGTGGAAAGCAATGCTGTCCAGAGATTGATGTCACGCTGCACGCAACCTACCCTTCCAACAGTAAGAAAACCACTGAAACCAGAAGCAGTAGCAGGCATGAGTGATGTAATGGAAAGCCACGTTTCAGTTGGACAAGGATGCCAAACCATTACCAGAGCTGAAAACTGGTGAGCCAGTCAGGGTGAAAACCTGCAACACTCTCAACAGGCGCCAGCCCATGTGGAAACTTGGCACACATGTAAAGAAATTGCCACCACAATCGCACACAGTGTAAATGAAGGGCCAGATATACCGGTGCAAGCACAGGCATTTACACTCAAAGAGCAAAGTTGCTCCTTTCCCACAATCAACCAGTCAGGGAGAAGGGATCTCACCTACTATACTGACTACAGAACAACAATCAATTCTAGAGGTCCATGTGCCAGCTGCAATGGAAAAACACCAGTTACCAAGGCAAAAAATGCCATGGGAATGGTACTATCTGGATAAGGATCATCACCCACCGAGATGTACAGCCATTAAGGAATCTGCATGATTTAAAGATGATGGATGGGATTTTCCCGTCTCACCCACCATGGGAATGGTAGCAAGCGGGACATGGGCCATGCAAAGGTCCATTGACCTCAGGGTCCGGATTTCTGGTTTTGGGGTGAGCTGGAAAATCTCACCCAGTGTGTGAAATGCATATGCAGTCACTGACGGCGCGGTGGCACACTGGTTAGCACTGCTGCCTCCCAGCGCCGGGGACCCAGGTTCGATTCCTGGCTTGGGTCACTATCTGTGTGGAGTTTGCACATTCTCCCGTGTCTGCATGCGTTTCCTCTGGGTGCTCCAGTTTCCTCCCACAGTCTGAAAGACATGCTGGTTAGGCACATTGGCCATGCTAAATTCTCCCTCAGTGTACCCGAATAGGCGACGAGGGGATTTTCACACAGTGATTTTGATTTTTTAAAATTTGATTTATTATTGTCACATGTATTAGCATACAGTGAAAAGTATTGTTTCTTGCTCGCTGTACAGGCAAAGCATAGCGTTCATAGAGAAGGAAATGAGCGAGTGCAGAATGTAGTGTTACAGTCATAGCTAGGGTGTAGAGAAAGGTCAACTTAATGCAAGGTAAGTCCATTCAAACGTCTGACAGCAGCAGGGAAGAAGCTGTTCTTGAGTCGGTTGGTACATGACTTCAGACTTTTGTATTTTTTTCCCGACGGAAGAAGGTAGAAAAGAGTATGTCAGGGGTGCGTGGGGTCCTTAATTATGCTGGCTGCTTTGTCGAGGCAGCGGGAAGTGTAGACAGAGTCAGTGGATGGGAGGCTGCGTGATGGATTGGGCTACACTCACTACCTTTTGTCATTCCTTGCGTTCTTGGACAGAGCAGGAGCCATACCAAGCTGGAATACAACCAGAAAGAATGCTTTCTATGGTGCATCTGTAAAAGTTGGTGAGAGTCGTAGCTGACATGCCAAATTTCCTTAGTCTTCTGAGAAAGTAGAGGCGAAGGGGACCCAAATGGTGAAAAAGGGATGGGTGGGTACACTTATTTAATTTTCTTCAGAGTCAGGTCTTAGGTGTGTCATTTGGTTCATGGGGAGGCGGGGCAGAGTCACAGCAATAAAGCTGTGATTAGTGTCACAAGTAGGCTTACATTAACACTGCAATGAAGTTACTGTGTCTCTCTGGGCTGACTTTGCCTATGTCTCACCTTCTGAGTATCTACATTGCTAGAAAGAGATTATTTATTTTGTCATGCCAATTACTGGCTGAACGGAAAGCAGGCAAAGTCAGCCCAGAGAGACACAGTACCTTCATTGCAGTGTTAATGTAAGCCTACTTGTGACACTAATCAATAAACTTTAAAAAGACTAGTAGAACAGAGAATTATTAATGTATGTAAACAGTGGGTGTATGGTGGTTAAGTTGGGTAACTCAGTCACATAGAAAAAGTGTGCATGAACATGTATTTCCTTGTTTGGTAAGACGAGGGGGATGTTTGTATCTTTTTTGCTTAATATCTAAAAAAAGTATGTTTGGACTTTGACAATGTAATCATACCAAGTCATACGATTGCCCTGAGGGAAGTACTGTAGGCTACTATTTCTATTCAGTTCAATAAAGGCTCTGGCTGAGACAAGACATTGATAAAGACGGACTGTGTTTATGAAACAGAGAGTAAAGTTTCCTTCAGTATAACATGCCGGGTTGATCTGATACAATGTGAATTTGACCCTTTCCCGATTTGCGTTTAGCAGGGAAAGACGTTTCTGGTTCATCAGCACGTGATCTCTGGAATCTCCAAACCCTTTCACATCAAACATGCCATGTTCAGTCAAATCTCAAGGATTAGAAAAGAGGGAACATAGGAACAGGAGTAAGCCATTCTGCCCATCGAGTCTGCCATGATGGCTGATTGGATACTTCGATGTCTTTTGCCCATTCTATCCCCACAACCCTCATTAATCTGAAATCTATCAATCTCTGCTTTAAACACACTCAATGACAGAGCTTCCACAACCCTCTGGGGTAGAGAATTCCAAAGATTCACTATCCCCTCCGTGAAAGAATTTCTTCTCATCCCAGTCCGAAGTGGCCTCCCCTTTATTTTGAAATTGATGAAAGGTCAGTGATCCGAAATAGAAATATTTAGGGCGATTTTCCCTAAAGTGCTGAATTGGTGGGAAAACTGTTCTAGATCATGACTGTTTTATCAGTGCAGCTTTAGACTTGAATCTCCGCACTCTGTGCACTGCAGAGGTCCCAGTCATGAATAACATTAAAAACTCGGGGGGGGGGGGGGGGGGGGGGCTTATTCGCGCCGGGATTTGCCACTCCTGGAACTCTGCGCATGCGCAGTGGTCCCGATCTGTCAGTCTCCTCGGTTCTGGCCAGTCAATCACTGCCAAGATCCCCGCAGTGCTGCCCCTCCAACCACCCCCCCCCCCCCCCCCGCCCCCCCCAACAGCCCGATCGCGGCCCCCACAACAATTCCCACGCCAGCCCTGACCGCTCCCCATCCCAGAGCGCCCTGATGTCCAGCCCCCATCCCAGCAGTGGTGATACCCCACCCCCTTGCCCCAGCAGAGACCCCCTCCACCCCATTGACCCCTCCCCAAGAGGCAGCTGCCCCCCCCCCCAACGGACCACCACCACCCCCCACCCCCACCCCCAGCCCACCCCGAAAGCTGGCCTCCCTCCAACCCAGACCGATTCCCATGCAGAGTGGCAGCGGGACCCCCAACCACACCAATCGCCTTTAGGCCCCACTCACAATAGGCCCCGCCCCCTTGGCACTGCCTGATGCCCAGTGGGCAGTGCCAAGGTGTCCCCTGGGCATGGGCACTTTGCCCATGCCCAGGGTCGACTGGCTGGCACTGCCAGGGTGCCCATGCCCAGGAGGCACCACCCCTCCATTGTCCGACCCCACTGGGGGGGCCCCGATTGCTCCCCCTTCACTCCGGAGGGGTCTCCCGCTAGTTCCCCAAACGTGGGGAGCTACTCTAAACCCCTCCGGAGTGAATTACTCCTGGCGGGGTGGGAGATCTATCGGGCCTGGCAAGTTCCATGCTGGGCCCAATAATCACATTTAAAATACAATTAAAATATATGCAAAACATATTCAAATGATTGACCTCACTTCCCGCTGGTTTTCTGCGTGTTCTCGGCGGCACCATTTTCTTCCAGTTGGGAGATGTGCGTGGGCCGTAAACACCCGCGGGGAACCCACGGAATGGCCGACACGCGCATCTCCCGACCCGACTCGCCAGAAAAGCTTCGGGTCGCAATGGGAGAATCGGGCGCGTTGTTTCCTCTTTGCAGATGTTGACCGAAGTGCTGAGTGTTTTACACTGCTTTTAATTTTTCCGACTCCCCAATCCCCCTGCCTTGCTTTTGATGACTTCCCCTTTTCTGCATCTCCATTTATGAGCGGCACGGTGGCACAGTGGTTAGCACCGCAGCCTCACAGTGCCAGGGACCTGGGTTCAATTCCGGTCTCGGGTCACTGTCTGTGTGGAGTTTGCACCTTCTCCCCGTGTCTGCATGGGTTTCCTCCGGGTGCTCCGGTTTCCTCCCACAGTCCGAAAGACATGCTGGTTAGGTGCATTGGCCATGCTCAATTCTCCCTCAGTGCATCCGAATAGGTGCCAGAGTGTGGCGACTTGGGGGACTTTCACAGTAACTTCATTGCAGTGTTAATGCAAGCCGACTTGTGACATTGATACTTGAACTTATTTCTGCTTTGCAGAGTACAGTTAACACAGACAAGGAGGGATGTAAGTTCCTATTGCGGTTTTAATGGAATTGTCCATTGGTTTGTTTTGGGCAAATCCACACTTCATGGAATCCTACAGTGCAGAAGGAGTCCATTTGGCCCATCAAATCTGCACCTACCACAATCCCACCCAGGCCCTATCCCTATGCATTTACCCTAGCTAGTCCCGCTGACACTAAGGGGCAATTTAGCATGGCCAATCCACCTAACCCGCACATCTTTGGACAGTGGGAGGAAACCCACGCAGACACGGGGAGAACGTGCAAACTCCACACAGACAGCGACCCAAGGCCGGAATCAAACCCAGGTCCCCGGCGCTGTGAGGCAGCAGTGTTGACCCCTGTGCCACCGAGCTGCTCAAACATCCGTTAAAACGGTGAGGAGAGGAATTTGACAGCAGTGATTTCCAGCCCAAAGGCACAAGACGGATCTGCCGACGAATGCAACTTCTCGTTCTTCACAGAATGCTGTTTGACATCTGATTAGCTTTGTTGAGGCTGTGTTACAAGCTGCTTGCCCACTGCTGCCAGGGAATACTTGCCTGGCAACTTGTTCAGGATGTTGGCAGGCACAGGGCTGCCTTCTGCTGGGAAGAAGGCTGGTGATTTGGGGAGTTGAGGAATAGATTAAAGTTTTAAAGTTTATTTATTAGTGTCACAAGTCAGTTTAAATTAACACTGCAATTAAGTTACTGTGAAAATCCCCTAGTCGCCACACTCCAGCACCTGTTTGGGTACACTGAGGGAGAATTTAGCATGGCCAATGCATCTAATCAGCACGCCTTTCGGACTGTGGGAGGAAACCGGAGCACCCGGAGGAAACCCACGCATACACGGGAAGAAGGTGCAAACTCCACACAAACAGTGACCCAAGCCGGGAATCGAACCCGGGTGCCTGGTGCTGTGAGGCAGCAGTGCTAACCACTGTGCCACAGTACCATCCCCTGAAACTGATTTCTTGCAACCCAACTGCCTCTCACTTTTCAGGTTCTGCTATTTAAAATATATATTAAGCTGCATCAATGTTATTAAATTTTATTTATTAGTGTCACAAGTAGGTTTACATTAACACTGCAATGAAGTTAATGTGAAAACCCCCTCGTTGCCACACTCCGGCGCCTGTTGGGGTATACTGAGGGAGAATTTAGCATGGCCAATGCACCTAACCAGCACGTCTTTCGGACTGTGGGAGGAAACCCGAGCATCCAGAGGAAACCCATGCAGACACGGGGAGAACGTGCAGACTCTGCACAGATGGCGACCCAGGAATTGAACCTGGGTCCCTGGCGCTGTGAGGCAGCAGTGCTAACCACTGTGCCGCAGAGCACTTGGTGGTACTTAACAATATAGCTACCAGCTTCAAACTTACAACTCTCAGCCTCGTAGTCAAATCCCTCCACCGCCTCGCTATAACCTCCTCCAGCCTCCAACCCTCCAAGATTTCTTCCTCCTCCAGTTCTGCTCTTATAGAGGTCATAGAGGTTTACAGCACGGAAACAGGCCCTTCAACCCAACTTGTCCATGCCGCTCCTTTTTTTAACCCCGAAGCTAGTCCCAATTGCCTGCGTTTGGCCCATATCCCTCTATACCCATCTTAACCACCTAACTATCTAAATGCTTTTTAAAATACAAAATTGTACCCACCTCTATGACTGCCTTGTGTGCATCTGCCACTTTTATAGCTCCACCGTCGTTGGCTGTATCTTCACCTGGTGAGGGCCTAATCTACCTCACTCTTTAAACCTCCCCATCTCTCCATTGTATTCAGTTCCAGCTTAACTGGGTGAATGATGAGTGGAAACTCACCACCTTTTATTTCCTCAATACTCTCTGAGTGGGGTGGGTGTGGTGGTGGGGGGGCGGGGGGGGGGTGGGGGGGTGGGGGAGGTGGTTGGGCGGGGGGGGGGGTGGGGGTGCGTCTGCCAAACCTACCTAGTGCAACTTACCTTGAGGCATTTACTGAGAGATTGTGGGAACTAAACCCCAGCATGTTCATAACCTGTCAGTGGACCTCAGGAGCTGTGAAAATCATGTTGCCCAGTATTCCTGTTCCGGTTTTAAGAGCCATCCAGTTTGTTTTTGCACTCCTGCTTCTCCCCATGACCGTGTAAATGTCTTCATGATCAGTTCTTGTGTGATTATTTAGCGGGGGGTGGCACAGTGGCACAGTGGTTAGCACTGCTGCCACACAGCGTTAGGGACCCGGGTTTAATTCCTGCCTTAGTTGACTGCCTGTGTGGAGTCTGCACGTTCTCCCCGTGTCTGCGTGGGCTTCCTCCGGGTGCCCCGGTTTCCTCCCACAGCCTGAAAGACATGCTGGTTAGGGTGCATTGGCCGTGCTAAATTCTCCCTCAGTGTACCCGAACAGGCGCCGGAGTGTGGCGACTAGGAGATTTTTGCAGTACCTTCATTGCAGTGTTAATGTGAGCCTACTTGTGACAATAATAAAAAAACAGCAAATATATGGCATGAAGAAAGTGTATAAACACAGCATTACAATTAAGTTTATTTATTAGTGTCACAAGAATGTGCAGACTCCATACAGACAGTGACCCAAGCCAGGAATCGAACCCGGGCCCCTGGCACAGTGAGGCAGCAGTGCGAACCACTGTGCCACCCCCCACTGTGCTACTGTTCCATTTATCTGCAGCATGTCACACTGACTGAGCACAAAACTGAAGAACTGAAGTTAATGGGTGAGAAAGATTTTTTTCAACATTTCTCTGCTTTGCATTTACTTTATGCAAATTGTTCACTATAAGCTTGGTTCCTCCTTTACTGATCTGATTTAATTTATTATTGTCACATGTACTATCATACAGTGAAAGTATTGTTTCTTGTGCGCTATACAGACAAAGCATACCGTTCATAGAGAAGAAAACGAGAGAGTGCAGAATGTAGTGTTACAGTCATAGCAAGGGTGTAGAGAAAGATCAGCTTAATGCGAGGTAGGTCCATTCAAAAGTCTGACAGCAGCAGGGGAGAAGCTGTTCTTGAATCGGTTGGTTCGTAACCTCAGACTTTTGTATCTTTTTCCCGATGGAAGAAGGTGGAAGAGAGAATGTCCGGGGTGCGTGGAGTCCTTAATTATGCTGGCTGCTTTTCCAAGGCAGCGGGAAGTGTAGACAGAGTCAACGGATGGGAGGCTGGTTTGCGTGATGGTCTGGGCTTCGTTCACGACGCTTTGTCTGAACGTGTCGTTCAGGAACCTGTCTCGGGGGCAGGGAATTCATATGGTGTCGTGGAAGTGGAAATGACTAGGGTTGGGAAGCATTTTCCGATCGGGGCCATTGTGATCTCCTGGACTCGTTTCGATCGCCTCAGGGGGTCGGAGAGGAATTTCCCAGATTTTTTTTCCCCATATTGGCCCTGGGGTTTTTCACTCTGGGTTTTCGCCTCTCCCTGGAGATCACATGGTCTGGAATGGGGGGGTGGGGGTGGGGGTGAGTTAATAGGTTGTAATGAACAAAGCATCGTAGCTGTGAGGGACAGCTCGGTGGATAGGATATTGGTATGTAGATAGGCTGGAAAATTGGGCGGGGATCCTGGATTCAGGATTCAATCCTGGACCGGGGAGCGGCGCAGGCTTGGAGGGCCGAAGGGCCTGTTCCTGTGCTGTATTGTTCTTTGTTCTTTGTGGTTTCTTATGATCTTGGGCAGAGGAGGAGCCAGATCCTTTGTAGTTTTTAACGGTCTGCATAAACTTGTGGTGAAAAATTCCCTCATCTTTCCCACTTAACATGTTATGTATTCCAAAGAAATCATTCCTCTTCAAAAATCTTCCTTTATACAGCCACAGATTTGCTGCTTGACTCTTCTCATGTACGTTGCGACTGAACTAAAATTTGAATCAGGTAGTCCCGTGGGAAAGTAAGGAGATTTTCCATGATTCTTGCAGGAATCCGGTGCAATTTTCACGTGCGATCACATGCCATCCCACGTTTACTGGGTACCAGCAATGTCTCGCTGGTCTGGGAAACCTTTCTTTGTTGCAGTCAGTCTGTTGCTCTGCGTGGCCACTGAATCCTTGACAGAATAATTTACCGCTGAGGCAATTTCTTGATGTGAGCCATTTTTCTCAAAAATCTGCCGGTCTCTCGGGCAGAATGAAACTAAATTGTGCCTGGCCCTTCATTATTCCATTTGCCCGCAGACCTGCAGACATTACCAGGGTCCACTAGAGGGTGCAAAGTAAATCCATATCTCGGTAAAGGAGGAACAGCAATGGGGATTAACCTTTTGGCATAATCCATGTTATTCATCAATTCTTCAACCTTCGCAAAGGCACGGTCAGCCCAATAAGGCAAAATCCAGTTGGATTCTGCCTCTTCAAAACAGGAGCCACACTCATATTTACAATCGGGCTGACATTAGCAGGCAAACCTCCAGCTTTTTTTGATTTGATTTGTTTTATTCTTGTCACATCTATTAGTATGCAGTGAAAAGTATTGTTTCTTGCGCCTTATACAGACAAAGCATACCGTTCATAGAGAAGGAAAGGAGAGAAAGGAATGGGGCTACACGGTGGCACAATGGTTAGCACTGTTCCCCCGCAGCTCCAGGAACCTGGGTTCGCTTGGGTTAGGTTGATTGGCCAAGCTAAATTGCCCCTGAGTGTCCCGGGATGTGTAGGTTAGAGGGATTAGTGTGTAAATATGTAGGGGTATAGGGATAGGGCCTGGGTGGGATTGTTGTCGGTGCAGACTCGATGGGCCGAATGGCCTCTTTCTGCACTGTAGGGTTTCTATGGATTCCTGGCTTGGGTCACTGTCTGTGTGGAGTTTGCATGTTCTCCCCGTGTCTGCGTGGGTTTCCTCCAAGTGCTCTGGTTTCCTCCCATAATCTGAAAGACATGATGGATAGGTGCATTGACCGAATAGACACCGTAGTGTGGCAACTCGGGGAATTTCACAGTAACTTCATTGCAGTGTTGATATGAGCCTTACTTGTGACTAATAAATAAACTTTACTTTTAGAGTGCAGAATGTGGTGTTACAGTCATAGCTAGCGTGTAGAGAAAGATCAACTTAGTGCGAGGTAGGTCCATTCAAAAGTTTGATGGCAGCAGGGAAGAAGTTGTCTTTAGTCGGTTGGTACGTGACCTCAGACTTTTGTATCTTTTTGTGGAAGAGAGAATGTCCGGGGTATGTGGGGTCCTTAATTATGCTGTCTGCTTTTCCGAGACAGTGGGAAGCGTAGACAGAGTCAATGGATGGGAGGCTATCATTTATATGTCATTTCTCTGGTTGTATACCAGGACACGATAGTGACTCTTTCAATATGCACATTGCTTTAATTTGTCATTACTGTCTCCTTGCACTTAATCATTATGTAGGGGTTGTGATCAATATTTGTAAAATTTTAGCCAAGGATCGACTATTTTCCTTAACCGGTGTAAAGTCATTCCCATTCATCTCTGATCTCAACCTACGTTTTATTGGTTTTTAATTAGGTTGACTGATCGAGGCGTCTATTAGCCAAGTGGTTGCGTTGATCGATTCACAATACTGGCGATTGTATCCGCTGTTATCGGGATTGCAATTTTGTTCTGGGATCCTTGCCATCAGTCAATCATCCACTGACAGTGCTTGCATTGGCTCTTGACATTGTGCAGGTTGGTGCAGTCACGGGTGAAGGAACAGCTTCACCAGGAATATTGAACTCCGAAGACTGTGGAGGGGGGTGGGGGGGTCGGGGGGGGGGGGGGGGGGGGGGTGTTGTGCAGTGACGGAGCAGCATGGTTCAGTTGGCAATCACTCACTATTGAGTCTACAGGTTGTGGCTTCAAGTCCCACTCCAGGACCTGAGCATGCATATCAGGATTTCCACTCCACCTGACGAAGGAGCAGCGCTCCGAAAGCTAATGGCATTTGCTACCAAATAAATCTGTTGGACTTTAACCTGGTGCTGTTAAAACTCTTACTGTGTATCAGGATTAGGACATAGAACATTGAACAGTACAGCACAGGAACAAGCCTTTCAGCCTTCTCCTGCTGCTATGTTCTGGTCCTGGGTGCTGTTAGTCAACATTAAGTGATGACTGAGGGAAGCAATCAGAGATCGAAGCAGAAAATAAAAAGTTGCTGGCTGGTCTCAGTCTAGTTTTGATCTCCTGATTTCTGAAAGATCCGGATAAATGCGAAGTGATGCATTTTGGAAGAAATAATGTAGGGAGGAGTTATACAATAAATGGCAGAGTCATCAGGAGTATAGAAACACAGAGGGACCTAGGTGTGCAAGTCCACAAATCCTTGAAGGTGGCAACACAGGTGGAGAAGGTGGTGAAGAAGGTATATGGTATGCTTGCCTTTATAGGACGGGGTATAGAGTATAAAAGCTGGAGTCTGATGATGCAGCTGTATAGAACGCTGGTTAGGCCACATTTGGAGTACTGCGTCCAGTTCTGGTCGCCGCACTACCAGAAGGACGTGGAGGCATTGGAGAGAGTGCAGAGAAGGTTTACCAGGATGTTGCCTGGTATGGAGGGTCTTAGCTATGAGGAGAGATTGGGTAGACTGGGGTTGTTCTCCTTGGAAAGACGGAGAATGAGGGGAGATCTAATAGAGGTATACAAGATTATGAAGGGTATAGATAGGGTGAACAGTGGGAAGCTTTTTCCCAGGTCGGAGGTGACGATCACGAGGGGTCACGGGCTCAAGCTGAGAGGGGCGAAGTATAACTCAGACATCAGAGGGACGTTTTTTACACAGAGGGTGGTGGGGGCCTGGAATGCGCTGCCAAGTAGGGTGGTGGAGGCAGGCACGCTGACATCGTTTAAGACTTACCTGGATAGTCACATGAGCAGCCTGGGAATGGAGGGATACAAACGATTGGTCTAGTTGGACCAAGGAGCGGCACAGGCTTGGAGGGCCGAAGGGCCTGTTTCCTGTGCTGTACTGTTCTTTGTTCTTTGTTCTTTATCACAGCCTTTAACGTTGCAGCCAGACAGGGGCAGAGAGGCAGGAGACCGAGGGTGATTTTTTTTTTGTTCTCGTTATAGAACATAGAGCAGTGCAGCACAGGAACAGGCCCTTTGACCCACAGTGTTGGTCATCTGTTGATGCCATCTTTCCCAGAAATGCCATATTGCATAAATGTAGTTAGGGAGGGAGTTCCAGGACTTTGACCCAGTGACAGTGAAGGAACGGCAATATATTTGCAAGTCAGGATGGTGAGTGGCTTGGACGGGAACTTCCAGGTGGTGGTGTTCCCTGGTATCTGCTGACCTTGTGCTTCTAGATGGTAGCAGCTGTGGGTCTGGAAGGTGCTGCCTAAGGAATCTTGGTGAGTTCCTGCAGCACATCTTGTAGATGGCACACACTACTGCCACTGTTTGTCGGTGGTGGAGGGATTGATGTTTGTGGATGTGATGCCAATCAAATAGGCTGCTTTGTCCTGAATGGTGTCGAGTTTCTTGAGTGTTGTTGGAGCTGCACTCATCCAGACAAGTGGGGAGTATTCCATCACACTCCTAACTTATGCCTTATAGATGGTGGGCAGGATTTGGGGACTTACAAGGTGAATCACTCACTGCAGTGTTCCAAGTCTTTGACCTGCTCTTGTAGCCACAGTATTTATTTGGCTAGCCCAGTTCAGAACCTGGACAATGGTAACCCCCCCAGGATGTTGATAGTGGAGGTTACAGTGATGGTCATGCCATTGAATGTCACGATACAAGTAAATGCCAATTGATAGCAGTGTTGATGACCCCTTCCATCACTTTACTGATGATCGAGAGTAGATTGATTGGGTGGAAATTGGCTGGGTAATTTGTTCTGTTTCTTGCGTACAGGACATACCTGGGCAATTTTCCACATTGCCTGGTAGATGCCAGTGTTGCAGGTGTACCAAAGCAGCTTTGTTAATTTTGCGGCAATTTCTGGAGCATAAATCATCAGGATTATTACTGGAATGTTGTCAGGGTCCATTGCCTTTGCAGGCTCCAGTGCCTCCAACCATTTCTTGATATCATGTGAAGTAAATCAAATTGGCTAAAAACTGGCATCTGAGATGCTGGGGACCACTGGAGGAGGCCGCAATGGATCATCCACCCGACACTTCAAGCTGAAGATTGTTGCAAGTGCTTCAGCCTTATCGTTTGCACTGATGTGCTGGGTTTATCCCTCAGTGAGGATGGGGATATTTGTGGAACCTTCTCCTCCCATGAGTTGTTCAATTACCCACCACCATTCCCGACTGGATGTGGCAGGACTGCAGAGCTTGCATCTGATCCGTTTATTGTGCAGTTGCTGAGCTTTGTCTAGTACTTGCTGCTTATGCTTTTTGGCACGCAATTAGTCCTGTTTGGCAGCTTCACCAGGTTGACAGCTCATTTTTAGGTATGCCTGGTGCTGCTCCTGGCATGCCCTCCTGCACTCTCCATTGAACCAGGGTTGATCCCTTTCTTGGTGGTAATGGCAGAGTGGGAGATATTCCAGGCTATGAGGTTTCAGAGTACAATTCTGTTGATGCTGATTGGTGTGGAGATGCCGGCGTTGGACTCGGGTGAACACAGTAAGAGTTTTAACAACACCAGGTTAAAGTCCAACAGGTTTATTTGGTAGCAAATGCCATTAGCTTTCGGAGTGCTGCTCCTTCGTCAGATGGAGTGGATATCTGCTCTCAAACAGGGCAAACAGACACAAAATCAAGTTACAGAATACTGATTAGAATGCGAATCTCTACAGCCAACCAGGTCTTAAAAATACAGAAAATGCTGATTGGCCCATAGTGCCTCATGGATGCCCAATCTTGAGTTGCTAGATCTGTTGGCAATCTATACAGTTCCACACAATATGATGGAAAATGTTTTAAAGTTTCTTTATTAGTGTCATGATAGGTTTACATTAACACTGCAATGGAGTTACTGTGAAAATCCCCTAGTTGCCACACTCTGCTGCCTGTTTGGGTACACTGAGGGAGAATTTAGCATGGCCAATGCACCTAACCAGCATGTCTTTCAGACTGTGGGAGGAAACTGGAGCACCCAGAGGAAACCCATGCAGACACGGGGAGAACGTGCAGACTCCGCACAGACTGTGACCCAAGCCAGAAGGTATCCTCAACTTGTCGATTGGATTTTACCTCCACAAGGACTGTGTGGTGTCACTCCTACCGATACTATCATGGACATATGGCTCTGTGGCAGACAGGTTGGTCAGGATGAGGTTTTTCCCTCTTGTTGGTTCCTTCATCACCTGCCACGGACCCAGACTAGCAGCTTTGCTCTTTAGGACCCAGCCAGCTCAGCCTGTGGTGGTACTACTGAGCCACTCTTGGTGATGGACGATGAAATCCCCCACCCAGATTACATTCTGTGCCCTTGCCACTCTCATTGCTTCCTCCAAGTGTTGCTCAACATGATGGAGTAGTGATTCATCAGCTGAGGGGGACAGTACGTGATAATCAGCAGGAGGTTTCCTTGCCTGTGTTTGACCTGGTGCCATGAGACTTCGTGTGGTTCGGAATCAATGTTGAGGACTCCCAAGGTAACTCTCACTGACTGTATACTACTCCCACTGTGCCCCAGAATCTGATCTGCCAGTGGGACAGGACATACCCAGGGATAGTGTCTGGGACATTATTAGCATAACTAACATAACATAATTGGCGGCGCGGTAGCACAGTGGTTAGCACTGCTGCTTCACAGCTCCAGGGACCTGGGTTCGATTCCCGGCTTGGATCACTGTCTGTGTGGAGTTTGCACATTCTCCTCGTGTCTGCGTGGGTTTCCTCCGGGTGCTCCGGTTTCCTCCCACAGTCCAAAGATGTGCGGGTTAGATTGATTGGCCATGCTAAAAATTGCCCTTAGTGTCCTGAGATGCGTAGGTTAGAGGGATTAGCGGGTAAATACGTAGGGATATGGGGGTAGGGCCTGGGTGGGATTGTGGTCGGTGCAGACTCGATGGGCTGAATGGCCTCTTTCTGTACTGTAGGGTTTCTATGATTCTATGATGATGATTCTATGTCAGGCTGTTGCTTAACTAATCTAGGAGACAGCTCTTCCCAATGTTGACACAAGCCCCCCAGATGCTAGCAAGGAGGATTCTGCAGGGTCAACAAGGCTGGGTTTACCATTGTCCTTTCTGATGCCGAGGTCGATGCCAGCTGGATTCCATCGATTTCAATCCTTTTTATTGTTTTTGTCACGGTTGGATACAACTGAATGGCTTGCTAGGCCAGAGGGCATTTGAGTGTCAACCACATTGCTGCGGCTCTGGAGTCACTCATAGGCCAGACCAGGTAAAGACGGCAGATTTCCTCCCCTAAAGGACATGAGTGAACCGGATGGGTTTTTACAACAATCGACAATGGTTTCATGGTCATCATTCGCCTTTTAATTCCAGATTTTTATTGAATTCAAATTTCATCATCTGCTGAAGTGGGATTTGATCCCCAGTCCCCAGAGCATTACCCTGGGTGTCTGGATTACTATTCCAGTCACAATACCACTGTGGTAGGGAGGGTGAAGTGAATGAGGTGGATGGGTGGGTAAGAGGGTGTGGGGTAAGTGGGTATGTAAGTGTGATGGTATGTTAGTGAGCTTGATGGGTAATTAATTGGGTAAGGTGGCAGGTGGGTGAGTTGGCAGGTGGGTGAGGTGGTTAATGTGTAATGAGGTCAGTGGGTGAAGACATTGGTGGGTGAGAGGGTAAATGGGTGAGATAATTAAGTGTGTGAGTTCAATAGGTAGGCATGTGGGTCGGGTGGATGAGGTAATAGGTGGGCAAGATGGCAGGTGAGTGAAAGAGAATGTTTGTGAGTTGGTAGTAAATTCTGGGGGATAATTGGGTGGTCATGGGGTTAGGTCCGGAGTGTAATCGGGTTAGACCGGGATGGTAGTCAGGTGGTGAGGATGTAGTCGAGGGATCAGGGGGTAGTCGGATAGTCATGAGGTAGACTGGGCAGATGGCAGTGTAGTCGGGAGGTTGGGTTGGTGGTCACGTGCTGGGAGATTAGTCAGATGGTCGCGTGGAGCCTGGTGGTCGAGTGTAGTCTGGTTGGATCGGGGGCAGTTGGGTCATCGGCGGGGAGGTTGGATCTGGTTGGAGTGGGGGACAGGTTGTCACGTGGATGGACTATAGTTGTGGGCATTACTCAGGTAGCTGGAACAGTAGTCAAGTTGGACCACAGGGTGCGTCATGGTGAGTGATTTGGAGGCCAGTCTAATGTTTCTTGAATAACTATCCAGGGAAATAAATTGGAACAATCCCGATCTCTGATTCTAACTCAGAGCCATAGGCCAGAATTTTATTCGCAGAGCGGCATTCTCATTTGGCCTCGGGTGGGATCTTATGAGCCTCGGGCGGGCGAGGCGGTAACATTCCGGCTAACAGACTTTCACAGAGAGTGCTGGGGAGCAAGAAAATTGCCCACCAGATGTTGAAGCCTCCAGGGAATTTCTTCATGTAGGTCAGCAGGTCAGGACAGAGGCCTGACGAATGTTTCAGTCGCTCATCCAGTCCCCGACAATCTAGAGACCAAAAGATTTGGGCCAATGATTTTTCAAGCTGAGTTGGAGAAAAGAAACACAGCTCCAACTAAGACCAGGCTGTAACCAGGCCGAACATTCCCTTACTCATAACAAACATGGTCACCTTACTCATAACAAACATGGTCACCTTACTCATAACAAACATGGTCACTTTGCCCACAACAAACATGGTCACCTTGCCCATAACAAACATGGTCACCTTGCCCATAACAAACATTGTCCTCTTGCCTCTAACAAGCACAGTCACAAAAAAAATACTTGTCTCACTTACAGTAACTGCATGCTCAACATCTGATGAATATGTCAGCAAGTTGTTTTTGCAGTTCTGGTCTGTATTGTTTACAGCCTGCTGGATAAGGTTTCAATCTGACCTTTCGCTTGTGCACTCGCTGGCCTTCAGTGCCCTCTACAACTCTGGATGACAAAATAATTACCAATGTTCGTACTTGGATTGTCTCAGCGGAAACTGTGACCCTGACATCAGCTTGAGGTTAGACAGATAGCAAGTGAAAACACGTTTACTCCATTCCCTAGAATGTTCTAAAATAGCAACAGTGGTCAAGTTACATTCTATGTCAATTCAGGAGATCGAGGAGGCAAAAATGAGGTTTTTGCTGCTTAAGTTCTTTGAGATTAAGTCTTGAAATGTTGTTCTGGGTGAATTCTATACACATTGCCATCATCTGGGGAAGTACATCAAGTGTGTTGGCAATACCAAATATCAAAAAAATGCCTCCAATTGCAAGTGTGAGCTGGGTTCAGCAGATAGCATTCTCATAGAATCCCTACAGTGCAGAAGGAGGTCATAGAGTCATAGAGTGATAGAGGTTCACAGCATGGAAATAGGCCCTTCGGCCCAGCTTGTCCATGCCGCCTTTTTTTAAAAAACACCTAAGCTAATCCCAATTGCCCGCATTTGGCCCAGATCCCTCGATACCTATGTAACTATCTAAAAGCTTTTTAAAAGACAAAATTGTACCTGCCTCTACTACTACCTCTGGCAGCTTGTTCCAGACACTCACCACCCTCTGTGTGAAACAATTGCCCCTCTGGACACTTTTGCATCTCTCCCCTCTCACCTTAAACCTATGCCCTCTAATTTTAGACTCCCCTACCTTTGGGAAAAGATATTGACCTTGTCTATGCCCCTCATTATTTTATCGACCTCGATAAGGTCACCCCTCAGCCTCCTACACGCCAGAGAAAAAAGTCCCAGTCTATTCAGCCTCTCCTTATAACTCAATCCATCAAGTCCCAGTTGTCCTAGTAAATCTTTTCTGCACTCTTTCTAGTTTAATAATATCCTTTCTATAATAGGGTGACCAGAATTGCACACAGTATTCCAAGTGTGGCCTTACCAATGTAATGGACGCATGGGATTGAGGGTGATTTAGCAGTTTGGATCATGAATTGGCTAGCTGTAAGAAGACAGAGGGTGGTGGTTGATGGGAAATGTTCATCCTGGAGTTCAGTTACTGGTGGTGTACCGCAAGGAACTGTTTTGGGGCCACTGCTGTTTGTCATTTTTATAAATAAGCTGGATGAGGGCGTAGAAGTATGGGTTAGTAAATTTGCCGATGACACTAAAGTCGGTGGAGTTATGGAAAGTGCGGAAGGTTGTTGCAGGTTACAGAGGGACATAGATAAGCTGCAGGGCTGGGCTGAGAGGTGGCAAATGGAGTTTAATGCGGAAAAGTGTGAGGTGATTCACTTTGGAAGGAGTAACAGGATTACAGAGTACTGGGCTAATGGTAAGATACTTGGTAGTGTAGATGAGCAGAGAGATCTCGGTGTCCATGTGCATAGACCCCTGAAAGTTGGCACCCAGGTTGATAGGGTTGTTAAGAAGGCGCACGGAGTGTTAGCTTTTATTGGTCGGGGGATTGAGTTTCGGATCCAGGAGGTCATGTTGCAGCTGTACAAAACTCCGGTGCGGCCGCACTTGGAGTATTGCGTACAGTTCTGGTCGCCGCATTATAGGAAGAATGTGGAAGCATTGGAAAGGGTGCAGAGGAGATTTAGCAGATGTTGCCTGGTATGGTGGGAAGGTCTTATGAGGAAAGGCTGAGGGGCTTGAGGTTGTTTTCATTAGAGAGGAGAAGGTTAAGAGGTGACTTAATAGAGGCATACAAGATGATCAGAGGATTAGATAGGGTGGATAGTGAGAGCCTTTTTCCTCGGATGGTGATAGCTAGCACGAGGGGACATAGCTTTAAATTGAGGGGTGATAGATTTAGGACAGATGTCAGAGGTAGGTTCTTTACGCAGAGAGTGGTAAGGGTGTGGAATGCCCTGCCTGCAGCAGTAGTGGACTCGCCAACATTAAGGGCATTTAAATGGTCATTGGATAAACGTATGGATGATATTGGAATAGTGTAGGTTAGAGGGGCTTTAGATTGGTTTCACTGGTCGGCGCAACATCGAGGGCTGAAGGGCCTGTACTGTGCTGTAATGTTCTATGCTCTAATGTCTTGTACAACTTCAACAAGACGTCCCAACTCCTGTATTCAATGTTCTGACCGATGAAACCAAGCATGCCGAATGCCTTCTTCACCACTCTGTCCACCTGTGACTCCACTTTCAAGGAGCTATGAACATGTACCCCTCAATCTCTTTGTTCTGTAACTCTCCCCAATGCCCTATCATTAACTGAGTAAGTCCTGCCCTGGTTAAATCTACCAAAATACATCACCTCGCATTTGTCTAAATTAAACTCCATCTGCCATTTGTCAGCCCACTAGCCCAATTGATCAAGATCCCATTGCAATTGGAGATGACTTTCTTCACTGTCCACTATGCCATCAATCTTGGTGTCATCTGCAAACTTACTAACCATGCCTCCTATATTCTCATCCAAATCATTAATATAAATGACAAATAGCAGTGGGCCCAGCACTGATCCCTGAGGCACACCGCTGGTCACAGGCCTCCAGTTTGAAAAACAACCCTCTGCAACCACCCTCTGGCTTCTGTCAAGAAGTCAATTTTGTATCCATTTAGATACCTCACCCTGGATCCCGTGAGATTTAACTTTATGCAACAACCTACCATGCGGTACCTTGTCAAAGGTCATTCGGCCCATCGAATCTGCCCCAAATCTCCAACACAGTAGCTAACCCAGACCCTATCTCAGTAACCCCACGCATTTTGTTATTAACGTCACAAGTAGGTATACATTAACATGCAACGAAGTTAGTGTGAAAATCCCATAGTCGCCACACTCTGGCGCCTGTTCGGGTACACTGAGGGGGAATTTAGCATGGCCAATGCACCGAATCACCACGTCTTTCAAACTGGGAGAAAACTGGAGCACCCGGAGGAAGCCCACGCAGACACGGGGAGAACATGTGAACTCCGCACAGACAGTGACCCAAGCCGGGAATCAAACCCGGGTCCTTAGCGCTGTGAGGCAGGCAGTGCGTGCCACCATGCCACTGTGCCACCCCCACAGATCCTCCTAACCTACACATCGTGGGACACAAAGGGACAATTCAGCATGGCCACTCCACCTAACCTGCACATCTTTGTAGTGTGGGAGGAAACCGGAGCACCCGGAGGAAACCCATGCAGACACGGTGAGAACGTGCAAACTGCACACAGATAGTGACCCTTCAACCCGGGTCCCTGGCACTGTGAGGCAGCAGTGGCAACCGCTGTACCACTGTGACATCCCAAGTTGGTCAAGGGTTTTGAAGAACCAAGTGAACAGCAAATGCAATCCAAATGCACAATGGAAATATCTAATTCCAAGCACAAAGCACTGCGTGATGAAATCAAAAATTAATGGCTTGCTACTTCAACATGAGGACACCTTAGTTAGCTTGTCTACATCACTAAGGCACTGCCAGTGGGAAGATTAAAGGGTGGTGTAGTGATTGTATCACTGGGCTCGTCATTCCAAGGCCCAGGTTAATGCTCTGGGACATGGATTTAGATTCTACCAAGGCAGATGGTGGAATTTAAATTCCAGTCATAAATCTGGAATTGTTCTCAGCGATGGTTACCATGACATCTATCGTCAATTCTTATTTAAAATATCCATTTGCTGGATAATTCATTTTCCCCCTTTCAGGCGGGGGGGGGGAGGGAATTAACCTGAGGTGGAAGAGAAATTTCTTCACCCAGGGAGTGGTGAATGTGTGGAATTCATTACCACAGAAAGTAGTCGAGGTCAAAACTTTGTCTGATTTCAGGAAGAAATTAGATATAACCCTGGGGCTAAAGGGATCAAGGGATATGGGGAAGGTGAGGTCAGGATTTTGAATTCGATGATCAGCCATAATCAAAATGAATGGCGGAGCAGGCTCGAAGGGCCGAATGGCCTCCTCCTGCTTCTATGTTTCTGTGAAACCTATATATGACTCCAACCCTGCAACAATGTGGTTGTAACTGCCCTCTTAAATGGCCTATCAGAGGAATTAGGGATGGGCAACAAATGCTGCCCTTGTGAGTGATACCCAGATTCCATGATAGATTATGAAAGGGTGTAACAACCAATGAGTCGCACATCCATTATTGGGTCTTCAAGTAACAGACTGCGGTGTAGAGTAGCATTCCTCTTCCACAGGTGCGATGTGGAAGGGGACATTGGTGACCAAAATCTGATCAGTGATTATGTTTTGCCATTACATTTTGCGTGTGGCTGACCCGAAAACTCCACTAACCTTACTGACTACCAGTTTATTTATGAGTGTAGGCTTACATTAACACTGCAATGAAGTCACTGTGACAATCCCCGAGCCGCCACACTCGGGCGCCTGTTCGGGTACACTGAGGGAGAATTTAGTGTGGACAATGTGCCTAACCTGCACGTCTTTGGGAGTGTGGGAGGAAAGCAGAGCACCCGGAGGAAACCCACGCAGACACAGGGAGAACGTGCAGACTCCGTACAGATAGTGACCTAAACCGGGAATCGAACCCGGGCCGCTGGCGCTGTGAGGCAGCAGTGCTAACCACTGTGCCAACATGCCGCACTCATGCCTAAGAGAGTATTGGAGACCAGGGTCTGCTGAGAGATCATGTTTTGCCATTACATTCTGCAGTGTGGTTGACCAGGAAACTCTCCTACTCTTACTGCCGACTATTAGGCACATTTGAATTCGGTATGTATTAGGCGTAAGCTGATGGTTGACCTGTGTGACCATGTTGTGAATGGACCATCACTGACCATCACATTCTGGAGTGGGACCTGACCCCCCCCGCAAGCTCCTTGCCCAGAGGTAGGGATGCTACCCACTGTACCATAAAGGCCTCCTCATTGTAAGTAACATGGGGCCAAGCTAAAAACTTCACTTTGGAGGAGAATTGAGCTCCCACAGACTGGGACTCTACCTTAATTAACTGGGAAGAACAAAGGACTGTCAAGGACATGCCTGAAGAATTGCTAACAAGACTGAAAACTGATGCTGAAGCCAACTAGAAATTTTTAAGTAAACATGAGACGTTTGTAGTTGGCTACATTTATTATTTATGTTGTTTCATTATATATGTTTTGTGCTGAATTGCTAGTCGGTTGTTAATCCATCTCAAACTGCCTGAGTCTTTGATACATCTCTGAGGCTTCACTGAGGAATTTTCTACATGTGAGGAAAGGATGGACAGATTAGACTTGTTTCCTCTGGAGTTTAGAAGATTGATTGAAGTCCATGAAGCAGCAGTATAATATGAAGGGTACCATTCTTAGCAGTGTAGAGGATCAGAAGGACCTTGGGGTCCGGGTCCATAGGACTCTTAAATCGGCCTCGCAGGTGGAGGATGCGGTCAAGAAGGCGTACGGCGTACTGGCCTTCATTAATCGAGGGATTGAGTTTAGGAGTCGGGAGATAATGCTGCAGCTTTATAGGACCCTGGTTAGACCCCACTTGGAGTACTGCGCGCAGTTCTGGTCACCTCATTACAGGAAAGATGTTGAAGCCATTGAAAGGGTGCAGAGGAGATTTACAAGGATGTTGCCTGGATTGGGGGGCATGCCTTATGAGGATAGGTTGAGGGAGCTTGGTCTCTTCTCCCTGGAGAGACGAAGGATGAGAGGTGACCTGATAGAGGTTTACAAGATGTTGAGAGGTCTGGATAGGGTAGACTCTCAGAGGCTATTTCCAAGGGCTGAAATGGTTGCTACGAGAGGACACAGGTTTAAGGTGTTGGGGGGTAGGTACAGAGGAGATGTCAGGGGTAAGTTTTTCACTCAGAGGGTGGTGGGTGAGTGGAATCGGCTGACGTCGGTGGTGGTGGAGGCAAACTCGTTGGGGTCTTTTAAGAGACTTCTGGATGAGTACATGGGATTTAATGGGATTGAGGGCTATAGATAGGCCTAGAGGTGGGGATGTGATCGGCGCAACTTGTGGGCCGAAGGGCCTGTTTGTGCTGTGGCTTTCTATGTTCTATGTTCTATGTTCCATAAGATCTTGGACAGTCTCGACAAGGTGGATGTGGAAAGGATGTTTCCTCTTGTGCGTGAGTCCGGAACTAGGGAGGGGGTACTGTTTGAAACTTATGGCTCACCCTTTTGATGAGGAGAAATGTTTCCTCTTAGAGGGTTGTGTGACTTTGGAACTCTCTGGGAGGGAGCTTCCGGCCGTCCTTGCCCCCCAAGGCTGGAAAATCCCGCCCGAGGTCAACAGACCTCCGCATGGTCCGTCCAGCCCGCTACAGTTCCCCTGGCAGGTGGGATGGGAAAATTCCACCCTCTGCCTCAGAAGGCAGTGAAGGCGGGGTCATTGATTATTTTAGGGAGCTTCTTGTTAGGGAAGAGAGATACGTTAGTGACATTATCTCGATAGATACATGAACAGATGGGAAATGGAGGGATATAAACATTTGGTCGAGATAGGACAACATGATCAGCGCAGGCTTGGGGGGTCCGAAAGGCCTGTTCCTGTGCTGTGCTATTCTTTGTTCTTTGTTATCAGGGGTAAACGGAGGGGATGTGGAATTTGAAACACAATCAGCCATGACCTTATTGAGTGGGCTCGAGGGGCTGAATAGAACATAGAACATAGAACATAGAACATTACAGCGCAGAACAGGCCCTTCGGCCCACGATGTTGCACCGACCAGTTAAAAAAAAACAAAACTGTGACCCTCCAACCTAAACCAATTTCTTTTCGTCCATGAACCTATCTACGGATCTCTTAAACGCCCCCAAACTAGGCGCATTTACTACTGATGCTGGCAGGGCATTCCAATCCCTCACCACCCTCTGGGTAAAGAACCTACCCCTGACATCGGTTCTATAACTACCCCCCCTCAATTTAAAGCCATGCCCCCTCGTGCTGGATTTCTCCATCAGAGGAAAAAGGCTATCACTATCCACCCTATCTAAACCTCTAATCATCTTATATGTTTCAATAAGATCCCCTCTTAGCCGCCGCCTTTCCAGCGAAAACAATCCCAAATCCCTCAGCCTCTCCTCATAGGATCTCCCCTCCATACCAGGCAACATCCTGGTAAACCTCCTCTGCACCCTCTCCAAAGCCTCCACATCCTTCCTGTAATGTGGGGACCAGAACTGCACACAGTACTCCAAGTGCGGCCGCACCAGAGTTGTGTACAGTTGCAACATAACGCTACGACTCCTAAATTCAATCCCCCTACCAATAAACGCCAAGACACCATATGCCTTCTTAACAACCTTATCTACTTGATTCCCAACTTTCAGGGATCTATGCACACATACACCTAGATCCCTCTGCTCCTCCACACTATTCAAAGTCCTCCCGTTAGCCCTATACTCAACACATCTGTTATTCCTACCAAAGTGAATTACCTCACACTTCTCCGCATTAAACTCCATCCGCCACCTCTCGGCCCAACTTTGCAACCTGTCTAAGTCTTCCTGCAAACTACGACACCCTTCCTCACTGTCTACCACACCACCGACTTTGGTGTCATCAGCAAATTTGCTAATCCACCCAACTATACCCTCATCCAGATCATTAATAAATATTACAAACAGCAGTGGCCCCAAAACAGATCCCTGAGGTACACCACTTGTAACCGCACTCCATGATGAATATTTACTATCAACCACCACCCTCTGTTTCCTATCCGCTAGCCAATTCCTGATCCAATTTCCTAGATCACCCCCAATCCCATACATCTGCATTTTCTGCAGAAGCCTACCATGGTGAACCTTATCAAACGCCTTACTAAAATCCATATATACCACGTCCACTGCCTTGCCCCCATCCACCTCCTTGGTCACTTTCTCAAAAAACTCAATAAGGTTAGTAAGGCACGACCTACCTGCCACAAAACCATGCTGACTATCACCTATCAATTCATTACTCTCCAAATAACTATAAATCCTATCCCTTATAATTTTTTCCAACATCTTGCCGACAACAGAAGTGAGACTCACCGGTCTATAATTCCCGGGGAAGTCTCTGTTCCCCTTCTTAAACAATGGGACAACATTCGCTAACCTCCAATCTTCTGGTACTATACCAGAGGCCAACGACGACCTGAAGATCAGAGCCAGAGGCTCTGCAATCACTTCTCTTGCCTCCCAGAGAATCCTTGGATAAATCCCATCCGGACCAGGGGATTTATCTATTTTCAGACCCTCCAGAATATCCTGCACATCCTCCTTATCAACTGTAATACTGTCTATTCTACTCCCCTGCAACCCAGTGTCCTCCTCAGCTATATTCATGTCCCCTTGCGTGAACACCGAAGAGAAATATTGGTTCAATGCTTCACCAATCTCCTCCGGTTCCACACATAACTTCCCTCTGCCATCTATAACTGGCCCTAAACTTGCCCTAACCAACCTTCTGTTCTTGACATACCTATAGAACGCCTTAGGATTCTCTTTAACCCTATCCGCCAAAGTCTTCTCATGTCCCCTTTTAGCCCTTCTAAGCTCGCTCTTCAACTCCCTCTTAGCCAATCTAAAGCTTTCTAGTGCACTACCCGAGTGCTCACGTCTCATCCGAACATAAGCCTCCTTTTTCTTTTTAACCAACAAAGAAACTTTTTTGGTGCACCACGGTTCCCTAGCCCTACCAATTCCTCCTTGCCTGACAGGGACATACCTATCACAGACTCGCAGTAGCTGCTCCTTGAAAAAACTCCACATGTCGGACGTTCCCAGTCCCTGTAAACTCCTAGTCCAACCTATGTTTCCTAATTCTCTCCTAATAGCCTCATAATTACCCTTCCCCCAGCTAAAACCACTGGCCCGAGGTTCATGGCCTACTTCTGCTCCGGTTTTGTATCTGCGTACATTACATGTACACGTGCATTATTCATTCTTGCATGCAGATGATGGTGGCAAGGTCGACATTAAGTGCTCCCCACTAAATACCCTGAAAAGGTGTTGGTGAGCTTTTCTCTTGAGCTGTTACGATCTGTGTGACGAAGTTACATCCACAGTAATGTTGTGTTGGCAGCTCCAGGATTTTGACCCAGCATTCCACAGTGCTGATATTGTGTGCGACATATTCACATACAAAACAAAAAAAAAGGTTTCTTCTCTATACTGTTGTCAGCAAAATGGTAAAAGCTTGTCTAAAGATCAAAGTGCACATTGTGCGAGAATGCAGTCTGCTGTTTCCCCCCCACTGAGAAACAGTTCAGGGAAACTAAAACTGATGAATGCTTGAAATGTTTTTTAAAAGTAGAGGCAATGTCCAACATCCCTCTTATTCCTTTCAAGTGAGGAACACTAATGAGTTCTTCTTCTGCAAGCAGAAGTATTCCCATTCCATTACCACCAGCCCACTTTACCAGCTGCAGTATATCACTTGGTCAGGAGATAAGCATGCGGCAGATAGTTTCAACAGCAGTCTGTTATATAGACTGAACACTCAGCCGGTCCTTTCGGCTATTGGTTACAGAGCCCAGCCTCTGCTTTGAGAATGACAGGGAGGATATCAAAGCTCAGTATTATTATCGAGTAAATTGGACAGCAGCAATCCGCACAAGCTAAATGTGGAAAGAGAAATTTTGATCTGATTTATTATTGTCACATGTATGGGGATACAGTGAGAAGCATTGCTTCTTGCACACTATACAGACAAAGCATACTTGTTTATAGAGTACATAAGAACATAAGAAATAGGAGCAGGAGTAGGCCAGCTAGCCCCTCGAGCCTGCCCCGCCATTCAGTAAGATCATGGCTGATCTGATAGTGGTTTAGTTCCACTTACCCGCCCGCTCCCCACTACCCTTAATTCCCTTATTGATCAGAAATCTATCTACCTGTGACTTAAACATATTTAACGAGGTAGCCTCCACTGCTTCAATGGGCAGAGAATTCCAGAGATTCACTACCCTCTGAGAGAAGAAGTTCTTCCTCAACTCTGTCCTAAACTGACTCCCCCTTATTTTGAGGCTGCGTCCTCTAGTTCTTGTTTCCTTTCTAAGTGGAAAGAATCTCTCTGCCTCGACCCTGTCGAGCCCCTTCATTATCTTATATGTCTCTATAAGATCTCCCCTCAGCCTTCTAAACTCCAACGCGTACAGGCCCAATCTACTCAATCTCTCCCCATAAGCTCCGGTATCAACCTGGTGAACCTTCTCTGTACTCCGTCCAAGGCCTATACATCCTTCCCAAATAAGGGGACCAAAATTGCACACAGTACTCCAGTACATAGGGGAGAAGGAAAGGAGAGGGTGCAGAATGTAGCATTACAATCATAGCTAGGGTGTAGAGAAAGCTTAATATGAGGTCAGTCCATTCAAAAGTCTGATGGCAGCAGGTAAGAAGCTGTTCTTGAGTCCGTTGGTTCATGACCTCAGGTGTTTGTATCTTTTTCCCGACGGAAGAAAGTGGAAGAGAGAATGTCCGGGGTGCATGGGGTCCTTAATTATGCTGGCTACTTTTCCGAGACGGCAGGAAGTATGGACGGGATCAATGGATGGAAAACTGTAGTTCAGTTTACCCTGCTCCACCACATAGTAAGCTGTGAAATAACAGAGGCTCAGCAATTCTCCTATTTGGGGACTAAGTCCCGCGGCAGGGGCGGGAATGTGGGTTGTTTCCCACTGCGGGGGGTGGCGGTAAAACCTGCCAACTGTTCTGACCCCAATCTCATTAATCATGCAACTGGGGGCGGCACGGTGGCACAGTGGTTGGCACTGCTGCCTCACAGCGCCAGGGACCCCGGTTCGATTCCCAGTTTGGGTCACTGCCTGTGTGGAGTTTGCATGTTCTCCCCGTGTCTGCGTGGGTTTCCTCCGGGTGCTCCGGTTTCCTCCCACAGTCCGAAAGATGTGCTGGTTAGGTGCATTGACCCAAACAGGCACCAAAGTGTGGCGACAAGGGGAATTTCACAGTAACTTCATTGCAGTGTTAATGTAAGCCTACTTGTGACTAATAAATAAGTAAACTTTAAACTGGCATTTTGTGCTGTATTCCGTGGCAGGGCATGCCTGGATGGTGCTGTCCTAGGATGCTGTCCTATTCAGGAGCCGTATTGGAATGGCGCCCAATGTCACTGACCCACCAAAGAAGGTGGAGCTCCTGAAAGTGAGGATGGATCTCTGGGTGCACCCTGAGACCAGATGATAGATCTTCTGAGAAAGCAGATGTATCTCCAGGAGCAATCCTGGAAGATGGACCCCCTCCAGAACACCGAATCTGGAAGGCCCACCATTAGGTGCTCCATCCAGCCACTGCTGCGATGTTCCTGGGTCCAGGCTTGCCTTCGGTCTCCATGTTGAACTCTGGAGGCAGCCTCAGGGCATTGTCCAGACATGTGAGTCCCGACATCTGCACGCCACTTTGTTCCAGACGTGTTTTCCTGCTGGCATCACGGAGAATCGAGTGGTTGGACATTCATCTCTATCCCATCGGCGGGATGCAAATGAGAAATCAGTGTAAGAGCTTTTGTTCAGTATGTCTGAACAATAAGTGGTTCATCAGATACAACTGAACTATGTACAGCTATACATGGCTAAGCATTACACTGCTGACCTCATGCACATTCTCCCCCTTGTGTTCTTTTATGTCCTCACTATGGGAGGTGCTATTTACTCAGTCCCACACATTAATCCTTACGAATCCTAATACTACATCTCCCCCACCCCGCAAATCTTTGTCCAAATTCTTTAAGATTCATATTTGCAGCCTGATCCATCTCCGCCCAAGTCTTTGACATCAGAGCTTCACTCTGACAGGAGGCTTCACGACGCTCCCTAATTGTGTTCCTGTCAGACGTGAATGCTCAGTCGTCAGTCTCTCTCCCTGAACTCCTTCTTCCGTGACTTGGACGGCCTTCATTTTGAGTTGTACTTGCTTATTCTTTGTTAACTTCTGATTCAATGTCCAATGTCCTCCAAATGTATGACTGATTATCGTCTTTTATGAACAGAAATTTGTCTGGTTTCGACATAGAGTACCTTTTGAAGTATGTACGAAATAAGACCTCTCCATGTTGGCCTGTACAGAATGTGGGTATATAGTAAATAAGATTGTCACCTCTCTTTCTCTTCCATGTTCTGACTTCTGGACCTGGTTCTTGATCTTCCTTTTCTTCCTCTCTTTGTTTTATTATTTTTCACATTCATTTCTCCTTCTGGCATTGCTGGTTTATCACTCTTTGCGTCCCTCATGCTCCCTTTCCTTGCCTCTTGAGCTTGCTCTCTTCCCTTTGTTTTTTTTTCTGTCCTTCCTTACTTCTGGAGCAATGATTCCTTACAGCCTCTTGCTCGTGAACTCTCAGATAGTCCTGGAATTCCAGCCCTGGAAGTAATTTCCCTTTACTTGGATGGGATTCTTCAGGTGTGTGTGTTTGCTGGATATTTTCTCAGTCTGATGGTCGGTGAGTTACAGAGTTATTGCCATGGGCCGGAGAGACTGGAGCGAAATGTTGCTGAATCAGTGTGGTTCATAGAATCATGGAATGCCTACAATGCAGAAGGAGGCCATTCGGTCCATTGAGTCTGCACTGACCACAATCCCTCCCAGGCCCCATCCCCATTCCCCCACTTATTTACCCATCTAACCCCCGACACAAAAGGACAATTGAGCATGGCCAATCAACCTAACCTGCACATCTTTGGAGTGTGGGAAGAAACCGGAGGAAAGCTACGCAGACAGGACACTCCACACAGACAGTCACCCAAGCCGGGTTCTTGTATCCATGCCAGTCTGTTGATTACTGTGAGATCTGGGATGGGCCCAACGTGCTTCCTTTAACCCCTGGGAACCAGGCTTCTCTGGAGCAACACCCTTCATCCTCCTCCTTATTTTCCTTCTTGAATGTCGTCCTCTGAGGAAGAGTGGTGTTCCAGGTCCTCCTCTTTATCCAGCTCCAGTCCTCTAAGCATGTCATATGATGAGTGCAGTGTCACAGAATCACAGACTCATACAGAGCAGAAGAGGCCCTTCGGCCCATTGAGTCTGCACCGACGCATGACCTGCCCACAACCACAGCTTCTCCAGTCTTTCCGACATGACTGAAGCCCTCCCATCTGGGTGACCAACCATTCCGGATTTTACGGGACTGTCCCGTATTTGAGACGTTTGTCTCATGTCCCCAGATTGTTTGCTGCTGGTGCACTGCATGTCCTGTCTATTTTGATCCACGATTTTTGCACATGGGCTGAAGTCATTTGCATTTGTGCACTGGGCTCTTTTACATTCTCACAGGTTGACCAGCAACATTCTCTGCCCCCCCGCCCCCACCTCCACCCACAGACCCCAGTTGTATGGTCCATCATAAAGTATGCCTGAATTTTATCTCTGAGAGTCAGTCACCCTTTCCCCCATCCCTGGTCGAGAACGTCAAGTTTTTAGGTGTCCAGATCACCAACAACCTGTCCTGGTCCCCTCCATGCCGACACTATAGTTGAGAAAGCCCACCAATGCCTTCACTTTCTCAGAAGACTAAGGAAAGTTGGCATGTCAGCTACGACTCTCACCAACCTTTACAGATTCAACATAGAAAGCATTCTTTCTGGTTGTATCACAGCTTGGTATGGCTCCTGCTCTGCCCATGACCGCAAGGAACTACAAAGGGTCAAGAATGAAGCCCAGTCCATCACGCAAACCAGCCTCCCATCCATTGACTCTGTCTGCACTTCCTGCTGCCGCAAAAAAGCAGCCGGCATAATCCACGCATCCCGGACATTCTCTCTTCCACCTTCTTCCGTTGGGAAAAGATACAAAAGTCTGAGGTCACGTACCAACCGACTCAAGAGCAGCTTCTTCCCTGCTGCTGTCAGACTTTTGAATGGACTTACCTTGCATTAAGTTAATCTTTCTCTACACCCTAACAATGACTGTAACACTACATTCTGCACTCTCTCGTTTCCTTCTCTATGAACAGTACGCTTTGTCTGTATAGCGCGCAAGGAATAACACTTTTCACTGTACACTAATAGATGTGACAATAATAAACCAAATCAAATCAAATCAAAGGGCAATTCTAATAAATCTCCTTTGCCCCCTCTCCAATGCCTTGACAACCTTACTAAAATGCGGTGCCCAGAATTGAATACAGTACGCTAATTGGGCCGAGCCAGTGTTTTTTGAATTGTTAGGATAACTTTCTTGATTTTGTATCTCTGCCTCTTATTTAAAAAGTAAAGAATCCTGTATGTCCTTTTATTAAACTTCTCAATTCCTCCTGCCACCTTCAAAGAAATACACCCCCGGATCTCACTATTCATCCTTTTGGCCCATTTGCATTGCCTCTCCTCATTCTTCCAACCAAAAATAATAACTTTGTACTTTTCTGCATTAAATTTCATCTGTCATTTCTTCGCTCTTTTTTGCCGGCCTATGTTCTCCCGCACCTTGTGTTTTTATTCCATGTATCTAGCGTCTGCAGTATTTTGCCTTTCATTATATTCTCCTGAAGCCTGCTGCAGCCCCCTCCTGTCTGCTTCCCATGATATTAAGTTTGGTAGCATCTGCAACCGTTGAAGTGATATCCTCTTCTGAAAAGTCCAGGTCCTTAACAGGCATCAGAAAAAGCCGGTTGAGAGCACCGACACTCGGGGGGAGGGGTGGGGGGGGCACTTCCCTCCTGTCTGAAAAGCAATTGTATCATCAGTACTCTGTGCTTTCCGTCCTTCCGTTCACATTTGGTATCCATGCAGTCTTTAATCCCACAGGCTTGAATTTTGCTCATAAACCTACCATGTGCCACTTTATCAAGCACTGCGTTGCGCAGAATTGGACATCGGACACAATACTCCAGCTGAGGCCCGGTTTCTGATTTATGAAGGTTTGGTTAACTTGCTAGCTTTCGCACTCAAGGATCCCCATGTATAAAACTGAGGATCCTGAAGGCTTTTTCGAACTGCTTTATCAACCTGTCATAGGAAAATGTGTACGTAGAGAGAGGGCAGAGGCCATTTAACACCTCAAACCTGCAAGGTGGCATGGTGGCATAATGGTTAGCACTGCTGCCTCACAGCGTCAGGTGCCCAGGTTCGATTCCCGGCTCGGGTCACTGTCTGTGTGGAGACTACACGTTCTCCCCGTGTCTGTGTGGGTTTCCTCCGGGTGCTCCAGTTTCCTCCAAAGATGTGTGGGTCATGTGGATTGGCCATGCTAAATTGTCCCTTAGTGGCAGGGGGATTAGCAGGGTAAAATACGTGAGGCTACAGGAATAGACCCTTGGTGGGATTGTTGTCGATGCAAGCTCAATGGGCTGGATAGTCTCCTTCTGCACTGCTTAGCACTGCTGCCTCACAGCACCAGGGACCCGGGTTCGATTCCTGGCTTGGGTCACTGTCTGTGTGGAGTTTGCGCATTCTCCCTGTGTCTGCGTGGGTTTCCTCCGGGAGCTCTGGTTTCCTCTCACAGTCCAAAGATGTGCACGTTAGATGGATTGGCCATGCTAAATTCTCCCTCAGTGTACCCGAACAGGCGCTGGAGTGTGGCGACTGGGGGATTTTCACAGTAACTTCATTGCAGTGCTAATGCAAGCCTACTTGTGACACTAATAAATAAACTTTAATTTTAAACTGCTGCACCATTCAATAGGATCATGGCTAATTTGCAACCACCTTCATATCCCTTCATACATTTGGTTAACAGGATTTTAAAAAATTAATTCGTGGGACATGGGCATCGCTGGCAGGCCAGCATTTATTACCCACCCTTAGTTGCCCTTGGAGGCAGTTGGGCGCCAACCACGTTACAGTGGCTCTGGAGTCACATGTAGGCCAGACCAGGTAAGGATGGCAGATTTCCTTCCCTGAAGGACATTAATGAACCAGATGGGTTTTTCCGATAATCTACCTTGGGGTCCAGGTCCATAGGACTCTGAAGTCGGCCCCACAGGTGGAGGAGGTGGTTAAGAAGGCGTATGGTGTGCTGGCCTTTATCAATCGAGGGATTGAGTTTAGGAGTCCGGAGATAATGCCTCACAAATTTGATAGAATTTTTTGAGGAGGTAACTAGGTGTGTTGATGAAGGTAGGGCGGTTGATGTCATATACATGGATTTTAGTAAGGCGTTTGATAAGGTCCCCCATGGTCGGCTTATGATGAAAGTAAGGAGGTGTGGGATAGAGGGAAAGTTGGCCGATTGGATAGGTAACTGGCTGTCTGATCGAAGACAGAGGGTGGTGGTGGATGGAAAATTTTCGGACTGGAGGCAGGTTGCTAGCGGAGTGCCGCAGGGATCGGTGCTTGGTCCTCTGCTCTTTGTGATTTTTATTAATGACTTAGAGGAGGGGGCTGAAGAACAAAAGAACAAAGAACAAAGAACAATACAGCACAGGAACAGGCCCTTCGGCCCTCCAAGCCCGCGCCGCTCCCCGGTCCAGGATTGAATCCTGAATCCAGGATCCCCGCCCAATTTTCCAGCCTTGGAAATATTGAAAAAACGCAAGGGTGGATCAGTAAATTTGCTGATGACACCAAGATTGGTGGAGTAGTGGATGAGGTGGAGGGCTGTTGTAGGCTGCAAAGAGACATAGATAGGATGCAAAGCTGGGCTGAAAAATGGCAGATGGAGTTTAACCCTGATAAATGTGAGGTGATTCATTTTGGTAGGACTAATTTAAATGTGGATTACAGGGTCAAAGGTAGGGTTCTGAAGACTGTGGAGGAACAGAGAGATCTTGGGGTCCATATCCACAGATCTCTAAAGGTTACCACTCAAGTGGATAGAGCTGTGAAGAAGGCATATAGTGTGTTAGCTTTTATTAACAGGGGGTTGGAGTTTAAGAGCCGTGGGGTTATGCTGCAGCTGTACAGGACCTTGGTGAGACTGCATTTGGAGTATTGCGTGCAGTTCTGGTCGCCTCACTATAAGAACGATGTGGAGGCGCTGGAAAGAGTGCAGAGGAGATTTACCAGGATGCTGCCTGGTTTGGAGTGTCGGTCTTATGTGGAGAGGTTGAGGGAGCTGGGGCTGTTCTCTCTGGAGCGGAGGAGATTGAGGGGAGACTTAATAGAGGTTTATAAAATGATGAAGGGGATAGATCGAGTGAACGTTCAAAGACTATTTCCTCGGGTGGATGGAGCTATTACAAGGGGGCATAACTATAGGGTTCATGGTGGGAGATATAGGAAGGATATCAGAGGTAGGTTCTTCACGCAGAAAGTGGTTGGGGTGTGGAATGGACTGCCTGCAGTGATAGTGGAGTCAGACACTTTAGGAACATTTAAGCGGTTATTGGATAGGCACATGGAGCACACCAGGATGGTAGGGAGTGGGATAGCTTGATCTTGGTTTCAGATGAAGGTCGGCACAACATCGTGGGCCGAAGGGCCTGTTCTGTGCTGTACTGTTCTATGTTCTATGTTCTATACTGATGCAGCTATATAAGACCCTCGTCAGACCCCACTTGGAGTACTGTGCTCAGTTCTGGTCGCCTCACTATAGGAAGGATGTGGAAAAGATTGAAAGGGTGCAGAGGAGATTTACAAGGATGTTGCCTGGATTGAGTGGCATGCCTTATGAGGATAGGCTGAGGGAGCTCGGTCTTTTCTCCTTGGAGAGACGAAGGATGAGAGGAGACCCAATAGAGGTGTATAAGATGTTGAGAGGCATAGATCGGGTGGACTCTCAGAGGCTTTTTCCCAGGGTGGAAATGTCTGCTACGAGAGGACACAGGTTTAAGGTGCTGGGGGGTAGGTACAGGGGAGATGTTAGGGGTAAGTTTTTCACACAGAGGGTGGTGGGCGAGTGGAATCGGCTGCCGTCAGTGGTGGTGGAGGCGAACTCAATAGGGTCTTTTACGAGACTCCTGGATGAGTCTTTCTTCAACTGGAGCAGGACTGAGAGGGAGAGATTCTTAGCAGGAGTGCTGAGGGTAAGCAAAGTACTGATTTATTTATTTATTTGTTGTATTCCTTGTTTGTTTCGTGGGCTTTCTTCAAGGTTTTAAATTAAGGGAAGTGACGTCAGCTGAAGGGGATTCTGGGAGGTTGAGTTCTTAGTATAAAAGTCAGTTACCTGGGGGGTTCGACCTCTTTGTTCGACTGGAACATAAAAGGCAGGCCGCACTATACAGCAGGCAGCGTCGGGAGCGGGCAGTGGAGTGAATGGGAAGCAGAGTTAGAGTTGTAAGGGCTTTGGCTCGCAGGGCTTAGGCGGAAACGGGCGACACAGGACAGGTTTAAATTCATTCTGTTACCCTTCAATTTCGAATCCTTGTTCTTTCCCAGTGCACTCTGAGGAAGGAGAAAAAGGGTTCAGTGTTCCATTGGAGCAATTCTTTTTCTTTGTAGCTGTAAGTTTTATATGGAGGGGATGGAAGTGAAGGCAGTGCAATGTACCTCCTGCAGAATGTTTGAGGTGAGGGACACCGTCAGTGTCCCTGCTGATTACACCTGTGGGAGGTGCACCCATCTGCAGCTCCTCCAAGACCGTGTTAGGGAGCTGGAGCTGGAGTTGGATGAGCTTAGGGTCATCAGGGAGGCAGAGAGGGCCATAGACACAAGCTTCAGGGATATAGTTGTTCCAGGGAATGAAAATAGATGGGTGACAGTGAGAGGGGCTGGGAGGAAGCAGTCGGTGCGGGGATCCCCTGTGGTCGTTCCCCTTAGCAACAAGTATTCCACTTTGGAAACAGGTGAGGGGGGGCGACCTACCAGTGGTAAGCCGCAGTGACCAGATCGCCAGCGCTGAGTCCACCCCTGTGGCTCAGAAGGGAAAGGGGGAGAGCGGTAGAGCTATAGTTATTGGGGACTCGTTTGTTAGAGGGATAGATAGGAGGTTCTGTGGCAACAAGAGAGACTCACGGATGGTATGTTGCCTCCCGGATGCCAGGGTCCGTGACATCTCCGACCGTGTCTTCAGGATTCTAAAGGGGGAGGGGGAACAGTCACAAGTTGTGGTGCACATCGGCACCAAAGGCATAGGTAAGAGAGGGGACGGGGATTTAAAACAGGAATTCAGGGAGCTTGGGTGGAAGCTGAGAGCCAGGACAAAACAGGTTGTCATCTCTGGTATGTTGCCGGTGCCACGGGATAGCGAGTTGAGGAACAGGGAGAGAGTGCAGTTAAACACATGGATGCAGGGATGGTGTAGGAGGGAGGGTTTCAGCTATGTGGATAATTGGAACACCTTCTGGGGAAGGTGGGACCATTGTTGTGGCCATTACGGAGACAGGGGGCGAACAAGGACAGGAATGGTCGTTGGAAGTTCCGGGGTAGAGATGTTTCAGTAAGTGTAGGGTAGCTGGTAAAAGAGGTGGAGGAGTGGCACTGTTAATCAAGGAGAGTGTAACGGCTGCAGAAAGGCATTTCGAAGGGGATCTGCCTACAGAGGTAATATGGACTGAGGTTAGGAATAGGAAAGGAGCGGTCACGTTGTTAGGAGTTTACTATAGGCCCCCAAATAGTAATAGAGATGTGGAGCAAGAAATTGCTAAGCAGATTATGGATAGGTGTGGAGGTCACAGGGTAGTTGTCATGGGGGACTTTAACCTTCCAAATAATGATTCGAACCTTTATAGGTCGAATAGTTCGGATGGGGCAGTTTTTGTGCAGTGTGTGCAGGAGGGGTTCCTGACACAATATGTGGATAAGCCGACAAGAGGTGGGGCCACATTGGATTTGGTAATGGGAAATGAGAGGGGCCAAGTGTTGGATTTGGTTGTGGGAGAGCACTTTGGAGATAGTGACCACAATTCGGTGTCTTTTGTTATTGCAATGGAGAGGGAGAGGGCCATACGGCAGGGCATAGTTTACAATTGGGGGAGAGGTAATTATGATGCAATCAGGCGGGAATTAGGAAGCATAGGATGGGAACAAAAATTGTCAGGCAAAGGCACTAATGATAAGTGGAACTTTTTCAAGTAATAAATACTGCGTGTCCTTGATAGGTATGTCCCTGCCAGGCAGAGGGGAAAAACCATGGTTCACAAAAGAGGTGGAATGTCTTGTCAAGAGGAAGAAGGAAGCGTATGTTAGGTTGAGAAAACAAGGTTCAGTTGGCTCGATGGAGGGTTACAAGTTAGCAAGAAATGAGCTGAAAAAGGGGCTTAGGAGAGCTAGGAGGGGGCATGAGAAGTCCTTGGCGGGTCGGATCAAGGAAAACCCCAAGGCTTTTTACTCTTATGTGGGGAATAAAGGAATGACCAGGGTGAGGCTGGGGCCGGTCAAGGACGGCAGTGGGAATTTGTGCATGGAGTCAGAAGAGATAGGAGAGGTGATGAATGAATACTTTTCTTCGGTGTTCACCAAGGAGAGGGGCCATGTTTTTGAGGAAGAGATGGTGTCACAGGCTGATAGGCTGGAGGAAGTAGATGTTCGGAGGGAAGATGTACGAGCAATTTTGAGTAAACTGAAAGTTGATAAGTCCCCTGGGCCTGATGAAATATATCCTAGGATTCTTTGGGAGGCAAGGGATGAGATTGCAGAGCCTTTGGCATTGATCTTTGCGTCCTCGCTGTCCACGTGGGTGGTGCCAGAGGACTGGAGAGTGGCGAATGTGGTTCCTCTGTTTAAGAAAGGGAATAGAAATGACCCTGGTAATTATAGGCCGGTTAGTCTTACTTCGCTGGTCAGTAAGTTGATGGAAAAGGTCCTTAGGGATAGGATTTACGACCCATTTAGAAAGATGCAGCTTAATCCGGGATAGTCAGCACGGATTTGTGAAGGGCAAGTCTTGCCTCACAAATTTGATAGAATTTTTTGAGGAGGTAACTAAGTGTGTAGATGAAGGTAGTGCAGTTGATGTCATATACATACCTCTTTAGTAAGGCGTTTGATAAAGTCCCCCACGGTCGGCTTATGAAGAAATTAAGGATGTGTGGGATAGAGGGAAGTTTGGCCGATTGGATAGGTAACTGGCTATCTAACAGAAGACAGAGGGTAGTGGTGGATGGAAAATTTTCGGACTGGAAACCGGTTACCAGCGGAGTGCCACAGGGATCAGTGCTTGGTCCTCTGCTATTTGTAATTTTTATAAATGACTTGGAGGAGGGGGCTGAAGGGTGGATCAGTAAATTTGCTGATGACACCAAGAAGGGTGGAGTAGTGGATGAGGTGGAGGGCTGTTGTAGGCTGCAAAGAGATATAGATAGGATGCAGAGCTGGGCTGAAAAATGGCAAATGGAGTTTAACCCTGACAAATGCGAGGTGATTCATTTTGGTAGGACAAATTTAAATGTGGATTACAGGGTCAAAGGTAGGGTTATGAAGAATATGGAGGAACAGAGAGATCTTGGGGTTCATATCCATAGATCTCTGAAGGTTGCCACTCAAGTGGATAGAGCCGTGAAGAAGGCCTATAGTGTGTTGGCGTTCATTAACAGGGGGTTTGAGTTTAAGAGCCGTGGGGTTATGCTGCAACTGTACAGGACCTTGGTGAGACCACATTTGGAATATTGTGTGCAGTTCTGGTCACCTCACTACAAGAAGGATGTGGAGACACTGGAAAGAGTGCAAAGGAGATTTACCAGGATGCTGCCTGGTTTGGAGGGTAGGTCTTATGAGGAAAGGTTGAGGGAACTTGGGCTTTTCTCTTTGGAGCGGAGGAGGTTGAGAGGAGACTTGATAGAGGTTTATAAGATGATGAGGGGGATAGATAGAGTGAACGTTCAAAGACTATTTCCTCGGGTGAATGGAGCGGTAACTAGGGGGCATAACTATAGGGTTCATGGTGGGAGATATAGGAAGGATGTCCAAGGTAGGTTTTTTACTCAGAGAGTGGTTGGGGTGTGGAATGGACTGCCTGCAGGGATAGTGGAGTCAGAAACTTTAGGAACATTTATGAAGCTATTGGATAGGCACATGGAGTACTTCGGGATGATAGGGAGGAAGTAGCTTGATCTGGGTTTCAGACAAAGCTCAGCACAACATCGTGGGCCGAAGGGCCTGTTCTGTGCTGTACTGTTCTATGTTCCATGTTCTATGAGTACATGGAGCTTAGTAGGATGGAGGGTTATAGGTAGGTCTAGAAGGTAGGGATGTGTTCGGCACAACTTGTGGGCCGAAGGGCCTGTTTGTGCTGTAGTTTTTCTCTGTTTCTATGTTTCTATAATACCACTAGGCCACTGCCTCCCCATCAAATCTATCACTCACGAAAGTAACAAGTGATCTCGCAACTATTGCCATTTGTGGAAGATGACTTCATCCTTTTCTTCCTCATTTCATTCCTCAGAAACCTGGCTCTCACCTTTAGACTGTGTCCCAATGTTAGATAATCCAACCAGCAAAAATAGTTTCTCACTATCTACTCTTGGCATCCCGAAAACATTGGTGAAATTACGCCTTAATCTTCTAAATTCCAGGAGGTACAGTCTTAGTTTACATAATCTCCTGGTGCCATTTAATTCTTGGAGTCCAGGTATTACTCTGGAGTTTTCCACCCACAGGCAAAGATTTGTCTGTGTAAATCTCCCAGGTCTCTTTGTCCCTGCAGTGTAGCATGCACCAAATGTATTATGTGTAAGTTCAAAGTAAAGGTAAAGTCATCATAGTCCTAGATGACACTGGCTGCATGGTGGCACAGTGGTTAGCACTGCTGCCCCACAGCGCCAGGGACCCGTGTTCAATTCCAGCCTCGAGTGACTATCTGTGTGGAGTTTGCACGTTCTCCCTGTGTCTGCATGGGTGCTCCAGTTTCCCCCCATAGTCCAATAATATGCGGGTTAGGTCGATTGGCCGTGCTAAATTGCCCTTCAGTGCCAGGGGTAAATATGTGGAGTTATGGTGATACGGGCTGGGTGGGATTGTTGTTGGTGCAGGCTCAATGGGCAAATGCCCTCTTTCTGCTCTGTAAGGATTCTATTAATCTATGATTCTGTGACCATTGGCGGCCTATGTCTGGTGGTGGTTTAATATGAGAATCACCACACCTCAGGTGAGGGGCAAGCTTGAGAAGGCAGGGTCTCCATGAATGACCTCAGCCCATACTGGAATTGAACCCACGCTGTTGGTGTCGCTCTGCATCACAAGCCAGCCATCCATCCAACAGAGCTAACCGACCCCATACTAAGTTCAAAGTTGGAAGGTGGACAGACACCCTCATCATCCTGTCAGGGTGTTGAGAATGTTTCTGTTGTCACGAAAACAGGGCTCTGCTGACATCTGGAATTATAACAGTATATAGCATTCATTTGTGTTTGAGAACACAACTCTCTGATTGAGAGTTCTACCTTCTTGTGATTTTTCTTCTCCCCGGTACAGGGTGGATGACCCAAGTCCGGCTGTTCGACAACTGGAATGTTTCATTTTATATTTGTTATATATTGTTAGGGTTGCAGGTTGCTTTAAGAGCTGATCATATGATCTGATGGCGATGTCATTAGGGTGTTTGCACAGGCTGCTGTTTTACTATCAGTTTGTACTCTGTCCAGTGTGCAGAGAACACCTCTTTCAATAAAACATGTTTTGAATCTGCATGTGCAAACCACATTTTTCTTTTTGTTAAAACCCACAGCCCCCAACATAGTTAGGACATTACAATATTCAGGGAAAGACCCCCATCTCCTGTTGAATTTTACATTTTTACTCTTCAATAATTTGAGATGGGAGATTAAAAATGCAATGACCATTTCGAGAACATAATGGCTACAGCGGACACGGTAATCAACTTCCTTTGGAATGTGCAGCCAGCAAGGCTTTTCAAAGAACTGTTTACCAAAAGCCAGTAAGAAGCCCCACAACACCAGGTTAAAGTCCAACAGGTTTATTTGGTAGCACAAGCCACTAGCTTTCGGAGCGCTGCTCCTTCGTCAGGTAAGATGATGAAGGAGCAGCGCTCCAAAAGCTAGTGGCTCGTGCTACCAAATAAACCTGTTGGACTTTAACCTGGTGTTGTGGGGCTTCTTACTGTGTTTACCCCAGTCCAACGCCAGCATCTCCACATCACCGAAAGCCAGAGCAGAGTTTGGAAGGATGTACTGAAAAGCTGCAAAGAGCAATCTATTTCTCTCTCTCTCTCTCTCTTCCGCTCACTCTCTCCCTCTCTCAGAGGTATTGTGCATGGATATTGCAGAGTAACCATCCTGAGAAGAGAAATTTAGAGTTAACCAAGATTTTTTGGAGCTAGCACAAGGAAGTCTGCACCATACAGCTGTGGTGACCCACTGTAATTACATGTTGTATGCCTGGACACACCCCTGCTGCACCTGGCCCGAGACTCCTCCCTTTCCACCTGAACGCGGTATAAAGATGATGGTTCCTCCCCCCTGCCTCAGTCTGGGCCAGGTTAGCTACAAGGGTGTGTTCCAGTTCTTTGCGATTAAAAGCCTGTTATTTTCACTCACTCGCTGGAGTCCTCGTAATTGATGATGCATCAACAGCTTGGCCAGGAAGACAATTGCACAAAATGACCACAACATGGAACCAATGCATCGAGGCCAGTCAAAAGTCAGTTAACTGCATATTTCTTTGATTATTTTCTTCACGCACTGCATAAAAACTTTAAGTCTGTCCTTATATTGTGTGGGTGTGGGTGTGTGTGTGTGTGTGGGGGGGGGGGGGGGCGTCGAGGGGGGTATGAGTGAGCAGTATGATCTACCTAGCTTTATTAATTCAAGAAGTAGGATCAATAAACTTATTTCTTCCCCTGAGTTAAACTCAGAAAACCTGTCTGATGAATTCATTATAATCTGGGAGTGTACGTAGGAGGGCTCCGACAATAATCGCAACATGTGTCCCCACTAACTTCACAACTAGGGGTGGCACGGTAGCACAGTGGTTAGCACTGCTGCTTCACAGCTCCAGGGACCTGGGTTCGATTCCCGGCTTGGGTCACTGTCTGTGTGGAGTTTGCACATTCTCCTCGTGTCTGTGTGGGTTTCCTCCGGGTGCTCTGGTTTCCTCCCACAGTCCAAAGATGTGCGGGTTAGGTTGATTGGCCACGCTAAAATTGCCCCTTAGTGTCCTGAGATGTGTAGGTTGGCGGGATTAGCGGGTAAATATGTAGGGATATGGGGGTAGGGACTGGGTGGGATTGTGGTCGGTGCAGACTCGATGGGCCAAGTGGCCTCTTTCTGCACTGTAGGGTTTCTATTCTATGATAAACCCTGCTGCAGTGAACCCTGGAGTGGTAAATCAGAGGAGTCAATTGTTACCCCTCCTCATGCGGGTGTAATGCTTTAGTAGACCTGTCCAGTTTCCATGCTACAAGCCGACCCAAGAGCCCCTCAATGCCACTTGACTTGGCCAGGCCAAAACTGCCCGGCCCAGCCTGAATAACACTGCCTCCGCCCATGCACTGTCAGTGCTGCTGTTGTTGGAAGCGGATAACAGGAAGAATATTTAGCAAGTAAAAAGTTTATTACTTATTCCTTTTCAAACCTTATGTATACATTATTGTTTATTATGTCTCATTCGTTATTTTGTATATCTCTTATTCATTGAGCTTGGCCAAGGATGGGCTATCTGATTTTATTGGTCCAAAACTAGGGGGGTGGGGGAGGGTTGGGAAGTGGAGGGAGGTTGTGAGGGGGGTGGGGATTTGCACTGTGGGAGGAGCTGGTACTGTGAGGGGAGGGGGGTGATTTCAGCCTCCCAGGCGGGAATAGGCACCCCCCCCTTAAATCTAATAGTATTGACACTGGTGGCCTCTAAAGTGCACGAGTGGAGGAGATTCTAATGTGTACTCCCACGGAAAAAATCCAGCATGAATTACTCCAGTTTTCCCGCGAATTCAATACTTAAGAATTTTTTTGGGAGAATTCCAACCCGTGTGGGTCATACTGTATTCAGTCCCACATTAACCCTTTGTGCACCAGACACTTGTAACACACCCTTCTCTTGAATCTTTTCTAAAGATTCTGGAGTGGCATGGTGGTACAGCGGTTAGCACTCGTGCCTTACAGTCCCAGGGACTCGGGTTCAATTCCGGCCTCAGGTCACCGTCTGTGTGGAATCTGCACGTTCTCCCTGTGTCTGCGTGGGTTTCCTCCAGGTGCTCCAGTTTCCTCCCACACTCCAAAGATGTGCAGGTTAGGTTGATTGGACATGTTAAATTGCCCTTTACCGTCAGGGGTATTCACAAGCTAAATACGTGGGGTCACGGGGATAGGGCCTGGCTGGGATGGTTGTTGGTGCTGGCTTGGTGGGCCGAATGGTCTCCTCCTGCACTGTAGGGATTCTCTGATTTTAAATCTATACACTGATCATGAGAGGGTAAGGAGCATCTGATTTGCTTTAATCTGATTTGATTTATTATTGTCATATGTATTGGGATGCAGAGAAAAGTATTGTTTCTTGCACGCTATGTGGACAAAACATACCGTTCATAGAGTACATAGGGGAGAAGGAAAGGAAAGGATGCAGAATGTAGTGTTGCAGTTACAGATAGGGTGAAGAGAAAGATCAGCTTAATATGTGATAGGTCCTTAGCCTGGGTGAAAGGATTATATTGCCTTGTGTTCTAATGACAGCGTCCAGTTGTATTAGATATTTCTCAGAAGAACCCAGAAATTTGGTATAACTTTTGCTTGTCATTTCGTTGACAGTTTCAAGTAACTATCAATGGCCTTTCTGGGAATGATATTCCCTGGGACAGCTTATTGTCAGAATCAGTGCAATAATTTGGGGCAAATTTGATCAAACAAATTAATTTTGACAATCCTTTTCTGATTAAATTAGACGCGCTGTTAATTTTGGACATGATGGATAATGAATATTTGAACCATTGGAAGTCCTTGTAGATTCAAATTCAAATTTGCTTTCCTGCCTTCTCAGCCTTCCCGAATCAATCTTAATTTGGAAATGTCAGACTGGGGAAGCTGAGGGATTTTGGACTGTTTTATTCGGAGTTTTAATACATGTTTCAAAGAAGACTTGAAGAATGGGTTTCATTGCTACTACTATTGGCATTGTGGGTCAACCCACAGCACATGGACTGCAACGATTCAAGAAGGCAGCTCACCACCACCTTCTCAAGGGGCAGCTAGGGATGGGCAATAAATGCTGGCCAGCCAGCGACGCCCATGCCCCACAAATGAATAAAAAAACTTGGGAAAAGTACAGGGAATTAGAAATTGGGCAACATCGGAATGCTGGGAAATAAGGCTATTGGCGGGTCCTGCAAAGGATTACAAAGAACAAAGAAAAGCACAACACAGGAACGGGCTCTTCAGCCCTCCAAGCCTGTGCCCATCATGATGCTCTAACTAAACTAAAAAAAACATTCTGCCTTTACTCGGTTCGTATCCCTCTATCCCCTCCCTATTCATGTACCCATCCAGATGCCTCTTAAATATTGCTAATGTTCTTGCTTCCACCACTAAATCTGGCAGCGCGTTCCAAGCACCCACTTTTCTCTGCGTGAAAAACTTCCGGCGCACTCCCTTGAACTTTCCCCCTCTCACCTTGAACTTGTGCCCCCTTGTAATTGACACTTCCACCCTGGGAAAAAGCCTTTGACTATCCACGCTGTCCATGCCTCTTATAATTTTGTAGATCTCTATCAGGTCTCCCCTCAATGGACTGTGGATGTATTTCCTGTAATATAGAAATGTCCAACCCCATATCCTCTAAGATATACGTGTCCGTTTAATCCTGGCCTCTTGAACATCCTCGATTTGAATTGTTCTGCCACTGATGGTCTTGCCTTTAGCTGCCTTAGCCCTAAGCACTGGAATTCCCTCTACCTCTTGACCTCTCTACTCTCCTTTCTACTTTTCAGATTTTTGCTAGAACCTGCCACTGCGCCCGGACTTTAGTGCCATTTGCCCTGGTATCTCCTTATGTGGCCCAGTGCCAGATTTTGATAACACTTCCATGAAACATTGGGATGGTTAATTTAGACGTAAGTTGTTGTCCTGACGAGGACTGGAAGCTACAAGCCCAGGACTTGCAAAGAAGGCTGGAGGAACTGATAAGAAAACATGCTAACAGTTGTAGCAATAAGGAAACATAGTGTGATGATCTGATAACAACTTCCTTTGCGTTACAAGTGAACCACATGGTCAACAGCACACTTTGAAGAAAGAAATAATATGAATCATTCGACAAGGGTTTGTGGAAGAGTTCCATGACATCAGAGCTAGATGGCATGGGAGATGAACTTCCTGTTTTTCCCTAAGAACAAGGGACTCAATAAATTCTCTGTCTGAAGTTGTTAGTGGCACAGTGGCAGGGCGGCACGGTGACACAGTTGTCAGCACTGCTGCCTAACAGCACCAGGGACCCGGGTTCGATTCCCGGCTTGAGTCACTCTCTGTTTGGAGTCGGCATATTTGCCCCTCGTGTTTGCGTGGGTTTCCTCCGGATGCTCTGGTTTCCTCCCACAGTCTGAAAGACGTGCTGGTTAGGGTGCATTGGCCATGCTAAATTCTCCCTCAGTGTACCCGAACAGGCACCGGAGTGTGGCGACTAGGGGATTTTCATAGTAACTTCATCGCAGTGTTAATGTAAGCCTACTTGTGACACTGTGACTAGACACCTGCTTCTAGTTTCTATGTTTAACATCCAAATGTTGGATGGGAAAATTCCTTTCCACATAATGTTCCTATGAGGTATCTGAAACAAAAACAGAAAATGCTGGAAAATCTCAGCAGGTCTGACAGCATCTATGGGGAGAGAATAGAGCCAACGTTTCGAATTTGGATGACCCTTCGATGACTCTATGGTCATCTGGGACTATGGCAAATTTTACAAGGGACAAATTATATTGTAACGTATTACTGTGGTGGATTTCAGTTGTGCCTTTGTCCTGCCTGGACCACCGTTGTGTGTTTGTTATGCCTGGACACATCCCCTGCCGGCTCGGCTCCTCCCCTTGTCACCTAGTATAAAGGTGGGTGTCTCCTCCCCCTTGTTCAGTTCGGGTCGGTTACCTGTTGGGATGTGCTCCTGGTTCTGTTATGAATAAAAGCCTACAGTTGTATTGGCACACAGGTAGTCTTTTGCCTAATTGATAGCGCATCAATTTTATTCATGACATTTGACCGACATGGAGCAGCTTTTAAAACCCGACAAGTTAACATTAGACCCTCAAGAGGTCGGAGTCTCTGATAAATTTGACCATTGGCTGGACTGCTTCGAAGAATTCATCGACGCCGCTGCGGTCATCGACTCTGACGGCGATAAGCTCCACGTGCTCCGCGCCCGGGTAAGCGATGCAGTCTACGGTATCTTCCGGGACGCTACTACATACGTGGACGCTATAGAACTCTTAAAATGGCAGTTTCGAAAGAGCCCTAACGTGGTCTACGCCAGACATCTCCTAACTACCCGCAAGCCGCAGCCAGGAGAATCGTGCGCCCAATTTCTGCGCGCCCTGCGAGTCCTAGCTCGAGCTTGCGACTGTAAGGCTGTTTCAGCAGCTCAGAACACGGAGGACCTGATACGGGACGCCTACGCTGCGGGCGTTGAGTCTACTTACATTCGGCAGCGTCTGCTTGAACAGGATGGTCTGGATCTCCAGAAAACGGCCACGATGGCTGAAACGCTAGAAGCGGCCTCCCACAATCTTGGGGCCTTCCCCGCATCCCGTTCCATCGACGGCTCCGCCACGATGGTTGTTCCAGCGGGGCCCAAATGCTACTTTTGCAGCCTATCCAAGCATCCTTGGCGTCACTGCCCAGCGAAGGATGTGACCTGCTCCGGATGTGGTAAGCTAGGCCACTTCGTCAAAGTCTGCCGGGCGAAGCCGATCGCGAAGCCTTGTGGCGCCACGTGTGTTCCGCGGGCGCAGCCATCTTTAATGCAGTCAGCGGCTGCACGCGAATCGCCATCTTTGATGCAGTTGCCGGATGCGCGGGAGTCGCCATCTTTGATGCCGTCATCAAGGCGCGCCGAGCGGAAAACTTTATCCGTGACGTCATCAGATGCCGACGAAGATGGATTCTTACTGGATTCGACGGTGGCATCGATTTGCCTGGACCAGTCGCAGCCTCATCAACTCTCCAAGTCAATAATGGAGATCAAGGTAAATGGTCATGCAGAAAACTGCCTGTTCGACTGTGGGAGCACAGAAAGTTTTATACACCCTCGCACAGTGCGTCGATATGCCCTTCCCGTGTGGCCCTGGAGACAGACTATCTCCATGGCTTCGGATTCTCACTCGGTGGAGGTCATCGGGTGCTGTTTGGTGACGCTGACGGTACAGGGCACAGTCTATGAGCGTTTTCGGCTCCTCGTGCTGCCGCGACTCTGTGCAGCTGTACTGCTGGGGTTAGATTTCCTCAGCCATCATAGGAACGTCAACCTGCAGTATGATGGCCCTTATCCCCCGCTCTCTGTCTGCAAGGCGCCGTCACTGCAGCGCTCCCCGCGCACCACCTGCAGTCTCTCGACCCTCAAGATCACCCCCCCCCCTTTATTCGATAATCTCACCCCGGATTGCAGGCCTATAGCCACCAAAAGTAGGCGCTATAGTACGGAAGACCGGGCCTTCATTTGGTCTGAAGTACAACGTTTGCTCCGGGAAGGGATTATCCAGGCCAGCACCAGCTCCTGGAGGGCGCAGGTGGTCATTGTTAAATCGGGGGAGAAACACCGCATGGTGATTGACTACAGCCAGACCATAAACAGGTATACGCAACTAGATGCGTACCCTCTTCCCCGCATCGCGGACATAGTCAACCGCATCGCGCACTATAGGGTTTTCTCTACGATTGATTTAAAATCGGCCTACAACCAGCTCCCTATCCGCTCGGAGGATCGCCCATATACTGCCTTTGAGGCGGATGGTCGCCTCTACCAGTTCCTCTGAGTCCCCTTTGGTGTCACCAATGGGGTCTCAGTTTTCCAGCGGGCCATGGATCAAATGGTGGACCAGCACGGGCTACGGGTCACTTTCCCGTATCTGGATAATGTCACCATCTGCAACCATGACCTGCAGGACCATGATGCCAACCTCCAAAAATTCCTCCGTACTGCCACTCTCCTGAATCTGATATATAATGAGGCGAAGTGTGTCTTTCGGACACGCCGCCTCGCCATCCTTGGGTACGTGATAGAAAATGGTGTCCTTGGTCCTGACCCAGCCCGTATACGCCCCCTTATGCAGCTTCCCCTCCCTACTACTCTCAAAGCACTGAGGAGATGCCTGGGCTTCTTCTCCTACTATTCCCAGTGGGTTCCCCGTTACGCGGATAAAGCCCGTCCGCTCCTAAAATCGACCTCTTTTCCCCTGGCGGAGGAGGCCCGTCGGGCCTTCGACGACATCAAAGCAGACATCGCGAAGGCCGCGATGCATGCTGTGGATGAATCCATCCCATTCCAAGTGGAAAGTGATGCGTCTGACTTTGCTCTAGCCGCCACCCCTAACCAAAGGGGCCGTCCGGTGGCCTTTTCTTCCTGGACCCTACAAGGCCCTGAAATTCGACACTCCTCGGTTGAGAAGGAGGCCCAGGCCATCGTGGAAGCCGTCCGGCACTGGCGCCATTATCTTGCGGGCCAACGGTTCACTTTAATTACGGACCAGTGGTCCGTTGCCTTTCTGTTTAACACCAGGCAGAGGGGCAAGATTAAGAATGACAAGATCTTGCGGTGGAGGATTGAGCTCTCCACCTACAGATATGATATCATGTACCGGCCCGGGAAGCTCAATGAGCCCCCAGACACCCTGTCCCGTGGAACATGTGCCAGCGCCCAACTGGACCAGCTACAGTCCCTCCATAACGATCTCTGTCACCCGGGTGTCACCAGATTTTTCCACTTTGTCAAAGCCCGTAACCTGCCCTACTCCCTCGAGGAAGTCCAGTCGATTACCAGGCAATGCAGGGTCTGCGCAAAGTGCAAACCACAGTTCTACCGGCCAGGTGGGACGCACCTTATAAAGGCCACTCGCGCGTTTGAGCGCCTCAGCATTGATTTTAAAGGCCCCCTCTCTTCCTCTAACCGCAATATTTATTTTCTGAATGTCATCGATGAATACTCGCGTTTCCCTTTTGCCTTCCCCTGCCCGGACATGACCACGGCTATGGTGATTTGGACCCTGAACACGCTCTTCACCCTGTTCGGCTTTCCATCCTATGTTCATAGCGACCGTGGGTCCTCATTCATGAGTGACGAGCTGAGGCAGTACCTGCTCGCCAAAGGCATTGCCTCCAGCCGCACCACTAGCTATAACCCCAGGGGTAATGGTCAAGTAGAGCGGGAGAACACAACCGTCTGGAAGGCTGTTCTATTAGTGCTACAGTCTAGGGGCCTTCCAGTCAGCCGTTGGCAAGACGTCCTCCCGGACGCATTACATTCGATTAGGTCACTCTTGTGTACAGCGACCAATACGACCCCTCACGAACGGATGTTCACTTTCCCCAGAAAGTCCTCCTCGGGTACTTCGCTCCCAGATTGGCTGATGTCCCCGGGGCCCGTTCTGCTTCAGAAGCATGTCCGGACCCATAAGGCAGACCCCTTGGTCGAGGAGGTCCAATTGCTACATGTTAATCCTCAATGCGCTTATGTAGCGTACCCTGACGGGCGGGAGGACACGGTCTCTGTCCATGACTTGGCACCCGCAGGTGCCCCTGAGGCCACCACGTCCCTCCGCCCCACTGTCCCTTGTGTTGTGCGCCCAGAGACCACTACGCCCCTCCCCCCTTCAGTCCCAGTCTCCCATATTGTGCGCCCAGAGCCCACTACGGCCCTCCACCCCCCAGCGCCAGTTCCCACTGTTCTCCATACACCACCAGGGCCACAGCTCACTCCCCTCACCCTTATGTACAGCTCGCTTGAGTCGCCGGTGCCGTCGCCACGCAGTACCCGATGACTGGACGGGACGACGGATGGGTCCGCTTCACACCACCTGGCGCCTCCTTTCGACGCTCACTGTACGGAGCCTGGGCCGACATCGCTCCCTGCTCGGATGACTCTGCGACCTGCACTACGACGAACGCGACGGCGAATCAAGCCACCAGATCGTCTGGACTTGTGATATTGTTTTCGCTTCACCCTGTGTTGTTTTTTTTTTAAAGGAGGGGTGAATGTGGTGGACTTCAGTTGTGCCTTTGTCCTGCCTGGACCACCATTGTGTGTTTGTTATGCCTGGATACATCCCCTGCCGGCTCGGCTCCTCCCCTCGTCACCTAGTATAAAGGTGGCTGTCTCCTCCCCCTTGCTCAGTTCGGGTCGGTTACCTGTTGGGATGTGCTCCTGGTTCTGTTATGAATAAAAGCCTACAGTTGTATTGGCACACAAGTAGTCTTTTGCCTAATTGATAGCGCATCAATTACCTTCTGTTTTTTTAATCAAATGTTTCCGGCAACCCATTTCTATAATATCATTCATGTCTTCAGGACTTCCTGGAGCTCTTTATTTTCAATGAAGTACAGTCAAAGTGCAGTCACCATTGTAAATCGATGGCAGCAAGTCTTCATAAACTGTGATAATGACCAACTATCCTGTTTTGTGAGATGCAGGTTGAAGGACATATATTAACCAGGACACCAGGAATGAAATAGTGTCATCTTATTGTCATCTGGAATGTTCCCGATGGTGGGGGAGTCCAGAACGAGGGGCCATAGTTTGAGGAGGATAACGGGTAAAACTTTTAGAACTGAGGTGAGGAGAAATCTCTTCACCCACAGGGTGGTGAATGTGTGGAATTCATTACCACAGAAATGTAGTTGAGGCCAAAACGTTGTCTGATTTCAAGACGAAATTAGATATCGCTCTTGGGGCTAAAGGGATCAAGGGATATGGGGAGGAAGGGGGGATCAGGATATTGAATTTGATGATCAGCCATGATCAAAATGAATGGTGGAGCAGTCTCGATGGGCTGAATGGCCTACTCCTGCTTCTAGTTTCTATGTATCTATGTTTAACATCCACCTGTGAGAGTAAATGGGCCTCAGTTTGGCGTCTCATCTGAGAGCTGGCACCTCCAGGAGTGCAGACTTCCATCGGTACTGCACCACAGCGTCAATCCGCAGCTGAGGTTTCTGGAGTGGAGTTTGCATCCGGGGGAATCTGACACAGAGGCGAACGAACCACAGCGTTACTTTAAATCAACAGCGGGCGCAGGACAGGGGAGCAGGGTTTTCCATTAATTATTTTTCAAACAGAGGAATGTGATCGATACTTGGAATGGACCTCCAAGCGGAGCGATAGATTTGAAAACGCGGGAATCATTTAAAAGTCCGGGGATCAGTGAATAAGCAGCAGTGCGGAGGGTGTATGGTGGTTCTGAATTGGATGAATTAAGATGGATCAAAGGGCATTTCTTATCCATAAGTATCTTGGGATCTCCCATCGCTCCTTTAATGTACCACAAGATGCAAGTCAATTCTACGCGATGGGGTTATGTGCATTAGCACTCAGTAACATCAGACATTTTTGCACAACATGCAAAATGAGTGAAAGTATAATCTACTCCTCTGAATCAAAGCTCTTTAATCAACTCATCTTGTTATTCAATCTTTTGTGAACACAAAATTCCCTATTTGCTGTTTATTTTCATGCCTTTAGTGAGATTACTGGATAATTCACTTTAGTCAGCGCAAAACTGATTGAAGTATCTCGAGCAGACTTTTTTTTTGTTCGTGGAATGTGGGCGTCATACATTTATTCGATTCAATTACCTATAGTTACTGTGGTGCAATTTAATCTATTAACCCCTGTGTTGCCAGTCCAGTATCATAGCCACATGCTACGGTTGCACGCAACGACTTAAAGGTTAGTGAATCCATAGAAATTCTCTCGTGTGAGGCAGCTGGAGTAGCAAGTGAGTAGCTGGAGGAGTGCTGTGGGCAAAATTCCATAGGAACCCGTAGAATTCCGACAATGCTGAAAGAGGCCATTCAGCCCATCGAATCTGCACCAACTCTCTGAAAGAGCATCTTACCCAGGCCCACGCCTTCCGGCCCGCCCTATCCCCTTAACCCTGCACATTTAACATGGCCAATCCACCTAAGCTGCACATCTATGAACACCACGGGGCAATTTAGCATGGCCCATCCACCTAACTTGCAGATCTTTGGACCGTGGGAGGAAACCAGAGCACCCGAAGAAAATAAGATCATGGTGGATCTGATTGTAACCTCAACTCCACATTCCTGCCGACCCCTGATAACCTTTCACCTCCTTGTTAATGTAGAATCTATTTAGCTCTGCCTTAAAAAAATCCAAAAACTCTCCTTTGGGTGGCACAATGGCAGAGTGGTTAGCACTGCTGCCTCACAGCGCCAGGGACCCGAGTTCGATTCCCGGCTTGGGTCTGTGTGGAGTTTGCACATTCTCCTCGAGTCTGCGTGGGTTTCCTCTGGGTGATCCGGTTTCCTCTCACACTCCAAAGATGTGCGGGTTAGGTTGATTGGCCGTGCTAAATTGACCCTTAGTGTCAGGAGGAATAGTAGGGCAAATACGTGGATAGGGGCTGGGTAGGGTTGTGGTCGGTGCAGACTCGATGGGCTGAATGGTCTCCTTCTGCACTGTAGGGATTCTATGATTCCACTTCCTTCTGAGGAAGAGAGCTCCAGAGACTCACAACCCTCTGAGAGAAAAACATTCCTCCTCATCTCCAATCTGAATGAGTGGCCCCTTATTTTTAAAGTGACCCCTAGTTCTACATTCTCCGACAAGGGGGAACATCCTATCCACATCCACCATCTCAGTACCCTTCAGGATCTCATATGTTTCGATCAAGTTGCCTCTTACACTTCTAATCTCCAGAGGGTACAAGCCTGGCCTGTCCAACATTTCCTCATAAGACAACCTGCCCATTCCAGGTAACAGTCTAGTAAACCTTCTCTAAACTGTTCCTAATACGTTTGCTACTTTCCTTAAATAAGGAGACCCACACTGTACATAGTGCTCCAGATGTGGTCTCACCAATGCCCTGTACAACTGAAGCTTAACCTCTCTACTTGTGTAATCAATTCCCCTCAGAATGAACAATGTTAGCTTTCATGTAATCCCTACAGTACAGAAGGAGGCCATTTGACCCATCGAGCCTGAACCGACAACAATCCCACCCTATTACCCCACATATTTACCCTGCTGATCCCGCCGAACCTGGGGTCAATTTAGCATGGCCAATCAACCTAACCCACATATCTTTTTTGGACTGTGGGAGGAAACTTAAGCACCTGGAGGAAACCCATGCAATCACGGGGAGAATGTGCAGACTCTGCATAGACAGTGACCCAGGTCGGGAATCGAACCCAGGTCCCTGATGCTGTGCGGCAGCAGTGCTAACCACTCTGCCATCGTGTCGCCCTAATTTCCTAATTACTTGCTGTGTCTGTATACTAATCTTTTGTGATTCATGCACGAGGACACCCAGCTCCCTCTGCATCTCAGAGCTCTGTAATCTCTCACCATTTAGATAATAAGCTTTGTTTTATTCCTCCTGTCAAAATGGACAATTTCACATTTGCCTGCATTATACTCAGATTTGCCAGATTTTTGCTCACTCACTTGACCTATCTATATCCCTTTGTAGCCTCCTTACGTCCCCTTCACAATTTTCTTTCTTACCCATCTTTGTATCATCAGCAAATTTAGCAACCTTCTTCCAAGTAATTTCTATAAATTGTAAAAAGTTGGGGCCCCAGCACTGATCCCTGTGGCTCACCAGTCATCTCATCCTGCCAACCAGAAAAATTCCCATTCATACCAACTGGCTGATCCCTGTCAGCTGGCCAATCTTCTATCCATGCCAATATGTTACCCCCCTACACCATGAGTTTTTATTTTCTGCAATAACCTTTCATGTGGCACCTTATCAAATACCTTCTGGAAATCTAAGTACAGTACATCCACTGGTTCCCCTTTATCCACAGCACATGTGACTCCTTCAAAGAATTTAAATAAATTAGTTTAAAATGATTTTCCTTACACAAAACCATGTTGACTCTGCCTGATTGCCTCAGGGCCTTGCTATAACATCTTTAATAATGGCTTCTAACATTTTCCCTATAAACAGATGTTAGACTATAGTCTCCTGCTTTCTGTCTCTCTCCCTTTTTAAATAAAGGAGTTACATTTGCTATAATCCAACCAAATGGAACCTTCCCTGAATATAGGGAATTTTGGAAAATTAAAACCAATGCATCAGCTACGTTATTAGTCACTTCGTTCAAGACCTCAGGGTGAAGTCTATCCAGACCAAAGGATTTGTTAGCCAGAGACCCAACTGTTTGCTTAGTACCACTTCCCGATGATTTTAATTTTCCTGAGCGCCTCCCTTCCATTTCCTGATTTACCGCTATTTCTGGGATACCATTGGTTTTCTCTATGTTCGATTTGATTTGATTTACTATTGTCACATGTATTAACATACAGTGAAAAATATTGTTTCTTGCGTGCTGTGCAGACAAAACATACCGTTCATAGAGAAGAAAAGGAGATAGTGCAGAATGTAGTGTTACAGTCATAGCTCGGGTGTAGAGAAAGATCAACTTAATGCGAGGTAGGTCCATTCAAAAGTCTGACAGCAGCAGGGAAGAAGCTGTTCTTGAGTTGGTTGGTACGTGACCTCAGACATTTGTATCTTTTTCCCGAAGGAAGAAGGTGAAAGAGAGGATGTCTGGGGTGCATGGGGTCCTTAATTATGCTGGCTGCTTTGCTGAGGCGTGTGAAGTGTCGACAGAGTCGATGGATGGGAGGCTGGTTTGCGTGATGGATTGGGCTACATTTTGTAGTTCCTTGTGGTTTTGGGCAGAGCAGGAGCCATACCAAGCTGTGATACAACCAGAAAGAATGCTTTCTGTGGTGCATCTGTAAAAGTTGGTGAGAGTTGTAGCTGACATGTCAAATTTCCTTAGTCTTCTGAGAAAGTCGGGGCGTTGGTGGGCTTTCTTAACTATAGTGTCGACGTGGGGGACCAGGACAGGTTGTTGGTGATCTGGACACCTAAAAACTTGAAGCTCTCGATCCTTTCTACTTCGTCCCCATTGATGTAGACAGTGATAGTGATGACCAATGTAAAATGGCCATTTAATTCATCAGCCATCTCCTTATTTTCTGTTACCAATTCCCCAGATGCACTTTCTAATAGACTAGTGCTCACTTTGTGAACTTGTTTCTTATTTAAATACCGAGAGAAACTCTGGCCGGAATTCTCCGGTGGTTCAGGCCAGTGGGATTCTCTGGTTCCGCTGGCAGCGCACACACACCCGTGGGTTTCCCGCCGGCATTTGGTCACGTTAATGGGAATTCCAAATGACAGTGGCAGGATCAGAGAATCCTGCCACTGGCAAACAATGCACCACCTTTGACAAGGTACCGCATGGTAGGTTGTTGCATGAGGTTAAATCTCACGGGATCCAGGGTGAGGTATCCAAATGGATACAAAATTGGCTTCTTGACAGAAGCCAGAGGGTGGTTGTAGAGGGTTGTTTTTCAAACTGGAGGCCTGTGACCAGCGGTGTACCACAGGGATCAGTGCTGGGTCCACTGTTATTTGCCATTTATATTAATGATTTGGGTGAGAATATAGGAGGCATGGTTAGTAAATTTGCAGATGACACCAAGATTGGTGGCATAGTGGACAACGAAGAAAGTTATCTCCGATTGCAACGGGATCTTGATCAACTGGGCCACTGGGCTGACGAATGGCACTTGGAATTTAATTTAGACAAATAAGAGGCGATGCATTTTGGTAGATTGAGCCAGGGCAGAACTTACTCAGTTAATGGTAGGGTGTTGGGGAGAGTTACAGAACAAAGAGATCTAGGAATACATGTTCATAGCTCCTTGAAAGTGGAGTCAAAGGTGGACGGAGTGGCGAAGAAGGCTTTCGACATGCTTGGTTTCATCGGTCAGAACATTGAGTACAGGAGTTGGGACGTCTTGTTGAAGTTGTACAAGACATTGGTAAGGCCACACATGGAATACTATGTACAGTTCTGGTCACCCTATTATAGAAAGGATATTATTAAACTATAAAGAGTGCAGAAAAGTTTACTAGGATGCTACCGGGACTTGATGGTTTGAGTTATAAGGAGAGGCTGGATAGACTGGGACTTTTTTCTCTGGAGCGTAGGAGGCTGAGGGGTGATCTGATAGAGGACTATAAAATAATGAGGGGCATAGATCAGCTAGATGGTCAATATCTTTTCCCAAAGGTAGGGGAGTCTAAAACTAAAGGGCATAGGTTTAAGGTGAGAGGGGAGAGATACAAAAGTGTCCAGAAAGGCAATTTTTTCACACAGAGGGCGTGGAGTGTCTGGAACAAGCTGCCACAGGTATCAGTAGAGGCGGGTACAATTTTGTCTTTTAAAAAGCATTTAGATAGTCACATGGATAAGATGGGTATCGAGGGATATGGGCCAAATGCAGACAATTGGGATTAGCTTAGGGGTTTAAAAAAAAGCGCAGCATGGACAAGTTGGGCCAAAGGGCCTGTTTCCATGCTGTAAACCTCTATGACTCTATGACGTCCTGCCAGTGGGAAACACGTGGATGGGAGGCCGAAGAATCTCACCCTCTATCTTTATATTACTCGCTAGCTTTCTCTCGTACTCTAGTCTTTCCCTTCTTATCAATCTTTTTGTCATTTTTTGATGTTTGTTATATTCTTTCCAATCTTCTGACCTGTCACTCATCTTTGTGCAAATATAAGCTTTTACTTTAAATTTACCACTTTTTAACCACGGATGACCCTTGGGATTTTTCTTTCTCATTGGATCATTGCTATTCTGTGTATTCTGAAATAAGGGAATTAAGGGTTATGGGGATCAGGCGGGTAAGTGGTACTGATCCACGTCAGATCAGCCATGATCTTATTGAATGGCGGGGCAGGCTCGAGGGGCTAGATGGCCTACTCCTGCTCCTATTTCTTATGTTCTTATGATCCCTTTAAATGTCTGTCACTAAACCTCCATTGATCTATCCCTTAAGCACATTTGCCAGTTCGCTCCAGCTCGCCCTGCTTTCATGTCCTCATATTCCCAACTGTTGCCATGGAGGGATTCAAACCCATGTCCCCAGAGCCTAACCTGGGCCTACACATTATTTTAAGTTCAAGTTTATTTATCAGTGTCACAAGTAGGCTTAGGTGAAATAACTGTGAAAATCCCCTAGTCGCCACACTCCGGCGCCTGTTCGGGTACACTGAGGGAGAATATAGCATGGCCAATGCAACTAACCAGTACATCTTTCAGACTGTGGGAGGAAACCAGAGGAAACCCACGCAGACACGGGGAGAATAGGCAGACTCCGCACAGACAGTGACCCAAGCCTGGAATCGGACCCAGGTCCCTGGCACTGTGAGGCAGCAGTTCTAACCACTGTGACACCATGCCAACCAATATGAGCCCAGCAACATTATCCGTACATCACCATTGCCCCAAGCTATTCCAATGATTTTTTTTTTGCCATATTAAAGGTTCTATGCCAATGCATAGTTGTTGTTGCAGGCTATACAGGATATATGTACTTTTAAATGTAGGCCAGACCAGGTAAGGATGGCAGATTTCCTTCCCTGAAGGATATTATCGGGGGTGGCACGAGTGGCTGGCACTGCTGCCTCACAGCACCAGAGACCTGGGTTCGATTCCTGGCTTGAGTCACTGTCTGTGTGGAGTTCGCACTTTCTCTCCATGTCTGCATGGGTTCCCTCCGGGTGCTCCAGTTTCCTCCCAGAATCTGAAAGACGTGCTGGCTAGTTGCATTGACCCAAACGGGTGCCGGAGTGTGGCGACTAAGGGAATTTCACAGTAACTTCATTGCAATGTTAATGTAAGCCTTACTTGTGGCAAATAAATAAACTTTATTAATGAACCAAACCGGTTTTTACAACAATCATCAGTGGAATTCTGATTCCAGATTTTTACTGAATTCAAATTTCACCATCTGCCATGGTGGGATTCGAACCCGGGCCCCCAGAGGTTGCCCTGGGTCCCTGGAATATTAGTCCAGTAACAGTACCTCTGCACTACCACTTCCCCACAGAATAAATCTGGTGGAGCTGTGAGGTGGAAGGGTTAAATCTTTAGCTGCAGTCATTTGAAGCCGCGTACTACGGGAGTTCTAAACTATGCCTGTCACAGATTTCCTTAGCACAAAATAAAATTGATTATTCTTCAGAGCAAGAAATGGTTGTTAAATCAGCCATGAGTAATTGGAGCTGCACTTTTCAGCTCTGCAGAGCCATATTTTTGCAATGCATTTGATAAAATTATAGAAAGTGCCTGTTTGAACCATAGATCAATGTGCAGTAATGGGAGGCGGACGGGGAAAAAAAAGAAGACCGCAGTGTATAATTTAAAGTCAAACAATTATCTATGATTACAGCAACCAGGGCATGTTCTCTGCAAACGATAAGCTTCGACACTTTTGAAAAGATCTTTCAAAGCACATCAGTTTAAAAAAAAGTGACAGCAGTTCCCAACAGAACTGTTGCAATTTGCAACAGGAACAATCTCATTGGGTTATATATTTTTTTATTCATTCGTGGGACATGGGTGTCGCTGGCTGGCCAGCATTTATTGCCCATCCCTAGTTGCCCTGACAAGGTGGTGGTGAGCTGCCTTCTTGAATCGCGGCAGTCCATGTGCTGTGGGTTGACCCACAATGCCGTTAGGGAGGGAATTCCAGGGTTTTGACCCAGCGACTGGAAAACCTCTATGACTCTATGTCTGCGAAGGAACGGCCGATGTATTGCAAAGTCAGGATGGTGAGTGGCTTGGAGGGGAACTTGGTGGTGCTGCTCCCATGTATCTGCTGCCCTTGTCCTTCTAGATGGAAGTCGTCGTGGGTTTGGAAGGTGCTGTCGAAGGATCTTTGGTGAATTGCTGCAGTGCATCTTGTCGATAGTACACACTGCTGCTACTGAGCGGGGTGGTCAACTCCAGCTGTCATGGTGACTTGGATTGACTTTCCGTTGCAGGCTCAAAATGGGTGGGCGCAGCTCCAGTTCAGACAGTTCCTTGAAAGGAGTCAAAGGAGGTAACTATTGTTAAGATCCTGCCAGAAACTCCAAGGTGTTTTATGAAGATCATAGAATAGAATCATAGAACCCCTACAGTGCAGAAGGAGGTCATTCGGCCCATTGGGTCCACACCAATCACAATCCCACCCAAGCCCCATTCTCACAACCCCACGCATTTACCCCAGCTAGTACCCCTGACACTAAGGGACAATTTAGCATGGCCAATCCACCAAACCCGCATATTTTTGGACTGTGGGAGGAAACCAGAGCACCCGGAGGAAACCCAAGCAGACACGAGGAGAACATGCAGACTCCGCACAGTCAGTGATCCAAGCCAGGAATCGAACCCAAATCCCTTACACTGTGAGGCAGCAGTGCTAACCACTGTGCCACTGTGCCATCCTGTATAGCCTAGACCTTATGTTTATGGGTGGCACAGTGGCACAGTGGCTAGCACTGCTGCCTCACAGCGCCAGGGAACTGGCTTCGATTCCTGGCTTGGGTCATTGGCTGTGTGGAATTTGCACATTCTTCCCGTGTCTGCATGGGTTTCCTCCGGGTGCTCCGGTTTCCTCCCACAGTGTGAAAGAGGTGCTGGTTAGATGCGTTGCTCATGCTAAATTCTCCCTCAGTGTTACCCGAACAGATGCCGGAGTGTGGCGGCTAGGAGATTTTTACAGTAACTTCATTGCAGTGTTAATGTAAGCCGACTTGTGACACTATTAAATAAAGTTTTTATGTATCGTCAGTATCGTCACACTATTGAACTTACTTCAAGAGGACAAAACGTGGGCCCAGTTGTGTATGATAGCATTTAAATTTCAGAGAGTTTCAAAGGCCAGATCATTGGACTTGGGCTAGTAAGGAAAAAAGTGTGACACAGGACAAAAGCTGCCCAGTTACTTGATGCCAAAGGAAAATAAGCTGTCTGTCCTTGGCCTGCTGAAATCTTCCAGTGAAGCCCGACACAAACCACGTCTCATCTTCCAGCTCGGCATATTACAACCTTCCGGTCTCAAAATCGAGTTCACCAACTTCAGATGATGAGCTCTTCCTCGCCTCAACCCCTTTGTTTTCATTTTATTTAATTTTTGACTGTACATTTTATTTCTTTATTGGCTTTCTTTATTTTTCTTCCCCCATTATCCCCCCTTTCCTTACCTTTTCTCCCCTTTTGCTTCCCATTTCCCCCTTTGTCCCAATTTTACCTCTCTCCCACCGCTCCTCCCACCCCCCTCCCCCCACATCTTCATCTGTCACAGTTTACCCTCTAATTTCAGCTTCTCTGCCGTTTGGCCATTCACACACTTTATTCCCTCTATGGGCTGCCATTAGCAGCCTTTCCCCTTGTTTTTGTGGCTATGGCTCATCTTTAATTCCCTCCCCCTGCAGTATAAATATCTCCCATTTTCTATGCCTTTTAACTTTGACAAAGGATCATCTGGATTCGAAACGTCAGCTCTTTTCTCTCCTTACAGATGCTGCCAGACCTGCTGAGATTTTCCAGCATTTTCTCTTTTGTTTCAGATTCCAGCATCCGCAGTAATTTGCTTTTATTTAAAAGTAAGCTGTGGACTGATTTCAGCATCAACTCTCCAACTCATCAAACACTTCATTTTTCGCCAACAATTTGCATCAACGTGAATTGCCTTGGCATGGCTAATAATTATTCTGCAATCAACGAACTAAGCAAAGCCCAGATTATCTGGCCATTATCACGTTGCTGCTGCTTAATTATGTGGATCTTGCTATGCACAATGTGATTGCCGCATTTCCTGCAGGACAACAACTTGATCGAGTTTTTCGAGGAAGTGACGAAGATGATTGATGAGGGTAGGGCAGTGGATGTTGTCCACATGGATGTTCAGTAAGGCCTTTGACAAGGTCCCTCATGGCAGACTGGTGCAGAAGGTGAAGTCGCATGGGATCAGAGGTGAGCTGGCAAGGTGGATACAAAACTGGCTCGGTCAAAGAAGACAGAGGGTAGCAGTGGAAGGGTGCGTTTCTGAATGGAGGGCTGTGACAAGTGGCTTTCCTCAGGGATCAGTGCTGGGACCTTTGCTGTTTGTAGTATATACAAATGATTTGGAGGGAAATGTAACTGGCTTGATTAGTAAGATTGCGGACGACACAAAGATTGGTGGATTTGCGGATAGCGATGAGGACCATCAGAGGATACAGCAGGATTTTGATCGGTTGAAGAATTGGGCGGAGAGATGGCAAATAGAGTTTAATCCGGACAAATGCGAGGTAATGCATTTTGGAAGATCTATTACAGTAAATGGCAGAACCCTTAAGAGTATTGATCGGCAGAGGGATCTGGGTGTACAGGTACCAGGTCACTGAAAGTGACAACGCAGGTGGAGAATGTGGTCAAGAAGACATACGGCATGCTTGCCATCATCGGCTGGGGCACTAAGTTTAAAAATTGGCAAGTCATGTTGCAGCTTTATAGAACCTTAGTTATTCCGCACTTGGAATATAGTGTTCAATTCTGGTCGCCACATGACCAGAAGTATGTGGAGGCTTTGGAGTGGGTACAGAAAAGATTCACCAGGATGTTGCCTGGTATGGAGGGCATTAGCTATGTGGAGAGATTGGAGAAACTTGGTTTGTTCTCACCGGAACGACGGACGTTGAGGGGCGACCTGATAGAAATCTACAAGATTATGAGAGGCATGGACAGAGTGGATAGCCAGAAGCTTTTCCCCAGTGTGGAAGAGTCAATTACTAGGGGGCACAGATTTAATGTGCAGGGGACAAGGTTTAAAGGAGATGTACGAGGCAGATTTTTTACACAGAGGGTGGTGGGTGCCTGGAACTTGCTGCCCGGAGAGGTAGCGAAAGCAGATACGATAGTGACTTTTACAGGGCGTCTTGACAAATACATGAATAGGATTGGAATGGAGGGATCTGGTCCCCAGAAGGGTAGGGGGTTTAGTTCAGTCAGGCAGCATGGTCGGTGCAGGCTTGGAGGGCCGAAGGGCCTGTTCTGGTGCTGTAATTTTCTTTGTTCTTTGTTGTTCATTTGTATCGTGCGATTAATATTTGCTTGGTATGGCTCTTGCTCTGCCAAGACCGCAAGTAACTACAAAGGGTTGTGAACAAAGCCCAATCCATCACTCAAACCAGCCTCCCATCCATTGACTCTGTCTACACTCCCCGCTACCTCTGAAAAGCAGCCAGCAGAATTAAGGACCCCACGCACCCCAGACATTCTCTCTTCCACCTTCTTCCATCGGGAAAAAGATAAAGTCTGAGATCATGTACCAAACAACTCTAAAACAGCTTCTTCCCTGCTGCCATCAGAGTTTTGAATAGACCTCCCTGATATTAAGTTGATCTTTCTCTACACCTTAGCTATGACTGTAATGCTACATTCTGCATCCTCTCCCTTCCTTCTCCCCTATGTACTCTATGTACGGTATGCTTTGTCTACCTAGCACGCAAAAAACAATACTTTTCACTGTATCCCAATACATGTGATGATAATAAATCAAATCAAAAATCAAATCAACATAAAGAACATCTCAATCATTTCTCAGGAATGTCTTTGCAATACTGACTAAACCACAACATGCTTCAATGGGCTCTGTGATACTTTGAAGACATGAACAGCAATGTATAAATAAAACCTTTATTTTTTTGTCCTGCTTGGTATAAGACTACAAAATCATAAAGAATTAAGAACAAAACCAGGCCATGTAGTCCCTCGATCCCACTCTTGTCATTCATGGCTAATCATTTATATCAACTCCATTTTCCTGCCTTATCCCTTCATTTCCATCGTATCTAAAAATCTTCTGATATCAGTCTCGCAAGATATTCAATGACTGAGCATCCACAGCCCACTGAGGTAAAGAATCCAAAGATTCCCATTCCTCTGAGTGAGGACATCTCTCCACAGCTCAGTTGGGGGGTCGCACACAGAGTCAGGGACCCGGGTTCGATTCCCAGCTTGGGTCACTGCCTGTGAGAAGTCTGCATGTTCTCCTCATGTCTGCGTGGGTTTCCTCCAGGTGCTCCGGTTTCCTCCCACTGTCTGAAAGACGTGCTGGTTAGGTGCATTGACCCGAACAGGCGCCGGACTGTGACAACTTGGGGGAATTACAAAGTTCTTGCATTGCAGTGTTAATGTAAGCCTTACTTGTGACTAATAAATAAACTTTCTAGGATAGAAACTTTAAGCCTTACCTCCGGCCCTGTTCCACCATTCAATTGAGATCAGAGCTCATCAGCGATCTCACGCCATAGTCTTTGGTCTTTGCCCAATATCCCTTCCATCCATTTGTCTCAAACTCAAACGGGGAATTAGAAGGGCAAAAAGGGGTCACGAAATGTCCTTGGCAGACAGGATTAAGGAGAATCCCAAGGCATTTTATTCACACGTTAGGAACAAAATGGTTGTCAGGGAAAAAATCGGACCCCTCAGGGACAAAAGTGGGGAATTATGCTTAGAGCCCAAAGAAGTAGGGGAGATCCTAAATGAATACTTTGCGTCGGTATTCACAAAGGAGAGGGATGTGTTGACTGGGAGTGTCTCGAAGGGGAGTGTTGAACCGTTGGAGAAAATCTCCATTACAAGGGAGGAAGTGTTAGGTTTGTTAGAGAATATAAAGACTGACAAATCCCCAGGGCCTGATGGAATCTATCCAAGGCTGCTCAGGGAGACGAGAGATGAAATCGGTGGGCCTCTGACGCAAATCTTTGTCTCGTCACTGGACACAGGTGAGGTCCCAGAGGATTGGAGGATAGCTAATGTGGTCCCGTTATTTAAGAAGGGTAGGAAGGATAACCTGGGAAATTATAGGCCGGTGAGCTTGACGTCTGTGGTGGGGAAGTTGTTGGAGAAGATTCTTAGAGATAGGATGTATGCGCATTTAGAAAGGAATAAACTCATTAACAATAGTCAGCATGGTTTTGTGAGAGGGAGGTCATGCCTCACTAACCTGGTGGAGTTTTTTGAAGAAGTGACTAGAATGGTTGATGAGGGAAGGGCCGTGGATGTCGTCTATATGGACTTTAGAAAAGCGTTTGACAAAGTCCCTCATGGTAGGCTGGTGCAAAAGGTTGGATCTCATGGGATAAAGGGGGAGGAGGCTAGATGGGTGGAGAACTGGCTTGGTCACAGAAGACAGAGGGTGGTAGTGGAAGGGTCTTTTTCCGGCTGGAGGCCTGTGACTAGTGGTGTTCCGCAGGGCTCTGTATTGGGACCTCTGCTGTTTGTGATTTATATAAACGACCTGGAAGAAGGTGTAACTGGGGTGATCAGTAAGTTTGCGGACGACACAAAATTGGCAGGACTTGGAGATAGTGAGGAGCATTGTCAGAGGCTACAGAAGGATAGATAGGCTGGAAATTTGGGCAAAGAAATGGCAGATGGAGTTCAATCCTGATAAATGCGAAGTGATGTATTTTGGTAGAACTAATGTAGGGAGGAGCTATACGATAAATGGCAGAACCATAAAGGGTGTAGATACACAGAGGGACCTGGGTGTGCAAGTCCACAGATCCTTGAAGGTGACGTCACAGGTGGAGAAGGTGGTGAAGAAGGCATATGGCATGCATGCCTTTATAGGACGGGGCATAGAGTATAAAAGTTGGGGTCTGATGTTGCAGATGTATAGAACGTTGGTTCGGCCGCATTTGGAATACTGCGTCCAGTTCTGGTCGCCACACTACCAGAAGGACGTGGAGGCTTTGGAGAGAGTACAGAGGAGGTTTACCAGGATGTTGCCTGGTATGGAGGGGCTTAGTTATGAGGAGAGATTGGGTAAACTGGGGTTGTTCTCCCTGGAAAGACGGAGGATGAGGGGAGACTTAATAGAGGTGTATAAAATTATGAAAGGCATAGATAGGGTGAACGGTGGGAAGCTTTTCCCCAGGTCGGTGGTGACGTTCACGAGGGGTCATAGGTTCAAGGTGAAGGGGGGGAGGTTTAACACAGATATCAGAAGGACATATTTTACACAGAGGGTGGTGGGGGCCTGGAATGCGCTGCCAGGCAAGGTGGTGGAGGCGGACACACTGGGAACGTTTAAGACTTATTTGGATGGCCACATGAACGGAGTTGGAATGGAGGGATACAAAAGAATGGTCTAGTTAGGACCAGGGAGCGGCGTGGGCTTGGAGGGCCGAAGGGCCTGTTCCTGTGCTGTATTGTTCTTTGTTCTTTGTCTGACCGAAGTTTACTAATCTCCGCTTCACAAGAAACAAAATGGCCGAACCCTTTGTCTTCCTGCTGGATCAAGTATCACATGACCATACCTCAGCCTCTCCCAACCAGGTATATGGGAGTTCATAACCCAATCACTGCTGTCTTTGAAGTAATTCAATAATCAAGTTGTAAATATTTCTGAACACATCGTCCGATCAGCCAGTAGCAAATATGTCACCCATCCAGAATGACTGAGGTGGCAAAGAAGCAGCCCACTGACTATGAGCCAACTTCCCTCACTGTTCAGGCATCCAGCTCGGCACCTGCCGCGAGTCATCATGGCTCAGTTTACAATCTCTGATTCTATTCTTTCTATGTTTTCTGTCATATTCTGCCAAAGAGCAGTGAAGGCAGTGGAACTTCATCCATTCACTCCACTCCATCACTAGCACACAGTGGCAGCGGAGTGCCCCATCTTACAAGATACAAAGAAAAAACAACAAAGAAAAGGACAGCACAGGAACAGGTCCTTCGGCCCTCCAAGCCTGCGCCGATCATGATATCATAAGATCTTACAGTATTGGGTGGCACGGTAGCACAATGGTTAGCACTGCTGCCTCACAGTATCAGGGATCTGGGTTCAAATCCTCCTCAGGTGACTGTGTGGAGTTTGCACGTTCTCCCCGTGTCTGCGTGGGTTTCCTCCGGGTGCTCCTGTTTTCTCCCACACTCCAATGATGTGCGGGTTAGGTGGATTGGCCATGCTAAATTGCACCTTAGTGTCAGGGCGATTATTGCAGGGTACATAGGTGAGGTTATGGGGATAGGGCTTGGGTGGGATGGTTTTTGGTGCAGGTTCGATGGGCAAAATGGCCTCCTTCTGCACCGTTGTGATTCTTTGATGTACTGCAGCAACTTGCCGAGGCTCCTTCGACAGAACCTTCAAAACCCATGACTTCTGCCTCCAGGAAGGACAAGGGCAGCAGATGCCTCGGGATGTCACTAGAAGCAAGTTGTGCCCCCCCCGCCCCCCCCCCCCGCCGCCCCCCCCCCCCCCCCCCACCGCCTCCCACAACCATCCACCCTGCTCCCACAAGTCACACCACCACCTTGACTCTCATAGAATTCATAGAATCACTTTAAGTGCAGAAAGAGGCCACTCGGCCCATCAAGTCTGCACCAACTCTCCAACACAGCATCCCACACAGGCCCCAACCCCATTACCCGATTTATTTGCTCCACTAATTCTCCCAACCTTCACATCTTGGGACACAAAGGGGACAATTTAGCATGGCCAATCCACCTAACCTGCACATCTTTGGACTGTGGGAGGAAACCGGAGCACCTGGAGGAAACCCACACAGACACGGGGAGAATGTGCAAACTCCACACAGACAGTGAACCAAGCTGGGAATCAAACCCGGGTCCCTGGTGCTGTGAGGCAGCAGTGCTAATCACTGTGCCACTGTGATTGGGGCTAAAATCACCACCAGTTCTTTTTCACCTTCTTTGAGAAGGTGACCAAAGAGGTGGATGAGGGTAAAGCGGTTGATGTGGTGTATATGGATTTCAGCAAAGCGTTTGATAAGGTTCCCCATGGTAAGCTTTTGCAGAAAATACGGACACATGGGATTGAGGGTGATTTCGTGGTTTGGATCAAGAATTGGCTAGCTGTAAGAAAACAAAGGGTGGTGGTTGATGGGAAATATTCATCCTGGAGTTCAGTTACTAGTGGTGTGCCGCAGGGATCTGTTTTGGGGCCACTGCTGTTTGTCATTTTTATTAATGACCTGAATGAAATCATAGAAATCATCATAGAAACCCTACAGTACAGAAAGAGGCCATTCGGCCCATCGAGTCTGCACCGACCACAATCCCACCCAGGCCCTACCCCCATATCCCTACATATTTTAGCCACTAATCCCTCTAACCTACGCATCTCAGGATACTAAGGGGCAATTTTAGCATGGCCAATCAACCTAACCCGCACATCTTTGGACTGTGGGAGGAAACCGGAGCACCCGGAGGAAACCCACGCAGACACGAGGAGAATGTGCAAACTCCACACAGACAGTGACCCAAGCCGGGAATCGAACCCAGGTCCCTGGAGCTGTGAAGCAGCAGTGCTAACCACTGTGCTACCGTGCCTCCCTGAGGGCGTGGAAGGATGGATTAGTAAATTTGCGGATGACACTAAAGTCGGTGGAGTTGTAGACAGTGCGGAGGGAAGTGGCAGGTTACAGAGGGACATAGATAGGCTGCAGAGCTGGGCTGAGAGGTGGCAAATGGAGTTTAATGCGGAAAAGTGTGAGATGATTCACTTTGGAAGGAGTAACAGGAATACAGAGTACTGGGCTAATGGTAAGATACTTGGTAGTGTGGATGAACAGAGGGATCTGGGTGTCCATGTGCATAGATCCCTGAAAGTTGGCACCCAGGTTGAGAGGGTTGTTAAGAAGGCGTACGGTGTGTTAGCTTTTATTGGTAGAGGGATTGAGTTTCGGAGCCAGGAGGTCATGCTGCAACTGTACAAAACTCTGGTGCGGCCGCATTTGGAGTATTGCGTACAGTTCTGGTCGCCATATTATAGGAAAGATGTGGAAGTGTTGGAAAGGGTGCAGAGAAGATTTACCAGGATGTTGCCTGGTATGGTGGGAAAATTGTATGAGGAAAGGCTGAGGGGCTTGAGGTTGTTTTCGTTAGAGAGAAGAAGGTTAAGAGGTGACTTAATAGAGGCATACAAGATGATCAGAGGATTAGATAGGGTGGATAGTGAGAGCCTTTTTCCTCAGATGGTGATGGCTCGCACGAGGGGACATAGCTTTAAATTGAGGGGTGAGAGATATCGGACAGATGTTAGAGGTAGGTTCTTTACTCAGAGAGTAGTAAGGGCGTGGAATGCCCTGCCTGCAGCAGTCGTGGACTCATCAACCTTAAGAGCATTCAAATGGTTATTGGATAAACATATGGATGATATTGGAATAGTGTAGATTAGAGGGGCTTTAGATTGGTTCCACTGGTCGGCGCAACATCGAGGGCCGAAGGGCCTGTACTGCGCTGTAATGTTCCAGGTTCTATGTTCTATAACCACCCCCTTAAAGTCAGATAGGGATGGGTAAGAAATGCTGGCTTTGCCAATGATGTTCACATCCCATAAATGAATAAATGAATCCAAAGCTCTTTTGCAGACGTGCTGAGCTGAATTGCTTCCTCCTGTTCTGTAAGCGTGTACAAATCGCACCATATGGTTCCCTGCCCTATGGGTCTGGAGGGAGCAGGATTCCACCTTGACAGCAGCAGAAGGAGCGTTCATTCTCCATATGGAGAGAAGGTGCACAAGGTTACTTGTTCTCCCAGGATGCTCAGTCCTCTGCCGATCGACTGAAGCAGCCTCTAATGAAATGTAATTTTCCTTTTTTTCAAACTGCAAGTTCGATCTGTACAAAATAATAGTCATTGATGACCAGTTAAATCAGCACTCTGCTGAGTGCATGAAGTCAAACTTTACAATTGGCTGTAACATCTTCCAATTATCTGGAAAAAGTATTGCACTCTGTGCAATTTTATTCCAAATATTGCTTAACAGAACTCAACAGGCACGGTGGCACAGTGGTTAGTGCTGCTGCCTCACAGCTCCGGGGACCTGGGTTCAATTCCCGGCTTGGGTCACTGTCTGTACGCAGTCTGCACATTCTCCCCGTGTCTGCGTGGGTTTCCTCCCACAGTCCAAAGTTGTGCAGGTTAGGTGGATTGGCCATGCTAAATTGCCCCTTAGTGTCCCGGAAAGTGTGGGTTAGAGGGATTAGTGGGGTAAATATGTGGGGTTATGAGGATAGGGCCTGGGTGAGATTGTTGTCAGTGCAGACTCGATGGGCCGAATGGCCTCCTTCTGCACTGTTGGCATTCTGTGATTGTGACACAAGGTGATTCTCATCATGCCTTTCAGATAAAAGTTCATCAATCTGACTGGAGCTGAAAGTTTTCTGCTCGTACCATATGTCCCAAACAAAATGTTTCATGTGCGAGTATTTATTATATATCCAGGCCAGAGTAACTTATTGATTTGAAAGGAAGAACTTGTGTCTTCACACTTCCGCAGTGTGTCCCAAAGCCCTTTACAGTCAAGGTCAAGGAGTTTTGAAATTGATTTATTTTTAATTTTTAAAAATTATTTATTTGTGGGACATGGGCATTGCTGGTTGGCCAGCATTTATTGCCCATCCCTAGCTGCCGAGAGTTGAGAGTCAACCACATTGCTGTGGCTCTGGAGTCACATGTAAGCCAGACCGGGTAAGGACAGCAGATTTCCTTCCCTAAAGGACATTAGTGAACCAGATGGGTTTTTCCGACAATCGACAATGGCTTCATGGTCATCAGTCGATTCTTAATTCCAGATTTTAAAAAAATTCAAATGCATATTTCATCATATGCCCTGGCAGGTTTCAAATAGAATCATAGAATCCCAACAGTGCAGAAGGAGGCCATTCGGCCCATCGAGTCTGCATTGACCACAATCCCACCCAGGCCCTATCCCCATAACCCCAGTTATTTACCCTAGTAACCCCCTGACACTGAAGGGGAATTCAGCATGGCCAATCAAGCTAACCCGCCCAACTTTGGAGTGTGGGAGGAAACCCATGCAGACATGGGGAGAATGTGCAAACTCCACACAGAGAGTGACCCAAGCCGGGAATCGAACCCGGGTCCCGGGCGCTGTGAGGAAGCAGTGCTAACCACTGTGCCACCGTGCTGCCCCTTCCCTAAATGGCATTAGTGAACCAGTTGGGTTTTTCCGACAATCGATAATGGTTTCATGGTCATCAGTAGATTCCTAATTCCAGATATCTTTTTATTGAATTCAAATTCCACCATCTGCCATGGCGGGATTTGAATCCGGGTCCCCTGAACATTAGCCGAGTAATTGCAATTATATAGCAACTTGCACGCCCAAAATGCATCACAGCCAATGAACCACGTTTAAAGTGTAATCACTGCTGCCTTGCAGAGAAACACGGCAGCCATTTTGGACACAGCAAGCAGCAATATGATTAAGACCAGGTAGTGTGCCTTAGGGGTGCTGACAAAGATATGAATATTGGCTAAGACACCAGCGTTAATTCCTCTGTTCTTTAACATACTACCTTGGGATCTCTGCACTTGAAAGGTAGATGGGCATTGATCTTTCAGTATACATCATAGATTTGACATCAGGGCAGGAGATTTTAAAAGTTTTTTAGTCACAAGTAACACTGCATTAACACTGCAATGGAGTTATTGTGAAAAGCCCCTGGTCGCCACACTCCGGCGCCTGTTGAGGTACACTGAGGGAAAATTTAGCACGGCCAATGCACCTAACCAGCACATCTTTCAGACTGTGGGAGGAAACCGGAGCTCCTGAAGGAGAAACCCACACAGACACGGGGAGAACGAGCAGACTCCGCACAGACAGTGACCCAAGCCGGGAACTGATCCCGGGTCCCTGGGGCTGTGAGGCAGCAGTGCTAACCACTGCTGTGCCACTCAGATGGGATTTGAGGAAAACCTTTTTCACCCAGGGGGTGGCGGGAATCTGGAACTCACAGCCTGAAAGGGTGGCAGAGGGAATCGAACCCAGGTCCCTGGCACTGCGGGCAGCAGAGCGAACCACTGTGCCACTGTGCTGCCCTATTCTGCTTGAGTAGAGCTGTAACAAAGTTCAGTTTAATAGCAGGCAGTGTGGGACCATCTGTACAAAGTAGTCTCTTGTTACTTCACTCTTTTCACAGGTTGCCATGTCACCTCATCAAGTTCAAAGCGATGTTGTCGCGAAAGCTCCCAAGGTGCCTGAGAACCTGTCAAACTTTATTTTTAGCTGCTTTTATTTTAGCAAGCAACGCTCTCTTTCCTGTTGGCTTTTCATAACCACCACAAAAAAAATCCTCTGCACTCGGGGAACAGCTGAGAAGTGGTCCAAGAGATGTACATTTGCACAGGGCTACACTTCTTGAAGCTGGATGAGCCAGTGTATTAACTGAGTCCCATCAGCTTGGAATCATAGAATCCCTACAGTGCAGAAGGAGGCCATTCGGCCCATCGAGTCTACACAGACAACCATCCCACCCAGACACTATCCCCGTAACCCCACATATTTACCCTGCTAATCCCCCTGACACTCGGCTCAATTTAGCATGGCCAATCAACCTAACCCGCACATAGAGTCATAGTCATAGAGGTTTACAGCATGGAAACAGGCCCTTCAGCCCAACTTGTCCATGCCGCCCCTTTTTTAAAACACCCCTAAACTAATCCCAATTGCCCGCATTTGGCCCATATCCCTCTATACCCATCGTACCCATGTAACTATCTAATTGCTTTTTAAAAGATAAAATTGTACCCGCCTCCACTGCGACCTCTGGCAGCTTGTTCCAGACACTCACCACCCTCTGTGTGAAATAATTGCCCCTCTGGACACTTTTGTATCTCTCCCCTCTCACCTTAAACCTATGCCCTCTAGTTTTAGACTCTCCTACCTTTGGGAAAAGATATTGACTATCTACCTTGTCTATGCCCCTCATTATTTTATCGACCACTATAAGGTCACCCCTCAGCCTCCTACGCTCCAGAAAAAGAAGTCCTCGTCTATTCAGCCTCTCCTTATAACTCAATCCATCAAGTCCTGGTAGCATCCCAGTAAATCTTTTCTGCACTCTTTCTAATTTAATAATATCATTTCTATAATAGGGTGACAAGAATTAAACACAGTTTTCCAAGTGTGGCCTTACCAATGTCTTGTACAACTTCAACAAGATGTCCCAACTCCTGTATTCAATGTTCTGACCGATGAAACCAAGCATGCCGAATGCCTTCTTCACCACTCTGTCCACCTGTGACTCCACTTTCAAGGAGCTATGAACATGTACCCCGAGATCTCTTTATTCTGTAACTCTCCCCAATGCCTTACCATTAACTGAGTAAGTCCTGCCCTGGTTCAATCTACCAAAATGCATTACCTCGCATTTGTCTAAACTAAACTCCACTTGCCATTCGTCAGCCCACTGGCTCAATTGATCAAGATCCCGCTGCAATTGGAGATAACCTTCCTCACTGTCCACCATGCCACCAATCTTGGTGTCATCTGCAAACTTACTAACCATGCCTCCTATATTCTCATCCAAATCATTAATATAAATGACAAATAACAGTGGGCCCAGCACTGAGGTACACCGCTGGTCACAGGCCTCCAGTTTTTAAAGAAACTCTCTACAACCACCCTCTGGCTTCTGTCAAGAAGCCAATTTTGTATCCATTTAGATACCTCACCCTGGATCCCGTGAGATTTAACTTTATGCAACAACCTACCATGCGGTACCTTGTCAAAGGCCTTTGTAAAGTCCATGTAGACAACATCAACTGCACTGCCCTCATCCACCTTCTTGGTTACCCCTTCAAAAAACTCAATCAAATTTGTGAGACATGATTTTCCACTCGCAAAGCCATGCTGACTGTCCCTAATCAGTCCTTGCATCTCTAAATGCCTGTAGATCCTGTCTCCCAAAATACCTTCCAACAATTTACCCACCACAGATGTGAGGCTCACTGGCCTGTAGTTCCCAGGCTTTTCCCTGCAGCCCTTTTTAAACAAAGGCACAACATTTGCGACTCTCCAATCTTCAGGCACCTCACCCGTGACTATCGATGATTCAAATATCTTGGCTAGGGGACCCGCATTTCCTCCCTAGCCTCCCACAATGTCCTGGGATATACCTCATCAGGTCCCGCAGATTTATCTACCTTGATGCGCTTTAAAACTTCCAGCACCTCCTTCTCTGTAATATGCACACTCCTCAAGACATCAATATTTAATTCCCCAAGTTTCCTAACATCCATGCTTTTCTCACCAGTAAATACTGATGAGAAATATTCATTTAGGATCTCATCCATCTCTTGTGGATCCGCACATAGATGACCTTGTTGATCCTTAAGAGGCCCTACTCTCTCCCTTGTTACTCTTTTGCCGTTTATGTATTTGTAGAAGCTCTTTGGATTTTCCTTTGCCTTATCTGCCAAAACAATTTTGTGTCCCCTTTTTGCCCCACTTGGTTTCTCTCTTAACTCTACTCCTACACCCACTATACGCTTCAAGAGATTCACTTGATCCCAGCTGTCTATGCGTGTCATGTGCATCTTTCTTCTTCTTGACCAGGGCCTCAATATCCCGAGTCATCCAGGGTTCCCGACTTCTGCCAGCCTTGCCCTTCACTCTAAGAGGAATGTGTTTACCTTGAACCCTGGTTAACACACTTTTGAAAGCGTGCCACTTACCAGATGTCTCTTTGCCTTCCCACAGACTCCCCCAATTAACTTTTGAAAGTTCCTGCCTGATACCATCAAAATTGGCCTTGCCCCAATTTAGAATATTAACTTTTGGGACAGACCTATCATTCTCCATAGCTGTCTTAAAATTAATAGAATTATGGTCACTAGTCCCAAAGTGATCCCTCACTAACACTTCTGTCACCTACTCTTCCTTATTTCCCAAGAGGAGGTCAAGTTTTGCCCCCTCTCTAGTCGGACCATCCACATACTGAATGAGAAATTCCTCCTGAATACACTCAACAGGATATATGAGCATTTAGAGAGGTTTAGTATGCTCAAGAATACTCAGCATGGCTTTGTCAAGGGCAGAACGTGCCTTACGAGCCTGGTGGAGTTCTTCGAAAATGTGACTAAACACATTGACGAAGGGAAAGCGGTAGATGTGGTTTATATGGATTTTAGCAAGGGGTTCGATAAGGTCCCCCATGCAAGGCTTCTAGAAAAAGTGAGAGGCATGGGATCCAAGGGGCTGCTGCCCGGTGGATCCAGAACTGGCTTGCCCAAAGGAGGCAGAGAGTGGGTACAGATGGGTCTTTTTCTAAATGGAGGTCGGTCACCAGTGGTGTGCCCCAGGGATCTGTTCTGGGACCTTTGCTGTTTGTCATTTTCATAAATGACCTGGATGAGGAAGCGGAGGGATGGGTTGGTAAGTTTGCTGATGACACGAAGGTTGGTGGGGTTGTGGATAGTCTGGAGCGATGTCAGAAGTTACAGAGGGACATAGATAGGATGCAAGACTGGGCGGACAAGTGGCAGATGGACTTCAACCCAGATAAATGCGTCATGGTCCATTTTGGTAAGTCAAATGGGATGAAGGAGTACATTATAAGGGGAAAGACTCTTAGTCCTGTAGAGAATCAGAAGGACCTTGGGGTCCGGGTCCATAGGACTCTGAAATCGGCCCCGCAGGTGGAGGAGGTGGTTAAGAAGGCGTATGGTGTGCTGGCCTTTATCAATCGAGGGATTGAGTTTAGGAGTCCGGGGATAATGATGCAGCGATATAAGACCCTCGTCAGACCCCACTTGGACTACTGTGCTCAGTTCTGGTCGCCCCACTATAGGAAGGATGTGGAAAAGATTGAAAGGGTGCAGAGGAGATTTACAAGGATGTTGCCTGGATTGAGCGGCATGCCTTATGAGGATAGGCTGAGGGAGCTCGGTCTTTTCTCCTTGGAGAGACGAAGGATGAGAGGAGACCTAATAGAGGTGTATAAGATGTTGAGAGGCATAGATCGGGTGGACTCTCAGAGGCTTTTTCCCAGGATGGAAATGTCTGCTACGAGAGGACACAGGTTTAAGGTGCTGGGAGGAGGTACAGGGGAGATGTTAGGGGTAAGTTTTTCACACAGAGGGTGGTGGGCGAGTGGAATCGGCTGCCGTCAGTGGTGGTGGAGGCGAACTCAATAGGGTCTTTAAAGAGACTCCTGGATGAGTACATGGAGTGTAATAGGATGGACGGTTATAGGTAGGTCTAGAAGGTAGGGATGTGTTCGGCACAACTTGTGGGCCGAAGGACCTGTTTGTGCTGTAGTTTTTCCATGTTCTATGTTCTATGTTCTAACAAATTTCTCTCCATCCAACCCTCTAATACTATGGCTGTCCCAGTCAATGTTCGGAAAATTAAAATCTCCGACTATTATCACCCTATTTTTCTTGGAGCTATCTGTAATCTCCTTACATATTTGCTCCTCAATTTCCCGCTGACTATTTGGGGGCCTATAGTACAACCCTATCAAAGTGATTTCCCCCTTCTTATTTCTCAGTTCTAGTCATATAGACTCAGTGGCCGAACCCTCGGATATATCCCCTCTCAGTACGGCCGTGATGCTTTCCCGAATCAAAAGTGCAACTCCCCCTCCTCTCTTACCTCCTGTTCTATCTTTCCTATAGCATCTGTACCCTGGAACATTAAGCTGCCAGTCCTGTCCCTCCCTTAGTCTTTGGACTGTGGGAGGAAACCGGAGCACCCAAAGGAAAGCCACACAGACATGGGGAGAAAGTACAAACTCCACACAGACAGTGACCTGAGGCTGGAATTGAATATGGGACCCTGGCGCTGTGAGGCAGCAGTGCTAATCACTGTGCCGCCATGCCACCCCTGTGCTACTGTGCCGCCCATATCTGAAGTCCCTCCTTTGCGTCCAGCTCAGTAGTAAGCAATTGCCACAAAACTGATGAATCATTGACTAGTCTTAAAGGAAAGAGCCTCAGGTACTCCACATATGGCCGACATGGTGGTTAGCACTGCTGCCTCACAGCGTCAAGGACCCAGGTTCGATTCCCGGCTTGGGTCACTGTCTGTGCAGAGTCTGCACGTTTTCCCCACATCTGCGTGGGTTTCCTCCGGATGCTCCAGCTTCCTCCCACAGTCTGAAAGATGTGCTGGTTAGGTGTATTGGCCATGCTAAATTCTCCCTCCGTGTACCCGAACAGGCACAGGAGTGTGGCGACTATGGGATTTTCACAGTAACTTCATTGCAGTGTTAATGTAAGCCGACTTGTGACACTAATTAAAAACTATGAACTTTACATCATTAATTATCTAAATAATCAGACTGGGGAGGAAGAGAGCTACACAATTAACAATGTTGAATGCTGAGGGGAATTCCATTCAAAGCCATTAATCGATAACTTGCCAGACAGATGTTGAATGACCCTCTGGACATTGTTGGGATTTTTCTGCTCTTCTCCATAATCAGTGTTAACGGTGAGTAAGGTCACTGAGGCGACAGGCCCATTAGCAGTCAGCTCCTGTCAGCTTTCTCGGCATTTCAAATCCGCTGATCCTGCGACATACGCATCGCAAACATCCCCGGGTAATGTATTAGTGCTGGAGACATCAACATCTGTCAGTGGCATGCAGTCATCCTGTTTGCAAAGTGCTGCGATTGACTGGCAGCTGTAGCCAGCTCTTATAATCCTCAGAGAAAGTAAAACTCGCCGACACATCTGACCTTATTTCCTTATGTTTAGAACAGCAGAAACCAGCAGCTTTCACTCTCATGCTAAAGTAGTATTTGAGGGCATAGCTCACATGGTGATTTTGAGATGCCCCCAGGTCAGCCACTCTGTTATGTACAGTTTCGGCAAAACTGAAACCAAATGTGCCCAATTATAACACGATCTAGGACTGGCTAGACTAAGCAAAAACCAAGATCTAACTCGTTAACCTACTACCATCCTCGTAGTAGCATTTTTAAAAACTCTTTCACAGCATGTGGGTGTCACTGGCTAGGCCAGTGTCCATTCCTCATGGCTCTTGAGAACCAGATGTTCGATGAACCCTCTTCTTGAGAACCATGAAATGGAGATGCCAGCATTGGACTGGGGAAGACTCACAACACCAGGTTAAAGTCCAACAGGTTTATTTGGACTTACGAGCTTTCGGTGCGCTGCTCCTTCATCAGTGTACCCAAACAGGTGCCTGAGTGCGGGCGACTAGGGGATCTTCACAGTAACATTATTGCAGTGTTAATGTAAGCCTACTTGCGACACTAATAAATAAACTTTAAAACTTTAAGAAACTCGAGTTGTAGCTGTACTGGCTAGGGGCATGGCTCGTTCTGAAGCACAAGTCCTCGGTACTATTGCCTTTGCAGCATCCAGTGCCTTCGGATGTTTTATGATATCACGTGGAGTGAATCAAACTGGCTAAATGCTGACATCTGTGATGCTGGGGACCTCAGGAGGAGGCCAAGATGAATCATCCAGTCCGCACCTCTGCCTGATGCTGGTCCCAAATGCTTCAACCTTGGTTTTTTTTGCACTGATGTGCTGGGCTCCACCATCATTGAAAATAGGGATATTTGAGCCTCCACCTCCAGTGAGAAGGTTAATTGTCCACCACCATTCACGACTGGATGTGGCAGGATTGCAGAGCTTAAATCTGACCTGTTTGTTTGGGATGACCTGGCTGTGTCTATCACTTACAGCTTCTGTTGTTTGACATGCATGTAGTCCTGTGTATCATGCATAATACAATGATGATTGAGTTGTTAACAAATCGTAGCAATCAATCTCTTTAATTGGGGTGAATTTTGGTTTTGTATTGTTTTGGCATGTTTTACATCTCTCCCCAGCTTTCAATTTAATTGAATTCAATGACAATAATGAAATCTTTGCCAATTGGTCTACAATGAAGCATACATGAGGCAAGGGAAGGCGTCATGGTGAGATTTGGGAACCATTATTCCAAAGACATCTTTTTCCTCTGAGCCAGCACAATGACCATGGACCAATTGGCCTTCTGTGCTGTTTTATTCCACCGTATCGTGTGTAGATTATCACTCTTCAAATCGAACAAGTCTTCTTGAAGCTGCTTGGGGGTTTTAATCCTCGGGATGAAATTTCCATTTGTGGCAAATACATTGGCGTTAAATCCTTTCCTATCTTTCCTGAGTATTCTGAAATATCTCTTTAAATGTCTGCTACTGCATTTCTACTGTCCCATCCCTTATCCTAATTTAGCAGTTCGCTTTAACCAGCTCTGTCTTCCTGCCCTCATAATTGCCCTTACTTAAGTTTAAAACACTTGTGTGATGTTAGTGTACCTTTAAAAAGTGTTTTTGTTAAATCATGATCTCTGCAGCTCTCACATGTTTCTCAGCTCACAGCCTTAGGTGATATCATTGTTGAGAGGAGAAAAAAGCTGGGAGCAGGTCAGCTGACAAGGATTGATGTTTTAGTTTCAGTTTGCAGCTGCAGGATGAGTTTTAGAAGGGACAGCAAGCTAAAAAGAAATGTTTTCCCTCTCACCCTATTGTTTTGAAAATTCTGTTGGTTAGCTGAAAACAAGATCTTGTTTTCCTGAAGGGCGAGAATCTGCTGTTGTTGGGGGCTGCACCAGAGTCTCTCTGATATTTTGGGAAGCTGCCTTGTCTTCAAACTTTGGAGTGAATCCAGAGAACTGCAGACTTCAACTAAAGGACTCAATTTCCAGTATCACGTGAGCAATAGTCTGTGCTGTGTTAAACCTGTGAAAAAGGTTTTTTGTTGTCTATGAGTTTTGGTTTTAAGTGGAACACATTAGAGATATTTATTAAGAGTTATACATTATAGTGGTTAGTTTGTTTCTTGTTTCTAATTCATAAAAGTTCTTGCTAATTTTCTTACTATATATGTTAACTATATTCTTAAATAAACTTTGTTTGATAAAAGCTCCCTTGTGGGTCACTTGAATCATACCTGAAGTGGAACATCTCATGCTTATCCTAGTCAAATTTAAAATGCAAAACTTATGATTCAGGCGGGTTTCATAAAACACTTTGGAGTTTCTGACCTGAACCTTATGTCAGCTCTTGTCTTATGTCCACTGTTCTCTCCCACAGACTGAAGGTGAAATTCAATCATATTATGATCACTGCTACCTAGAGGCGCCTTTATGATGAGGTCATTAATTAACCCTGTCTCAGTGCACCATGTCCAGTATAGCCTGCTTTCTGATGAAGTGTTATCCAGACTTGAAACGTTAACTCTGTTCTCCACCCCACAGATGCAGTCAGACCTGCTGAGATTTTCCAGCATTTTCTGTTTTTGTTTCAGTTTCCAGCATCTGCATTATTTTGCTTTTATTTATATTCTTATTATAGCCTGCTCTCTGGTTGGCTTTAGAATGTGCTGCTTGAAGCAACTGTACCAAAACAGCCTATAAACTCATTATCCAGGCCACCTTTGCCAATCTGAATAATCCAGTCCATATGCAGATTAGAATCACTATTAGGGACCATTTCAGAAACTTCAAGGTATGTTGTGAAGTCTGACCAGACCCCACTGATTTTGATCTTGTCATTAGTGTAAGGATAAGGTATTTCGCTCCAGATATGATCCCATTGACACGCTTTTATCATAACAAACTTTATTTAACGATCCAGTCTAACTATAACAAAAAGAATTAGAATATCTTTTACGAATCAAAATATTTAAACATCACAAGGTACAATTTTTAAATGCTAACTCTCTCTATTGGTTCCAATTTAAGCAATATTCCCCATAGATATAAACTCCTATTCAGAAGCAGTTAGCAAAACACAGTCTTATGTAAGTTGTTAGTCCTCTAGTCTTTTAACACCTTTGGACAGAGAGATACAGAGAAACACCTGGCGTCTGACTCTCAGACAGCAGCCTCCAGAGAGAGACCTGTCTACAAACAGAAGAACTCCAGAGAGAGAGAGAGAGGGAGAGAGAGAGAGAGAGAGACATCTCTTGCCTTTTGCAGACCTCTGGAGAAATATTTATTTTCTACCAGCTCCCAGACTTCAATTTCCAGAGAAAGAGAGAGAGAGAGAAAGGTAAAAAGTTTATTTATTAATCACAAGTAAGGCTGACATTAACACTGCAATGAAGTGACTGTGAAATTCCCCGAGTCACCATGCTCTGGCGTCTGTTCAGGTCAATGCACCTAACCAGCACTGTGGGCGGAAACCGGAGCACCCGGAGGAAACCCACGCAGACACGGGGAGAACATGCAAACTCCATGCAGACAGTGACCCAAACCGGGAATCGAACCCGGGTCCCTGGCTCTGTGAGGCAGCAGTGCTAACCCCTGTACCATTGTGTCGCAAGAGAGAAAGAGCTGCTGCTCTGTACAAATGCAAACAGCAACTGCCTGCTTTTCTCTTTATAAGCCGAGCTCCAAACATTCACGTGATTTTCTTCTTGTCAATCAATCTAATTAAACTCTATTCTGAAACCCCAGAGGACAACCGAAAAAAATATCAAAACGGCATTAACTCAGATTAAAACAAACACCCCAATAATTCGGAGCAAATATTCTTCTGCATTATCAACCTGTGTGCTGCCTGGGAGCAGACAAATTAGCATCACTTAAACACACCCTTCACCAGAAACATGACACAAATACATTTCTTAAAGGCACAGTATCGTTACATCACCCATACCTTTTAATTGCCTTGCGTCTCTGGATTACTAGTCCAGCGAGAGTACTGATACAGTGAATGCCTGCCAAACACACAGTGGCATCTTCTGGAGCAGCCATCGGTTTTCGTGGGTTCAAATGTGGATACAGTGAAACTTGCCTGTGGCTTTCTAATGCTGACAGGATTAGAAATGGGTAAAGGAACTAAAAGGTCACCAGCCAGTATCTAAGAGTTAATGATGTCAAGTAGAGAGAGGAGAAGAGCAAACCGTGATCAAAGAATATCTTATGATGTGGGATTCTGTGACCATTGTCAGATCAGGCCCAAACTGCTTAGCCCTGTGTTTTGTTTTCTGTCTTGTAAGATTCATTTGTAATTTAATATATATTTTTTGAAATGGTAATGATTTTGCCTCGTTGCATACTAATCAAGATGTTAAATTAATCAAACGTACCATACAGCGTGCAACAGACTGGCCTAAAGCAGGCTGTCCTGAGGCTGTATGGTGGCACAGTGGTTAGCACTGTTGCATCACAGTGCCAGGGACCCAGGTTCGATTCCGGCGTTAGGTCACTAGCTTTGTGGAGTTTGCACATTCTCCCTGTGTCTGTGTGGGTTTCCTCCGGGTGCTCCAGTTTCCTCCCACTGGCCAAAGATGTGCGGGTCAGGTGGATTGGCCATGATAAATTGACCCTAGTGTCAGGGGAACTAGCTAGAGTAAATGCATGGGTTTATGGAGATAGGGCCTGGGCGGGATTGTGGCCGGTGCAGACTCAATGGGCCGAATGGCCTCCTCCTACACTGTAGGGATTCTATGAATTTCAAATCAAGATATCCTGTATGATTAACCGTAGCTAGTCTCACCTGAGGGGTCTTCACTTAGAGTGTTGTCTTTGTATTAGTCATCAGCCATTTACATTGGGTATGGGTCACTACAAGCCACTTGCTTGGTGCCTTATTCACAAAGGAAGTTGCCAATGCTTCACAATTTTCGTCAAAACGCGAGGGATGGAAGACCGATGTCCACGATGCAGAATTAGGCCTACAAGCAGCTGCTTAAAGTTTGTGCAGAACGTTTCACAAAAGAAAGATGGCTCTCAGTTTTGTTTACCACCAGGCGTTCGATTGTCTATCTGGGAATGTGACGCCTGGATCATTCCCAGCTCCCAGCTCCACATTGAGTTTGTGTCGCCCATGCCATGGAGTCTTTGAATGCCCAAATGTTATTGTTAAGAAAACCCACCAACTTTCTCAGGAGGCTAAGGAAATTCAGCATGTCCACAATGACTCTCATCAACTTTTACAAATGCACCATAGAAAGCATTATTTCTGGTTGTATCATGGCTCCTGCTCTGCCCAAGACTGCAATAAACTACAAAGGGTGTGAATGTAGTCCAGTCCATCATGCAAACCAGCTGCCCATCCATTGACTCTATCTACACTTCCCGCTGCCTCAGAAAAGCAGCCAGCATAATCAAGGACCCCATGCAGCCCGGACATACTCTCTTCCACTTTCTTCCATCGAGAAAAAGATACAAAATTGTAGACGGAGTCGATGGACGGGAGGCTGGTTTGCGTAATGAACTGGGCTTCGTTCACAACTCTTTGTAGTTTCTTCCGGTCTTGGTCAGATCAGGAGTCATACCGAGCTGTGATACATCTGGAAAAGATGCTTTCTATGGTGCATCTGTAAAAATTAGTGTGAGTCGTAGTGGACATGCTGATTTTCCTTAGCTTTCTGAGCAAGTAGAGACGTTGGTGGTGTGATGTTAGTAAATGTTTAAGAGATGTTTTATTTTAAATCATGATCTGAGAGGGATCTGGGTGTACAGGTACACAGGTCACTGAAAGTGGCAACGCAGGTGGAGAAGGTAGTCAAGAAGGCATACGGCATGCTTGCCTTCATCGGCCGGGGCGTTGTGTTTAAAAATTGGCAAGTCATGTTTATAGAACCTTAGTTAGGCCGCACTTGGAATATAGTGTTCAATTTTGGTCGCCACACTACCAGGAGGATGTGGAGGCTTTGGAGAGGATGCAGAAAAGATTTACCAGGATGTTGCCTGGTATGGAGGGCATTAGCTATGAAAAGAGGTTGGAGAAAATTGGTTTGTTCTCACTGGAACAACGGAGGTTAAGGGGCAACCTGATAGAAGTCTACAAGATTATGAGGGGCATGGACAGAGTGGATAGTCAGAAGCTTTTTCCCAGTGTGGAAGTGTCAATTACTAGGGGGCATAGGTTTAAGGTGCGAGGGGCAAGGTTTAAAGCAGATGTACGAGGCAAGTTTTTTACACAGAGGGTGATGGGTGCCTGGAACTCGCTGCCGGGGGAGGTAGTGGTAGCAGATACGATAGTGAGTTTTAAGGGGCGTCTGGACAATTACATGAATAGGATGGGAATAGAGGGATATGGTCCCCGGAAGGGTAGGGGGTTTTAGTTCAGTCGGGCAGCATGGTTGGTGCAGGCTTGGAGGGCCGAAGGGCCTCTTCCTGTACTGTAATTTTCTTTGTTCTTTGATCTCTGCACTCTCACAGCTTCAGTGTTTCTCCGATCATAGCCTTAGCTGATGTCATTGTGGCACAAGTTGGTCTGGAGGAGTTTTTTTTGCTGCTTAGATGGGGCTTTGTTTATTTTTATTGGGATGTTTATGACTCTGCATTGTTCAGAGAAAAACTGGTTTGCAGGTCAGTTCTTTTGTTTTCAGTTTGAAGCTGCAGTTTGAGCTTCAGTTTGAGCAGGGATATCAAGCTGAACAGAAGTCTCTCTCTCTATCTCTCTCTCTCTCCCTGGTTTTGGAAATTCTGCTGGTCATCTGAAAGCAAGGTCTTGCTTTTCTGAAGGGGGGCATGTGCTGTTGGTGGCTTCCTTCGAGTCCCTGGTATTTTGGGAAGCTGTTCTGACTTCAAACTATTCTGAGTCTATCCAGAGAACTGCAGACTTCATTAAGAGGACTCATTTCCAGGATCACGTGAGCATTAGTCTCTGCTGTATTAAATCTGTTTGAAGGGCCTTGTTTATGGGATTGCTTTGATTGAGACAGCTCCTATATTCGTTAAGGGTTATATATTATTGTGGTTGTTCTGGTATTGTTTGTAATTGATAGAAGTTATTGCTAATATCCTTACGGTACATGTTAACTTAAATAAACTTTGTTTGATAAAAGCTCCCTAGTGGGTCATCTGTATCATACCTGAAGTGAAACCTATCGTGCTTATCCTAGCCAAATTCAAATTGCAAAACTCCAGGCAGGCTCCAAAAAACACTTTGGAGTTTCTGACCCGAACAATAACAGTGGACTTTCTTAACTAAAGCATCAGCATGGAGGGACCAGAACAGATTGTTGGTGATCTGGACACCTAGAAACTGTCGACCATTTCCACTTCGTCCCCGTCGATGCAGACAGGGGCATGTCCCCCACTGCGCTTCCTGAAGTCAATGACTATCTCATAAAATCACAGAATCTACAGTGTAGAAGGAGGCCATTCGGCCCATAGAGCCTGCACCGACAACAATCCCACCCAGGTCCTATCCCTGTAACCCCACATACTTACCCTCCTAATCCCCCTGACACTAAGGGGCATTTTAATCATGGCCAATCAACCTAATCCGTACATCTTTGGACTCCCTTGGACCTCTTTCATTTTACTGACATTGAGGGAGAGATTATTGTCATCACACCATTTCACCAGGTTCTCAATGGTCCAAACTGTGTGCGATCAGTGATTGTGAGGACGTCGCTGATATTTTTGCAGGGGTCTGATTGTGGTTTGGAGAGGAGAATGGTAGTGGGGGTCATGGTGGAATTGGTGATACAATAGGTGGTGTCCAGTCATGGCAGGAGGATTCCATTTTCGAAGGGGGGGGGGGGAGTGGGTGGTGATCGGAGTATGGTCATAGGGAGGGTCCAATCATGGGGAGGGGTATGAATGCGGGGAGGAAAGCGAGGGGGCTTGGAGGCTGGAAAGAAACTTTTCCTGGTCATCTTGAACCACAAGCAGTGCTGAAAGAAAGACTCTCTCGCATACAGCAACCCCTCCTTTGTCTTCCAGTGTCCTGAGGCATTGTCCTGAGACATTAGCAAGGATTAAAACTGAAAGAGAGACAAAATATAAGGCAAACAACATCATTAAAATATTTAAACGGCCATCCCAATTCCATGAAAACTGGAAGTGGGCCAGTGCAAGGAGGGCTACATTTGGAATCCCCTCGCTGCCAATCAAATTCAACCGACACTCATCATACTTAGTCTTCATTCCAGCCCTGAAACTACACAGTTCACAATAACAGTCGGCAACTTCTTAAAATATTAATATCACATTCACTCTTGTCCACTCTTTTAACACATCTCTTAACCCATTTAAAGTGCAAGTTTATTTATTAGTGTCACAAGTCACATTAACACCGCAATTAAGTTACTCTGCAAATCCCCGAGTCGCCACACTCCGGCGCCTGTTCGGTTACACTGAGGGAGAATTTAGCATGGCCAATGCACCGAACCAGCTCGTCTTTCGGACTGTGGGATTCCTCACACGGACACGGGGAGAACGTGCAAACTCTGCACAGACAGCGACCCAAGCTGTGAATCGAACCCGGGTCCCTGGCACTTTGAGGCAGCAGTGCTAACCACTGTGCCACCGTGCCGCCCTATTGGATGGTGAAACAGCTTAGAGAGGCCAAAGGGCCTATTCCTGCTCCTATTTCCTCCGTGCTTATATATGCTCTAATGACATGGACTGGTTTACAAACCCGTAGAAATGGCTTTACCTTCTGTCGTGATCTAACCACTGAATATGAAATGACTGGCGAAACAGTACATTGACAACAGTGAGAATTACTTCATTGGCTGTGAAGCACTTTGGGGCATCCTGCCGTCACGAAAGGTGCTATAGAAATGCAAATGAATTCTTTCTTCAACATCCAGTGATGTGAGGATTTGCACTTATAACAAAAAACGAACATGAGCTTTCATTTTTGCAGATGTTAATACAAGTAGGCTCCTCTCAGTTGGTACGATGCAAATATGGCTCTGACATGATGTGTAATCTGTCATCTATTATTTTCCAACGATGGGAGATCCTAACGGAATTTGACAACCATTTTACATTCCCTCAGAAATATGTGTCTATGCTTTAAATTAGTCGGCAGTGTAACAGATGGAGCCAGATATTACATCTGAACTGTAAACATAGAGAGGTGCACCGTAACTTCGTACTCTAGCTGCTTTGTAACAGCGTCATAACAAGCCTGAACGATTCCTGTCTTGAACCAAAAGCTACTCAATTTTGTCATTCATTAGGGGCTGTGACTTTCCAGTTCCAAAGTAATGTAGTGTGGTGTCAACAAGCATTACATTTACTGCGTTACCTATCCCATCGCTCCCGAACACATCGCTAAGGCGGTTGATGAACGGTGGTTGGGTTCAGTCCTGCTTGAGTGGAGGAAAGAAAACAGATCTCTCATTCACGCATCTCTTTCCTCAATCTCACTATCTGAAATGTTTTGCAACCAGTGAAGTACTTTTGAAGTGTAGGCGATGCTCAGTACAGACTCGATGGGTCAAATGGCCTCTTTCTGCACTGTCAGGATTCTATGGTAATGCGTGATGTCCTCGGAACGCTCTGCATAAAAAACAAATCCTCATTATTCCTTGCTCTTTTGCTGGTGATGTTAAAAGTTATGCCCTTTAGTTGTCAACTGACTTTGACTTTGATTTGATTTGATTTATTATTGTCACACATATTGGGATACAGTGAAGGTATTGTTTCTTGTGCGCTATACAGACAAAGCATACCATTCATAGAGAAGGAAAGGAGAGGGTAATGTTACAGTCATAGCTAAGGTGTAGAGAAAGATCAAATTAATATGAGGGAGGTCCATTCAAAAGTCGGATGGCAGCAGGGAAGAAGCTGTTCTTGAGTCGGTTGGTACGCGACCTCAGACTTGTGTATTTTTCTCCCGACACAAATATCCTACTAAATAAAAATACAATCAGCTCTTTGGGCCAAAACGTACCTTCAATTTGATTTGATTTATTATTGTCATATGGAGTCACAGAGTCATAGGGCCCAACTTGTCCATGCTGCCTTTTTCTTTACCCACTAAGCTAGTCCCAATTGCCCACATTTGGCCCATATCCCTCTGTGCCCATCTTACCCGTGTAACTGTCTAAATGCTTTTTAAAAGACAAAATTGTACCCGCCTCTACTACTGCCTCTGGCAGCTCGTTCCAGACACTCACAACCCTCTGTGTGAAAAAAATTGCCCCTCTGGACCCTCTCCCCCTCACCTTAAATCTATGCCCTCTAGTTTGAAATTCCCCTACCTTTTGGAAAGGATGTTGACTATCTAACTGATCTATGCCCCTGCTTGTTTTATAGACCTGTATAAAATTACCCCAAGTCTCCAAGTTCTATGGTGCATCAATAAAACTTTTGCTGTTTTTCTTATAGTTTATGCCCTTTAGTTGTTAACTGTCTGATCATGAAAATAATTTATTCCCATTTACATTATCAAAATGCTTCATTTTCCATTCATCTGATCTCCACTTATCTTTCTCTATTCTGATTAGAGTCCAAATTAATTTTGCCTCACCCCTAACTCATTCCTCTCAGCCCTGGTAACAGGTTGCGGTTAATTAATAATGTTTTTCTCTCTCCGAAGATTCAGCTCCTCCCTCCTTCCATTCAGTCGGAATTCCTTAAAAAACTGAACCATGCGCCTCACCCTTTCTTGCAAACTACCATCCCATATCCCTTTCTGCTCCAAAGTTGTTGAATGTGTTGTCACTTCCCAAATCTATGCCCACCTTTCCCGCAAGTCCATGTTTGAATCCTTCCAAACAGGTGTCTAACCCATGAAACGGCTCTTGTTAAAGTCACATGTCTGTGACTAATGTAACTGTTTCCTCCCCATCCATCTCAAACTGCCTGCAGCCTTTGATGTGGTTCACCACTCTATCATAGAAACTAGAAGCAGGAGTAGGCCATTCGTTCCTGCTCCGCCATTCATCCTGATCGTGGCAGAATTCAATATTCCCCACTTCCCTCCCTATCCCTTGCTCCCTTTAGCCCCAAGAGCCATATCTAATTTCTTCTTGAAATCACATAATGTTTTAAAGTTAAAGTTTAGAGTTTATTTATCATTCACAAGTAAGGCTTACATTAACACTGCAATGACGTTACTATGAAATTCCACGAGTTGCCACAGTCCGGGTCAAAGCACCTAACCAGCACGACTTTCAGAATGTGGGAGGAAACCAGAGTACCCGGAGGAAACCCACGCAGACACGGGGAGAATGTGCAAACTCCACATAGACAGTGACCCAAGGTGGGAATTGAACCCGGGTCCCTGGCACTGTGAAGCAGCAGTGTTAACCATTGTGCTACCGTGCTGTTTTGGCCTCAACTACATTCTGTGGTAGTGAATTCTACACATTTACCACCCTCTGGGTGAAGAAATTTCTCCTCACCTCAGTTCTAAAAGGTTTGCATCCTTTTTCAACACCTCTCCACTGTCATCAAGCTGGGTGGGCCTGCTCTCATCTGGTTCCATTCTTGCCTACCTAATCATTCCCAGAGTATTACTGCACTGGCTGCTTCTGATTACTTCTGATGAGCAGGTTCTGTCCATCCAGCATCCCTGTGCATATTAAGCAATACCTCAAATTTGAAACTCTCATCATTGGTCTCAATAGATTACAAAAGCAGGGAAGTCACATTGGAGTTTGTATAGAACTTTGGTGAGGCCACAGTTAGAGTACTGTGTTCAGTTCTGGTCACCACATTATCGGAAGGATGTGACTGCACTGGAGGGGATGCAGAGGAGATTCACCGGGATGCTGCCTGGGATGGAACATTTAAGTTATGAAGAGAGGTTGGGTAGGCTTGGGTTGTGTTCATTGGAGCAGAGAAGGCTGAGGGACGACCTGATTGAGGTGTACAAGATTATGAGAGGCATGGACAGGGTGGATAAGGAGCAGCTGTTTCCCTTAGTTGAAGAGTCTGTCACGAGGGGACATATGTTCACGGTGAAGGGCAGGAGGTTTAGAGATGTGAGAAAAAAACTTTATTACCCAGAGGGTGGTGACGGTCTGGAATCCACTGCCTGGGAAGGTGGTGGAGGCAGGTTGCCTCACATCCTTTAAAAACTACCTGGATAGGCACTTGGCACATCATAACATTCAGGGCTATGGGCTGAGTGCTGGCAGATGGGATTAGGTGAGAGTTCAGGTGTTTAACACATGTTCATGCAGACTCGATGGGCCAAAGGGCACCTTCTGCACTGTATGATTCTATGATTATATGCAACCAGCATAATCAAGGACCCCACGCACCCCGGACATTCTCTCTTCCACCTTCTCCCATCAGGAAAAAGATGCAAAAGTTTGAGGTCATGTGCCAACCGACTCAAGAACAGTTTTTCTCTGCTGCCATCAGACTTTTGAATGGACCTACCTCATATTAAGTCGATCTTTCTCTGCACCCTAACTATGACTGTAACGCTACACTCTGCACTCTCTCCTTTCCTTCCCTATGAACGGTATGCTTTGTCTGTATAGCGCGCAAGAAGCAATACTTTTCACTGTATCCCAATACATGAGACAATAATAAATCAAATCAAATCAAATATTTGGCCATTATCACATTGTAGCTTTTGGGATCTTGTTGTGCACCGATTAACTGTCCCACTTTCTACGTTATGGCAATAACTTAAGACACTTCATTGGCTGCAACGTGCTTTGGGAGTTCCTGAGATCACGAATGTGTGTCAGTATGACTGGAAGTCTTTCACAGTAACAATGAGGCATTGCCAAGGTGGTTAATTGGTTGTAAAGGGTTTTGGGACAAGCTGAGGTCACGAAAGGCACCGTCTCAATGCAAGTCCTTTATTTTTTTCCTTCACATTTAAAATGCGAGCAGAAGGAAATGGTTCCCTTGCTGATATGATTGAGGGATGTGGCATGAAAGTGTGTAGCTGGGTTTAGATCAATCAAACAGAAAACAAAAGAGTAGAGAATGACCTTTCGGGAGCTCTGGCCTATATATATATATTTTCCTTTTCAATCCAAGGCTCTCATTTCTTCTGTTACTGAAGCAAATGCGCCCAAGGCCAGAATGGAGCTGTCTGCACATCTCCAGCTCACCATGATGCATCGTGGTGACACAACATGAAGCAGATGTTCCCATCATGTGGAGGAGAGGGCTATTCGTGGAGAAGTTGACGGAGTTCATTTTCCCTACAGGTAGAGATGTGCGCAGTCAGTTCTTCTTCTTCATTTATTGCTGACTTGAGCAGATGCTCATTGCTTATGTGGATGGATTACTTGGGAAGGGCCTGAGGGGCATCAGAATCAGGAGTAGACCACACTGCCCCTCCGGCCCACTCCACAAATTCAACTGGATGCTGGCTGACCTTTGACCTCAACCTCACCTTAAGAAAGCCCACCAATGCCTCTACTTTCTCAGGAGGCGAAGGAAATTCGGCACGTCTGCTACAACTCTTATTTCGTATGCTTTGTCTGTACAGCTTTGTCTGGGTGGCATGGTGGCACAGTGGTTAGCACTGCTGTCTCACAGTGCCAGGCACCCGAGTTCAATTCCTGGCTTGGGTGACTGTCTGTGTGGAGCTTGCACATTCTCCCCATATCTGCGTGGGTTTCCTCCGGGTGCTCCGGTTTCCTCCCATGCTCCGAAGAAGTGCGGGTTAGGTGGATTGGCCATGCTAAATTGCCCCTTAGTGTCAGGGGGACTAGCTTGGGCAAATGCATCGGGTTATGGGGATAGGGCCTGGGTATGATTGTGGTTGGTGCAGACTCGATGGGCCGAATGGCCTCCTTCTGCACTGTAGGATTCTATGATAATGCGCAAGAAACAATACTTTTCACTGTAAATCAAATCATTTTCTCTTTGATTCCCTTTGTGACCAGTATCAATTTCACTCCTGGATATATTCAGTGATTGCTCATCCACAACTCTCAGTGATAGAATTTCAAAGATTTACAGCCCTCTGAGTGAAGAAATGCTAACTTGTACCCATCCTAGATGGCCAGCCATGGCCTTGAACAGAAAATTGGATCATTGTCTGAAGATAAAAGATTAAAAGGGCTTTGGGAAAAAATGCGAGAGAGAGAGACGAGCTGAGTTGCTCTGAAAGAGAGCCGGCATCAACATGATCGAATCATAGAATCCCAATCGTGCAGAAAGAGGCCATTGGGCCTAGCGAGTCTGCATTGACAACAATTCAACCCAGGCCCTATCCACGTAAACCCACACATTCACCCTGCTAATCTCCCTGACACTACGGGGCAATTTAGCATGGGCAATCCACCTAACTGTCACATCTTTGGAATGTGGGAGGAAACCCACGCAGACACAGGGAGAACGTGCAGACTCTGCACAGTGTAGGAATTGAAGCCGGGCCCCTGGTGCTGTGAGGCAGCAGTGCTAGCCGTAACGTGATGCTTGGAAGGGCTCCTTCTCTGCTGTCATCATTCCATGGGTCGATGATACTGAGACTCTCCGAGTTAACCACTTGCCAGCCAGAGGAAACAACCTCTCACCATCTATCCTGAAGGCCCTCTCTGAATCTTATTTCTCTCAATTATACTAAAACATTAATTTTTAGTTTGACAGGGCCTTTCGTAACCTCAGGGTAACCCAAGGCCTTTATAGCTATCAGTGATTTTTAAGTGTAGTTACTGTTGTAATGTGGGAAATGCAGTAACCAGTTGGCTGAGTAACAGGAAACTGAGAGTAATGGTTAATGGATGTTTGTCAAGCTGGAGGAAGGTTTGTAGTGGTGTTCCCCAGGGGAACAAAGATGAGCAGGTTTGGCGGCACGGTGGCACACTGGTTAGCACTGCTGCCTCACAACGCCAGGGACTCGGGTTCAATTCCCGGCTTGGGTCACTGTCAATGCAGAGCCTGTACGTTCTCCCCGTGTCTCCGTGGGTTTCCTCCGGGTGCTCTGGTTTCCTCCCACTTTTCTCTGAAAGACATGCTGGTTAGGTGCATTGGCCATGCTAAATTCTCCCTCAGTGTACCCGAACAGGCGCCGGAGTGTGGCGACTCGGGGACTCTCACAGTAACTTCATTGCAGTGTTAATGTAAACGTACTTGTGACACTAATAAATAAACTTTAAACTTTAAATTGTTCCTTAGTGTTTCAAGATGTGTGGGTTTAGGTGAAATAGTCATGGTAAGTGTGTCGGATTATGGGGATACTCTTTTGGAGAGTCGTTGCAGACTCAATGGGCCGAATGGCCTCCTTCTGCACTGTAGAGATTCTGTGGTTCTATGGGTTGGTTTTGGGACCCTTGCTTTTGCTGATATTATTAATGATCCACATTTTGGTGTACAGGGAACCAGGATAATACAAATCTTGGAAACATCATGAACTGTGAGGGGGTATAGAATTTCAGAAGAACAGAAGGCAAGATTTTCCACCCCGTCCACCATCGCAATAATCTGGTGCCATGGAAATTCAATGGACTTTTGGCTGGCCTGCCACACCCCCACAGTAGCTCCATGGCAGGTGTGGGGTCCATTCACTCCTCAGAATAGACGGAGACAACACTGATACGTTGAATTTCTTTTATTGAGCAAATTTGAAATTGACACATTGCAGAGAGTGAAAAAACTGGGAGAGATAGAGAGGGAGAGAGATACTGGCAAAAAGCCAGTATTGTACTGCTCTCGAAAACAGATTTGACCAAAACTGAAAAACATACTCTGAATACAGAATTATAAGTTTCCGTTATCTCATATTGAAATTGTATGGTACAGGCTGTCTCATGCTTTCAGAAACAATTTGCAGCTGTGGTCATGGAAAGCTTTGTTTTGGCTTGTGAGAAAGCCTGTTTCTGCGAGCAGAGTAATTCCAAAGAATACAGTCAATTTTTCAAGCTAATCCCAGCATGCCTGCTGAGTTTAAAATATGGTCAAGTTAACTTTAAAAGCTTAGCATTTAAATGTAATTACATAGGCAGAGATATCTTAAAATGCAGTATTTGCATGATTAAGCAAACCATACACAGGATCCACAACAGCGGGACCAGAAAATTGCAACCATTGACAAGATGGGGGAATGGATGAGAAAGGGGCAGAAGTTCAATGTGAAGAAATGTGAGGTGATCAGAGAAACATGGAGAGACAATACAAAATAAAGGGTAAAATTCTTAAAGGGTGCAGGAGCAGAGGGACATAGTTGTATATGTACATATGACACCGAAGGTGGCAGGATAGGTGGAGAGAGCAGTTAATAAAGCATACAGTATCCGAGGCTTTGTAATAGGGGCGGAGAGTACAACAGCAAGGAGGTTGTGCTGAGCTTTTACAAGACACTAGTTTGACCTCAGCTGGAATATTGTGCACAATTCTGAGTGCCACACTATAGCAAGGATGTGAGCGCATTGGAGAGAGGGCAGAAGGGGTTTTCAAAAATGGTTCCAGGGATGAGAAACTTCAGTTTTGAGGATAAATTGGAGAGGTTTGGACTGTTCTCCCTGGAATAAAGAAAGCTAATCGGAAATTGAATAGAGTTGTTCAAAATCATGAGGGGGCCGGACAGAGTAGACAGGGAGGATCTGCTCCTTGTGAAAGGATTGAGGATGAGAGGGCACAGATTTAAAATGATGGGCAAAATGAACACATATGATATAGGCTCATAGAAGTGCAGAAGGAGGCCATTCTGCCCATTGAGCCTGCACCGATTACAATCCCACTCAGGCCCTTCCCACGTTTACCCTGCCTGTCCCCCTGACATTAGGGGGCAATTTACCATGGCCAATCCACTGAACTTGTACATCTTTCAGACTGTGGGAGGAAACCAGAGCACCCGGAGGAAACCCACGCAGACACGGGGAGAATATCCACCACAGACAGTCACCCGAGGCTGGAATTGAACCTGAGTCCCTGGTGTTGTGAAGCAGTAGTGCTAACCACTGTGCCACCGTGCTGCCCACAGGAAAACCTTTTCACACAGCGAGTGGTTCGGGTCTGGAATGCCCTGCCTGGAAGTGTGGCAGATGCAGGTTCAATCGAGGCACTCAGGAGGGCATTAGATGACTATTTGAAAAGAATCATAGAATCATAGAATCCCACAATGCAGAAGGAGGCCATTCAGCCCATTATATCTGCTCTGACCACAATCCCACCCAGGCCCTATCCCCATAACCCCATGCATTTACCTAGCTAGGCCCCCTAGCATGGCCAATCCACCTAACCCGCACATCTTTGGACTGTGGGAGAAAACCGGAGCACCCGGAGGAAATCCACGCAGACACGGGGAGGATGTGGAAACTCCACACAGTCACCCGAGACCAGAATTGAACCCGGGTCCCTGGCGCTGTGATAGAAGTTATAACCACTGTGCTACATTGCTACCCCAATCTGCAGGGAGCAGGGGGAAGATGGGACAATGACACTAAATGAACTGCTCATTCAGAGATCCAATGCAAACAGGGTGGGCCCAATAGCCTCTTCCTGCATTGTAATAATTCTGTGATAGTTCTCACGCAGTCAGGTCCAAATCACAGCAGTGTGATAAGTTTATGTTTATTTATTAGTGTCACAAGTAGGCTTACATTAACACTGCAATGAAGTTACTGTGAAAACCCCAACGTCGCCACACTCTGGCGCCTGTTTGGGTACACTGAGGGAGAATTTAGCATGGCCAATGGACCTAACCAGCACGTCTTTCAGACTGTGGGAGGAAACCGGAGCACCCGGAGGAAACCCACGCAGACACAGGGAGAACGTACAGACTCCACACAGACAGTGAGCCAGGGAATTGAACCCAAGTCCCTGGAGCTGTGAGGCAGCAGTGCTCACCACTGTGCCACCATGTGAAACTTGACAAGCCAAGATTTGCACTGTGGAAGGAGGTAATGATGATTTATGTGGCTGATGGGATGATTTACAATCCTGCGGGGGGTTCCCAACAGATGTTTGTGTTGCTTTGCTAAGAGTGGAGATTTTAGTAAAGTAACTATACTGTCAGATTGTATACCTTAAACTGAGCTTTGACTTTAATAGGCTGGTGAGGTTTGAGTGTGGAAGTTCCGACTGATTGTAAGGACAATATGTAAGTGTCTTGAATAGGGAGCTTACCACACAAGTCTAGATTACCAAATCATAACATCTCGGCTGACACTCCCAATCCGTTTTGGATGAGATGTTAAGCTGGGTCGCGAGCTTCAAGTTTTTATGTATCCAGATCACCAACAACCTGTCCTGGTCCCTCCATGCCGACACTATAGTTAAGAAAGCCCACCAACGCCTTTACTTTCTCAGAAGACTAAGGAAATTTGGCATGTCAGCTACGACTCTCGTCAACTTTAACAGATGCACCATAGAAAGCATTCTTTCTGGTTGTATCACAGCTTGGTATGGCTCCTGCTCTGCCCAAGACCGCAAGGAACTACAAAAGGTCGTGAATGTAACCCAATCCATCACGCAAACCAGCCTCCCATCCATTGACTCTGTCTACACTTCCTGCTGCCTCGGCAAAGCAGCCAGCATAATTAAGGGCCTCACGTACCCCGGACATTCTCTCTTCCACCTTCTTCCATCGGGAAAAAGATACAAAAGTCTGAGGTCACGTGCCGACCGACTCAAGAACAGCTTCTTCCCTGCTGCCATCAGACTTTTGAATGGACCTACCTTGCACTAACTTGATCTTTCTCTACACCCTAGCTATGACTGTAACACTACATTCTGCACTCTCTCCTTTCCTTCTCTATGAATGGTATGCTTTGTCTGTATAGCGCGCAGGAAACAATACTTTTCACTGTATACTAATACATGTGACAATAATAAATCAAATCAAATCAAATCTGAGGCATCAACTGTTCTCTCTGGTGGACACGTGGTACTATTTAGAAAGTGAGCAGGAGAGTTCATTCCAGTGTTGTGCTCAATTTCAGACCCTTCATCAACATGAGTGAAAAAAAACCAGATTATCTGCTCATCATCTCATTGCTGTGCGTGCACGAGTGTGTCTGTGTATGTGTGTAGGCACATGCGTATGTGTACATGTGTGACATGCATGCATGTGAATGCATATGTGTGTATGCATTCATGTGTGTGTATCCACATGTATCTGTGTGTCTATGCACATGTCTCTGTGTGTGTGTGTGTATGTAACATACTTGTGTGTACACATGCTGGTGTGTGCATGTGTGCATGCTTGTTTATGTGCACATGCCTTGTGTATGTGTGTGTGTGTGCACATGCCTGTGTGTGAGTGTGTGTGCACATGCCTGTGTGTGAGCATGCACATGCCTGTGTGTGAGCATGCACATGCCTGTGTATGTGTGCGTGTAACCAAAAGAGAAAATGCTGGAAAATCTCAGCAGGTCTGGCAGCATCTGTAAGGAGAGGAAAGAGCTGACGTTTCGAGTCCAGGTGACCTTTTGTCAAAGCTAAAAGGCATAAAAAGTGGGAGATATTTATACTGCAAGAGAGGGAATGAAAGATGAGTCATAGCCACAGAAACCAGGGAAAAGGCTGCTAATGGCAGCCCATAGAGAGAATAAAAGGCGTGATTGGCCGAACGGCAGAGAAGCTGAAATCAGAGGGTAAACTGTGACAGATTAAGATGTGGGGGGAGGGGGGGAATGGGTGGGAGAGAGGTAAAATTGAGAAAAAGGGTGAAAGGGGAAGCAAAGGGGGAGAAAAGTTAAGAAAGGGGGATAAAATAGGGGGAAAGAGTGGGGGTGGAAAGAAAAATAAAGACAACAAAGAAATAAAAGGTAGAGAGCAATTAAAAATGTGTGTGTGTGTTTCTGTGTGTCTGTGTGTGTTTGTGTGTGTGTGTGTGTGTTTGTGTGTGTGTGTGTGTTTCTGTGTGTGTGTGTGTTTCTGTGTGTGTGTGTTTCTGTGTGTGTGTGTTTCTGTGTGTGTGTGTGTGTTTCTGTGTGTGTGTGTTTCTGTGTTTCTGTGTGTGTGTGTGTGTGTGTGTGCTTCTGTGTGTGTGTGTTTCTGTGTGTGTGTGTTTCTGTGTGTGTGTGTGTGTGTGTGTGTTTCTGTGTGTGTGTGTGTTTCTGTGTGTGTGTGTGTGTGTGTGTGTGTTTCTGTGTGTGTGTGTTTCTGTGTTTCTGTGTGTGTGTGTTTCTGTGTGTGTGTGTGTGTGTGCTTCTGTGTGTGTGTGTTTCTGTGTGTGTGTGTTTCTGTGTGTGTGTGTGTGTGTGTTTCTGTGTGTGTGTGTGTGTGTGTGCTTCTGTGTGTGTGTGTTTCTGTGTGTGTGTGTTTCTGTGTGTGTGTTTCTGTGTGTGTGTCTGTGTGTGTGCGTGCTTCTGTGTGTGTGTGTTTCTGTGTGTGTGTGTTTCTGTGTGTGTGTGTTTCTGTGTGTATGTGATGTGTGTTTCTGTGTGTGTGTGTGCACATGCCTGTGTGTGTGTGTGTGTGTTTCTGTGTGTGTGTGTTTCTGTGTGTATGTGATGTGTGTTTCTGTGTGTGTGTGTGTGTGTGCTTCTGTGTGTGTGTGTGTGTGTATGTGTTTCTGTGTGTGTGTGTTTCTGTGTGTATGTGATGTGTGTTTCTGTGTGTGTGTGTGTGTATGTGTTTCTGTGTGTGTGTGTGTTTCTGTGTGTCTGTGTGTGTTTCTGTGTGTGTGTTTCTGTGTGTGTGTGTGTTTCTGTGTGTGTGTGTTTCTGTGTGTCTGTGTGTGTTTGTGTGTGTGTTTCTGTGTGTGTGTGTGTTTCTGTGTGTGTGTGTTTCTGTGTGTGTGTGTGTGCGCTTCTGTGTGTGTGTGTTTCTGTGTGTGTGTGTTTCTGTGTGTGTGTGTTTCTGTGTGTATGTGATGTGTGTTTCTGTGTGTGTGTGTGCACATGCCTGTGTGTGTGTGTGTGTGTTTCTGTGTGTGTGTGTTTCTGTGTGTCTGTGTGTGTTTCTGTGTGTGTGTTTCTGTGTGTGTGTGTGTTTCTGTGTGTGTGTGTTTCTGTGTGTCTGTGTGTGTTTGTGTGTGTGTGTTCCTGTGTGTGTGTGTTTCTGTGTGTGTGTGTTTCTGTGTGTCTGTGTGTGTTTGTGTGTGTGTGTTTCTGTGTGTGTGTGTTTCTGTGTGTGTGTGTTTCTGTGTGTCTGTGTGTGTTTGTGTGTGTGTGTTTCTGTGTGTGTGTGTTTCTGTGTGTTTCTGTGTGTGTGTTTGTGTGTGTGTGTTTCTGTGTGTGTGTTTGTGTGTGTGTGTAAAGGTAAATTATTTATTCAACTAAGATTTATATTCATAGTGATAGTTTAATGAAAGAGTTTGTTCATTTAACAGCTTCATTGTTGAGGCTAAATTATCATCAATTCAGACTACACAAGAATAAGATCTCATTCCAATTATTGTGAAGTTCAAGGCAACATTTACATTCAGCCTGTCAGTGGGAATTGAGGGTCGAGACCGAGTTACATCTCTCTCCTTTTGCCGGTATGCTGTTGGTGGCACATATCTGGCATGTAATGACTGTGTTATCCCTGCTGCCATACGGGAGGCTTATGCACCAGTGTGGCACTATCAGAACTTTAGGCCCAACTCTTCATTAAATAAGTACACTCTGAACATGACAGCAATTATATTTTTATAGCATTTCAACATCATAAAGTATGCTTCACATGAGCAACATAAAGTAAAATTAGACACTGAGCCAATAAAGATGGTACAATGAGCAGATGTCCAAAAACTTGGTCTAATGTTTTAACCAACAAGGTAAAGAAAGAGACGGGGGAAGGTTGAGGAAGGTCATTCCAGAGCTTGAAGCTTGGCAGACGAAGGCACAAACACAATGGCATGGCAATTAAAATTAGGCATCCTAAAAAGGGTAAAGGGTGGTGTCTTGGAGCATTGCTCCAAGAGGAGATTGCAGGGATAACATTTTGAAAAGGAGGATGAAAGCTTTAGATTGAAGCTCTGCTTGACTGGGAGCCGATGGAGGTCAACAAGCAAAGAGAAGAGAGGGAATGGGGTGTGATGGGCAACAGGGTTCTGGATAGAATGTGAAGGGGGTAGAATGTGAAGCACAGGTTCTATTCCTGTAACCCCACATATTTACCCCGCTAATTCCCCTAACCTACACATCAAGGCAATTTAGCATGGCCAATGCATCTAACCTACACATCTTTGAACTGTGGGAGGAAACCAGAGCACCCGGAGGAAACCCATGCAGACACGGGGAGAACGTGCAAACTCCGCACAGTCGCCCAAAGCCAGGAATTGAACTCGGATCCCTGGCGCTATAAGGCAGCTGTGCTAATCATTGTGCCATGATGCCACCTGATTCTGTGTCCATCTGTCCATCTCACCTGTGTCCATATATCAGATGGCAGGTCATGGATGAGAGGTTGTAGAATGTGGGAGAGCCACGATGGGACAGGATATTCACTGGGGAACTCTCGCAGACTCAGCCTGGCAAGTGGCTGGGCCATTCACAGAGATGAGCAACTAATTTAGCCTGGTCCCCAACTAGGGGCAATTTTGCAATGCTGGTGGCATTTATCTGGCAGCAGGGCAGCCCCCTGTCCAGTGCAGAGGCTGACATCTGTTTGGGGATGGTCTCTCTGCGACAGAGTAGGGGAGTCAGGTATGGCCGGGGGCACCATTCTGCCAAGGGGGTCTGCATTCATGAAAGATGCATTCATCAGATGCACTTTCACAGACTCCATTAAAAACACAGAGGAACTATACATCAGTTAGGCTACACCTCGCCCCTGACATGTCTCCTGCCAAAAAGAGGACTCCACCCCTTGGGGTGACTGCCTACTCTTGCTCCCAATTAGTCCCCCAAGCCCAATGACCCTTACTCTGTTGTGTTGCCCTCAAAGGAGCAAATACCACAAATCACCGCACCTAGTAGTCTGCATCCCTGTGCAGTCCAGCCAAGTTACCTCCATGTGAGGTGCCTTTGTGGTTGCTAAGTTGCCTCAGCAGTGCCCAAATTTACCGGCCCACAGTTTGAGGTCGGAGGGGATGGCTTGGTGTGCTAAAGCTCCAGAGCTGCTGGCCCTCTGATACAGCGGGTATGAGGACCCCACCTACCTTGCTCAATAGAATGGCAAGCTCAGAGGCAGCCAGGAGAGCAACAGACGCCCTTTCAAATAACTGAGCCAAGGGAAGTTGGTGGCCTAGTGGTATTATCACCGGACTATTAATCCAGAAACTCGGGACTCGGGTTCGAATCCATCAGATGGTGGAATTTGAATTCAATACAAAATATCTGGACTTAAGACTCCATTGAAACGATTGTTGGGAAAAACCCATCTGGTTCACTAATGTCCTTTAGGGAAGGAAATCTGCCATCCTTACCTGGTCTGGCCTACATGTGACTCTAGAACCACAGCAATGTGGTTGACTCTCAACCGCCCTCGGACAATTGGGGATGGGCAATAAATAGTGGCCAGCCAGCAACGCCCATGTCCCATGAATGAATAAGAAAAAGTCTTGCTGCTGGCAAGGAACCCCCCCCACCTCCCGCACCCCCCCCCCCCAACCTCCCCCCCCCCCCCCCCCCCCCCCATCCTCCCCCCCGCCACCCACCATTTCTTATTTATGTTTTGGAATTCCAACTTCCGCAGTATTTTGCTGAAGAGTTTACTGGGACTTGATTAACTGGAAGATGGAGCTCAGACTAAAGTCAGTGCGGTAACTGTGTGATTCAGCTCCTTGCTGTATCGGAGACTGGTGTACAATGGGAAGGCAGCCTTAGAACCTAACGTCCTTCTCGACAGGTTCTTGATTAATGAATGAACTGACTCCTTGACTGTTTCTCTGAGCTGTGTTCTTGTTGAGTGAGGCATCGTGCTGGGAGTAAATGCGCCAAAAATAAACTTACCCTAGCGCTCGGAATGACTCAGGGGTTGTGAGTGCTTTTAAATAGTTTCCTTGATTTGTTCATCTTTCTAAGTGAGAATTATAAACGGAGGACCAAGCTCCACCCCCCCCTCCCCCACCCACAAATAAAAAGGTCAGCTTACTAATGCACCTCTGTTCTTAGAATCATAGAATCCCTACAGTACAGAAGGAGGCCATTTGGCCCATTGAGTCTGTACCGACCACAATCCCACCCAAGGCCCTATATCTGTAACCCCACCCATTTACCCTGCTAATCCCCCTGACACTAGGGTCAATTTAGCACGGCCAATCAATTTAACCCGCACATCTTTGGACTGTAGGAAGAAACCGGAGCACCCGGAGGAAACCCACGCAGACACGGGGGGAACGTGCAGACTCCTGCTACTGGGACCAGAGAGGAAACATAGAACCATAGAAACCAGAAACAGGAGTAGGTCATTCGGCCCTTCGAGCCTGCTCCGCCATTCATTGTGATGGTCTAGTGGGGCACATGAGCGGCGCAGGCTTGGAGGGCCGAAGGGCCTGTTCCTGTGCTGTATTGTTCTTTGTTCTTTGATCTTGGCTGATCATTGAATTCAACATCCTGATCCCCCCTTCCCCCCATATCCCCATATCCCTTCATCCCTTTAGCCCCAAGAGCTATATCTATGGAAGAGCATTTGCTCGATCCAGACTTTTGAAGTCAATTCATTTGTCAACAACAAGATGCTGTCCTCTATTGGTGAGTTTAAAAGTTACATTGAATTTCCAGCATGTTCTTGTGCCGGTGTTTCTGCTCCGCAAGAGCTGATCGGCCCACTCTGCATCTAAGGGTATCGACATGTCCTTCCCACATTTACCCGCACATGCATCCCTTTATCTGCATCATAAAAGAGTACGCAAGTGTTTTCTCTTTGTCAGGTTTTAATTCTGCGGAATAACTGTGTTAATAACTTAATAACTGTGGAAAGTGTTCCGAGATTGGGTGCTTCTGTTCCGTATACTACATTTGAGACATAGCTATTAGACAGACTGTAGACATCCTATGGTATCTGCTGAACATTTGTATTACAACTAATCAAGGCTACAGACTAGGCACCCACCTCTTTCTCTCGAGTTGAACACATGACTAACTGATGTCAGTAGTACATCATCATCCACATTACACATGAACATAGCCCATCTTTTAACCATTTATACGTTGCCCCACAAATATAGAACAAAGAAAGATACAGCACAGGAACAGGCCCTTCATCCCTTAAGATGCAGCTTCTTCGTCAATATAGATGCAGCTTCCTCATTAGCGTGGAGGTTTGTATCCCCACTTGTCACGCTGGAGACTGGGGTTCAATTCCCTGCTGGGGAGCTGTATATTTATACATGTGACAATAATAAATCAAATCAAATGTCCTTTCGGGAAGGAAATCTGCCGCCCTTACCTGGTCTGGCCCTGCATGTGATCCACAGCAATGTGGTTGACTCTTAAATGCCCTCGGGGATGGACAAAAAACACTGACCCAGTCAGCAATGCCCACATCCCAGGAATGAATAAAAAACGTTTTACCCGAAAGCTCCTGGGAGTTCCCCCCTCACCTCTCAACCTGAAGTTGGCAGGATCATGCTGAGTTCCTGACGCTATTCTACTTGATCACCAATCCATCCCCAAACCTACCGCCTGGGACGGTACGGTGGCACAGTGGTTAGCACTGCTGCCTCACAGCGCCAGGAACCCGGGTTCAATTCCTGCCTCGGGTGACTGTCTGTCTGGAGTTTGCACATTCTCCCCGTATCTGCGTGGGTTTCTTCCGGGTGCTCCGGTTTCCTCCCACAGTCCAAGGTATGCGGGTTAGGTTGATTGGCCATGCTAAATTGACCCTCGTGTCAGGGGGATTAGCAGGGTAGATATGAGGAGTTACGGGAAAATCCCTGGCTGGGATTGTGGTCAGTACCGACTCGAAGGGCCAAATGGCCTCCTTCTGCACTGTAGGGGCTATGATTTAATTTATCACCCCTGCCCCACTGCCCAAGGCCTTGACGTTTGTTCTCTTTATGGGAGAATGTCCCCTTCCCCTTTGTGACAGCCAGTTTTTTCTTGGATGGCCTCATTTATTCCTCTCGGCAAACCTTGCCCAGATATTGATGACGTCCCACCTGAAGAAACGCTTGCCAGCGTCTCACCTATGTCTGTCCTTAAGTGTCAAGCAGCCTTTTAAACTATGACCACACAGGCTTTCAGATAAGTGCTGTGTGTCTAATCTCTCAATGTTCAGGTTATCCACAGCTATATAAGGATAGAGGAGGGAACAATGCATTTGACGATAATCTGTGGAATGAGATCTGAATGTGAAACTGATGCCCTTATCTGCGTTAAGCAATAATAAATGGCAAAAGGACTCCACCATAAAATAATGTGAAACATTTAAACATCTCATTTCTATTTATATTGGTGTAACACAACCTAAAAATCTATTTACACTTACTTCAATTAAGTTTAGTAACTGCGAGTTGGAGATAAAAAATATTTTTATCTCCTTTCCCCGATTATTTTCCATGAAACCTGATAGTCAAGAGCCACAGCGACCGTCCCCTATCTGTGAAAACAAGCTACAGAATTTCAATTTCTTCCCCTCTTGTAGGGAGATATGGCTGGAATCGGGAATAAATTATCCGTGAACAGTTGTAAAGTAACTTGACATTTTGTATAAAGATCAGTGATGTCGCTAAAGGCCATCACCAGATGCTCACGTGTACTCAGAGCTACAGGAAAAAAGGTTACCAAAGTTAATCATCTTTCCCATCGAGGGCCTTCAGTCGACCTGCATCAGACGGATTTTAGCCTCTGAAAGACAGTGGAAGTGGAATCCCCTTGTTGATTCCTCATCTCAGATTTAAAAGGGAGATTATTCTTAAATTCTGTCCCCTAGTCCGAGTCTCCCCACGAGTGGAAGTGAATTCATGCTCTACACAGGCCTCCTCCCATTCTTTTACCTCATCCAACTCCATCTCATATCCTTCTATTCCTTTCCCTTCTCAGGAGCTTAGCTTACCCTGAAACACTGCATTGCCATTCGTCTGTAGCACACACTCCCCCGCCAACCACCCCCGCGGGAGTTTGTGTGTTTCACAGTCTCACTACTATATGAGTAAAGAGGTTTCTTTAAAGCCCTAAGTAGATTTGATTTGATTTGATTTATTATAGAACATAGAACATAGAACATTACAGCGCAGTACAGGCCCTTCGGCCCTCGATGTTGCGCCGACCAGTGGAACCAATCTAAAGCCCCTCTAATCTACACTATTCCAATATCATCCATATTTTTATCCAATAACCATTTGAATGCTCTTAAGGTTGACGAGTCCACGACTGCTGCAGGCAGGGCATTCCACGCCCTTACTACTCTCTGAGTAAAGAACCTACCTCTAGCATCTGTCCGATATCTCTCACCCCTCAATTTCAAGCTATGTCTCCTCGTGCTAGCCATCACCATCCGAGGAAAAAGGCTCTCACTATCCACCCTATCTAATCCTCTGATCATCTTGTACGCCTCTATTAAGTCACCTCTTAACCTTCTTCTCTCTAATGAAAACAACCTCAAGCCCCTCAGCCTTTCCTCATACGATTTTCCCACCATACCAGGCAACATTCTGGTAAATCTCCTCTGCACCCTTTCCAACGCTTCCACATCTTTCCTATAATACGACGACCAGAACTGTACACAATACTCCAGATGCGGCCGCACCAGAGTTTTGTACAGTTGCAGCATGACCTCCTGGCTCCGAAACTCAATCCCTCGACCAATAAAAGCTAACACACCGTACGCCTTCTTAACAACCCTCTCAACCTGAGTGCCAACTTTCAGGGATCTATGCACATGGACACCCAGATCCCTCTGTTCATCCACACTACCAAGTATCTTAGCATTAGCCCAGTACTCTGTATTCCTGTTACTCCTTCCAAAGTGAATCACCTCACACTTTTCCGCATTAAACTCCATTTGCCACCTCTCAGCCCAGCTCTGCAGATTATCTATGTCCCTCTGCAACCTGCCACTTCCCTCCGCACTGTCTACAACTCCACCGACTTTCATGTCATCCGCAAATTTACTAATCCATCCTTCCACGCCCTCATCCAGGTCATTAATAAAAATGACAAACAGCAGTGGCCCCAAAACAGATCCTTGTGGTACACCACTAGTAACTGAACTCCAGGATGAATATTTCCCATCAACCACCACCCTCTGTTTTCTTACAGCTAGCCAATTCCTGACCCAAACCACTAAATCACCCTCAATCCTATGTGTCCATATTTTCTGCAAAAGCTTACCATGGGGAACCTTATCAAACGCTTCGCTGAAATCCATATACACCACATCAACCGCTTTACCCTCATCCACCTCTTTGGTCACCTTCTCAAAGAACTCAATAGGTTTGTGAGGCACGACCTACCCTTCACAAAACCGTGCTGACTATCCCTAATCAAATTATTCCTTTCTAGGTGATTATAAATTCTATCTCTTATAATCCTTTCCAATACTTTGCCCACAAGAGAAGTAATGCTCACCGGTCTATAATTACCAGGGTTGTCCCTACTCCCCTTCTTGATGTATGTATTCGTATACAGTGAAAGGTATTGCTTCTTGCGCACTATATAGACAAAGACAAAGCATACCGTATATAGAGAAGGAAAGGAGGGAGTGCACAATGTAGTGTTACAGTCATAGCTAGGGTGTAGAGAAAGATCAACTTAATATGAGGTAGGTCCATTCAAATGTCTGACAGCAGCAGGGAAGAAGCTGTTCTTGAGTCGGTTGGTACGTGACCTCAGACTTTTATATCTTTTTCCCGACAGAAGAAGGTGGAAGAGAGAATGTCCGGGGTGTGTGGGGTCCTTAATTATGCTGGCTGCTTTTCCGAGGCAGCAGGAAGTGTAGACAGAGTCAATGGATGGGAGGCTGGTTTGCGTGATGGACTGGGCTTCGTTCACAATGCTTTGTAGTTTCTTGAGGTTTTGGTCAGGGCAGGAGCCATACCAAGCTGTGATACAACCAGAAAGGATGTTTGGGTAGATATCCTGGTTGTACCTGTACTGAAACAACATGCTTTCTGAAACATAGGTCTTTCAGCATTCCAGGAACGTTGCTGGCAGAAGCCGTCCAGTAATCTGCTTTGTTACTTCTCCACATTACAAGAAGGTTAGAGAAGCTCTGAAAAAAAATGGAAAACAGATTTACATATTTATTAGCAGCAGGAGTAGGCCACTTGGCCCCTCGAGCCTGCTCCACTATTCAATAAGATCATGGCGGATCTGATTGTAACTTCAGCCCCACATTCCTGACAAGCCCTGATAACGTTTCACCCCCCTTGTTAATCAAGAATTGATCAAGCTCTGCCTTAAAAATATTCAAAGACTCTGCTTCCATTTCTTCCACAGTGCAGAAGGAGGCCATTCAGCCCATCAGCCTGCACCAACTTTCTGACAGAGCATCCTAACCATGCCCAGTTCACCCTATCTCCGTAACTCCACGCATTTAGCCTGCTAATCCCCCCTAACCAACACATCTCTGGACACTAAGGGGCAATTCAGAATGGCCAATCCACCTAACCCGCATACCTTTGGAGTGTGGGAGGAAAGCGGAGCATCCGGAGGAAACCCACGCAGACACAGAGGGAGGATGGGAAGACTCCTCACAGATAGTCACCCGAGACCAGAACCGAACCTGGGTCCCCGGCGCTGTGAAGCAGCAGTGCTAATCACTGTGCCATCATGAATTGTCAGTTTGGTCTATGCAACTTGCCCCTGTTCTTCAAGGTGTCGGGTTCTCATATGCAAAGTGCAAGAGTTACACTGAGGTTTAACCGGCGTCTTAAATCCTCACTTTCTAAGGAATCCGCTAGTCATCTTTTCTTTCCTCCTCCCTTTCGAAGTTTTGAGACATTTCTGATTGCCTCAGAATATAAAAACCATTTGGGACTGCCGAGAAGCAAGCACTGAGCATGCTATTTTATGCTGGTGATTGCTTATCGCTTAGATGTTGATGGAGTAGTAGTCCTTCCTATTTAGGCAGGGCTTAGTGCTGTCGGTAAGATAAATGGCTTTATCCCTGCTGGGAACTATTGCCTGTCCCTGCAATAGTGATAAATTGTTGCCGTATCTTCTGTTATTGCAGTGTGTATTTGGGCATAAGCTGAAACAGAGCATTAGTGACCTCCTTAATGGAGCGATACATGGAACAGAGGCTGCTCTTTGCTATGCCCCCAAGGTGCCTAGTTCTTCATTGTAGTACAAAGGCTGCAGCGTTACAGTACTGAGAGAGCGCTGAAAGGTGAGATGCCATCTTTCAGATGTGGCACTGGCTGGCCTTTTTAAATTTCTTCTTGGGATACAAACATCACTGGCAAGGCAAACATTTATTGACCATCCCTAATTGCCTTGAGAAGGTCCCTAATGGCTCTCTCAGGTAGACATAAAAGATCCCACGCAGTGAAGTTAAGGGTGGCACAGTGGTTAGCGCTGCTGCCTCACAGCACCAGGGACCCGGGTTCGATTCCGGCCTCGGGTGACTGTCTATGTGGAGTCTGCATGCTCCCCCTGCGCCTGCCTGGATTTCCTCCGGTTCTGATTTCCTCCCACAGTCAGAAAGATGTGCTGGTTAGGTTGATTAGCCATGGTAAATGTGTAGGTGGTAAATGATAGGGTGGGGGAAAGGACGTGGATAAGATACTCTGTCAGAGAGTCGGTGCAGACTCGATAGGCTGAATGCACTGTAGGGACTCGATGATGATTATAATCCTGGTGGACTGACCAATATTTATCCCTCAGTCAACATCAGAAACAGATTAGCCGGTCATTAACACTTTGCTGCATCTGGGTTGTTCTATACAAGTCGTTCATTGGCAGTTGAATGGAACTCAAGAAATGCAATTTCTTTTTGTTCTTGTAAAAGTCATTATCTATTTATATCTATGTATTTATTTATAATCATTGGTTGGGGAGGCGATGGCCTAGTGGTATTATCACTCGACTACACAAATGAAATGCTGCTTCACCCGAAAGGAGAGCTTAGAGCCCTTGGACAGTGAGGAGGGAGGAGGGATAGGGGTTTAGCAAAGGACTCAGTTTCATCCTCCAAGGTCCTGGCCTCAGTACAGCCACAATTCCGACAAGTGTAGACCTGATCTGCTCAACCTTGCCTGATAAGATAACTACTTTCCTAAATACTGCTCCATGCTGCATTCTCCATCGTAACGCCTCCACCAATCAGAGTCTATTTGCCGACCAATCAACACTCTCCTCTCATGTAGTGTGGTTGCCCCATTACAGTTGGAGATTTCATGTGAGCAATCCTGATGAGTGGAAGATGAAAAGCTTTGACAGCATGTCTCTTTTTTTAGAAAGTTTGTCTTGTTAAAAAAAAATGACGGGCAAAATTTTCCGGCCGTTCATTGCCACTGCAAGCGAGGATAGAGAATTTGACACTCCGCGAATCCCGCTGGTGTGAACAGCTGGAAAATTCCAGCTGACATTTTGCGGTATAGTTCTTCCTGTTAAATACTGGATGTTCAGATTTTATCTTTCAACGTTATCAATCCCTGACAGGATCATAACAGAAGACTTCCTTACTTTTATACCCCATTGCAATCAAAGTCAATTTTCCCATCTGAAAATGACCCACTTATCTTGACTCCTTGTTTCCTGCTCGTTAGACAATCTTCTATCGGTGTTAATATGTTATCCCCAACACAAAGAGTTCCTATTGTGGGTGTTAATCTTTTATGTGGCACCTTATCAAATGACTTTTGGAAATAAACTACACCTGCTGGTTTCTCTTTATCCACCCTGTGTGTTAAATCCTCAAAGAACTCTAATAAATTGTCAAGGGAAACTCCATTTTCCTTGCTAATTAATTCCTGTACTTGCAGGCTTCTATTTGTGCATCCATGCTCAGATCCCTCTGTATGGTAGCATTCTACATTCTCTCTCCCTTTAAATGATATTCTGTTTTTCTCTTCTTCCCACCAGAGCAGACAACCGTACATTTTTCCACATTCCATTCCATTTTTGCACACTCATAGCCAATCCAAATCCCTTTGCAGGCTGTTTGTGAGCTCCTCACAGCTTGCTTTCCTACATATCTTTGTATCAGCAAGTTTGGCTACGGTACACTCTTGTCCCTACATGCGAGTCATGAATATAGACTGTCAATAATCCGGGCTCCAGCACTGATCCCTGTGACAGTCTGCCAGTCAAATTTTCCCATCTGAAAATGAACCACTTATAGAACATAGAACAGTACAGCACAGAACAGGCCCTTCGGCCCTCGATGTTGTGCCGAGCTTTGTCCGAAACCAAGATCAAGCTATCCCACTCCCTATCATTCTGGTGTGCTCCATGTGCCTATCCAATAACCGCTTGAAAGTTCCTAAAGTGTCCGACTCCACTATCACAGCAGGCAGTCCATTCCACACCCCAACCACTCTCTGAGTAAAGAACCTACCTCGGACATCCCTCCTATATCTCCCACCATGAACCTTATAGTTATGCCCCCTAGTAACAGCTACATCCACCCGAGGAAATAGTCTCTGAATGTCCACTCTATCTATCCCCATCATCATCTTATAAACCTCTATTAAGTCGCCTCTCATCCTCCTCCGCTCTAAAGAGAAAAGCCCTAGCTCCCTCAACCTTTCCTCATAAGACCTACCCTCCAAACCAGGCAGCATCCTGGTAAATCTCCTCTGCACTCTCTCCAATGCTTCCACATCCTTTTTATAGTGAGGTGACCAGAACTGCACACAATATTCCAAATCCTGACTCTCTGTTTCCCGCTCATTAGACAATCCCCTATCAGTGTTAATATGTTATCCCCAACACAAAGATTTCCGATCGTGGGTGTTAATCTTTTTTGTGCCACCTTATCAAATGTCTTTTAGAAATAAACCACATCTGCTGTTTTTTCTTTATCCACCCTGTGTGTTAAATCCTCAAAAGAATAAATTGTCAAATATGACTTCACTTTTATCAGGTTGTATTGCATATTTAATTGTGTAACGATTTTCTAAATGTCCCACTACATCCTTAGTATTGCATTCCAACATTTTTTCCTCAGCATCAGATGTTAGACTCACTGGCCTATATGCTTTCTGGCTGCTCCCTTTCCTGAATAGCAGTGTTAAACTTGCAGCTTTCCAATTCGCGGGGACCTTTCCAGCATCGAGGGCTGAAATTTTCCAACCCTTCCCGCCGGCAGGATCGGGAGATCCTGAGATCCTGCAAACCCTGCCCCCCTCCCCATCTCAACCATCCACCCCCCCAAACCCCTGACCCCTGTGGCAAGTTCCCCAGTGGCAGAGTATGTGGGGCACACAAAACCACATCGGCAGGACTGGAAGATAATGCCACCAGCAGGCCATCTCTGCCATTGGAAAATACACCGTAGAAAATCCCACCTGAGGAAATTTTGGAAAATTATAACTAACGCATCCACTATCTGTGCAGCCATTTTGCAAGACGCAAGGCTGCAGGCTAATAGGTCCATGGGACGCACCAGCTTTTAGTTTCCCTATTAATTTTTCTCTGTGGATTTCCTTAAGTTCCCCCCCGGCTGCCCCTTGTGTTTCCAGTTTACCAGGGGTGCTTTGTATGCCTTCTACTGTGAAGTTACACTCATAACACTTATTGTATTGAATGATGTAACACTTCTATCACTGTAAGAGAACAGATTTGGTGGCACAGTGGCAGAGTGGTGAGCACTGCTGCCTCACAGCGCCAGGGACCCGGGCTCGATTCCGGCCTTGGGTCGCTGTCTGTGTAGAGATTGTACGTTCTCCCCACGTCTGCTTGGGGTTCTCCCGGGTGCTCCGATTTCCTCCCACATCCAACGTTGTGCAGGTTAGGTGGATTGGCCAGGCTAAATCGCCCCTTAGTGTTTCAAGATGTGTAGGTTAGGGGAATTAGTGGGGTGAATATGTGGGTTTACTGGGATACGGCCTGGATAAGATTTAAAAAAGGTGGGTCATTGCAGACTCGATGGACTGTAGGTATTCTATTCTATTCTATTCTATTCCATTCCATTCTCGATCATCCAGCCAGTGTAGAACCCATCCAAACCTCGGCCGCAATTCTCCCAAAAGCGCTGAATTGGTGGGAAAACTGTTCCAGATCCCGAATGTTTTGTCAGTTCAGCTTCTCACTCAGATCTCCGCACTCTGTGCACTGCAGAGGTCACAATCGTGAATCTCATTAAAACCCAGGGGCGGGGCCTATTTGCGCCAGAACCTGACAGTTCTGGAACTCTGCGCATGCGCAGTGGTCCCGATCTGTCAGTCTTCCCGTTTGCTGGGCAGCTCGATCGCTGGCCAGCTCGGGACCCCCACAGTGCTGACCCTCCAGCCCCTCCCATTGCCCGATCGCGGCCCCCGTAACAATTTCCGCCCCCCCCCACCCTCCGCCCCCCCCCCCCCTCCAATTGCGGAGCACCCCGATGTCCAGCCCAACCCCCAGCAGTGGCGATCTCCCTACCCACCTCACCCCAGCAGAGCCACCCCCCCCCCCCCCCCCCCGCTGATCCCCCCCCGGGTCAGATACCCCCGCCGGGAGGCAGGCCTCCCGGCAGACCACCCCCCCCTCCCCCCAGCCCACTCCAATCACTGTCCTCCCTCCATCCCAGACCAATCCCGATGCACAGTAGCAGCGGGACCCCACCCCCACCGATTGCCTCATGGGCACTGCCCACAATAGGCCCTGCCCCCTTGGCACTGCCCAATGCTCGATGGCCAGTGCCAAGGTGCCCCCTGGGCATGGGCACTTTGTCCCCTGAGCAGTGCCAGGGGGCACAGGCTGGCACTGCCAGGGTGCTCATGCCCGGGGAGCACCATCCCCCCACCACCTGACCCCCTGAGGTCCACGATTGCCCCCCCCCTTCCTTCCGGCGGGGTCTTCCGCTAGTTCCCCGAACGTGGGGAGCTACTCTAAACTTTGGCGGGGTGGGAAATTCAATCAGGACTGGTAAGTTCCCAATAATAACATTTAAAATACATTTAAAACATATTTAAAAAATATTCAAACTACTTACCTGCCTTCCCGCTGGTTTCTAGCGTGCTCTCCAGCGACTGTGCGCCGGCTTTGGGAGATGCGCATGTGTTCCTGGCGCATGTGGTAATCCCGGAACAAGGCCGGCGGCACAAATCTACCACCGCGTCCCTCGAGGAAAATTGTGGGTCGCGATGGGAGAATCGCGGCCCTCATATCACTGCTGTTTCTACTTTGTTCTTGAATGGGTTGTGAGCGTCGCTGGCAATTTCAGCATTTGTTGCCCATCCCCCTTGAGCCGAGTGGATTGCTGGACCATTTCAGAGGACAGTTGAGCCTTAACCACATTGCTGTGGATCTGGAGTCACCTGTGGGCCAGACCTGGTTAGAGTGGCAGATTTCCTTCCCTAAAGGAAATTGGTGAACCAGATGGGTTCATAAAGTAAATATGGCAGCACAGAGAAGTAACAGTGCAGTGGAATTAAATTTAAAAGTATATAATGAAATAAGAAATCGAGCAACTCACCAAGGCTCCTCAAGAGCACTTCTAAACCCTCGACCTCTACCAGTTAAAAGGACTCGGACAAACATGTTCACCTCCAGGCTATACACCATCCTGACTTGCAACTACATCACCGTACCGTCATTACCGCTTTGTCAAAGTCCTGGAACTTCTTTCCCGCTGGAGAGGCAGTGGCACAGTGGTATTTTTGCTGGATTAGTAATCCAGAATTCCAATGTAATTCTCTGTAGGACCTGGGTTCAAATCCCACCATAACAGATGGTGAAGTTTGAACTCGATTTTAAAATACATCTGAAATTAAAAGTCTAAATGATGACTTAGTTAAATTTCCAGCATCTGCAGGGATGGTTATCTTTCCAACTGTGAGTGCTTAAACACTCCTGAGGTGCTTGCTGCGAACACAGTTGAAGCTGGCTGAGGGCTAATTTAGCATCATCCCATGCCAGGTGAACATAAATGATGTCAGCTAATAAATGTTCACTGTTGTTGAGTTTTGTGTTTTTTTTGTTCGTTTGTGGGACATGGGCGTCGCTGGCTGGCCGGCAATTATTGCCTGTCCCTAGTTGCCCTTGAGAAGGTAGTGGTCAGCTGCCTTCTTGAATCGCTGCAGTCCATGTTCTGTGGGTTGACCCACAATGCCGTTAGGGAGAGAATTCCAGGATTTTGACCCAGCGACTGCGAAGGAACGGTGATATATTTCCAAGTCAGGATGGTGAGTGGCTTGGAGGGGAACTTGCAGGTTGTGGTGTTCTCATGTATCTCCTGCCCTTGTCCTTCTAGATGGAAGTGGTCATGGGTTTGGAAGGTGCTGTCTCAGGATCTTTGGTGAATTACTATAGTGCATCTTGTAGATAGTACACACTGCTGATACTGAGCGTCGGTGGTGGAGGGATTGGATGTTTGTAAATGTGGTGCCAATCAAGCAGGCTGCTTTGTCCTGGATAGTGTCAAGCTTCTTGAGTGTTGTTGGAGCTGCACCCATCCAGGAAAGTGGGGAGTATTCCATCACACTCCTGACTTGTGCTTTGTAGATGGCAGATAGGTTTTGGGGCATCAGGAGGTGAGTTACTCGCCACAGTATTCCTAGTCTCTGACCTGCTCTTGTAGCCACTGTGTTTATGTGGTGAGTCCACTTGAGTTTCTGGTCAATGGTAACCCCAAGGATGTTGACAATGAGGGATTCAGTGATGGTAACACCATTGAATGTCAAGGGGCAAATGTCAAAGTGTGAATGCATTCCAGGTCAGTTGACTTCACTTCATCACTTTTTGATGTCCAATGATGACTGAAGGATCACTTTGGAATGTAAAGTATTGTACCGGCATGCAAGTTAACACTATTGCACTTAGAATTCTATCAGGGTTTTCAGGTAGATTGGGCCTCTGGATTATAGTCTAGTGATGTTATCTGCTAAACCACAATCACTCCATGCCTATCCAAAATATCAGCCAGTTAAACACAGGGGATGCTGTGAGATGGGGCCGGAGCGTGGTGACTTCTTGCAAGCTGTGCCCAGCATATCCTCGAATTCTATCTTTTACTCTCGTTCCATGCTTTTAAAACTCTAACTAGTTTAAACACTGTAACAATGCTTTAATTCAATCTCTTACAGATTTGGCAAAGTTGATCTTTCTCTATACCCGAGCTATGACTGTTACACTATATTCTACACCCTCTCCTTCCCTTCTCTATAAGAAGTCTCACAACACTAGGTTAAAGTCCAACAGGTTTATGTGGAATAATGGGCTTTCAGAGCACTGCCGCTTCATCGGGTGTGTAGAGAGGTGGGTTCACAAACAGGGCATACATAGGCACGGACTCAATTACAAGACAATGGTTGGAATGCGAGTCTTTCCAGGTAATCAGTCTTTACAGGTACAGACAGTGCGAGTGGAGAGAGGGATAGTCACAGGTTAAAGAGGTGTGAATTGTCTCAAGCCAGGACAGTTGGTAGGATTTTGCAAGCCCAGGCCAAATGGTGGGGGTTACATGTAGTGTGACATGAATCCAAGGTCCCGGTTGAGGCTGTCCTCATGTGTGCAGAATTTGGCTATCAGTTTCTGCTCAGCGATTCTGCATTGTCGTATGTCTTGAAGGATGCCTTGGAGAATGCCTACCCGAAGATCAGAGGCTGAATGCCCTTGACTGCTGAATTGTTCCCCGATAGGAAGGGAACACTCCTGCCTTGTGATTGCCGCATGCTGACCATTGTCGTAGCATCTGCATGGTCTCGTTGATGTAGCACGCCTCGGGACATTCTATATGCTGTGTTTGTGAACCCACCTCTCCACACACCTGATGAAGGGGCAGTGCTCCAAAAGCTCGTGATTCCAAATAAACCTGTTGGACTTTAACCTGGTGTTGTGAGGCTTCCTACTGTACCCACTCAAGTCCAACGCCAGCATCTCCACATCATTCCTTCTCTGTGAATGGTATGCTTTGGCTGTATAGTGCGCAAGAAACAATACTTTTCACTGATACATATGACAATAAAAAATCAAATCAAATATAAGAACATCGAAACAGGAGGGTACTTTTTTCTACCTTTCATGTCAATCTTGGTTGATTTGCATCTTAACTCAATTTTCCTGGCTTTGTTCGATATTCTTTGCCAAACAAAATTCTTTCAAATAATGAAACTTTTCAGTAGCTCCCAGCCTCAGCAGCTTTTGGGGGTGAGAACTCCAGATTTCTGCTACCTTTTCTACAAAGGTCTGTTTTCTACAATGACCTCTGAACAGCGTGGCCCTAATCATAGAATCATAGAATCTACGGCACGGAGATAGGCCCCTCGGCCCAAACTGGTCCATGCCGACTGAAATGCCCATCTAAGCTAACCCCATTTACCTGCATTTGGCCCATATCCCTATCCATGTATCTGTCCAAATGCCTTTTAAATGTTGTCAATGTCCCTGCCTCAATCACTTCCTCCGGCAACTCATTCCACGTCCTCTGTGCAAAGAAGTTCTCCTCAGGTTCCCATTAATTCTTTCCACTCTTAACTTAAACCTATGCCCTCTAGTTCTCGATTCCCCAACCCTGGGAAAAAGACTGAGTGCATTCACCCTTTCCATGCCCCTCATGATTTGAGACACCTCTATAAGATCATCCATCAGTCTCCTACGCTCCAAAGAAAAAAATCTTAGCCTATCCAATCTCTCCCTATAACTCAGTCCCTTAAGTCCTGGTAACATCCTTGTAATTCTCTTCTGCACTCTCTCCAGTTTAATAACATCTTTCCTATAGCAAGGCGACCAAAACTGAACACAATACTCCAGGTGCAGCCTCACCAATGTCCTGTACACTGCAACATATCAAGGTTTTGGATTATTATCTGAATGGCTACAAATTAAGAGAGGGGAATATGCAACCTTGCACACCAGTCGCTGAAGGTAAGCATGCAGGTGCAGCAGGCAGTAAAAAAGGCAAATAGAGGATTTGAGTACTGGAGCAGGGATGTCTTACTGCAATTATACAGGGCCTTGGTGAGACCACACCTAAAATATTGTGTGCAGTTTTGGAAGATGTCCTTGCTATCGAGGTTTACTAAGTCCTGGGATGGCGGGACTGGTGTATGACAAGAGATTGAGTCGGTTAGGATTATATTCACTGGAGTTCCAAAGAATGAGGGGGGAATCTCATAGAAACCTATAAAATTCTAAGAGGACTAGGCAGGGTAGATGCAGGAAGGATGTTTCCAATGGTGATCAGAAACAGGCATCATAGTCTAAGGATACGGGCTAAACCTTTTCAGGCAGAGAAGAAGAGAAATTTCTTCACCCAGAGAGTGGTAAGCCTGTGGAATTCTCTACCATAGAAAGCAATTGAGGTCAAAACATTATATGTTTTCACAAAGGAGTTGAATATAGCACTTGGGGCTAAAGGGATCAAAGGATATGGGGGGGAGGCGGGATCAAGCTAATGAGTTGGATAGAAACATAGAAACAAGAAGCAGGAGTAGGCCATTCGGCCCTTCGAGCCTGCTGTGCCATTCATTTTGATCATGGCTGATCATCAAATTCAATATCCTGATTCCCCCTTCCCCCCATATCCCTTGATCCCTTTAGCCCCAAGAGCCATAGAAACATAGAAACTAGAAGCAGGACATAGAAGATCAGCCATGATCATAGTAAATGGCGGAGCAGAGTCGAAGGGTCAAATGACTTCCTCCTGTTCCAATTTTCTATGGATAGAAAATGATTTTGTACCTGTCTTCTCAACTCCTTTAATCGTTTCAGTTAAATCTGCTTATATATATATATACTCCTTTTTTAAACAGTGCAAATTTCCACTAGTTACATTTGTAAGATATCCTGTTGAGCTACAGCAATCCCTACCTAGATCTTGATCTCTTTAAGCCAACCATTCATTACATGGCTTGATCCCCCACATCCCAGACAGTGAGCTGACATTTGTGGGGGGGGGGGGGGGGTTCAGGATTTCCCACTTCTTCCTCACCCTCTGTTTGTTTTCGTTTTTTGAAGGGGTAACCAAGAAGGTAGATGAGGGCAGTGCAGTTGATGTTGTCTACATGGACTTTAGCAAGGCCTTTGACAAGCTACCGCATGGTAGGTTGTTGCATAAAGTTAAATCTCACGGGGTCCAGGGTGAGGTATCGAAATGGATACAAAATTGGCATCTTGACAGAAGCCAGAGGGTGGTTGTAGAGAATTGTTTTTCAAACTGGAGGCCTGTGACCAGCGGTGTACCTCAGGGATCAGTGCTGGGTCCACTGTTATTTGTCATTTGTATTAATGATTTGGATGAGAATATAGGAGGCATGGTTAGTAAGTTTGCAGATGACACCAAAATTGGTGGCATGGTGGACAGTGAGGAAGGTTATCTCCAATTGCAGCGGGATCTTGATCAATTGGGCCAGTGGGCTGACAAATGGCAGATGGAGTTTAATTTAGACAAATGCGAGGTAATGCATTTTGGTAGATTGAACCAGGGCAGGACTTACTCAGTTAATGGTAGGGCGTTGGGGAGAGTTACAGAACAAAGAGATCTCGGGGTACATGTTCATAGCTCCTTGAAAGTGGAGTCACAGGTGGACAGAGTGGTGAAGAAGGCATTCGGCATGCTTGGTTTCATCGGTCAGAACATTGAATACAGGAGTTGGGACGTCTTGCTGAAGTTGTACAAGACATTAGTAAGGCCACACTTGGAATATTGTGTGCAATTCTGGTCACCCTATTATAGAAAGGATATTATTAAACTAGAAAGAGTGCAGAAAAGATTTACTAGAATGCTACCGGGACTTGATAGATTGAGTTATAAGGAGAGGCTGAATAGAACCATAGAACCATAGAAAATTACAGCTCAGAAACAGGCCTTTTGGCCCTTCTTGTTTGTGCCAAACCATTTATTGCCTCGTCCCACTGACCTGCACTTGGACCATATCCCTCCACACTCCTCTCATCCGTCCAAGTTGTTCTTGAATGTTAAAAGTGACCCCGCATTTACCACTTTATCCGGCAACTCATTCCACACTCCCACCACTCTCTGCGTGAAGAAGCCCCCCCCTAATATTCCCTTTAAACTTTTCTCCTTTCACCCTTAACCCATGCCCTCTGGTTTTTTTCTCCCCGAGCCTCAATGGAAAAAGCCTGCTTGCATTCACTCTATCTATGCCCATCAAAATCTTATACACCTCTATCAAATCTACCCTCATTCTTCTACGCTCCAGGGAATAAAGTCCCAACCTATTCAATCTCTCTCTGTAACTCAGCTTCTCAAGTCCCGGCAACATCCTTGTGAACCTTCTCTGCACTCTTTCAACCCCATTTACATCCTTTCTGTAACTAGGTGACCAAAACTGTACACAATACTCCAAATTCGGCCTCACCAATGCCTTATATAACCTTACCATAACACTCCAACTTTTATACTCGATACCCCGATTTATAAAGGCCAATAGACTGGGACTTTTTTCTCTGGAGCGTAGGAGGCTGAGGGGTGACCTTATAGAAGTCTATAAAATAACGAGGGGCATAGACAAGGTAGATAGTCAATATCTTTTCCCAAAAGTAGGGGAGTCTAAAACTTGAGGGCATGGGTTTAAGGTGAGAGGGGAGAGATACAAAAGTATCCAGAGGGCAATTTTTTCACACAGAGGGTGGTGAGTGTCTGGAACAAGCTGCCAGAGGTAGTAGTAGAGGCGGGTACAATTTTATCTTTTAAAAAGCATTTAGATAGTTACATGGGTAAGATGGGTATAGAGGGATATGGGCCAAATGCGGGCAATTGGGATTAGTTTAGGGGATTTTAAAAAAAAATAAGGGCGGCATGGACAAGTTGGGCCGAAGGGCCTGTTTCCATGCTGGAGAGTTTTCCTCTATTTCCTCTATGACTCTGTGACTCTCTGCCTCTCTGACTGCCGTTGATATCTCCCATCGACAAGGTTGGAGCATCGTTAATAATCTATGGTAATTGCCTGCTTCACAGCCATATAAATGAGTGTAGCGTGACTCGCTCCCATTAAGTGGCTCATTAGTTGTTTAATAATTCACAAAGAAGTTCTGAACTGATTGCTGTTTAGCCGTTACCACTAACAAATGTATTTTTCTTGGTTATTAATAATGAGTGGAGCTCACGTGGTCGCTCTCTTGTTTCAGAATCAGCGGCACTGCTTCGGAGAAGAGCAAGGGATTTCGCCCCAGTGTCCAGGCCAACTTTCTAACAAAAATGGGGAGTTTAGTAGTGCTCGCTGCAATTAATGTCCAAGGCCTTGTCCCTCTACGCCGACGCTACAGTTAAGAAAGCTCACCAACGCCTCTACTTTATCAGGAGGCTAAGGAAATTCGGCATGCCTGTTTCTCACCAACTTTTACAGATGCACCATAGAAAGCCTTCTTTCCGGATGTATCACAGCTTGGTATGGCTCCTGCTCTGCCCAAGACCACAAGAAACTACAAAGGTTTGTGAACGTAGCCCAGTCCATCACACAAACCAGCCTCCCATCCATTTACTCTGTCAACACTTCCCGCTGCCTCGGAAAAGCAGCCAGCATAATGAAGGACCCCACGCATCCCGGACCTTCTCTCTTCCATCTTCTTCCATCGGGAAAAAGATACAAAAGTCTGAGGTCACGTACCAAATGACTCAAGAGCAGCTTCTTCCCTGCTGCCATCAGACTGGGGTTGGCATGGTAGCACAGGAGTTAGCATTGCTGCTTCACAGCGCCAGGGACTCAGCTTCAATTCCCGGCTTGGGTCACTGTCTGTGTGGAGTCTGCACATTCTCCCCATGTCTGCGTGGGTTTCCTCCGGGTGCTCCGGTTTCCTCCCACATTCTGAAAGACGTGCTGGTTAAGTGCATTGACCTGAACAGGCACCGGACTGTGGCGACTCAGGGAATTTCACAGTAACTTCATTGCAGTGTTAATGTAAGCGTACTTGTGACTAATAACTAAAATTTACTTTACTTTTGAATGGACCTACCTCATATTAAGTTGATCTTTCTCTACACCTTAGCTATGACTGTAACACTACATTCTGCACTCTCTCCTTTCCTTTTCCCCTATGTACTCTATGAACGGTATGCTTTGTTTGCACAGTGCACAAGAAACAATTCTTTTCACTGTATCCCAATACATGTGGCAATAATAAATCAAATCAAATAGTAAGTTGTCCAGTTACTTTGAGCCAGGAAGCGATATGTCTTGTGTTGCAAATTGGCAAATTTGCAGCAGGATTTGCTCATTAGTTTTGTGAGAACAACAATTCACCCTCAACCTTTACATCTTTGCTTAAAGTGCAGTTTCCAGAATTGGAACCAGAATGACAAAATTGTTACAGCACAAAAGAAGGCCAGTTGGCTCATCGTATCAACTCTCTAAACGAACAATTCACTTAAGCGCCATTTGCTTGCCTTCTTGCCTTAATCCTGCACACTCTTTTCTTTCAGGTAACAGTCTAATGCTCTTTTGAAAGGTTCCATTGAACTTACCTCCTCTGCCAGGCCACCAGACAGTGTGTTCCAAAACCTAACCACTCACAGTGTGAAATGGTTTTACAACATATCACTTTGTTTCCTAATTACTTTAAATCTGTGACTTCTCGTTCCCGATCCTTTCACAAGTGATGATATTCTCTTCCTAAGTACTCTGTCCAGTTCCCACATGATTTTGAATGCCTTCAAATTTCCTTAGTAAGAAGTCTCACAACACCAGGTTAAAGTCCAACAGGTTTATTTGGTAGCAAATACCATAAGCTTTCGGAGCACTGCTCCTTCGTCAGATGGAGTGGATATCTGCTCTCAAACAGTGCACAGACACAGAAATCAAGTTACAGAATACTAATTAGAATGCGAATCTCTACAGCCAGCCAGGTCTTAAAGGTACAGACAATGTGGGTGGAGGGAGCATTCAACACAGGTTAAAGAGATGTGTATTGTCTCCAGACAGAACAGCTAGTGAGATTCTGCAAGATCAGGGGGAAAGTAGCTGTTCTGCCTGGAGACAATACATATCTCTTTAACCTGTGTTGAATGCTCCCTCCACCCACATTGTCTGTACCTTTAAGACCTGGCTGGCTGTAGAGATTCGCATTCTAATTAGTATTCTGTAACTTGATTTCTGTGTCTGTGCACTGTTTGAGAGCAGATATCCACTCCATCTGATGAAGGAGCAGTGCTCCGAAAGCTTATGGTATTTGCTACCAAATAAAACTGTTGGACTTTAACCTGGTGTTGTGAGACTTCTTACTGTGCTTACCCCAGTCCAACGCCGGCATCTCCACATTCAAATTTCCTCTCAGCTTTCCCTTCTCCAAGAACAATGGTTCCAACTTCGTAAGTTCATAAGTAGTAGGGGAAGAATTAAGCCATTTGGCCCATCGAGTCCACTCCGCCATTCGATCATGGCTGATATGCTCCTCGTCCCCATTTTCCTACCTTCCCCCCATAACCTTCAACCCATTACCAATTAAAAATCTGTCTAACTCCTCCTTATATGTACTCACTGTCCCAGCATCCACTGCACTTTGGGGTAGCGAATTCCACAGATTCACAACCTTTTGGGAGAAGTAGTTTCTCTTCAACTCTGCTTTAAATTTGCTGCCCCTTATCCTAAGACTATGACCTCTCATCCTAGAATGCCTCACAAGAAGAAGCATCCGCTCTATGTCCACTTTATCCATACCTTTTATCGTCTTGTACACCTCAATTTGATCTCCCCTCATTTAAATCCAATTCAAAGCTGGGACAAAGGCTCATCTGGACTTGAAACGTCAGCTCTTTACCCTCATTACAGATACTGCCAGACCTGCTGAGATTTTCCTAATACCGCCATGTTTGACATGAGGTGAAGCTTTGACAACACTCCTGCCTGGGGAGGAGTTGCTATGCTATCGGTGCTTTGGAATGGAAGTTGTGATGTCCCAGTCCTCCACTCATCATTACAGTCACCCCAATGAGCAATTCACAATAAGTGGGTTAAATTGTCTGCTCACGTGAGTCGATCCAGAGGCGTTAAGCATTAGTTTTGCCGTAACTCCGGCCGCGTAACTCCCAGGTCAGTGTTGCTGCTTTCCTTGTTCTGAAGAAGGAACCTGCCTGTGGATGTTTGTAGTTTGATTTCAAAGAATTCATTTGAAAATAGGGACTGCTGTGTTTTGATGTGCAGTTCACGAAGTGATTAATATTCATGATTTTGGGAAAAGTGCTGTCTCCCTGGGCCAATCATCTTTGTATGTTTTCTGCAGTGTTCAGGGTGATATTAATATTACAGTAATAAAACAACACGGATATCAGGAATGGATTCATTACTGCAGTTTTAACCTTTACTGCTCAACATTTAAATTATAATTTAGATTCAAATAATAATATCCATACCTTCGAATTCTGCTATTGCTACTGTCCTCTCTGCTATCATTTATCACCTTAACCTTCATTCACCATTGATTGAGCTAATATATTTTGCCCATCTTTTTCTATAATTTGCTCCTCTCCGCCCCTTTTCTGTACATCCAATTTAGCGAACAATTTCACAGGCACATTCTGAGTGCATGAAGGGCGGGCACGGTGGCACAGTGGTTAGCACTGCTGCCTCACAGCGCCAGGGTTCAATTCCAGCCTCGGGTCACTGTCTGTGAGAAACATAGAACATAGAACAGTACAGCACAGAACAGGCCCTTCGGCCCACGACGTTGTGCCGAGCTTTATCTGAAACCAAGATCAAGCTATCCCACTCCCTATCATCCTGGTGTGCTCCATGTGCCTATCCAATAACCGCTTAAATGGTCCTAAAGTGTCTGACTCCACTATCACTGCAGGCAGTCCATTCCACACTCCAACCACTCTCTGAGTAAAGAACCTACCTCTGACATCCTTCCTATATCTCCCACCATGAACCCTATAATTATGCCCCCTTGTAATAGCTCCATCCACCCGAGGAAATAGTCTTTGAACGTTCACTCTATCTATCCCCCTCATCATTTTATAAACCTCTATTAAATCTCCCCTCAACCTCCTCCACTCCAGAGAGAACAGCCCTAGCTCCCTCAACCTCTCCTCATAAGACCTACCCTCCAAACCAGGCAGCATCCTGGTAAATCTCCTTTGCACTCTTTCCAGCGCTTCCACATCCTTCTAATAGTAAGGTGACCAGAACTGCACACAATACTCCAAATGTGGTCTCACCAAGGTCCTGTACAGTTGCAGCATAACCCCACGGCTCTTAAACTCCAACCTCCTGTTAATAAAAGCTAACACACTATAGGCCTTCTTCACAGCTCTATCCACTTGAGTGGCAACCTTCAGAGATCTGTGGGTATGGACCCCAAGATCTCTCTGTTCCTCCACAGTCTTCAGAACCCTACCTTTGACCCTGTAATCCACATTTAAATTTGTCCTACCAAAATAAATCACCTCACATTTATCAGGGTTAAACTCCATCTGCCATTTTTCAGCCCAGCTCTGCATCCTATCTATGTCTCTTTGCAGCCTACAACACCCTCCACCTCATCCACTACTCCACCAATCTTGGTGTCATCAGCAAATTTACTGATCCACCCTTCAGCCCCCTCCTCTAAGTCATTGATAAAAATCACAAAGAGCAGAGGACCAAGCACTGATCCCTGTGGCACTCCGCTAGCAACCTGCCTCCAGTCCGAAAATTTTCCATCCACCACCACCCTCTGTCTTCGAGCAGATAGCCAGTTACCTATCCAATCGGCAAACTTTCCCTCTATCCCACACCTCCTTACTTTCATCATAAGCCGACCATGGGGGACCTTATCAAACGCCTTACTAAAATCCATGTATATGACATCAACTGCCCTACCCTCATCAGCACACTTAGTTACATCCTCAAAAAATTCTATCAAATTTGTGAGGCATGACTTGCCCTTCACGAATCTGTGCTGACTATCCCGGATTAATCCGCATCTTTCTAAATGGTTGTAAATCCCATCCCTAAGGACCTTTTCCATCAACTTACCAACCACCGAAGTAAGACTAACCGGCCTATAATTACCAGGGTCATTTCTATTCCCTTTCTTAAACAGAGGAACAACATTCGCCACTCTCCAGTCCTCTGGCACTATCCCCGTGGACAATGAGGACCCAAAGATCAAAGCCAAAGGCTTTGCAATCTCATCCCTTGTCTCCCTAAGAATCCTAGGATATATTTCATCAGGCCCAGGGGACTTACCAACCTTCAGTTTATTCAAAACTGCTAGTACATCCTCCCTCCGAACACCTACTTCCTCCAGCCTATTAGCCTGTAACATCTTCTCTTCCTCAAAAACAGGAGTTGCACATTCTCCCCGTGTCTGCATGGGTTTCCTCCGGGTGCTCCAGTTTCCTCCCACAGTCCAAAGATGTGCAGGTTAGGTGCACTAGCCATGCTAAATTGCCCCTTAGATGTGTTGGTTAGATGGATTAGTCATGCTACATGTGTGGGGTTATGGTGATAGGGTTGGGGAAAAGGTCTGGATAAAATACTTTGTCGCAGAGTTGGTGTAGATTTGATGGGCCAAATGGCCTCCTGATGCATTGTAGAGATTCTATGTTAACATCTAAATGAATCCCCTCCCCTCTTCCATGAGTCTCCCACTGGTGCCAGGTTAGCACAGTCAGATTGGTATGGGCATGGATCCAACCTGGCAGTGCCAACCTGTGCCAGGGGATAGTGCCAGGTGACACTGTCAGGTCATTGCCTGGTCAGGTCCCCCCCCACCGCCCCCCCCCCCCCCCCCCCCCCCCCCCCCCCCCTTTCAGTCCTATTAATTTCTCCAGCACTGTTTTTCTAGTGATATTAATTTCCTTCAGTTCCTCCTTCTCATTAGATCCTTGGTTCCTTTGAATATCTGGGAAGTTATTTGTGTCTTCCTCTGTGCAGACAGAATGAAAGTTGTTGTAATTGCTCTGCCATCTCCTTGTCCTCTGTTATAAATTCTCCCATTTTGTACTGTCAGGAATCTACATTAGAAGACAAACTTTTCTCTTTTTTTTCAAATTTACAGAAGTTTTTACAGTCTGCTTTTCTGTTTCTGACAAGTTTATTCTCATGCTCTATTTTTCCCTCTCAATCAATGTCTTTCTCTTCCATTGCTGACCACTGAACTTCTCCCAATCCTCAGGCTTGTTACTTTTTCAAGCAACTTTATATGAGTCTGTTCTGGGTCTAATCCTCAATGTATTTTGTTAGTCATGGTTGAGCCACTTTTCTTGTTATATTTTAGCATCAGGAAGAGTCTATAAATCTGAGATCTCTGCATTTCCTATATCCCCGATTATCATGTTTTCAAACTGACTGCCCAACCTTAGATTGCCTGGAGCATAAACACTGGAATTCTCTCCGTAAACCTCTCCACCTTACAACATTTCTTTCCTTCATAAGAACATAACAACTAGGAGCAGGAGTAGGCCATCTGGCCCCTCGAGCCTGCTCCGCCATTCATTAAGATCATGGCTGATCTTTTCATAGACTCAGCTCCACTTACCTACCTGCTCACCATAACCCTTAATTTCTTCACTGTTCAAAAATTTATCTATCCTTGCCTTAAGCACATTCAATGAGGTAGCCTCAACTGCTTCACTGGGCAGGGAATTCCACAGATTCACAACCCTTTGTGTGAAGAAATTCCTCCTCAACTCAGTCCTAAATCTGCTCCCCCTTATTTTGAGGCCATACCCCCTAGTTCTAGTTTCATCAAGAAGCTCCTTCAGACCAGCCTCTTTGATTAAACTTTTGGTCAACTCTGAGGATCAGTAGAAGATCTTGTGTGGTAAGCACTCCTACCAAGTGCTTTTAGAAACTTTACAATATTAAAGGCACTTTGTAAATGTGAGTAGTTGTTGTTGTCTTCCCTCTGGATTAGTGATGTACATTCACGCCAGTTTAACTGGTATGTTTGGTCAAGTCAGTGATGTCCACATGACTTGGCCAATGTTTATTCCCCATCCCTAATTGCCCTTGAGAAGGTGGCGATGAGTTGTCTTCTTGAATCACTGCAGTCTATGTGGGGTAGGTACACCCACAGTGCTGTTAGGGAGGGCGGCACGGTAGCACAGTGGTTAGCACTGCTGCTTCACAGCTCCAGGGACCTGGGTTCGAATCCCGGCTAGGGTCACTGTCTGTGTGGAGTTTGCACATTCTCCCTGTGTCTGCATGGGTTTCCTCCGGGTGCCCCGGTTTCCTCCCACACTCCAAAGATGTGCAGGTTAGGTTGATTGGCCATTCTAAATTGCCCTTAGTGTCCTGGGATGCATAGGTTAGAGGGATTAGTGGGTAAATATGTGGGGATATGGGGATAGGGCCTGGGTGGGATTGTGGTTGGTGCAGACTCAATGGGCCGAATGGCCTCTTTCTGCACTGTCGGATTCTATGAAGTTCTATGAAGAGTTTGAGGATTTTGACCCAGCGACAGTGAAGGAACAGCAATATATTTCCAAGTTTATAGAACCTTAGTTAGGCCGCACTTGGAATATAGTGTTCAATTCTGGTCGCCACACGACCAGAAGGATGTGGAGGCTTTGGAGAGGGTACAGAAAAGATTTACCAGGATATTGCCTTGTATGGAGGGCATTAGCTATGAGGAGAGGTTGGAGAAACTTGGTTTGTTCTCACTGGAACGACGGAGGTTGAGGGGCGACCTGATAGAAGTCAACAAGATTATGAGAGGCATGGACAGAGTGGGTAGTCAGAAGCTTTTTCCCAGGGTGGAAGAGTCAATTACTAGGGGGCACAGGTTTAAGGTGCGAAGGGCAAGGTTTAAAGGAGATGTACGAGGCAGATATTTTACACAGAGAGTAGTGGGTGCCTGGAACTCATTGCCGGGGGAGGTAGTGGAAGCTGGTACGGTAGTGACTTTTAAGGGGCATCTTGACAAATACATGAATAGGATGGAAATAGAGGGATATGGTCCCCAGAAGGGTAGAGGGTTTTAGTTAAGTCGGGCAGCATGGTCGGTGCAGGCTTGGAGGGCTTGTTCTTGTACTGTAATTTTCTTTGTTCTTTGTTCTGTGGTTGGTATGTGTTTTGGAGGGGAATTTGCAGGTGCTGGTGTTTCCACGTGTCTGCTGCCCTTGTCATTCTAGACAGTAGATGTCATCGGTTTGGAAGGTGTTGTCGAAGGAACATTGGTGAATTGCTACAGTGCATCTCGTAGATGGTACACACGGCTGCCACTGTGCCACAGTGGTGGAAGGAGTGAATTTTTAAGGTGGTGGAAAGGGTGCCAATCAAGCTTTATCCTGGACCCCCAAAGATGTGCAGATTAGGTGGATTGGCCATGCTAAAGTAATCTTAGTGTCAAGGGATTAGCAGGGTAAATCCATGGAGTTACGGCAATAGGGTCTGGGTTGGATTGTGATCGGCACAGACTTGATGGGCCAAATGGCCTCATATGCAATGTAGGGATTCTATGATTCTATGGATCATATGATTTCCCCCTGAAATTTTGTCAGGGCTCAATTGAAAATGGCAAAATAAGATTTAGTTGTTTGTGTGAATAGATGGTTGTCAGGTAAGGATAGTACAAGTGATGGAATGAAAGTGGGTAGATAGGGTTGGGATATGATCAGCCGTGATCTAATTGAATGGTGGAACAGAATCATTGGGCTGAATGGCCTCCTCCTGTGTCCACAGGGCAAGCAGGTCTAGGGCAAAGTCAGTGCTGGTGTGTTACTGGATGGGGAATTTGAACGTAATGGAATCCCCGCTGCTGTAAAAGATCATGTGGCTCACTCAGTAACACTGCATTAAGTTTGTCAATGATATTAAAACCAAGTTTAAGTGTGACTTATAGTGCATCATTTGCAGAGTGAGTGAATTTAATTGGATCCACCCTGACGATTAGCTAAAGTGGTCTTTTACTTTGCGAGTGAGCATTTACGACTGTATTATGAGAATGTGCAGAGCAGTGGCAAAATTGTTGACATTCCTAATAGTTGATCCTTCCATTATCATGATAACTCATTAAACTGGCAGCTTTGCCTCTCTTTCTACTGAATGAACCCAGCCAAAGTTGTGGATCAAATATTTATGAAGTAAATTTACGCGGCTGTTCAGTAAAATATCTCTTAAACAACAAACGCACAAACTCCAGCGAGCAGCCTGTCACCTTTTTTTGGGCGTCAGAACAAACAAGCAGGCCTTTTCCGATGCAAGTTGGACAATTATGCAACAGAACCCAGTCATTGGGTGTAACCTTCAAAATGGACATTAAGCCAAAGAGCTTGACTCGACCTCTCTGTGGTGAAGGTCCATTCAAGGATCGATCTGCAGAGGAAGGGTCACATGGGGAGGCAATAGCCGAGTGGTATTATCACTTAGACTATTAATCCAGAAAACTCAGCCAATGTTCTGGGGACACGAGTTCGAATCCCGCCACATGCAGTTGGTGGAATTTGAATTCAATAAAAAACATGTGGAATTAAAAATCTACTGATGGCCATGAAACCACTGCCAATTGTCGGAAAAACCCATCTGGTTCACTAATGTCCTTTAGGGAAGGAAATCTGCCATCCTTACCTGACATGGCCTACTTGTGACTCCAGAACAACAGCAATGTGGTTGACTCTCAACTATCCTCTAAGGGCAATTAAGGATGGGCAATAAATGCTGGCCAGCCAGCGATGCTCATGTCCCACGAATGAATTTTTAAAAATGACCTGGTAACCTATCAGGGTCAGGATGATGGGGATCACCCTGGGGAGTGTGGACTTCTCAAATCCACCTCAGGAGCTGATTGCAGTCACGAGGCTGCTCGCCTCTGTAGGTGTTAACTCCATTCTCTCTCCACAGATGCTGTCAGACCTGCTGAGATTTTCCAGCATTTTCTGTTTTTGTTTCAGATTCCAGCATCCGCAGTAATTTGCTTTTATTGTAAGATTGTTGTGGTTGTTGAAGGCCAATTATCTCATTTCCAGGACATCACCACTGGAGTTCCTCAGGATAGTGTTCTAGGCCCAACCACCTTCAGCTGCTTCATCAATGATCATCCTTCTATCATAAGGTGGAGATGTCGGCATTGGACTAGGGTGGGCACAGTAAGAAGTCTCACAATACCAGGTTAAAGTCCTGCTCCTTGCCTATATATGCTGTGCTTGTGAACTAAGCTCCACTCAAGGAGCAGCGCTCCGAAAGCTCATGATTTCAAATAAACCTATTGGACTTTAACCTGGTGTTGTGAGACTTCTTAGTGTTCCATCATAAGTGGAGATGTTCACTGATGATTGCACAACGTTCGTGAACCGTTCACAGTTCCTCAGATGCTGAAGCAGTCTGTGTGGATGTGCAGCAAGAGCTGAACGACATTATAGTTTGGGTTGATAAATGGCACAGAACATCCGCACCACACAAGAATCAGAGAATGATCATCTCCAGCAAGCAGAAACTAACCATCTCCTCTTGGTGTACAAGGATATTGAATACTGAAGTCCCCAATGCCAACAACATCCTGGGGGAGGGGTGTTACCAAAAACATAACTGGACCAGCCACATAAAATATGTGACTACAGGGAAAGTCGCAGATTAGGGATTCTGCAGTGATTAATGCATCTGCTGACTCCCCACTATTTCAAGTCACAATTCTGTAGCGTGATGGAATACTCCCCACTTTCCTCATATCTGGTGAGGCGGCTGAGGGACTTCACTGGTGCATTCTGGGAGATGTCAGATCAGCAACATCTGCCAAGAAGTGGGAAGCGGAAGATCTGGTGTCAAGGAGCGGTAAGCCCAAAACACTACATTAGTGCTTCCCTCCCTCCCTCCTCCTCTGACCAAAAAAAAGAGGCCACTGTGAGAAGGTAAAAGTGAAGGTAAGAGTTTTATAAATTTTCTTAAATAATTTAATCGGTGCTCGAAATGTCGGTCAGTGGGGTTAGGTGCTGCATTTGTGAGATGTGGGAGATCCGTGACGCTTCCAGAGTCTCGGACGACTATGTCTGCGGGAAGTGCACCCAATTGCAGCTCCTTACAGACCGCATGGATAAGTTGGAGCAGCAGTTGGATGCACTTAGGAGCATGAAGGTGGTGGAAAGCGTCGTAGATAGGTGCAGGCTGATAGATGGGCGACCACTAGAAGGGGCAGGCAGTCAGTGCAGGAATCCCCTGTGGTCGTTCCCCTCTCTAACATGTATACCGTTTTGGATACTGTTGGGGGAGATGGCCTATCAGGGGGTAACAGCAGCAGCAGCCAAAGCAGTGGCGCTACAGCTGGCTCTGTTGTTAAACAGAGAGGGACAAAGAGGACTCGAGCAATAGTTACTGGGGACTCTATAGTTACGGGTGCAGATGGTCACTTCTGTGGACGTGAAAGAGACTCCAGGATGGTCTGTTGCCTCCCTGATGCCAGGGTCCAGGATGTCTCTGAACGGCCAGAAAGCATTCTGAAGGGAGAGGGTGAACAGCCAGAGGTTGTGGTACATATTGGTACTAATGACATAGGTAGGAAGAGTGATGAGGTCCTGCAGCAGCGGTTTAGGGAATTAGGTAGAAAGTTAAAAAGCAGGACCTCGAGGGTTGTAATCTCAGGATTACTCCCTGTGCCACGTGCCAGTGAGGCTAGGAATAGGCAGATAGAGCAGCTCAACACGTGGCTAAACAGCTGGTATAGGAGGGAGGGTTTCAGATATCTGGACCATTGAGGTCTCTTCTGGGGCAGGTGGGACCTGTACAAGAAGGATGGGTTGCATCTAAACTGGAAGGGCATAAATATTCTGGCCGGGAGGTTTGCTAGTGTCACACGGGAGGATTTAAACTAGTTTGGCAGAGGGGTGGCACCCAAAGCAAAGGTGAATTAGCTGAAGGGGAACCAGAGAGTGGGGCCAGTAAGACTCAGAGAAACAGCAGGCAGGGTGGGATTGCTAATCAAAGTGGGTCTGGTGGTCTGAAGTGCATTTGTTTCAATGCGAGAAGTGTAACAGGGGCAGATGAACTTAGAGCTTGGATTAGTACTAGGAACTACGATGTTGTTGCCATTACAGAGACTTGGTTAAGGGAAGGACAGGATTGGCAGCTTAATATTCCAGGATACAGATGTTTCAGGCAGGATAGAGGGGGATGTAAAAGGGGTGGGGAAGTTGCACTACTGGTTAAGGAGAATATTGTAAGAAGTCTCACAACACCAGGTTAAAGTCCAACAGGTTTATTTGGTAGCAAATACCATAAGCTTTCGGAGCGCTGCCCCTTCGTCAGATGGAGTGGAAATCAGATTTCTTCTTACTGTGCTTACCCCAGTCCAACGCCGGCATCTCCACATAAGGAGAATATCACAGCTGTACTGCGGGAGGACACCTCGGAGGGTTCATACAGTGAGGCAATATGGGTAGAGCTCAGGAATAGGAAAGGTGTAGTCACAATGTTGGGGGTTTACTATAGGCCACCCAACTGCCAGTGGGAGATAGAGGAACAGATATGTAGGCAGATTTTGGCAGGTGTAAAAGTAACAGGGTTGTTGTGGTGGGAGATTTTAACTTGCCCGATGTTGACTGGGACTCACTTAGTGCTAGAGGCGTGGATTGGGCAGAGTTTGTAAGGAACATTCAGGAGGGCTTCTTTAAACAGTATGTAGATAGTCCAATTAGGAAAGGGGCCATACTGGACCTGGTATTGGGGAATGAGCCCGGCCAAGTGGTCGATGTTTCAGTAGGGGAGTAGCTCAGGAACAGTGACCACAATTCAGTAAGCTTTAAGGTACTGATGGATAAGGAAAAGTATAGTCCTCAAGTTAAGGTGCTAACCTGGGAGAAGGCTAATTACAACAATATTAGGCAGGAACTGAAGAATGTAGATTGGGGGCAGATGTTTGAGCGCAAATCAACATCTGGCATGTGGGAGGCTTTCAAGTGTAAGTTGATAGGGATTCAGGACCGGCACATTCCTGTAAGGATGAAGGATAAGTATGGCAAGTTTTGGGAACCTTGGGTAATGAGAGATATTGTGAGCCAAGTCAAAGAGAAAAAGGAAGCATTTGTCAAAGCAAGGACATAAGAACATAAGAACATAAGAAATAGGAGCAGGAGTAGGCCATCTAGCCCCTCGAGCCTGCCCCGCCATTCAATAAGATCATGGCTGATCTGACGTGGATCAGTACCACTTACCCGCCTGATCCCCATAACCCTTAATTCCCTTACCGATCAGGAATCCATCCATCCGCGCTTTAAACATATTCAGCGAGGTAGCCTCCACCACCTCAGTGGGCAGAGAATTCCAGAGATTCACCACCCTCTGGGAGAAGAAGTTCCTCCTCAACTCTGTCTTAAACCGACCCCCCTTTATTTTGAGGCTGTGTCCTCTAGTTTTAACTTCCTTACTAAGTGGAAAGAATCTCTCCGCCTCCACCCTATCCAGCCCCCGCATTATCTTATAAGTCTCCATAAGATCCCCCCTCATCCTTCTAAACTCCAACGAGTACAAACCCAATCTCCTCAGCCTCTCCTCATAATCCAAACCCCTCATCTCCGGTATCAACCTGGTGAACCTTCTCTGCACTCCCTCCAATGCCAATATATCCTTCCTCATATAAGGGGACCAATACAGCACACAGTATTCCAGCTGCGGCCTCACCAATGCCCTGTACAGGTGCATCAAGACATCCCTGCTTTTATATTCTATCCCCCTCGCAATATAGGCCAACATCCCATTTGCCTTCTTGATCACCTGTTGTACCTGCAGACTGGGCTTTTGCGTCTCATGCACAAGGACCCCCAGGTCCCTTTGCACGGTAGCATGTTTTAATTTGTTTCCATTGAGATAGTAATCCCATTTGTTATTATTTCCTCCAAAGTGTATAACCTCGCATTTCTCAACGTTATACTCCATTTGCCATATCCTCGCCCACTCACTCAGCCTGTCCAAATCTCTCTGCAGATCTTCTCCGTCCTCCACACGATTCACTTTTCCACTTATCTTTGTGTCGTCTGCAAACTTCGTTACCCTACACTCCGTCCCCTCCTCCAGATCATCGATATAAATGGTAAACAGTTGCGGCCCGAGTACCGATCCCTGCGGCACGCCACTAGTTACCTTCCTCCAACCGGAAAAACACCCATTTATTCCGACTCTTTGCTTCCTGTCGGATAGCCAGTCCCCAATCCACTTTAACACACTACCCCCAACTCCATGTGCCCTAATCTTCTTCAGCAGCCTTTTATGGGGCACCTTATCAAACGCCTTTTGGAAATCCAAAAACACTGCATCCACCGGTTCTCCTCCATCAACCGCCCTAGTCACATCTTCATAAAAATCCAACATGTTCGTCAAGCACGACTTTCCCCTCATGAATCCATGCTGCGTCTGATTGATCGAACCATTTCTATCCAGATGCCCTGCTATCTCCTCTTTAATAATGGATTCCAGCATTTTCCCTACTACAGACGTTAAGCTGACCGGCCTATAGTTACCCGCCTTTTGTCTCCTTCCTTTTTTAAACAGCGGCGTAACATTAGCCGTTTTCCAATCAACCGGCACTACCCCAGAATAGGAGGCTGGGAACACACGAAGCAAGTGTGGAATACAAGGAAAGTAGAAAGAAACTTAAGCAAGGAGTAAGGAGGGCGAAAAGGGTCATGAAAAAACATTGGCCAGCAAGATTAAGGAAAATCCCAAGTCTTTTTATACATATATAAAGAGCAAGAGGGTAGCCAGGGAGAGGGTTGGCCCACTCAAGGACAAGGGAGGGAATCTATGCGTGGAGCCAGAGGAAATGGGTGAGGTATTAAACGAGTACTTTGTGTCAGTATTCACCAATGTATTCACCACTTGGTGGATGATGAGTCTGGGAAAGGATGTGTAGATAGTTTGAGTCATGTTGAAATCAAAAAGGAGGTGGTATTGGGGTTCTTGAGAAACATTAAGGTAGACAAATCCCCAAGGCCTGATGGGATATACCCCAGAATACTGAGAGAGGCAAGGGAGGAAATTGCTGGGGTCTTGAGAGAAATCTTTGTATCCTCACTGCCTACAGGGGGGGTCACAGTAAGAAGTCTCACAACACCAGGTTAAAGTCTAACAGGTTTATTTAGTAGCAAAAGCTACTAGCTTTCGGAGCACTGCCCCTTCATCAGGTAAGTGGGAGTTCTGTTCACAAACAGGGCATATAAAGACACAAACTCAATTTACAAAATAGTTTGTAGCAAAGGACCTTTGCTGTTTGTAATATATACAAATGATTTGGAAGAAAATGTAACTGGTTGATTAGTACGTTTGCGGACGACACAAAGGTTGGTGGATTTGCGGATAGCAATGAGGACCATCAGAGGATACAGCAGGAGAGATCAGTTGGAGACTTAGGCGGAGAGATGGCAGATGGAGTTTAATCTGGACAAGTGTGAGGTATTGTATTTTGGAAGGTCTAATACAGATAGGAAATATACAGTAAATGGCAGGACCCTTAAGAATATTGATAGAACATAGAACAGTACAGCACAGAACAGGCCCTTCGGCCCACGATGTTGTGCCGAGCTTTGTCTGAAACCCAGATCAAGCTATTTCCTCCCTATCATTCTGAAGTACTCCATGTGCCTATCCAATAGCTTCTTAAATGTTCCTAAAGTTTCTGACTCCACTATCCCTGCAGGCAGTCCATTCCACACCCCAACCACTCTCTGAGTAAAAAACATACCTCGGACATCCTTCCTATATCTCCCACCATGAACCCTATAGTTATGCCCCCTAGTTACCGGTCCATTCACCCGAGGAAATAGTCTTTGAACGTTCACTCTATCTATCCCCCTCATCATCTTATAAACCTCTATCAAGTCTCCTCTCAACCTCCTCCGCTCCAAAGAGAAAAGCCCAAGTTCCCTCAACCTTTCCTCATAAGACCTACCCTCCAAACCAGGCAGCTTCCTGGTAAATCTCCTTTGCACACTTTCCAGTGTCTCCACATCCTTCTTGTAGTGAGGTGACCAGAACTGCACACAATATTCCAAATGTGGTCTCACCAAGGTCCTGTACAGTTGCAGCATAACCTCACGGCTCTTAAACTCAAACCCCCTGTTAATGAACGCCAACACACTATAGGCCTTCTTCACAGCTCTATCCACTTGAGTGGCAACCTTCAGAGATCTATGGATATGAACCCCAAGATCTCTCTGTTCCTCCACATTCTTCAGAACCGTACCTTTGGCCCTGTAATCCACATTTAAATTTGTCCTACCAAAATGAATCACCTCGCATTTGTCAGTGTTGATTTGTCAGGGGCTGATAGGCAGAGGGATCTGGGTGTACCGGTACACAGGTCACTGAAAGTGGCAATGCAGGTGGAGAAGGTAGTCAAGAAGGCATACGCATGCTTGCCTTCATCGGCCGGGACATTGAGTTTAAAAATTGGCAAGTCATGTTGCAGCTTTATAGAACCTTAGTGAGGCCGCACTTGGAATATAGTGTTCAATTCTGGTCGCCACACTACCAGAAGGATGTGGAAGCTTTGGAGAGGGTACAGAAAAGATTTACCAGGATGTTGCCTGGCATGGAGGGCATTAGCTATGAGGAGAGGTTGGATAAACTTGGTTCGTTCTCACTGGAGCGACGGAGGTTGAGGGGAGACCTGATAGAAGTCTACAAGGTTATGAGAGGCATGGAGAGAGTGGATAGTCAGAAGCTTTTTCCCAGGGTGGAAGAGTCAATGACAAGGGGGCACAGGTTTAAGGTGCGAGGGGCAAGGTTTAAAAGAGATGTACGAGGCAGATTTTTTACACAGAGGGTGGTGGGTGCCTGGAACTCATTGCCAGGGGAGGTAGTGGAAGCGGATACAGTCGTGACTTTTAAGGGGCGTCTTGACATGCATGAGTAGGATGGGAATAGAGGGATATGGTCCCCGGAAGGGTAGGGGGTTTTAGTTAAGTCGGGCAGCATGGTCGGTGCAGGCTTGGAGGGCCGAAGGGCCTGTTCCTGTGCTGTAATTTTCTTTGTTCTTTGTTCTTTGAGTGCTCAACTTTGTCCAGGACAAAGCAGCCTGTTTAGTTGGCACTTTAAATGATTACTCTTTTCTTCATTCATTCGTGTCGCTGTCTGGCCAGCATTTATTGCCCATCCTTTTCCACCACTGCTTCTCAATGGTACACAGATCATATCAGTTCAAGAAGGCGGCTCACCACCAAGGCAGATGGTGCCATAGAGGATTAGCCTCACAGCACCAGGGACCCGGCTTCAATTCCTGGCTTGGGTCACTGTCTGTGTGGAGTTTGCACGTTCTCCCCGTGTCTGCGTGGGTTTCCTCCAGGTGCTCCGGTTTCCTCTCACAGTCCAAAAGACGTGCTGGTTAGGTGCGTTGGCCATGCTAAATTCTCCCTCAGTGTACCCGAACGGGCACCAGAGTGTGGCGACTAGGGGATCACACTAACTTCATTGCAGTGTTAGTGTAAGCCTACTTGTGATAGTAACAAATAAACTTTCAAATGTTAAACATTAAAAGTTTAAACATTTAAACTTTTAAAAATCTCACAGCACACTGTGGTGTGCCTACACCATTACATGGACCACAAGAGGGCGGCTCACCAATAGGCAGCTGGTGACATAGTGGATTAGTAATCCAGAGACAGAGTAATATTCTGGGGACTCAGGGACCAGGGATCAAATCCCACCAACAGGGCAGACTTGAATTCAATAATAACCTGTCTAATGATAACAACGAAACCTGTTATCATAAAAGCGCATCTGAATCTCGAATGGGAAGAAAATCTGCCATCCTTACCTGGTTACATGACTCAGAACAAAGATACTGAGTCGAACCTAGCAAGCCACTCAGTTCAAGGGCAATTAGGGATGGGCAATGAACACTGGCCGAATCCCTCACATCCTATGAAAGAATAAAAATAACATATAACAAAGAACAAAGTGCGGAATGGTGGCACAGTGGAGGAGGGTACTGTGGCACAGTAGTTAGCACTGCTGCCTCACAATGCCAGGGACCCAGGTTCGATTCTTCACTGTCTGTGCGGAGTCTGTACGTTCTCCAAGTGTCTGAGTGGGTTTCCTCCGGGTGCTCCAGTTTCCTCCCACACTCCAAAGATGTGCAGGTTAGGTTGGTTGGCCATGATAAATTGTCCCTTAGTGTCAGGGGGATTAGGATGGTAAATATGTGGGGTTACGGGGATAGGACCTGGGTGGGATTATTGTTGGTGCAGGCTCGATGGGCCAAATGGCCTCCTTCTGCACTGTAGGAATTCTATGTTTCTATGATTCTATGAACAAAGAACAGTACAGGACAGGAACAGGCCCTTCAGCCCTCCAAGCCTGCACTGATCACGTTGTCCGATCTAAACCGAGCTAAGAATGGTCTAGTTTGGACCAGGGAGCGGCGCCGGCTTGGAGGGCCGAAGGGCTTGTTCCTGTGCTGTATTGTTCTTTGTTCTTTGTTCTAAACCAATCACCTATATCCCCCTATTCCTCGTTTGTTCATACGCCTATCAAGATAAGTCTTAAATGTGGCTAACATATCTGCCTCGACCACCTCACTTGGCAGTGCATTCCAGGCTCCCACCACCCTCTGTGTAAAAAACTTCCCCCGCACATCTCCACTGAACCTTTCCCCCCTTACCTTGAACTTGTGCCCCCTTGTAATTGTCATTTCTGCCCTGGGAAAAAGCTTCCAATTGTTTACCCTATCCATACCCCTCATAATTTTATAAACTTCTATCAGGTTGCCCCTCAGCCTCCGTCTTTCCAGGGAGAACAATCCCAGTTTACTCAATCTCTCTTATAGCTAATACCCTCCATTCCAGGCAACATCCTGGTTAAACCTTTTCTGCACTCTCTCCACACCTGCCACAATGGCAAGATCATTGTTGGGCCTACTGTCTGTATAGTCTCAGCTTAATTGATAGTAGCCTTTCCTCAGAGTCACAAGATTCTACGTTCATAGAATCATAGAACCATAGAAACCCTACAGTGCAGAAAGAGGCCATTTGGCCCATCGAGTCTGCACCGACCACAATCCCACCCAGGCCCTACCCCATATCCACCCACTAATCCCTCTAACCTACGCATTTCAGGACACTAAGGGGCAATTTGTTTTCGCATGGCCAATCAACCTAACCAGCTCATCTTTGGACTGTGGGAGGAAACTGGAGCACCCGGAGGAAACCCACGCAGACACGAGGAGAATGTGCAAACTCCACACAGACAGTGACCCAAGCCGGGAATCGGACCCAGGTCCCTGGAGCTGTGAAGCAGCAGTGCTAACCACTGTGCTACCGTGCCACCCCTATGATTCACGTCATAGTCCGGAACCTGAGTCTAAAAATGAAGGTTGATATTCCAGTTCAGTGTACTGAGCGATGTAACATACTTTGAGGTATCCACTGGTAAATCTTTCCTTAATTCTTGGATCAGTAAAGCATTGACCATCTATGCCAGTTCCACGCCAATTTAGCTTCTCCGCAAGGCTGCTACTGGTGAGCATTTCCTCAATTCTCTGAGACTAATGAAGCCAGATTCAAGAGACTTCAAAAGCAAAGTTGTGTGCATCCCCCATTTTGGTTTGACTGCTCAATGTTCCACAATGTTACAATGCAGTGCCAAATAACTCTTGATTAGTGAAAAACCTACCCGAGGGACAGACAAAGCTGGTAATTACGCAGTATCCTGGGGAAACGGGCTTGAGATATCTTCAGAATTTTAATTGGTTGCAGAGGCTGGTCTTCGAGGAAATAACTCACTCCTTGCCACATCATGAAAGAGACGACCATACATAATTAAAGTTTTCTTTCTCCTCTTATTAGCTTTTCCTTATTAATAGTTGATAGATTTATGAGGAGAGTTGGGTTTTCAATTTCCAAAACCAAGGACCGTAATTTGGCAATTTACAAACAGCAGACATTGCACTGAGCCTCTGGAGGGAGTTCAGCTTGTGAGCTGTCAATGTCTGAATTCTGTGAATTATTTAGAAACTAAAAAAAAATTGCCAGAGGAATACAAGAGATGGTTAGGGAAGAAAAAAAAATGTATTATTTAACTTTTAACCAACTGCGTCACTGGAGTTAAGCAGGGACACGAGGTTATTTCTGTAAAATCTCTTAAAAACAAACGCTCAATTCTTTCTTCGGAGTGAGAGAAAAACCATTAGGCCCAATGTAGCCTAGTTCTCAAGTATTTTAACATTACTTCATTTTTCTATTGATACTCACTCCTCCTTTCTGAACGGGGTGGCACGATGGCCCAGTGGTTAGCATTGCTGCCTCACAGCGCCAGGGACCTGGCTTCAGTTCCCATCTTGGGTCACTGTCTGTGTTCAAAGAACAAAGAACAATACAGCACAGGAACAGGCCCTTCGGCCCCCCAAGCCTGTGCCAATCACGTTGTCCTATCTAGACCAACCGCTAATATCCCTCTTTTCCCCATTTGTTCATGCGCCTATCCAGATAAGTCTTAAATGTCGCTAATGTATCTGCCTCAACCACCTCACTTGGCAGTGCATTCCAGGCCCCCACCACCCTCTGTGTAAAAAACTTCCCCTGCACATCTCCACTGAATTTTTCCCCCCTTACCTTGAACTTGTGCCCCCTTGTAATTGTCTTTCTGCCCTGGGAAAAAGCTTCTAACTGTTCACCCTATCCATACCCCTCATAATTTTATAAGCTTCTATCAAGTCACCCCTCAGTCTCCATCTTTCCAGGGAGAACAACCCCAGTTTATTCAATCTCTCCTCATTGCTAATACCCTCCATACCAGTCAACATCCTGGTAAACCTTGTCTGCACTCTCTCCAAAACCTCCACATCCTTCTGGTAGCATGGTGACCAGAATTGGACACAGTATTCCAAATGTGGTCTAACTGACGTTTTATGTAACTGTAACATAATTTGCCAACTTTTATACTCGACGCCCCATCCGCTGAAGGCAAACATGCCATATGCTTTCTTCACCACCTTTTCCACCTGTGCTGCCACTTTTAAGGATCTGTGGACCTGTATTCCCAGATCTCTCTGTGTGTCTATGCTCCTGATGGTTCTGCCATTTATTTTATAGCTCCCACCTGAATTGGATCTACCAAAATGCATCACCTCACATTTGTCCGGATTAAATTCGATCAGCCATTTCTCCACCCATTTTTCCAGCCTATCTATATCCTGCCGTATTCTCTGATAATCTTCATCACTATTCGCAATTCCGCCAATCTTAGCATCATCCGCAAACTTGCTAATCAGACCAGCTACGTTTTCTTCCAAGTCATTTATATATATTACAAATGGCAGAGGTCCCAGCACTGATCCCTGCGCAATACCACTAGCTACAGACCTCCATTCAGAAAAACCCTTCCACCGCTGCCCTCTGTCTTCTATGGCCAAGCTGGTTCTATTTCGCTAGCTCACTCCTGATCCCGTGAGATGTAATCTTTTGTACCAGCCTGTCATGAGGGACCTTGTTGAGTGCTTTACTAAAGTATGTCGACAACATCCACAATCATTTTTGTCACCTCCTCAAAAAACTCTAGTAAATTAGTGAGACATTACCTCCCTTGTACAAAACCATGCTGTCTGTCGCTAATAAGGCCATTCAGTTCCAAATGCATATAGATCCTATTCCTAAGAATCTTATCCAACAATTTTACTATCACTGACGTCAGGGTCACTGGCCTATAATTAGCCAGGTTATCCTTGCTACCTTTCTTAAATTATGGGACAACATTGGCTATCCTCCAATCCTCTGGGACCTCACCAGTGGCCAACGAAGAAACAAAGATTTCTGTTCGAGGCCCAGAAATTTCATCTTTTGTCTCCCTCAGTAATCTGGGATAGATGCCACCTGGCCCTGGGAATTTATCTACTTTAATGCTTTTTAATTCACCTAACACTTCCTCCCTCATAATGATGACTTGTTCTAAAGGGTTTACACACCCCTCGAAGACACCATCGATCGACGTGTCCCTCTCCTTTGTGAACACCAATGCAAAGTACTCATCAAGGATCTCACCCACTTTTTTTGGTTCTACACATAATTTCCCTCTTTTGTCCTTAAGTGGACCAACTCTTTCTTTAGTTATCCTCTTGTTCCTAATATATGTATAAAATGCCTTGGAATTTTCCTAAATCCTATCTGCCAAGGACATTTCGTGACCCCTTTTTGCCCCCCTAACTCACTGTTTGAGCTCTTTTCTACTTCCCCTGTATTCTTTAAATGCTTCATCTGTTTTTAGTTGCATGGACCTCATGTGTGCATCCTTTTTCTTTTTGACAAGACTCAGAATTTCCCTGGTCATCCACGGTTCCTGAATCCTGCCTTTCCTGTCCTTCCTTTTCATAGGCACACGCCTGTCCTGCACTCCGATCAACTGCCCCTTAAAAGATTCCCACATGCCAAATGTGGATTTACCCTCAAACAGCCTCTCCCAAACAACAGCCTCCAAATCCTGCCTTATCTGGTTATAGTTAGTTTAAGGATCTCACCCATTCCCTGTGTCTGTGTAGATTTCCTCCAGGTGCTCCAATTCACCAATAAATAAACTTTAAAACGATTCTGTCCACTCACCTTCGTCTCCTGGGAGGAAAAACATCTGTCTATCTCATCTTTAATAACTTCCTTGCTGTAGAGGGAGTACAGCGAAGGTTTACCAGGCTGATTCCTGAGATGGCAGGTCTGTCATATGAGAAGAGACTAAGTCAGTTAGGATTATATTCACTGGAGTTTAGAAGAGTGAGAGGGGATCTCATAGAAACTTATAAAATTCTAACAGGGTTAGACAAGGTAGATTCAGAAAGAAAGTTCCCAATGGTGGGGGAGTCCAGAACTAGGGGTCATAGTTTGAGGATAAGGGATAAAACTTTTAGAACTGAGGTGAGAAGAAATTTCTTCACCCAGAGGGTGGCGAATGTGTGAAATTCACCACCACAGAATGTAGTTGAGGCCAAAACATTGTCTGATTTTAAGAAAAAATTAAATATAGTTCTTGGGGCTAAAGGGATATGGGAGGAAGGTGGGATCAGGGTATTGAATTCGATGATCAGCCATGATCAAGATGATGTGGAGATGTCGGCATTGAACTGGGGTGGGCACAGTAAGTAGTCTCACAACACCAGGTTAAAGTCCAACAGGTTCATTTGGTAACATGAGCTTTCGGAGCACTGCCCCTTCATCAGGTGAGTGAGAATTGGGTTCACAAACACGGCATATAAAGACACAGACTCAATTTACAAGATAGTAGGTAGAATGTGAGTCTTAATAGATAGTCAAGTCTTTACAGGTGCAGACAATGCAAGTGGAGAGAGGATTAAGTACAGGTTAAAGAGATAGTGAGATTTTGCAAGCCAAGGCAAGTCGTGGCGGTTACTGATAGTGTGACATGAACCCAAGATCCTGGTTGAGTCTGTCCTCATGTGTGTGGAACTTGGCTATCAGTTTCTGCTCAGCGACTCTGCGCTGTCGTGTGTGGTGAAGGCCGCCTTGGAGAACGCTTACCTGAAGATCAGAGACTGAATGCCCGTGACCGCTGAAGTGTTCCCCGACAGGAAACGAACACTCCTGCCTGGTGATTGTCGAGCGGTGTCCATTCATCTGTTGTCGTAGTGTCTGAATGGTCTCGCCAATGTACCATGCCTTGGGACATCCTTTCCTGCAGCGTATCAGGCAGACAATGTTGGCCGAGCCACAAGAGTATGTACCGTGTACCTGGTGGATGGTGTTCTCATGGTGGATCCGTGTCGACGATCTGGCACTTCTTGAAGAGGCTGCTGTGGTCGGGTTGTCTGGTGTCATGGTCACTGTTCTCCTTCGTCGTCCAGTACTTCCCCGGAGCGGAGAAACAATGACATCTTCTCCAGAGCCTTCAACATGTCATCGATGAAGACAAACATCTCGCCAAGGCCATCCCACACACCCACTACTTGCCTTCAAACAACCGCGCAACCTCAAACAGACCACTGTTCGCAGCAAACTACCCAGCCTTCAGGAGAATAGTGACCACGTATCACCAGAATGTCGAGAGGTTTCCTCGCCTGTTTTTCCAGTGAGGTAAGTTGTGTGAGTTTAAGGTAGTCTGTGCAATACAGAGACCATAATGTGATTCTAGTCAGTGGGGAGGGGTGGAGACTATTCACACCGGGAAGCTGGCTGCAGACTGCTCGGAGCGCTTTCGTGCATGCGTCCAGATCTCCCAGTATAGTGTGTACAGGGGTACATAATATACTGGGAAATCTATCAACCTTCCTCCCCCAGACATTGTCTCCTCGTGGACCCCGTGATCGTTACCCCCTGATCGCTTCCCCCAGGCCCGTCCACAATCGCCACTCCCCCCAATAGCCCACTCCCCATGAATCCCCATCCTGATTGCTGCAACCCCTCCCGAAGGCCCCCCCTGGTCATCAGCCTCCTGATTAGCAGAACACCCCCCCTCGATCGCTGCAAACCTCTGCACACCGTGCCATCCTCCCCCCCCCCCCCCCCCCCCCCGCCCCACTGATCATCGGCCCACAGATTGCCAGCCTCTCGATTGGTGACCCCAACCCCTGATCGTCGGTCCCAATCCCCGAGGGGCGGCCCCATCGGGAAGCCCCAGCCCCTCGTTCAGAGTTTCACGCTTCCCTCTGCCCTTCCCTGGTCCGAGGCTGATTGCGTCGGTAGAACGGGGCAGAGTAATTATTCCCTCGCTCATATTTCCTCCCAGCTAGGGGAATTTCACAGTTGCTTCATTGCAGTGTTAATGTAAACCTTACTTGTGACGAATAAATAAAATAAACAGCTATGCTATTCTACCAAGGCCACCCCCATTGCCACTCCTCCTATTGCCCACTTCCCATGAATCCCCACCCTGATCGGTGCACCACCCCCCCATGGGGCAGCACGATGGCACAGTGGTTAGCACTGCTGCCTCACAGCACCAGGGACCTGGCAGCAAGTCCCGGCTTGGGTCACTGTCTGTGTGGAGTTTGCACGTTATCCCCGTGACTGTGTGGGTTTCCTCCGAGTGCTCCAGTTTCTTCCCTCAGTCCAAAGATCTGCGGGTCAGGTTGAATGGCCACGCTAAATTGCCCTTCAGTGTCAGAGGGACTAGCTAGGGTAAATACATGGGGTTATGGGGATAGGGCCTGTGTGGGATTGTGGTCGGTGCAGACTCAATGGGCCAAATGGCCTCCTTTGGACTGTAGGAGTCTATGAAATACTCGATTAGGGAACCGGGATGGAAAATCCCACCCATGGTGTCTATCAATCTCTAGGACCCTGCTGCGTCCAAGGCTAATCAATTTGGACGTTAAAAAGATTATTTTTTCTTTGTCATTTTCTTTGAACTTCCTTCTCTACCAGATATAAAAATATTGGAAGCAAGGAAAAACATCTGTTTGGACGGCAGTCAAGCATCATCCAATGGGTTCATGAATCTTTGTGTTTTCCAATTGGCAGTACATCGCAAAGATGGCTGACTAATGGCTGGAACTAATGGCAGGAAGGTCATGTGATGAGACCTCCATGAACACATTTGGCAACCCTCAGCACCAGGCAAAGTATTGAGAGAGGATTGGCACCGGCGGCATCTTCAGGTCATAGGTCGGGGACAGGTCATCGGGGCACGCGCAACGCAGTTTGGAGGTTACTTCCAGATCAGCATGGTTTTTGCAAAATGGCGGAGCAGGCTCGAGGGGCTGAATGGCCTCCTCCTGCTCCTTGTTCTCATATTCAGGAAAAGTAGGAAGGGGGATGGAAATTGAAATAAAACATTTTGGAGAGACAGTGAAATATCTTGTCTCTTTTCATGCCTCATTTCATCTTCTGTAAACCATTGCTGTAATGGGCTACTGAAGTAAGGAACACAAATTTGCACTTAAGCCAAGCTGGGGAACGAGAGGATTTGGTGACAAAAGTTACAAGGTAAGAGGGAGATTTTAACAAAACTTTGTTGCTTCCCAGTCTTTTTATTAGTTTCTCATAAAAGTCTCTATTTTATGAAGACATTGTACATTGGTCATTGCTGCTAGTGTTTCATGGTGTAGGGTCCTTGGCTCAACTGCAGAAACATAGAAGATAGGAGCAGGAGGAGGCCATTCAACCCTCTGAGCCTGCTCTGCCATTCATTACGATCATGGCTGATTGTCCAACTCAATAGCCTAATCCTGCTTTCTCCCCATAACCTTTGATCCCATTCGCCCCAAGTGCTATATCCAGCCGCTCTTGAACACCTACAATGTTTTGGCATCAACTACTTCCTGTGGTAATGAATTCCACAGACTCACCACTCTCTGGGTGAAGAAATGTCTCCTCATCTCCATCCTAAATGGTCCACCACAAATCCTCATACTGTGACCCCTGGTTCTGGACTCCCCCACCATCGGGAACATCCTCCCTACATTGATCTTGTCTAGTCCTGTTAGAATTTTATAAGTCTCTATGAGATCCCCCTCATTCATCTGAACTCTAGCGAAAACAATCCTAACCTCGTCAATCTCTCCTCATACATCAGTCCCGCCTTCCTCGGAATCAGCCTGGTAAACCATTGCTGCACTCCCTCGAGAGCAAGAACATCCTTCATCAGAAAAGGGAGACCAAAGCTGCACACAATACTCGAGGTGTGGCCTCACCAAGGCCCTGTATAATTGCAACAACATATCCCTGCTCCTGTACTCAAAACCTCTCATAATGAAGGCCAACATACCATTTGCTTTCTTTACTGCCTGCTGCACCTGCATGCTTACCTTCAGTGACTGGTGCACAAGGACACCCAGGTCCCACTGCACACTCCCCTCTCCCAATTTACAACCATTCAGGTAGTAATCTGCCTTCTTGTTTTTGCTTCCAAAGTGAAAAACTTCACATTTATCTTCAGGCGTTTCATCAATGACCTTCCCCCTGTTATGAAGACAATGTGAGGATGTTCACTGATGATTGCACAGTATCTTCACTCCCATTACCAATCCCAATACTGAAGGAGCCTGTGTATACCAGTCGATACCAGCGGAGGTGATGGTGTAGTGGCATTATTGCTCGATTATTGATGCAGAAACTCAGCTAATGTTCTGGGGACTTGGTTTTGAATCCTGTCACGGCAGATGGTAGAATTTGAATTCAATAAAAAACATCTGGAATTAAGAATCCATTGATGACTATGAAACCATTGTTGGAAAAACCCATCTGGTTCACTATTGCCCTTTAGGGAAGGAAATCTGCCATTCTTACCTGGTCTGGTCTCCAGTGCCACAGCAATGTGGTTGACTCTCAACTGCCCTCTGAAATGGCCTAGCAACCCACTCAGGTTGAGGGAAATTAGGGATGGGCAATAAATGCTGGCCAGCCAGCTAAGTCCATGTCCCATCAATCAATAAATTAAAAAAAACTCTTCCAGCAAAAGAGAATCCAACTTGGCTGCAAGAGTGGGTCAGAGGAATTCCCTTTGCAGCCCTTTTGATTGGCATCTGCTGCCTTTAACATTCATTCCCTCCACCACAGGTGCGCAGTGGCAGCAGTGTGTACCATCTACAAGATGCGCTGCCCCAACTCACCAAGGCAACTTCAAGAGCACCTTCCAAATCCTTAACCTCCAGCACATAGAAGGACAAGGGCAGCAGATGCATGGGATGCCATCAACATAAGCAAGATCCACATGCTGCCCTGAATTGGAAATATACGCTGTTCCTTCGCTGTCACTGGGTCAAAAGCCTGGAACTCATTCTCTATCAGCACTGCGGATGTGCCAACACCACAGGTCCGCAGCGGTTCAATAAGGCAGCTCACCACCACCTCCTCAAGCGCAATCAGATATGGGCAATGAATTGTGATCTTTCCAGGGACATCCACATCCCATCAATTAAAATGATTATTTCAGTGAACATTTTCAACACAGAAAATTTGCAAATGAAGAAGGCCATTTGGCCCATCCTATCCTTGCACTCTGTTACATTTCATAGATTCACATGGTGGAATTTCAATGGTGGCCAGAGGAATTTCAGAGGATTTAATAAACTGATTTTTATTTGATCCATAGCTAAGAATCGACAATTTTCCTGTGTTGTCCCGTAAACATCCTTGTCCAAACAGTAATTGAACTCTGGCTCCAGAAGCTAATGCTTACACTCAGGGTGTACCTCAGCCTTGTACCTCAGCCTTGTACCTCCCTTTAAGGAAGGAAATCTGCCATCATCACCTGGTCTGACCTGCATGTAACTCCAGACCCAAAACAATGTGCTCTGAACTTCCCCTCCAATATGGCCTAGCAAACCACTCAGCTCAAGGGCAATCAGGTTTGGGCAACAAATGCCCACTGCCTTGCCAGTGATGCCCACGTCCCATGAAAGATCAAGAAACAAGGGAAAAGTCAGGGTGGTGGCTGAATATTAGGATGGCAAAATGGATATTCATCTAAAAGGGAAAACCTATTGTGGACGGAGAAAGAACGGCTACAACAATAATTTAATATTAATAATGGCAATAGTAGCCTTAAAATGACGTTTCTGACTGAGATTGAAGCATGCTGGGATTTTTGGTCAACATATAAATTAAAACCAGATGCACGTCGTAAAGTTGCTCTGATCCGAGAGCTGTGATCTGAAGCTTCCCAGATAAGCAAAGTTGTTGACATTGACCTGGACATTGCGTCTCTGATTTATTTGGCTATTATTTACGGGACATGTCTGATGCGCGTCAATTGAACACGAGGCACGAAGCTTCGGTAACAGAAGGCTTTTATTGTCTAACAATGGAACTTAATAGAACGTTAACACACTATCCCAGACTGACGAGGTCCCGCCCGAGCAGGGGGTCTTATACCTCTCCCAGGAGGCGGAGCCCGACTGGGATGTGCCAAAACAGTAACAACCACAGGTGTATCAAACCCACCCTAGCCCAACAACAACACTAGAACAATCCCACAGTGGGAACACCCTAGCCCAACAACAACATTAGAACAATCCCACAGTGGGAACCAACGATGGTTCACCACAATGTCAAATAAACTAAGTGCAATGGCGTTGTTCAAAAGTAATTTCATTGGATGTTCGGGCCGTGTGATCGGTTTCTGGTTACACAGTTGGCTGGATAACAGAGAATCTTATGGAAGCGAGTGAAGAATTGTGGATAAAGAGACATGTGAGTCCTTTGTTTGGCAGTGACAACTCGAAGAGACCAACCATCGCAAGAAGACTTGCACCCTGAAGGATGCTTCAGAGAAGGAGAAGATATGTTCTACATCGAGGATATTTCTTGCCCAAGGTCTTCCTAAACTCGGTAGTATCAATTTTCAGTTAAACAGTTGAAGGTGATGTTCAGTTAAAGTTAATATGCAGTTTAAGAGTTAAAGTTCAGTTGAAAGTTGATGTTCAGTTCGAGTTAAAGTTCAGTAAAGAGTTAATGAGTTGCAACTGTTTATTTTTGAGTTGGTACTAGAAGTGTTAAATAAAGGAATAATTGAATTACTGTCCTTGTTTGTCTCATTAAACTGGAATACTTGGAAGGTGTTTAAATTAAACTGTATTAAAGCACAATGTAAAGTAAAGTCTATTTATTAGTCACAAGTACGCTTACATTAACACCGCAACAAAGTTACAAAATTCCTTATTTGCCAAACTCCGGCGCCTGTTCGGGTACACTGAGGGAGAATTTAGCATGGCTGACACACCTAACTAGCACGTCTTTCGGACAGTGGGAGGGAACCAGAGCACCCGGAGGAAACCCACGCAGGCACGGGGAGAACATGTAGACTTGGCACAGACAGTGACCCAAGCCGGGAATCGAACGCAGGTCCCTGGAGGAGCTGTGAGGCCGCAATGCTAACCATTGTGCCACTGTGCCGCCATTGAGGCCATTATGCTTAGTTCATATAGGAAAAGGGTAGGTTGAGCGAGACAAATTGGATAGCTCTTTCAAAGAGCCAGGAAAGGGGCACGATGGACTGAATGGACTCCATCTGTTCTGTGTAACTCGATGAACTGTGCTCCAGAAGTCAGCAGGAGAACAGCCTCAGAAAATCAGTTAATCTGTTTCCAATCTTCCAGAACTTGAGTTGCTCTATGTGACCAGCAGTGATCATTGTATGGATTCCCCCCCCCCCGACCCCGACCCCCGCTGTGTAACGTTTGCTCCGCTATAGCTGCCAACCAACAAATAAATTCAGGCTGCCGGTTCTTTTGTTATTTTCTCTGCCAAACCTGGGAAATATCTCTCTCCCCGCCGCCCACCCCCCCAATTCCATCTCCTGTCCCTTCGTTTTACCAATGCGACCCAGAAAGAATGATTGAATTTTGCTTCTGTTCTATCTTGATAAGAGAAAAATCTGATGATGATTGAACCCAGTGACTGCTTCAATCAATATCCATTTTAGAGTGAAAGAAATGAAACTGGTGAGTCGTCAAGCATGAAAAGTATAAATTTTCCAGAAAGGAATTATACCAAAAACCCAGTGACCTGCAAAGCTAATATTGCAGTTGTAGATGCATTTCATCTCTTCTCTAACAGTGAGCTTTCAGGCTTTTTTAAATCTTGTTTTCAGACACATCCTACAACTTTGATTGGACTCAACAAGTCAAAAGTATACTTTGTGGTTCTCATCCATCATATGTCCACTGTTACAAAATCTGTCCACCAGATTTTTAAAAATTCATTTGTGGAATGTGGATGTCGCTGACTCAGCCAAGCATTGGCAGCACAGTGGCACTATTGCCTCACAGTGCCAGGGACCCAGGGTTCAATTCCTGGCTTGGGTCACTGTTTGTGTGGAGTCTGCATGTTCTCCCCATGTCTGCGTGGGTTTCCTCGGGTTCTCCAGTTTCCTCCCACAGTCCAAAGGCATATTGGTTAGACGCATTGGCCATGCTAAATTCTCCCTCAGTGTACCCGAACAGGCGCCGGAGTGTGGCGACTAGGGGATTTTCACAGTAACTCCATTGCAGTGTTAATGCAAGCCAACGTGTGACACTAATAAATAAACTTAAAACTTAATGATAGAAGTCTAGAAGATCCTGATAGAAGTCTACAAGATTATGAGGGGCATGGACGGAGTGGATAGTCAGAAGCTTTTTCCCAGGGTGGAAGAGTCAATTACTAGGAGGCATAGGTTTAAGGTGCGAGGAGCAAGGTTTAAAGGAGATGTACAAGGCAAGTTTTTTACACAGAGGGTAGTGGGTGCCTGGAACTCGCTGCCGGGGGAGGTAGTGGAAGCAGATACGATAGTGACTTTTACGGGCGTCTTGACAAATACATAAATAGGATGGGAATAGAGGGATATGGTCCCCGGAAGGGTAGAGGGTTTTAGTTCAGTTGGGCAGCATGGTCAGTGCCGCTTGGAGGGCCGAAGGGCCTTTGTTGCGGTGTTAATGTAAGCGTACTTGTGACTAATAAATAGACTTTACTTTACATTGTGCTTACATTGTTATACAGCTTTAATTTAAACACCTTCCAATTCAGTAATTTCCTTTGTTCTTCTTTGTTCTTTAAACTTTAAAGAATTGCCCTTGAGAAGGTGGTGGTGAGCCGCCTTCTTGAATTGCTGCAGTCCATGCAGAGGGTGGTTGTAGAGGGTTGTTTTTCAAACTGGAGGCCTGTGATCAGCGGTGTGCCTCAGGGATCAGTGCTGCGTCCACTGTTATTTGTCATTTATATTAATGATTTGGATGAGAATATAGGAGGCATGGTTAGTAAGTTTGCAGATGAGACCAAGATTGGTGGCATGGTGGACAGTGAAGAAAGTTATCTCCGATTGCAACGGGATCTTGATCAATTGGGCCAGTGGGCTGACAAATGGCAGATGGAGTTTAATTTAGACAAATGCGAGGTGATGCATTTTGGTGGATTGAACCAGGGCAGGACTTACTCAGTTAATGGTAGGGCGTTGGGGAGAGTTACAGAACAAAGAGGTCTGGGGGTACAGGTTCATAGCTCCTTGAAAGTGGAGTCAAAGGTGGACAGAGTGGCGAAGAAGGCATTCGGCATGCTTGGTTTCATCGGTCAGAACATTGAATACAGGAGTTGGGACGTCTTGTTGAAGTTGTAGAAGATATTGGTAAGGCCACACTTGGAATACTGTGTGCAGTTCTGGTCACCCTATTATAGAAAGGATATTATTAAACTAGAAAGAATGCAGAAAAGATTTAATAGGATGCTACCGGGACTTGATGTTTTGGGTTATAAGGAGAGGGTGGATAGACTGGGACCTTTTTCTCTGGAGCATAGGAGGCTGAGGGGTGACCTTATAGACGTCGATAAAATAATGAGGGGCATAGACAAGGTAGATAGTCAATATCTTTTCCCAAAGGTAGGGGAATCTAAAACTAGAGGGCATAGGTTTAAGGTGAGAGGGGAGAGATACAAAAGTGTCCAGAGGGGCACTTTTTTCACACAGAGGGAGTGAGTGTCTGGAACAAGCTGCCAGAGGTAGTAGTAGAGACGGGTACAATTTTGTCTTTTAAAAAGCATTTAGATAGTTAGATGGATAAGATGGGTATAGAGAGATATGGGCCAAATGTGGGCAATTGGGATTAATTTAGGAGTTTAAAAAAAAGGTTGGCATGGACAAGTTGGGCCGAAGGGCCTGTTTCCATACTGTAAACCTCTATGACCTCTATGACTATATATGTAGTGTAGTACACCCACAGTGGTGTTAGGGAGGGAGTTTCAGGATTTTGACCCAGTAACAGTGAAGGAAAGGCATTATACTTCTAAGTCAGTGTGTCACTTAAAGGGCAAATTCTAGTAGGCATTTTAAGTATTTCAATTGGGAAAAGTTATGCTAATTCTTTTTGTGTACTTTCGCTGTGTTGTGAGAACAAAGAGCAAAGACCAGTACTCGACAGGAACAGGCCCTTCGGCCCACCAAGCCTGCACCGATCACGTTGTCCTATCTAGATCAACCGCTTAAATTCCTGTATTCCCCATCTGTTCATGTGTCTCTCCAGATAAGTCTTAAATGTCGCTAACATATCTGCCTCAACCACCTCACCGGACAGTGCATTCCAGGCCCGCACCACCCTCTGTGTAAAAAACTTCCCCCCGCACATCTCCACTGAACCTTTCCCCCTTTACCTTGAACTTGTGCCCCCTTGTAATTGTCATTTCTACCCTGGGAAATAGCTTCCAACTGTTCACCCTATCCATACCCCTAATAATTTCATAAACTTCTATCAAGCCCCCGTCTTTCCAGGGAGAACAATCCCAGGTTATTCAATCTCTCCTCATCGTTAATACCTTCCATACATCCTGGTGAAGTAAGATAAAGTTTCTTCCAATAAAAGCTTCCTTGTGGGGTCAATAGAATGACACCTGAAGCGAAACGCCTTGTAGAACATAGTACACCACAGGAACAGGCCCTTCAGCCCACCATGTTGTGCCGAACATGATGCCAAATTAAACTAATCCTTTCTGCCTGCCCTTGGTCCATATCCCTCTATTCCTTGTATATTCGTGTGATTATCTAAGAGCTCCTTAAACTCCCCTATCGTATCTGCCTGCACCACCACTCCTGGCAGCGAATTCCAGACATCTACCACTCTGTGTAAAAAACTTGCCACTTCTTTGAACTTTCCCCCTCTGACCTTAAGTGCATACCTCCTAATGTTAGACATTTCAACTCTGGGAAAAAGATTCTGACTGTCGACCCTATCTATGCCTCTCATAATTTTATGGACTTCTATCAGATCTCCCCTCAGCCTCCGCCGCTCCAGAGAAAACAACCCTAGTTTGTCCAGCCTCTCCTTGTAGCTCATACCTGCTAACCCAGGCAGCATCCTGGTACACCCCTTCTGCACCCTCTCCAAAGCCTCCACATCCTTCCTGTAATGTGGCAACCAGAATTAAATGTAATACTTGAAGTGCGATCTAACTGAAGTTTTATAAAGCTGCAACATGGCAATCTGAATCTTGTACTCAATGCCCCGACCAAGAAAGGCCAGCATGCCATCTGTCTTCTTTCCCACCCTATCTACTTCTGTGGCCACTTTTAGGGAGTTATGGACTTGAATCCCAAGATCTCTCTGTACATCAATGCTGTTCAGGTTCCTGCCATATACTTACCCTTAACATTTGATCTCCCAAAGTGCAGCACCTCACACTTGCCCGGATTAAACGCCATCAACCATTTCTCCGCACATATCTGCAACTGCTCTATATCCCACTGTATCTTTTTACAACCTTTTACACTATCCACAACTCCACCTATCTTTGTGTCGTCTGCAAACTTACTAACCCAGCCATCTACATTTTCATCCAAGTCACTTATATATATATCACAAACAGCCCCAGTACGGATCCCTGCGGAACACCACTCATTACGGACCTCCAGTCAGAAAAACACCTTTCCAATGCTACTCTCTGACTTCTGCAGGTAAGCGAATGCTGAATCCAAGTGTTGGCAGCGATAGTGGAACAGACATAACACAGGGCCAGGGGGTGGGGGGGCAGGGGGGAGTGGAGGGGCGGGGGGGCCGGCATGATCCACACAATGATCACTACTCATCACATAGAGCAACTCAAGTCACCGTGGATCCCATGCATCTTAATCTTCTGGATGAGCCTCTCATGAAGGACCTTGTTGAAAGCCTTACCAAAATCCATGTAGACAACATCCACTGCTCTACTCTCATCAACCACCTTCATCGAAAAAATCAATCAAGTTCGTCAGACATGACCTGCCCCCCACAACGCCATGCTGACTTTCCCTAATTAGGCCATGCTTTTCCAAATGCTTATGAATCCTCTTCCTCAGAATCCTCTTCAATAGCTTCCAAACCACCAACGTGAGACCTATTTCCTTTCATGAACAGTAGAACTACATTAACTACTCGCCAGTCCCCCTGAATCTCTCCAGTGGCTAGTGCGGATGCAAAGATCTTTGTCAGGGCCCCAGCAATCTTCTCTTTGGCCTCTTTCAATAACTTTGGGTCGATCCCATCAGACCTTGGGGGCTTATCCACCTTAATGTTCTTTATGAGTCCCAACACCACTTATTACTTGATCTCAAAATGCCCTATCATATTAGCATGCTCCACACTAATCTCACTAGCCTCCATGTCCTTCTCCTTGATGAATATCAATGCAAAGTACTCATTTAGGATCTTGCCTCAAAGCACAAGTTCCCGCCTTTATACTTGAGTAGTTATCCTCTTGCTTTTAATGTATGTATGAAGAGCCCTGGGTCTCTCTTTAACCCTACTGCCCAAGGTCATTTCATGGCCCCTCCTTGCTCTCCTAATTCCTGCTTGAGTTCTTTGCTATTTTCTTTCTTTTCCTTACGGCCCTGCCCGCTTTTTTTTATTCATTCATGGGACATGGGCGTTGCTGGCTGGCCAGCATTTTGTGCCCATCCCTTGTCGTCCTTGGAGAGCAGTTGTAAGTCAACCATATTGCTGTGGCTCTGAATTCACATGTTGGCCAGACCAGGTAAGGACGCAGATTTCCTTCCCTAAAGGACATTAGTGAACCAGATGGGTTTTTCCGACAATCGACAGTGGTTTCATGGTCATCGGTAGATTCTTAAATCCAGATATGTTTTATTGAAATCATCTCATAGCTTTCTAGATTGCTTCCTAACCCTCATACAGGCTTCTTTTTTTTCCTTTTGACTAAATTCATAACCTTCGTGGTTATCCAATTCCCGCACTAATCACAAAATCAAAAGATGTTGGGGTCTAGGCTAGCATTGTAATATAACTTGATTTGATGTGACTTGATTTATTATTATTGTCACATGTATTAGCATACAGTGAAAAGTATTGTCTCTTGCATGCTATACAGACAAAGTATACCGTTCATAGAGAAGGAAAGGAGAGGGTGCAGAAAGTAGTGTTCCAGTCATAGCTAGGGTGTAGAGAAAGATCAACTTAATGCAATGTAGGTCCATTCAAAAGTGTGATGGCAGCAGGGAAGAAGCTGTTCTTGAGACTTGGACTTTCTGATCTGGTCTGTAACATATGCAGGTGCAGCAAGCAATAAGGAAAGTCATATACTGAACTTATTTCCATCTATGACGAACATATAGTAGACTAGAGATCTGGTTGAAACATGGCTGGACAGACTAGATACAGGGAGGATGTTTCCCCTGGTTGGGGAATCGAGAACCGGGGACACAACTTCAGGATTCAGGTTAGTACATTTGGGACTGAGATGGGGAAAATCTTCTTCACTCAGAGGGTGGTGAACATGTGGAATTCTCCACCACAGAAGGTGGCCAAGTCGTTGAATGTATTCAAGAAAGAAATAGATTTTTATTTAGATATTGTCATCAAGGAGTATGGGGAGAAAACAGGAATATAGCATTGAGATAGGAGATCAGCCATGATCATATTGAGTGTGAAGATCGCTCCATATCTTTTGGCCAAGTTACGGCCTTGCTAGACCTCAAATGAACCCAAATAATACACTCCAAAATATGTAAATAGGGGTCTTTAAAAAATATATTTTAGTCATGTTTCTTCTGCAGGATCTGTTCTGTGCACTCAGTCATTTTGCCTGAATCCAGCACCACTCTATTGCTACTGCAGTAGCATAATTGATCTTTAAAAAATGCTGCAATGTTTATTTTAATCTGAACTAATGCAGGACTCTGTTGTTTTGAGTTTTCCCCTAGGATATTGCAGGGTAGGGCTTGATTCGGTTGATTAACAGTTAAGTCATATGACTGGGTACAGCTCGGCTTTCAGAGAGAACTCAAGGCAGTCTTCGTTTTGGGATCTATAGGGAGAGGTTGCTTTCTATGTATCTCTTGCTCTGTTTGAAGTGGGGACTGGAATCTACTAAGAAATAAGCCTCTTTCTTGGAGATTCTACTGTTTGGGGAGTGGAGCTTTCTCTGGAAGTTGCTGCATGAGTATTAGAAGATGGGTGTCTGTTTGGATCACTCTACAGAGGTGTCAAAATGCTGGAAATCTAGCACCATATTAGCATCTTCGGTTTTCTGTGCTAACTGGCTCTAAAGATGGGATTTACGTCTATGGGGAACGCTGCTAAATTGGAACGATAGAGACAGCTAGCTGTTAAGAACTATCCTCTGTTATGTCTGATCCGTGAAGGAGTTGGTTGTTCAAAGAAGTCCCTTGGTGCGCAGCAGCACAGTCAGATACGATACGTGTCTTCTTCTTCCTGGGATAATGCGCTCCATCATGTGGTACGTACCACACCTTTCCATCATCCTGATTTAACTGTTCCTGAGGAATCTCTTCTGCGTAACCCTTGTCATCTTCATGAAAGCCTGTCTCCTTGCTGAATTTCTTCTTAAGGCTTGAAGCTTGCTGTTCAGCCACATGACGGTTGTTTATGTGCCTGTTTCTGAAAGGCAGCTGTACAGAGTGATGTACATCCACGTATTCCACAATACTCGATACTGCATCCATGACAATACCTGACAATCTTCCCATGACATCTTTGCCTTTTCATCAGCACAGCGGGGTGGCACGGTGGCACAGTGGTTTAACTCTGCTGCCTCACAGCATCAGGGACCTGGGTTCGATTCCTGGCTTGGGTCACTGCCTGTGTGGAGACTGCAAGTTCACCCCGTGTCCGCGTGGATTTCCTCCGGGTGCTCCGGTTTCCTCCCACGCTCCAAAGATGTGCAGGTTAGGTGGATTGACCATGCTAAATTGTCCCTTAGTGTCAGAGGGACTAGCTAGAGTAAATGCATAGGGTTATGGGGATAAGGGCCTGGGTGGGATTGTGGTCAGTGCAGGCTCGATGGGCTGAATGGCCTCCTTCCGCACTGTCGGATTGATTCTTGATTCACTACATTCATTAAAGCCATGATTGAACTGCTGTTGTATTAGTTCTTCCAGGTTTGCTACTGAAATCCGATTAACTGTGACACATGGATGGCTGTGTGTCTTCTGGCTGCCTCGACTTCCTTTTAGTCAACCCAGCCAAGCATTGTCTTCACTGGATAAGGTCCATCTCCCTTGACTGTTAATTACATGCCAGGGTTCAATTGCCTTTGGAGCATTCATGTCTATTAACAGTCCAACCTCTGCATCAATCTGAGACAGGTTAGAAGGCACGGTGGCACAGTGGTTAGCATTGCTGCCTCACAGCGCTGGGGACCCGGGTTTGATTCCCGGCTTGGGTCACTGTCTGTGTGGAATCTGCACGTTCTCCCCATGTCTGCATGGGTTTCCTCCGGATGCTCCAGTTTCCTCCCACAGCCCGAAAGACGTGCTGGTTAGGTGCATTGGCTGTGCTAAATTCTCCCTCAGTGTACCTGAACTGGCGCCAGAGTGTGGTGACTATTTTCACAGTAACTTCATTGCAGTGTTAATGTAAGCCTACTTGTGACACTAATAAATAAACTTTAGAACATAGAAGAACATAGAAACCCTACAGTGCAGAAGGAGGCCATTCAGCCCATCGAGTCTGCACCGACCACAATCCCACCCAGGCCCTACCCCCACATAGTTACCCGCTAATCCCTCTAACTACACATCTCGGGGACAATTTTTTTTTTTAACCTGGCCAATCAACCTAACCCACACATCTTTGGACTGTGGGAGGAAACCGGAGCACCCAGAGGAAACCCACGCAGACACGAGGAGAATGTGCAAACTCCACACAGACAGTGACCCGAGCCAGGAATCGAACCCAGGACCCTGGAGCTGTGAAGCAGCAGTGCTAACCACTGTGCTACCGTGCCGTACTTTAAAGTGCTATATCTAACTGCCTCTTAAAAATAGAAAGATATGTCATTGTAAACTGCTGCCACAATCTGTTCTCATGGTTTTGACTTACCTGTGTGCACTGATCTCAGCTTCTCTGACTCGAACATGGTCACAGTCTTATAGCTATTCTTCAGTCTTCGGTTGTGCTTCCCTGTGACCCAGTTGGTAGCACTCTTGTCTCCCAAGTTTGGGCACAGAAGCTTTATGGTTCAGGTCCTGAGCACAAGAAGCTAGGCTGACCACTGAGGGAAGGCTGCACTGTTAGAAGTAAGGGTGGCACGGTGGCACAGTGGTCAGCACTTCACAGTGCCAAGGATCCGGATTCAATTTCGGCCTTGGGTGACTGTGTGGAATTGGCACATTTTCCCTGCGTCTGCGTGGGTTTCCTCCGGATGCTCCAGTTTCCTCCCATAGTCCAAGGATTTGCTGGTTAGGTGGATTGGCCATGCTAAATTGCCCCTCAGTGTCAAGGGGATTAGCAGGGTAAATACTTGGGGTTATGGAGATAGGGCCTGGGTGGGATTGTTGCCGGTGAAGGTTCAATGGGTTGAATGGCCTCGTTCTGCACTGTCGGGATTCTATTATTCTAAAATACCGCTGTCTTTCAGATGAGAAAATAAACTGAGGCCCCTTCAGCTGGATGTGAAAATCACATGGTGCTTTTTGAAGAGCAACAGATTCCTTCTTGACCAATATTTATCCCTCAGCCAACACCACTCAAACAGATTATCTACTCATTATTACATTGCTGTTTGTGGGAACTTGCTGTGTGTAAAACCATGAGCTGGAAAGTACCTTCAACATTGCGATGCACTAAAAATGCATATTTCCTTCATATTTCTGATCTGATGCAGACACCTTGGTGTGCTCTTGTTCCAGGGAAATAATACTGGGAAAAATCATCAAGTGGATACTTAGGGCCGGGTTTCTGAAATGTAGTGGAGACTCCACGAACATTTGAAATGGGGGTTGTATGTTCACAGTTTGAAGGAGAGCTCAAAGAGATTATTAAGGATTCTTTGATGAGGGTTATGAATACAAGTCTGTTTTGATAAGGGATTAAGTACTTAAGCGGTTGTTAATGCTATGAATGGGCTTTCATGATTGGGATTTTTATTATTATCGTGAAAACCATAATGGATATTTCAAAGGTTATTTTATTTTGACTCAACATGGCTCCTGAGACCTGCACATGGTGAACACTGGATGAGTTGGCATGGATGATGTAAGGCTAAAGAGGGGTAAGTAGGGGGTAGGTATTGGCATCAGCAGGCATTAGTAACATGGGTGCTAACTTAAGTTAACATAGAGTCATGCATCTGCTGTCCTTGCCCTTTAAGGTGGTAGAGGTCATGGCTTTGGAAGTTGTTGTCAAAGGAACTTTGTTGGTTTCTGCAGTGCTTCTTGTCGATGGTATATACTGCTGCCACTGTGTGTAAGCAGTGAAGGAAGTGAATGCTGAAAGTGGCATTGTTCCACAGGAGCAGGCTGAGGGTAAGGGAGCTTGTTTGTGCACCAATTTATTTAATTATTTTTCAGTTAAATTAGTGAAAAAAATCGGAGGTTTTTTTTCTAAACAGGAAATAGGCCCAGCAGCAGCCTGAGAAGGTTTTGGAGGGTTTAAAAGTAGGCCGCACCTTTGAGCGGGCAGCGTCGTTAGCAGGCAGCAGAGTGAGCAGGGGACAGAGTGAGAGCTATAAGGGCTTTGGCTCACAGGGCTTCGGCGAAGGCGAGGAAGGTTGTTTGTTTGTTTTTCTTCGGTTACACCCCCTTTTTGCTTTATCCCAAAAACTAAAAAGGACATGGCTGGTATGAGTGGGAGGCCAGTATACTGCATTCGGTGTGGGATGTGGGAGTTCCTGGAGACAACTTGCCTCCCGGAAGTCCATATCTGTGCCAGATGTGTGGAACTGCAACTCCTGAAGAATCATGTAAGGGAGCTGGAGCTGAGGCTCGATGAACTCAGTTTAGTTAGGGAAAATGAGAGAGTAATAGATAAAAGTTATAGTCAGGTAGTGACACCAGGGTCTTGGAAGGAAGACACGTGGGTCACAGTTAGGAGGGGTAATAGTCAGAAGGGTGATGTGCCAGAAAGTACCCCAGTGGCAGTCTCCCATAAAAGAAAGGGATGGGCAACAGATGGGAGAAGGGAAGGGAGTGAGCAGTCTGTGGAGGGATCCCCTGTGGTTGTCCCCCTCCAAAATAGGTATATTGTTTTGGATTCTGTGGAGGGGGATGACCCTCCAGGGGTAAGCCACGAGGACCAGATCGCCTCCACGGAGACAGGCTCAGGGGTCCGGAAGGGAAAGAAGGGGTTTAGGAGAGCGATAGTTGTGGGGGACGCAATGGTTAGAGGCACGGACAGGCGCTTCTGTGGGACTGAACGAGAATCCAGGATGGTAGTCTGCCTTCCTGGTGCCGGGGTACTGGATGTCTCCGAGAGGGTAGGAAGCATATTTAAAAAGGAAGGTAGTCAAACTGATGTGATTGTACACATTGGTGGAAATGATGTAGGTAGGAAGAGCAGGGGGGTCATACGAGAGAAATTCAGGGAGTTGGGTGCTAGGCTAAAAAGTAAGACCGCCAGGGTAGCAATCTCTGGACTGCTCCCGGTGTCTAGTGCAAGTGAGGCTCGGAACAGGGAGATTCTACAGTTGAACGTGTGGCTAAAGGACTGGTGCAAGAGGGAGGGTTTTAAATTCATAGATAACTGGGAAATCTTCAAGTCAGGATGGCAACTGTACAGAAAGGATGGGTTACACCTTAACTGGAAGGGAGCAAATATCCTGGCTGGGAGTTTTGCTGGAGTGTTTCGGCAGGATTTAAACTAGTGTGGCAGGGGGGTGGGGAACAAAACAGGAGGTCAGTAAATACTGAGGCTGGGGTTGAGCTGGGGGCCAGGGCAAGGCTAGCTAAGAAGAGGAGCACTCTGGAGGAGGAGGACCTGACTGGGCCTGGAGGTCTGGAGTGCATCTGCTTCAATGCGAGGAGTGTAACGGGTAAAACAGACTAACTTAGGGCCTTAATGCTTATGCGGAATTTGGATGTGGTTGCGGTGACGGAAACTTGGTTAAAAGAAGGACAGGACTGGCAGCTGAATATTCCGGGGTATAAGTGTTTTAGGCGAGACAGAGGAGGGGCTAAAAAAGGTGGGGGAGTAGCGATATTAGTTAAGGAGCATATTACCGCGGTGCAGAGGGTAGACAACTTAGAGGGGTCATGTACTGAGTCGCTGTGGGTGGAACTCAGAAACAGGAAGGGTGCAGTCACTATGCTGGGGGTGTACTACAGACCAGCCAACAGCCCACAGGAAGTGGAGGAAAGGATATGTCAGGAGATTCTGGATAGGTGCAGAAAAAATAGGGTTGTTGTAGTGGGGGACTTTAATTTCCCTGGCACAGACTGGAAAGTGCTTAGAGCTGGGGGTCCGGACGGGGAGGAATTTGTAAAATGCGTACTGGAAGGTTCTTTGGAACAGTATGTAGATAGCCCGACTAGAGAGGGGGCTATACTGGACCTAGTTCTGGGAAATGAGCCCGGTCAGGTCGTCAAAGTTTCGGTAGGGGAACATGTGGCAAATAGTGATCACAACTCTGTTAACTTTAGGATAGTAATAGACAAGGATGAGTGCTGTCCTACGGGCAGGGTGCTAAATTGGGGGAAGGCTAACTATAGCCGGATTAGGCAGGAATTGGTGGATGTTGATTGGGAGAGGATGTTCGAGGGTAAGTCCGCGTCTGGCATGTGGGAGTCTTTTAAGGAACTATTGATAAGGCTGCAGGATAGGCATGTGCCTGTAAAAAGGAAAGATAGGAAAGGTAGGATTCGAGAGCCGTGGATAACCAGGGAAATTGAGGATCTGATTAAAATGAAAAGGGAGGCGTACGTTAAGTCCAGGCAACTGAAAACAGATGGAGCTCTGGAGGAATACAGAGAGAGTAGGAAAGAACTCAAACGGGGAGTTAGAAGGGCAAAAAGAGGTCACGAGATGTTCTTGGCAGGCAGGATTAAAGAGAATCCTAAGGCATTCTATTCATACGTTAGGAACAAAAGAGTTGTCAGGGAGAAAATCGGACCTCTCAGGGACAAAGGAGGGGAATTATGCTTAGAACCCAAGGGAATAGGGGAGATCCTAAATGAATACTTTGCATCGGTATTCACGAAGGAGAGGGGCGTGTTAACCGGGAGTGTCTCGGAGGGAGGTGTTGACCCGTTAGAGAAAATCTCCATTACAAGAGAGGAAGTGTTAGGTTTTTTAGGGAACATTAAAACTGACAAAGCCCCAGGGCCTGATGGCATCTATCCTCGACTGCTCAGGGAGACGAGCGGTGAAATTGCTGGGCCTCTGACGGAAATCTTTGTTGCTTCTTTGGACACGGGTGAGGTCCCTGTGGATTTGAGGATAGCGAATGTGGTCCCGTTGTTTAAGAAGGGTAGCAGGGATAACCCAGGAAATTATAGGCCGGTGAGCTTGACGTCCGTGGTAGGGAAGTTGTTGGAGAGGATTCTTAGAGACAGGATGTATGTGCATTTAGAACGGAACAATCTCATTAGTGACAGACAGCATGGTTTTGTAAGAGGGAGGTCGTGCCTTACAAATTTGGTGGAGTTTTTTGAGGAAGTGACAAAAACGGTTGATGAAGGAAGGGCCGTGGATGTCGTCTATATGGATTTCAGTAAGGCATTTGACAAAGTCCCACTTGGCAGGTTGGTTAAGAAGGTTAAGGCTCATGGGATACAAGGAGAAGTGGCTAAATGGGTGGAGAACTGGATTGGCCATAGGAGACAGAGGGTAGTGGTCGAAGGGTCTTTTTCCGGCTGGAGGTCTGTGACCAGTGGTGTTCCGCAGGGCTCTGTACTGGGACCTCTGCTATTTGTGATATATATAAATGATTTGGAAGAAGATGTAACTGGTGTAATCAGCAAGTTTGCGGATGACACGAAGATGGCTGGAATTGCGGATAGCGAAGAGCATTGTCGGGCAATACAGCAGGATATAGATAGGCTGGAAAATTGGGCGGAGAGGTGGCAGATGGAGTTTAATCCGGATAAATGCGAAGTGATGCATTTTGGAAGAAATAATGTAGGGAGGAGTTATACAATAAATGGCAGAGTCATCAGGAGTATAGAAACACAGAGGGACCTAGGTGTGCAAGTCCACAAATCCTTGAAGGTGGCAACACAGGTGGAGAAGGTGGTGAAGAAGGCATATGGTATGCTTGCCTTTATAGGACGGGGTGTAGAGTATAAAAGCTGGAGTCTGATGGTGCAGCTGTATAGAACGCTGGTTAGGCCACATTTGGAGTACTGCGTCCAGTTCTGGTCGCCGCACTACCAGAAGGACGTGGAGGCATTGGAGAGAGTGCAGAGAAGGTTTACCAGGATGTTGCCTGGTATGGAGGGTCTTAGCTATGAGGAGAGATTGGGTAGACTGGGGTTGTTCTCCTTGGAAAGACGGAGAATGAGGGGAGATCTAATAGAGGTGTACAAGATTATGAAGGGTATAGATAGGGTGAACAGTGGGAAGCTTTTTCCCAGGTCGGAGGTGACGGTCACGAGGGGTCACGGGCTCAAGCTGAGAGGGGCGAAGTATAACTCAGACATCAGAGGGACGTTTTTTACACAGAGGGTGGTGGGGGCCTGGAATGCGCTGCCAAGTAGGGTGGTGGAGGCAGGCACGCTGACATCGTTTAAGACTTACCTGGATAGTCACATGAGCAGCCTGGGAATGGAGGGATACAAACGATTGGTCTAGTTGGACCAAGGAGCGGCACAGGCTTGGAGGGCCAAAGGGCCTGTTTCCTGTGCTGTACTGTTCTTAGTTCTTTGGTGGCTGGGGTTCCGATCAAGCAGGCTGATTTATCCTGGATGGTGTCGAGCTTCTTGAGTGTTGTTGGTGCTGCAATCATCCAGGCAAGTGGAGAGTATTCCATCACACTCCTGACTCGTGCCTTGCAGATGTTGGACATGTTTAAAAGTTTATTTATTAGTGTCACAAGTAGGCTTGCATTAACACTGCAATGAAGCTACTGTGAAAATCCCCGAGTCACCACATTCCAATACGTGTTCGGGTACCCTGAGGGAGAATTTAGCATGGCCAATGCACCTAACCAGCACGTCTTTTGGACTGTGGGAGGAAAGCGGAGCACCCAGAGGAAACCCACGCAGACACGCAGAGAATGTGCAGACTCCGCACAGACAGCAACCCAAGCCGGGAATCGAACCCGGATCCCTGGTGCTGTGAGGGAGCTAAGCACTATGGCCAGGCTTTGGGGAGTCAGGAGGTGAGTTAATCTCCGCAGAATTCCCAGCCTCTGACCTGCTCATGTAGTTATAGTATTGAAATGGTTGCTCCAGTTCAGTTTCTGGTCAATGGTAATGCCCAGAATGTGAAGGTGCTTCTGTGCAGAAAATTATTGGGCTTGGGTAATGTGGGAGTCAAATTGTTGTTCTCAAGTTTACAAAGAAAATTTCTAATCGCTGTGAACGTTCCAAAGTTGAAACTGAACTGCTTATTTATTTTGTGCTGTGCCACCTGCTCGGGTTAGTTTGATGTATCACACAATGTAAGCACTCGCTGCTTCCAAAGTGGAAGAAAAGGAGCTGAGCTGTAAAAGAGATTGGTTAGTTTTGTCGACAGACATGCAAAGATTGTCATGGATCCGTCATATGAAGGGATTCCGGAGGACACAGCAACCAGAGGCCAGATATTTACAGATGCACCATGGAAAGCATTCTTTCTGGTTGTATCACAGCTTGGTATGGCTCCTGCTCTGTCTGGTACCGCAAGGAACTACAAAGGGTCATGAACAAAGCCCAGTCTATCACTCAAACCAGCCTCCCGCCCATTGCCACTTCCTGCTTCCTCGGAAAAACAGCCAGCAGAATCAACGACCCCACACACCCCGGACGTTCTCTCTTCCACCTTCTTCCGTCAGGAAAAAAGTTACAAACGTTTTGAGGACACGTACTAACTGACTCGAGAACATCGTCTTCCCTGCTGCCCATCAGACTTTTGAGTGGATAAAAGCAAATTACTGTGGATGTTGGAATCTGAAACCAAAAGAGAAAATGCTGGAAAATGCAGGTCTGGCAGCATCTGTAAGGAGAGAAAAGAGCTGATGTTTCGAGTCCAGACAACCCTTTATCAAAGCTGGCTTCAGACTTTTGAATGGATCTACCTTGTGTGGTAAACCACTGTTAGCTTATTACCTGTGTGTGTGACATGCCTGGACACATCCCTGCCGGCCCTGCCCGGGACTCCTCCCCCCCCGGTCCAGGTATAAAGGCAACTGCTCCCCACCCCCCTGCCTCAGTCTGGACCAGTTCATCGGCATGGGTGTGCTCCAAGTCTTTTGCGAATAAAAGCCTACTTGTTCTTGCATACAAACTAGTCTTTGCTTGATTGATAGTGCATCACCTTGCATTAAGTTGATCTTTCTCTACACCCTAGCTATGACTGTAACACTGCATTCTGCACTCTCTCCTTTCCTTATCTATGCACGGTATGCTTTGTCTGTGTAACACGCAAGAAACAATACTTTTCACTGTATCCCAATGCATCTGACAATAATAAAGCAAATTAAAAATACGCTGAACAAAGCCGGAACAAGAAATCACAGATCGAAGGATGAATCGCTGCCACTAGCATTCCAAGTAACACCGGTGAGATGACGGATTCTGATGAAAAGAAAGACAAGGCCACCGAACAATTCACAAAGTGCATTTCAGAGACCCTGACTATTCTGTAAGGGGGACCAGGTAAGGGAGACATGTAGCTGCCCCAGGGCCAAACCTCATGAAAAGCCGATTCCATTCCTGAAGTTAGAGAGAATTTGCTTTAGCTGCCCGGGCTACGGATAAGTGGGTAAAGAATGCAGACGAAGGAGCACATGCCAAGGAGACTTGCAATGACACCCTAATGTGCTACATTTCAATGAAGATGAGACTTCCTTTGTCAAGAAAGAAGACAGAAAAGAACAGAATGCTTGTATGAAAGGGGAAGAGGGTGTTAGGGACCAGATCAGAAACTCCAAGGTATATTATGAAGTTAGCCTACACCCTGAATTTATTTGATTTTGGCATTAGGGCTAGCATAAGGTATTTCCCTCCAGGTGTGATTGACCCATGAGGTATTTTTTATTAAAACAAACTTTAAGGACACAGTTCAAAATATAACAAAAAGTATTGACATATTTTTTACCAATTGGAACACTTAAACATAACAAAGTATAATTCTTAACAGCTTTCTGTCTCTATAGTATCAATTTAAGCAATATCCTTATAGACATGCATCCTTCTTCAGAATCAATTAGTACCAAAAACCAATATGCTCTTGTGGATGCTAGATCTCCAGACTTTTAACCCCTCTGGACAGATACAGAAAGACACTTGCCTTCTGACTCCCAAACAGCAGTTTCCAGAGAAAGAACTAACTTCAAACCGCAGAACTTCAGAGAAAGAGACTCATTTTCTGCACATCCCAGTCTCCAGTCTCCAGAGAGACATACAGTATTTGCTGCTCTCTGCAGATCCCATGCAGCAACTGAGCAGGGCTTTTCTCTGTGAGCCTAGACCTGCCCAGTCACATGACCTTACTTGTCAATCAATGTAATCAAGCCCACTCTGAAAAACCCCAAGGGAAAACACTAAAATAACAACCCTGCATTAGTCCAGATTTTTAAAAAAATTCTGGCAATTAAGATCAATTATGCTGCTGTAGTAACGACAAGTACACCTGCCAAGTACAGACAAAATGGCACGGATAATAAAACAATCTGTTAAAATTAATCCTGCACAAGAAACATGACCCAAATACATTTCTTAAAGGCGCAGTATCATCGCAAAAGGAGAATGCTTCTGCTAAGGAGGAAGAAAGAGATGTTGAGCTTGAAGAAAGAAAGGTGAGCAGTGGTGTATCTCAATGCAGAAACATGTGGCCTCAATGGGGCTGGAGATGGAGACAGTATTCTAGCAATCACGTCCGTGATGGTTAAGGTCAAGAAGAGTGACAATATCATCGAGATGTATTGTTATGGTTCGGGTTAGAAACTCCAAAGTACTTCATGGAAACCTCCCGAACCATAAGTTTTGCATCTTGAATGTGGCTAGGATGAGCATGATATGTTTCACTTCAGGTGTGATTCAACAACCCACTGGGGAGTTTTTATCAAACAATGTTTATTTAAGAATATAGTTACAAAAAGAAAATTAGCAAGAACTTTTATCAAATACAAACAAAAAAACGGAAATAAAACAACCACAATAATGTATGAACCCTCCATTGAATATTAAAGCTGTTTTAGAAACAAACCAAAATCTTTCAGAGCCAAAATCCTTTTCAGAAGCTTAACACAGCATGGATTAAAATCTCACTTCACTGGAACTGAGTCTTTTCGAAGCCTGCACTTCCTTTCCGGAAGACAAAACGTTGCCTTGAGGTAACCAGCAGAATTTCCAAATAGAACAGGGAGACAGAGAGAGAGAGAATTCAGCTTCTTTCTTGCTCAGTGCCCCTGCTAAAACTGAAAACTAAACCGCAGCCTCAGAACTCTCCAAACTGAAACGTAAACTCACTGGGAAAAAAACTGTCCAAAATAAAATGACCTTTTCTCCTGACAATGCAGGATCGTAAAACTAATCCCAGCGTAAACATAAACAACTCCCACTTAAGCTGTTGAAGTAGCAATAAAAGGACTCATCGTAGTCAGCCCGGCAACAATAATTCCCAGGCTGCATATGTCGAGGGACAGATAGTATTGAGGAAGCAGGGGGGCTACAGAAGGACCTGGACAGGTTAGGAGAGTGGGCAAAGAAGTGGCAGATGGAATACAATGTGGAAAAGTGTGAGGTTATGCACTTTGAATGGCGGAGCAGACTCGATGGGCCGAGTGGCCTAATTCTGCTCCTATGTCTTATGGTCCAATTATATCACTGAAGCTGTGAGCTGCAGAAATCATGTTTTTCAAAAAAACCTTTCTTAAAGGGACACTAACATCACAATGTGCATTCATTGACCCAGGAAGTACAGCACCATTTTCTACTGAAGTCTGATGAAACGGCTGAATATCGAAGTCAGAAGAAAACAAATCCTCCTCCGCACCTTGGGCCAAGAGAAACCTATTGACAGTTTTGTTGTCCCAGCTTTGGAACCTAGAAGACTAAGATTGAATTACCAGTTCTGTACACACAAAGAGAAATGCCTGTCACAAAGGAAACCACTCCAGTGCAAGAGAACAGGAAAAAATGGCCTTACCTCTGTGGAAAGGGAGAACGTGCAGACTCCACATGGACAGTGACCCAAGCTGGCAATTGAACCCGGCTCCCTTGTGCTGTGAGGCAGCAGTGCTAACCACGGTGGCACCGTGCTGCCACTTGAGGTGAAGGGAATTAAAGGGATAGTGGTGGGGTGGGGGGGGTGGTGGAGGCAGGATCAGGTTCTGGGTGATCAGCCTTGGTCATAATGAATGCTGGAGCAGGCTCGATGGGCCGAATGGTCTAATTCCGCTCCCATTTTCTACATTTCTATGGCACTCTGAGCTGTGCAGTTCTGAGCAGGTTGGTGCTTTTCTCCATTAGATTACTCAGTAGCATCAAATGAAACATCAATCATGCTCTGTATGGGGATAAATCATTGAGATTCTTGAGAGCAAAGACAAAATCACTCCAAATATGCTTTTTAGCATTTCACAAATAAATTGCCCAAAGGCATTAAAGCGGTGTTTACTTAAACAGCATCAGTGTTGCAGATGGTTTGGCGATCAGTACTCACAGAGCGAGACGGCTTGAGTATTTTGATAATTAGATATTGAATATCGTCAAAAGCAGTGAAAGAGGAGATAAATCATACTGCTAACTTTCCCCGTGAAACGTTCGTTGTTCTTTCAACTCGTTGGTTCAACCGCCAGGTGGCTGCTAGATGTTTGACAGCTGAATATGTTTGCAAGCGTCCGGGTGGGTTTCCGCTGGATGCTCTGGTTTCCTCTCACAGTCCGAAAGGCATTCTGGTTTAGGTGCATTGGCCTTGCCGGTGGCACAGTGGCTAGCACTGCTGCCCCACAGCGCCAGGGACCCAGGTTCGATTCCCGGCTTGGGTCGCTGTCTGTGTGGAGTCTGCGCGTTCTTCCCGTGTCAGCGTGGGTTTCCTCCGGGTGCTCCGGTTTCCTCCCACAGTCTGAAAGACGTGCTGGTTAGGTGCATTGGCCATGCTAAATTCTCCCTCGGTGTACCCGAACAGGCGCCGGAGTGCGTGGCGACTGGGGGATTTTCACAGGAACTTCATTGCAGTGTTAATGCAAGCTTACTTGCGACAATAATAACAAAACAGTGAATATATAGCATGAAGAAAGTGTATAAACACGGGTGTTACAATTATGTTTATCTGCAGTATATCACACTGACTGAGCACACTTGTGACACTAATGAATAAACTTTAAAAACAAGCAGGCTTACATCAACACCGCAGTGAAGTTACTGTGAAAATCTCCGAGTCACCACACTCAGGCTACAGAAGGACCTGGACAGGTTAGGAGAGTGGGCAAAGAAGTGGCAGATGGAATACAATGTGGAAAAGTGTGAGGTTATGCACTTTGAATGGCGGAGCAGACTTGATGGGCCGAGTGGCCTAATTCTGCTCCTATGTCTTATGGTCTTATGGTCCAATTATATCACTGAAGCTGTGAGCTGCTCTGAGGGAGAATTTAGCATGGCCAATGCACCTATCCAGCACATCTTTCAGACTGTGGGAGGAAACTGGAGCACCGGGAGGAAACCCACGCAGACACAGGGAGAACGTGCAGACTCCGCACAGACAGTGACCCGAGCCAGGAATCGAACCCGGGTCCTTGGCACTGTGAGGCAGCAGTGCTAACCACTGTGCCACCGTGCCGTCCCTAAGTAGTGTGGCAATATAAAATAAATAAATGAAGTCCAACTCTTCAATGAAGGGTGCTAGTTTAGGAAACGGGCAGAGTCTGGATACTACAGGTATGTATATTTGATTGTAACTGCAGACTATCTAAAGCATTGGTGTTTTATCGAGAAAGTACTTGTATTTGCATAGCACCTTTCATATCCTAAGGTTATCTCATTGAAACTTACAGAATATTGAAAGCTCTGGATTGAGTGGAATTGGAGAAGATGTGGGCAGCACAGTGGCACAGTGGTTAGCGCTGCTGCCTCACAGCGCCAAGGACCCAAGTTCAGTTCTTGCTTTGGGTGACTGTCTGTGTGGAGTTTGCATATTCTCCCCGTCTCTGCGTGGATTTCTTCCAGGTGCCCCAATTTCCTCCCAGAGTCCAAAGATGTACACACTGGGTGGAGTGGCCATGCTAAAATGACCCTTCGTATCCCAGGATGTATAGGTTAGTTGGATAAGCCATGATAAATGTTTGGGGTTATGGGGATAAGGCCTGAGCAAGATACTCTTTCAGAGAGTTGGTGCAAATGTGGTGGGCCAAATGGCCTCCTTCTGCACTGTAGGAATTCTATGGTTCTAAGATGTTTCCATTAGTTGGAAAGACTAGGATTCTTCAGCCAGAGAGTGGTGCATCTGTGGAATTCATTGCCATAGAAGACTGTGGAGGCCAAGTCATTGAGTGTATATAAGATAGAGATAGATCGGTGCTTGATTGGTAAGGGGTTCAAAGGTTACGGGGAAAAAGCGGGAGAATGGGGTTGAGATACAGATCAGCCATGATCGAATGATGGAGCAGACACGATGGGCCGAATGGCCTAATTCTGCTCCTATATCTTATGGTCTTATTCTGCAGCACTCATTGGCTGGTGAACCACATTTAAAGGTCCGACCACTTTTTTGATGTAAACAACCAAAGCAGCCAATTGGAAAGCAGCCAGGTTGCACAAGCAGCAATGAAATCTTTCTTTACTGTTGTTGTTTGAGGGATGAATGTTGGCCAGGACACATAGCAAACTATCCCACTCCTCGAAACTCAGCAGCATTTTACTTTCCTCAGAGTTACAAAGCCAGTGTGCAGAGTGGGCAGGGCAAGCTCTTAATCTATCTCCTTGCTTGCTCCAAAAAACATTGAATCCAAGTCATGGGACAATCTAGGCTTATTGACTAACCCAAATTTCAACCTTGTCAGGTTATTGTGCCATCAGGTGGAACTGCATTTAATTTAACCTGTTCCTTTATGGTTAGTTTCCATGTTGAGTGCATGTTGAGGTCAGCTGGAGTCTAATTGCCGCAAGTAAGCATCATTGAAGGTCAGTTGGAGGTTAATTGCTGCTCGCCTACCATTCTAATGATCAAAAGGAGCTGAAACGAAGAAATGGCAATAAAGTTAGAAGCAGCCAGAGTCTAAGAACCGAATTCCTGATGGGTTTGGTTCGAACATTCAACCCCTTGTGAAGGCATCACAGATTAATCTACTATTGAAAGAAGAATCCTGCCAGCTTTGGACAGGCATTCTTGGAACCTGTTGTTTAATATTTCAGTTTGCAGAATTGAGGGGAAAGTCCCCCACTCTAATGTAAATGCCTCCTCCACCGACCTGGCAAGACAAATTAACGACAAATTGGAACGGTGACACAGTGGTGAGCACTGCTGACTCACTGCATCAGGGGGCCGGGGTAGATTCCAATGCCAGTCCATACTCTGCCCATTTCCTAAACTTGGACCTTTCATTAAAGAGTTGGACCTTATTTATTCATATTATTTCACAGCGCCACAGTACGAAGGGACGACATGATTAGCACTGCTGCCTCACAATGCCAGGGACCTGGGTTCGATTCACGACTTGGGTCGCTGTCTGTACAGAGCCTGCATGTTCTTCCCGTGTCTGAGTGGGTTTCCTCTGGGTGCTCCCACAGTCCGAAAGATGTGCTAGTTAGGTGCATTGGCCGTGTTAAATTCTCCCTCAGTGTTACCCAAACAGGCACCGGAATGCAGCGACTAGGGGATTTTCACAGTAACTTCATTGCCGTGTTAATGCAAGCTTACTTGTGACGCTAATAAATAGTTTATAACTCAGGAGTTAGAAAGCAATGACCTTCAGTGGTCTGTCGTGTTTTTTTTTAATTAGGAATATCTTAATGTTTGAGAGATTTCTTTAAAAGCTCCTTTTCAATGGAGACTGTTAAATTAGTTTCTGTATTTTTCAGTTTTATTTGCCTCTATTGTCTCCTTTTGTAATGAAATCACACAAGGAACAATCTCTCTTAATTAAACAGGGGACTGGATGTTGGCACTTACAAGTTCGCCTGCAGAGGTAGGGTCTACAATGAGATTGAAATGGATAACAACTGTAATAAGGTGTGAATAAAATTATATTCCAATCTCATTCCTCATGTGCATCACTACCACATAATAATAAGGCATGAATGAGATATAAAATTCCATTTCATTTTGTATCACTTTGAATCATGCAGGACGGAAATCTGTATTTGCTGCAAATGATCTGGTTATACACTGCTTACATTTCTTTTGATCAGGCGTACCGTAAAGCATTAAAACAAACCCCCCACAGTTCCCTTCAAAACTTATTTAGTTCACATTGTATTGAAGCTGTGCCAACATCCCGTCTTGTAAGGCGCTGAGGTGGTCAACTCTGCATCGCGTGCCCCCTGGTGGGGCTCAGGATGTGGAGATGCCAGCATTGGACTGGGGTGGGCACAGTAAGAAGTCTCACAATACCAGGGTTAAAGTCTAACAGGTTTATTTGGCAGCGCAAGCTTTCGGAGCGCTGCTGCTTCATCAGCCCCACTCTGGCACGGCAGTGTCGGCCACCGCTGTTGGAGAGGAAGACCGAGGGCTGAAAGAGTGCACGATTAGTTGGCCTCTATTGACGTGCTGGTTAGGTGCACTGGCCATGCTAAATTCTCCCTCAGTGCACCCAAACAGGCGCCGGAGTGTGGCGACAAGGGGATTTTCGCAGTAACTTCATTGCAGTAATGCAAGCCTACTTGTGACACTAATGGACAACACGGTGGCATTTTTTCAGATAAAGCTCGGCACAACATCGTGGGCCGAAGGGCCTGTTCTGTGCTGTACTGTTCTATGTTCTATGTTCTATAGTGGTTAACACTGCTGCCTCCCAGCATCAGGGACCCGGGTTCAATTCCGGCCTGGGGTCACTGTCTGTGGGGAGTTTGCACATTCTCCCCATGTCTGCGTGGGTTTCCTCCGGGTGCTCCGGTTTCCTCCCACAGTCCAAAGATGTGCGGGTTGGGTTGATTGGCCATGCTAAATTGCCCCTTTGTGTCAAGGGGATTAGTAGGGTAAGTATGTGGGATTCCAGGGATAGGATCTGGCTGGGATTGTGGTCGGTGCAGACTCGATGGGCTGAATGGCCTCTTTCTGCACTGTAGGGATTCTATGATTCTATTCTATAATAAATAAACTTTAAACTTTTCCCCTCCGGTCCTCTCAGCTCAGCCTCTTGGCCAGCTGAGCTTCTCATAACTGTGCTCACCTCTTCCAATAATCCTTCAAACAGTCACGAGATCAAGGCCAACAGTCAGATGACTACCTGAGGCCTGAATTGAACCCAAATGCTTGACGCTGTGAGGCAGCAATGCTAGCCACTGTGCCACTGTGCCACCCTGTTCTTCAATAACACAATGGGATCTTTCACTTCCACCTGAGATGCTGGGATAATAGGTACCATTGCCAAATTTGCAGATGATACTAAAATAGGTGGGATAGTAAGTTGCAACAATAAAATAAGAAATTTACAAATGGATATGGATAGGTCACATGAGTGGGACAAAAACTGGCAGATGGAGTTTAACATGGATAGGTGTGATGTTATCCATTTTGGCAGGAAACATACAAGGGCAACTTATTATCTAAATAGGCAGAGGGATCTGGGTGTCTTTGTGCATAAATCGCAGAAAACTGGTATGCAGGTACAGCAGGTAATAAGGTCCGTAAATGGAATCTTGGCATTTATTGCTAAAGGAATAGAATATTAAAGTAGTGAAGTGTTGCTGCCACTGTACCAAGCATTAGTGAGACAGCACTGAGAATATTGTGTACAGTTTTTGTCCCCTTGCTTGGCATTGGATGCGGTTCAGAGGAGATTCACTGGACTGATTCCAGAGATGAGCGGTTTCTCTTACGAAGAGAGATTGGGCAGTTCAGGCCTACATTCCCTGCAGGTTAGATGAATGAGAGATCTAATTGAGGTGTGCAAGATGATAAGGAGGATTGACAAAGTAGATATGGAGAGAATGTTTCCTCTTGTGGGGCAATCTAGAACAAGAGGTCATAGTTTTAGGATAAGGGGTGGAAGATTTAAAACAGAGACAAGGAGAAATTACTTCTCTCAAAGGGGTGGGAGTCTGTGGAATTCACTACCCCAGAGTGCGGTGGATGCCGGGAATAAATTTAAGGAAAATGTGGACAGATTTTTAATTAGTAAGGGGTTGAAGGGCAGGTGAGTGGAGTTAAGGCCGAGATGAGATCAACCATGATCATATTTAATGGTGGTGCAAGACTAGAGGGGCTGAACTGCCTACTCCTGCTCCTAGTTCTTACGATTCTTGTGATTGAGAGAGCAGTCAAGGCTTTAATGTAGTATCACATCTGAGAAACAACACTGGTGACAATGTAGCACTCCCTCTTGTTTCAACACTAGCCCAGGAGTTTCTGATCAAGCCTCTGCAGTGGGGCTTGGGCTTGTGATTTAGGCAGTGAGGGTGTGGCCCAGAGCCACAGCTGACAGTTAAGAGAGGGCGAAAGGGCCTCGATTGAGTGCCGCAGCTCCGTGTTATCTGTTCATTCAAAGCCTGCACAAGTGGGGAAAAGCCGAACGTGAACAGGACTGCTTATTTCCACAAAGCTGAGGTGATGCAGTGTCTCTTTGTAAAGTGCTGCTGGATCCCCCACTGGGAGGCAAATTGTTGAATTCTCTAACAACAGAGGGAAATAATTTTTCTCTAATGGCCGAGAGCGGTGTTCACTGAGGGGGCCTCTGATTTGAGCAACATGACACAGAGACGTTCGATTGGAGGTTTTTCAGCAGAGTAGCAGGGAACCAGTCTTTGTAAAATTGGCTATCTAAAAGCTATTGGAGCTGAGGGAAGAGTTCTGACATTGTGCCATACATTGAGTTTGAACAGCGGTTGTCCATCGGATATATTAGAATTATCATTTGGAAGTCGCTCTGTGAAAACGCGCACTCAGAGCTGGAATATTAACTCTTTCGCAAAATGACCAGAAACTGCCAAACATGTACACAGTAACCCTCAAGTAGTTTTGGAAAAAATGTAAGACTAATTTAGTAATATTGCAGCATTCCTATGATATTTGTTGCATCTTGGAGTGACCGAGTTGTACTTTGATGTATTGGCCAATGTCAATACATCACATTGCGGGAAGTTTAAGTTTAGGTTTATTTATTAGTGTCACAAGTAGGCTTTCATTAACACTGCAACGAAGTCACTGTGAAAATCCCCAAGTCGCCACATTCCGGCGCTTGTTCGGGTCCACTGAGGGAGAATTTAGCATGGCCAATCTCCCTAACCAGCACGCTTTTCGGACTGTGAGAGAAAACTGGAGCACCCGGAGGAAACCCATGCAGACACGGGCAGAACGTGCAGACTCCACACAGACAGTGACCCAAGCCGGGGATCAAACCTGGGTCCCTGGCGCTGTGAGGCAGCAGCGCTAACCACTGTGTCACCGTGCCGCTCCGCTTAGTGGGCATGTGAGTTTTATTTATTCATTCATGGGATGTGGGCATCTCTGGCAAGACCAGTATTTGTTGCCCATTCCCGATTGCCCTTGAACTGAGTGACTTGCGTGGCTATTTCAGAGGGCATTTCAGAACCCACACATTGCTGTGGGTCTGGAGTCATGTGTCGGTCAGACCAGGTAAGGACGGAAGATTTCCTTCCCTAAAGGACATTAGTGAACCAAATGGGTTTTTCTGACAATCGACAATGGTTTTATGGTCATCACTAGACTTTTTATTCCAGATTTTATTGAATTGTAATTTCACCATTTGCCATGGTGGGATTCGAACCTGGGTCCCTGGATCCCAGTGACGATCCCACTATACTGCCACCTCCCCTTTGTGGTATCTTGCTCTGCAGAAACTGGCTTCTGGGTTCTTCATTTCCACATTTGCCGACTGTAAATCCAGTTGAGGAGGGAAGTTGGGGTGGAGGGGGGGGGGGCAGGAATGGAGACGGGGAATGGGGGGGAGGGGGTCAAGTTTCAAGCTTTACATGAGTCAGGAATGCTCCTCTGGATCTCGTAAGAAGTCTCACAACATGAGACTTCATGAGGTAGTTGAGGAGTGTGAGAGAGGTGTGATGGCAAAGTCTGTCAGCGTAGTCTGTTTATAGATTGACCTGAGCGGGTTCGTGATCTGTAGTCCTTTCGGTATCTTGTCTGCTTTCTTGCATCTTTGTAGAAACTTGATGTCTGTGTCGATATGCGCGATCTTCTTGGAGATCTGCTCCACTTTGAGCCGGCAGTTTGCGATGTCGGTGGTAGCCATGATGTGGAGATGCCGATGTTGGACTGGGGTAAACACAGTAAGAAGTCTCACAACACACAACACTCACAAACAGGGCATATATAGACACAGACTCAATTACAAGATAATGGTTGGAATGCGAGTCTTAACAGGTAATTATGTCTTTATAGGTGCAGACAATGCGAATGGATAGAGGGTTAAGCACAGGTTAAAGAGGTATGAATTGTCTCAAGGCAGGACAGTTAGTGAGATTTTGCAAGCCTCAGCAAGTCGTGGGGGTTACAGGTAGTGTGACATGAACCTCAGATCCCAGTTGAGGCCACCCTCATGTGTGCGGAACTTGGCTATCAGTTTCTGCTCGATGATTTGTGAACCCAATCCTCCACTCACCTGATGAAGGAGCGCCGCTCCGAAAGCTCGTGCTACCAATAAACCTGTTGGACTTTAATCTGGTGTTGTGAGACTTCTCACTGTGCCATTTGGCCCATCGAGTCTGCACCAACCACAATCCCACCCAGGAACTATCCCCATAACCCCACCTATTTACCCTGCTAGTCCCCTTGCCACTAAGGGGCAATTTAGCACGGCCAATCAACCTAACCCGCACATCTTTGGACTGTGGAAGGAAACCAGAGCACCCAGTGGAAACCCACGCAGATACATGGAGAACATGCAAACTCCCACAGACAGTGACCCGAGGCCAGAATTGAACCTGGGTCCCTGGTGCTGTGAGGCAACAGTGCTAACCACTGTGCCACCGTGCCGCCCTTTTATCCCATTTGGCAGGCCTAGATTTAAACTCTTTTTTAGGTAAGGAGACCAAAACTCCAGGTGTGATCTCATCAAGGTTTTATCCAATTGCAGCAAGACATCTTCCTTCCTGTACTCAAATCGCCTTACACCAAAGGCTAACATAGCATTTACCTTCCAAATTGCTTGCTGCACCTGGATGTTAACTTTCAATGACTCATGAACAAAGACATCCAGGTTCTTCTGAACATCAGCGCAACCCAACCACTCACCATTTAAGAAATAAATGGGGGCAAGGCCAGAGGGGGTAGGGCCTATTGGGGGCAGGTTCTGTGGGAGAAGATCATTGGGGGTGGGGGATCCCGCTGCCATTCTGCAGTCGGGATCGATGACAGAGGGAGGGTGGGTCATGGAGGGTGGGAGGGATTAGCGATACAGGTTGGTGGGGTTGTAGGGCTGGCTGGTGATTGGGAGACCGGCAATGTTCGCTCCTGTGCACATGCCAATCTCCACTCTGACAGTTCAGCGCATGCTCAATGGCCCACTCAGCGCGATGCTGCCGGCCTCTCCGGCGGGAATAGGCCCCGTCCCCTGAATTTTCAGTCTGAATCCCACTAGGGCACCGTGTGATGCACAGAGCGTGGGAGATTCATTTTGAAAACCCCCATTGGAAAAACCAACGGGATTTACTCCTGCTTTTACTCAAATTCAGCACTTGGGATTTATTTGGGAGAATCCCGGCCCTTATTCCTCAGTGTTATTATTTTTGTTCCTTTTCAATCAAACTTGGGTTACAAAATCAAGTTCACGAACGGAGATATAAATATATTAGACAGGGAACTTTGCAACTGTCACAGTTTTATTCACATTCATTTTATCAGCAGTGATGGTGCTGATGCTTCAATCACCATGAATTCCGTATCTTTTTGACGATAGTTTTGATTAAAAATCAGGAAATCCTGTTAGCTGTGTTAACTTCACTTATCTGTCTAATGAATTTAAAGCTTCATCTTATCATTTCAGACAGAAACAGGCTGAGTACAATCACATCAGATAAGCGCTAGTCAAGGACGTCAAAAGTCTTCCTCCTGCTTGTGGAAGAGCTGTTTTCTGCATTCCCGTCATACTCAAAGATGCTGCTCGGTATTAGCATGGAGACTGAAGATGAATTCAGTAATTAAGTTGAGGTTAATGGTTAAATAAATGCAAAATAATTGAACTTCAAACATAATTGTTCCTCCTCTGGTTGATGGGACCTACTTGGTACCTTCAAAGACAACGCAGCGCACAGGGTTAGGAGCCCGTTTATGGAAAGGTGGCGGATCAGAATTATACCAACATTAAAAGAGTGAATTTTTTTGATTCCATTGGATTTGATTTATTATTGTCACAGTGAAAAGGTATTGTTTCATGTGCACTGTACAGACAAAGCAAACCATCCATAGAAAAGGAAAGGTGCAGAATGTAATTTTTAAAAATTCATTCATGGGACGTGGGCATCGCAGGCCGGCCAGCATCTGTTGCCCATCCCAAGTTGCCCTTAAACTGAGTGCAGAGGGCAGTTCAGAGTCAACCACTGTGGATCAGGAGTCATATGTAGACCAGACCAGGTAAGGATATTAGATTTCCTTCCCTAAAGGAGATTAGTGAAGCAGATGGGTTTTTCCGACAATCGACAATGGTTTCATGATCTTAATTCCAGATATTTTTTATTGAATTCAAGTTCCACCATCTGCCATGGTGGGATTCGAACCCAGGTCCCCAGAGCATTAGCTGACTTTCTGGATGAATAGTCTAGCGATAATGCCACCATGCCATCACCTCCCCTCGGAGTCACCGCTAAGTAAAGTAAAGTTTATTTATTAGTCACAAGTAGGCTTACATTCACACTGCAATGAAGTTACTGTGAAATTCCCCTGGGGTATAGAGAAAGATCAGCTTTATATAAGGGAGGTCCACTCAAAGGTCTGATGGCAGCAGGGAAGAAGTTGGCCTTGTGTCGGCTGGTACTTAATTTCGGACTTTTGTATCTTTTTCCCAATGGAAGAAGGTGGAAGAGAATATCTGGGGTAACCCTGGGAAAAAGATTCTGACTCTCCATTCTATCCATTCTATCCATGCCTCTCATAATTTTGTCAGCTTCTATCAAGTTGCCCCTCAACCTCTGACGTTCAAGTGAAAACAAATCAAGTTTGTCCAATCCCTCCTCATAGGAGAGATTGGACCCTCCAACCAGGTAACGTCCTGGTAAACCCCTTCCATAACCCTCCCCAAAGCTTCCACAAACTTCTGGTAGTGTTGCAGCCAGAACTGTATGCAATATTCCAATCATGGCTAAATTAAAGTTCTATACAGCTGCAACATGACTTGCCAATCTTTATTCTCTATGCCCCGATTGACGAAGGCAAGCAAACTACCGGTGGAGGTGGGATGAGACCCTTAAATGACCATTCGAAAGCCTCAATAGGCCTAAGGGCAGGCCTGATGCTTCCCTTGCCCCTGTAAAACATCAGACAGATCAGAGGTGTGTGTGTGGGAGGCAGGAAGATCACCTGATCTATCTGACATCCCCCACCCCCCCCCACCCTAACACACCCTCCAACCCCGCCGCACCCATTTCTTTGCAACTTCATACTCACCGGTGGGAGAGCTTAACATCCAGCCCTGAGATACAGATGAGCCATGACCTAATTGAATGGCTCCACAGGTTCGAGGGGCTGAATTGTCTGATTCTGTTCTGACATACCTCACATCACTGGACTTTTTCCGATCTCACGTCATGGGCAGAATTTTCCCGTCCCGCACGCCATGGGAATTGGAGCGGGCGAGGGGGCAGACCATGGAAAGGTCCATTAACCTGGAGCAGGAATTTCCTGTCTTAAGGCAAGCATGGCCCACCCCATAGCTTTCAACATTTTTCCGGGAATTCTTGAATCTTTCGCTGAAGAATTCCCAATGGATTTCCGAGCAACGGAGTTGGGTAAAGTTATATGTTAAACGTATTCTGTGAGGGGCTAAAATGGCCATATAAATGGAATGTTTTAAGATTGTCACTGATAATGAAATAATGAACCATGCAATATCTAAGATATAAATTCCAATATGCAACCTTTTTTAACTGTATGGTGACAGATGAATCTTCCTCCCGCTTAACTAATACATATATATTGGAGACTTATATTGGGATTTACCAGTCCTGTATAATATGTAATGCCTAAATGAGTTCAGTTTGAACTGTCCCACAGTCTCCAGTGCAAAAAATATGGGTCATTCGTCATGCCATGTCTATACACAGCGGAATCGCAATACAACATTGAACGGAATGTAGTTTAGCAACTGCTTGCCGGAGGCATCGGAGACTGAGTCCGATGGATTAATTAACGTTAGTTCATTTAACTACACCTCCAATAATAAGACTTCTTCAGCTCCAAGGTTATGTATTGCTGATTACAATAAAACAGCTTAATATCAGTCTACAGGGTAAATCATCATTTTGAGAGCGGGAAAGTAAGCATAAGTCAATATTTTAGCTCTCCCTGGCAGTAATTAGAGTTATAGTCAATGGCAACGATTGCAGTGGCAACAAACATTTTTATAGCACCTTTAACGGTGAGACATGTTAACTGCATGTTAATTATATTGTTAGGACACAGAGGTGAAGGGCATTGTTAAGTACATTGAGCACATACAAATTGGGGACACTTCCGCGACTGGTGGACACCGCAGGGGCTGTTGTGTTCACCCCATAGAGTTACATTTTGATTTAATTTATTAAGCTTCTTTTAGATGTTTTATTTTATTTACAGGGCTGTCGCCCCTGTATTTTTTGTTTAATTTATTGATTATTACCTTATTTTTAAATAAAGAGCATAAATAGGGGGCTGCTGGGGCACTGGGCATGTGACAGTGAAGTTATGAGACTGAACAAAGTCAACAAGCGCTTACAATAAATAACAGCAACACGGTGGCACAGTGGTTAGCACTGCTACCTCATGGCACCAGGGACCCGGGTTCGATTCCCGGCTTGGGTCACTGTCTGTGTGGAGTCTACACGTTGTCCCCGTGTCTGCATGGGTTTCCTCTGGGCGCTCCGGTTTCTTCCCACAGTCCAAAGATGTGAAAGTTAGGTACGTTGGCCATGCTAAATTCTCTCTCAGTGGATCCGAACAGGTGCCGGAATGTGGAGACTGGGGGATTTTCACAGTAACTTCATTGCAGTGTGAATGTAAGCCTTACTTGTGACACAAATAAACCAAACTTTAAACAGCTCTGTGTCTTGGTTTTCACTTCACCAACCAACTTAAATTCAATTCACATCCCCAAAAACATCCCAAAGTACTTGCCATTTGCATAGTTTGATGCTGAACCCATGTTAGGGCATATCAGGACAGTTGATTAAACTTGATTAAAAAGGTAGATTTTAAGGAGTGAGGGAGGTGAAATATGAGAGTTTCATGGAAGGAATTCCAGAGGTTAAGGTCAAGGCAACTAATGGTGTGGCTGCCAATTGTAGAGTGAAGGAGATCAAGGACCTGCACATACAAATCAGGAGCAGGAGTAGGCCATTCAGCCCCTCAAGCCTGCTCCACCTTCAATGTGATCATGGTTAATCTGATTGTAACCTCAACTGCGCACTCCTGACCACATATAACCTTATTACTTATAAATTTTCATCCCTTTGTTTATCAAAAACCTATTTAGCTCTGCCTTAAAAATATTTAGACTCTGCTTCCACCATCATTTGAGGCAAGAGTTCCAAAGACTCTGAGAGAAAAAAATCCCTCATCTCTGTCTTAACTGAGCGACCCCTTATTTATAAACATTGACCCCTAGTTATAGATTCTCTGACAAGAGAAAAGCCTGTCCGCCATCTACAAGGCATAAGTCAGGAGTGTGATGGAATACTCCCCATTTGCCTGGATGGGTGCAGCTCCAACAACACGCAAGAAGTTGACACCATCCAGGATAAAGCAGCCCACTTGATTGGCACCACATCTGCAAACATTCCACCACTGACCCTCAGTAGTAGCAAATGTTTCTGACCGCAGAAATTCACCAAAGATCCTTAGACAGCACCTTCCAAACACATGACCACTCCCATCTAGAAGGACAAAGGCAGCAAATATATGGGAGCACCACCACCTGCAAATTCCCCTCCAAGCCACTCACCATCCTGACTTGGAAATATATCGCCGTTCCTTTGAAGTCGCTGGGTCAAAATCCTGGAATTCCATCCCTCACGGCATTATGGGTCAAACCACAGCACGTGGACTGCAGCAACTCAAGAAGGCAGCTCACCACAACGAGGGATGGGCAATAAATGCTGGCCATCCAGCGAAGCCCATGTCCCACGAATGAATAATAAAAAAGAGGAAACACCTTCTTCACATCCACCCCTCAGGATCCTATATGTTTCAATCAAGTCATTGCCTACTCTTCTAGTATCCAGCAGATTCAAGCCTAGCATGTTTAACCTTTCATAGAACATAGAACATAGAACATTACAGCGCAGAACAGGCCCTTCGGCCCACGATGTTGCACCGACCAGTTAAAAAAAAACTGTGACCCTCCAACCTAAACCAATTTCTTTTCGTCCATGAACCTATCTACGGATCTCTTAAACGCCCCCAAACTAGGCGCATTTACTACTGATGCTGGCAGGGCATTCCAATCCCTCACCACCCTCTGGGTAAAGAACCTACCCCTGACATCGGTTCTATAACTACCCCCCCTCAATTTAAAGCCATGCCCCCTCGTGCTGGATTTCTCCATCAGAGGAAAAAGGCTATCACTATCCACCCTATCTAAACCTCTAATCATCTTATATGTTTCAATAAGATCCCCTCTTAGCCGCCGCCTTTCCAGCGAAAACAATCCCAAATCCCTCAGCCTCTCCTCATAGGATCTCCCCTCCATACCAGGCAACATCCTGGTAAACCTCCTCTGCACCCTCTCCAAAGCCTCCACATCCTTCCTGTAATGTGGGGACCAGAACTGCACACAGTACTCCAAGTGCGGCCGCACCAGAGTTGTGTACAGTTGCAACATAACGCTACGACTCCTAAATTCAATCCCCCTACCAATAAACGCCAAGACACCATATGCCTTCTTAACAACCTTATCTACTTGATTCCCAACTTTCAGGGATCTATGCACACATACACCTAGATCCCTCTGCTCCTCCACACTATTCAAAGTCCTCCCGTTAGCCCTATACTCAACACATCTGTTATTTCCTCACAAGACAATCCGCCCATTCCTGGTAATAGTCCAGTAAACCTTCTCTGAACTGCTTCAAATCCATTTACGTCTTTCCTTTAATAAGGAGACCAATATTGTCCGTTGCAGATTTATAGAACCTTAGTTAGGCCGCACTTGGAATATAATGTTCAATTCTGGTTGCCACATTACCAGAAGGATGTGGAGGCTTTGGAGAGGGTACAGAAAAGATTTGCCAGGATGTTGCCTGGTATGGAGGGCATTAGCTATGAGGAGAGGTTGGAGAAACTTGGTTTGTTCTCACTGGAGCGACAGAGGACCCGATAGAAGTCTACAAGATTATGAGAGGCATGGACAGAGTGGATAGTCAGAAGCCTTTTCCCAGGGTGGAAGAGTCAATTACTAGGGGGTACAGGTTTAAGGTGCGAGGGGCAAGGTTTAAAGGAGATGTACGAGGCAGATTTTGTACACAGAGAGTAGTGGGTGTCTGGAACTCGTTGCCGTGGGAGGTAGTGGGAAAATGCTGGAATCCATCATTAAAGAAGAAATAGTGGGCCATCTGGATAAGAATGGTTCGATCAAGCAGATGCAGCATGGATTCATGAGAGGAAAGTCGTGTTTGACGAACTTACTGGATTTTTATGAAGATGTGACTAGTGCGGTTGACGGAGGGGAACCGGTAGATGTGGTGTTTTTGGATTTCCAAAAGGCATTCGATAAGGTGCCTCACAAAAGGTTGCTGCAGAAGTTTGGGGCACATGGAGTTCGGGGTAGGGTGTTAGCGAGGATTGGGGATTGGCTATCCAACAGGAAGCAGAGAGTTGGAATAAATGAGTGCTTTTCTGGTTGGCAGATGGTGACTAGTGGCGTGCCGCAGGAATCGGTACTGGGGCCTCAACTGTTTACTATTTACATAGATGATCTGGAGGAGGGGACTGAGTGTAGGGTAACAAAGTTCGCTGACGACACGAAGATAAGTGGGAAAGTGAATTGCGTGGAGGAAGCGGAAGGTCTGCAGAGAGATTTGAATAGGCTGAGTGAGTGGGCGAGGATCTGGCAGATGGAGTATAACGTTGGCAAATGCGAGGTTATTCACTTTGGAAGAAATAATAGCAAATTGGATTATTATTTAAATGGAAAAAAATTACAACATGCTACTGTGCAAAGGGACCTGGGGGTCCTTGTGCATGAGTCGCAAAAGCTCAGTCTGCAAGTACACAGGTGATCAAGAAGGCAAATGGGATGTTGGCATTTATCGTGAGGGGGATAGAATATAAAAGCAGAGAAGTCTTGCTGCATCTGTAAAAGGCATTGGTGAGGCCGCAGCTGGAATACTGTGTGCAGTTTTGGTCCCCTTACTTGCGAAAGGGTATATTGGCCTTGGAGGGAGTGCAGAGAAGGTTCACCAGGTTGATACCGGAGATGAGGGGTGTAGATTATGAGGAGAGACTGAGCAGATTAGGTTTGTACTCGTTGGAGTTTAGAAGGCTGAGGGGTGATCTTATAGAGGCATATAAGATAATGAAGGGGCTGGATAGGGTAGAAGTGGAGAGATTCTTTCCACTTAGAAAGGAAACCAGAACTAGAGGGCATAGCCTCAAAATAAAGGGGGGTCAGTTTAGGACAGAGTTGAGGAGGAACTTCTTCTCTCAGAGGGTGGTGAATCTCTGGAATTCTCTGCCCACTGAAGTGGTGGAGGCTTCCTCGTTGAATATGTTTAAATCACGGATAGATGGATTTCTGATCGGTAAGGAAATTAAGGGTTATGGAGATCAGGCAGGTAAGTGGAACTGATCCACTTCAGATCAGTCATGATCTTATTGAATGGCGGGGCAGGCTCGAGGGGCTAGATGGCCTACTCCTGCTCCTATTTCTTATGTTCTTATATGGTAGTGACTTTTAAGGGGCGTCTTGACAAGTACATGAATGGGATGGGAATAGAGGGATATGGTCCCCAGAAGGGTAGGGGGTTTTGGTTAAGTCGGGCAGCATGGTCGGTGCAGGATTGGAGGGCCGAAGGGCCTGTTCCTGCGCTGTAATTTTCTTTGTTCTTTGTTCTTCGTAATATTGTACACAATACTCCAGATGTGGTTTCATCAATGCCCTGTACAACTGAAGCATAACCTCTTGTATTCAATTCCCCTCGCAATGAATGATAACATTCTATTAGCTTTTCCAAATATTTGCTGCCACGTATCTAACCTTTTACTATACGTACCATAGGACACATAGATCCCTCTGAATCTCCGAGCTCTGCAATCTCTCAACATTTAGATAATATGCTTCTTTTTAAATGTCCTGCCAAAGTAGACAATTTCACATTTTTCCAATTTGCCTCCATTTGCCAGATCTTTACCAACTCGCTTAACCTATCTATGTCCCTCTGCAGCCTCCTCATGCCCTCTTCACAATTTACTTGCCTACTTACTTTTGTGTCATCGGCATATTTAGCGAACATGCCTTCAGTCATCCAAGTCATGGATATAAATTGTAAAATGTTGAGGTTCTGTTTCTTAATTTGGTGCTTCGCTCCTCATCCTAACTATGCTGGACCTCATTCCTTGACCTCCTTGACCTTGGTTCTTATATGGATCACGTTGACTGGATCCTTCCCCCTTCCCCTCCAAATCCCTCTCCAGCCCTGAGCAGATGTCCCGATCCCTGGCATCAGGCAGCCTTCTGGACTTTTGCTATTCATTCCAGAGAACAATGTCAATCTGCCTCACTGTGCTGTTCCCTATTGCCACTGCATTCTTTTGTGCTGTCACCACTTGAATGGCTTCCTGTACCACAGTTCAGTCAGCTCATCCACCCTGCAGCCCCCACTCTCAACCAAACAAGCTGAAAGAACCTCAAAGCTGTTGGACAATTGCAAAGGATAACGTTCTTATCCTTCTTATCCTGCCCCTGGGGCACTCGCAGTCGTACCCTTAACCACTGACAAATTCGGAAGATACACCTCAGGGGTGTGACTGTATTCTGGAATAAAGTGTCATAGAATCATAGAATTCCTACAGTGCAGAAGGAGGCCATTCAGCCCATCGAGTCTGCACTGACTACAATCCCAACCAGGCCCTATTCCCGTAACTCCACCTATTTACCCTCCTAATCCCCTGACATTAGGATCAATATAGCATGGCCAATCAACCTAACCTGCACATCTTTGGACTTTGGGAGGAAACATGAGCAACCAGAGGAAGCCCACGCAGAGACAGGGAGAATGTGCAAACTCCGCACAGACAGTGACCCAAGGTCAGAATTGAACCCGGGTCCCTGGCGCTGTGAGGCAGAAGTGCTAATCACTGTGCCATTGTGCCACCCGTGTCGAGGTAACATTCCCCCTCTCTGATTCATCACAGTGTCTGTAGCTCAGCCTCCAGCTCACTGACTCTGAGCCAAGACTCCTCAGGCTACAGACACCTTATTGCAGATATATTTACCCTGCATCACACGGGCATCCATGAACTCCCACCTGCTGCAGCCATGACACATCACCTGTCGTGACATCCTGAATGTGTTTCAATTAACTGCTTAATTATTTTGTTCAATTATTTATCTTTTGACATATTTTATTAACCTTAACCTCAGTTCCTGTAATATTTTTAACCTTAATTACAGAATAGACCTTAACCACTCACCAGCTACTCACACAACAGCTGGCTTCTACCCTTGTCATAGAATAAGAACCAATTCCTACAGGGTGATAAACTAATAAAAAGCTAAGGAAAACTCTCTTCCCCTAACCACCCAATTCCCTCACTCACCCATCTGCTAGTATTCTGTTAAAGTGGCACTCAGTGCTAGGTCGCACTGAGAGGCCTGTATTTCTCTCTATTTATAGTCCCGGGTGGGTCAGGACTGTTCCTCTCAGTCCCACAGAACTCCTGACAGCAGATCATAGAAGAATCATAGAAACCCTACAGTGCAGAAAGAGGCCATTTGGCCCATCGAGTCTGTACCGACCACAATCCAACCCAGGCCCTACCCCCTTATCCCTACGTATTTACCCACTAATCCCTCTAACCTACACATCTCAGGACACTAAGCAGCAATTTTAACATGGCCAATCAACCTAACCCGCTCATCTTTGGACTGTGGGAGGAAACCGGAGCACCCGGAGGAAACCCATACAGACACAAGGAGAATGTGCAAACTCCACGCAGACAGTGACCCAAGCCGGGAATCGAACCCAGGTCCCTGGAGCTGAGAAGCAGCAGTGCTAACCACTGTGCTACCATGCCGCACCGATCTCCCACTGTCCTTCCCTCCCGCACACACATCTGACTCCTAGACCTGCTGCTTGCAGACTGACTACAAGCCATGGGACTTGGGCAGCATGGTGGCACAATGGTTAACACTGCTGCTTCATAGCGCCAGGGACCCGGGTTCACTTCTGCCCTCGGGTCACTGTCTGTGTGGAGTTTGCATGTTCTCCCCATGTCTGCGTGGGATTTCCTCCGGGTGTTCCGGTTTCCTCCCACAGTCCAAAGATGAGCGGGTTAGGTGGATTGACCATGTTAAACTGCCCCTTCCCGTGCCAGGGGGACCAGCAGGGTAAATACGTGGGGTTACGGGGATAGGACATGGGATTGATGTCGTTGGAGGCTCAATGGGCCGAATGGCCTCTTTCTGCACTGTAGGAATTCTATGATTCTATGACGAATATATCACATCCTGTCGATCTGTGTAATGATTGGCAATAATTTAATATGCACCTTTTTTTTAAGGTGCAAGCACATTTTATCAAGATGTGGAGATGCCGACATTGGACTGGGGTGGGCACAGTAAGAAATCTCACAACACCAGGTTAAAGTCCAGCAGGTTTATTTGGAATCACAAGCTTTCGAAGCGTTGCTCCTTTATCAGGTGAGCCCTGATGAAGGGGCAGCGTTCCGAAAGCTCGTGATACCAAATAAACCTGTTGGACTGTAACCTGGTGTTGTGAGACTTCTTACGTTTTATCAGAACAACCTCTGTAGTCCTCCTGGTGTAGGTACACACCAACAGTTTGTTTGGAAGAGAGTTCAGTAATCCAGAGTTTCCTGTGTCAGGTAGGACTCCTCAATTCTACCTTGATCAGCTGATGCCAACAGCAGCAACATCTCATGAACCACCGCCTACATCACTGAAGGAACGTAATGCCAAGATATGATTAGCTGCAACTCCAACAGTACTCACTTGAACAACCCAAAGGAAGTCAATGGGGACTTGACCTACAGGGTGTGCTGTGGCCGAAAAAGGTGCAAAAGAATTTGACACAGATTTCAACATGGTGGCTGGAATTCTCCAGTCTCACCTGCCCCACTCCCACTGCCAGCGAGAATGGAGAATTTGGAGCGCAGACAAATCTCCGCTCATAGCGGCGGGACCGGATAATCCCAGCTGCGGGCAAGTTTGGAGAATTCCGGCCTGAGTGTAAATAGCTGATTTTCCTGCCTTAATTTTGCCACCTGCTCTGCTGACTGTGTTGAATGCATAGAAACTAGAAGCATGAGTAGGCCATTCGGCCCTTCGAGCCTGTTCCACCATTCATTTTGATCATGGCTGATCATCTAATTCAGTAACACAGGGAAGAAATTAAATCCCCTGATTTAATTTCTGATTCTGCCTTTACTCCCCTAAATACACTCTCGAGTTTCAAAGGTCATTTTGCACCTTCAAAAACTTTTTATTTAAGACCTGCTGAATTTACCACAAAGCCTTCTGCTTCTCATCTGGTGAGCAATATTTGATCTTAAAAGCCTTTTTAAGAAATCCCTCTTCACATCAAACAGCCAGAAATGACCTCACTGTCAGTGGTGTCAGTTGACCGTACAGCTACACATCTGTACCTCTCACTTCCAGCCTTAAAACTGCTTTGACAAAAGCAAATTGATTAAAAGATTTGACAGGACTCAGAGAGACGACTTTCTCTGGTGGGGAATTGAAAGCAAAGAGGTGTAAACTTCAACTTAGCGCGCAACTTTTCTGGGAAGCTTATTTTTCTTTACAGAAAGGATAGTGGAAGTCAGGAGCCACAGATTAATGGAGTCGTCGAGGTTTATAGCATAGAAACAGGCCCTTCGGCCCAACTTGTCCATGCTGCCCTTTTTTTTAACCACGAAGCTCATCCCAATTGCCCACATTTGGTCCATATCCCTCTGTACCCATCTTACCCATGTAACTGTCTAAATTATTTTTCAAAAGAAAAATTGTACCTGCCTCTACGACTGTCTCTGGCAGCTGGTTCCAGACATGCACCACCCTCTGTATGAAAAAATTGCCCCTCTGGACCCGTTTGTATCTCTCCCCTCTCATCTTTAACCTATGCCCTCTAGTTTTAGACTGCTCTACCTTTGGAAAAAGATGTTGACTATCTAACTGATCTATGCCCCTCATTATTTTATAGAACTCTATAAGATCACCCCTAAGTTCTCCTACACTCCAGAGAAAAAAGTCACGGTCTATCCAACCTCTCCTTATAACCCAAACCATCAAGTCCTGGTAGCATGCTAGTAAATCTTTTCTTCTTTATTTTTTATTATTTTATAGGATTTGGGCATCACTGGCAAGACTGGCATTTGTCACCCACCCCTAATTGCCCTTGAACTGAATGGCTTGCTAGATTAGAATTAACCACATTGCATGGGTCTGGAGTCACATGTAGACCAGGCCAGGTAACGAGGGCAGATTTCCTTCCTGAAAGGGCATCAGTGAACCCAATGTTTTTTTTTGCAGTAATTGATAATAATTGCCATGATCCCTATCACTGAGATTAGCTCCATATTCCTGATTTATTATTTGAATTTAAATTCAACCAACTGTCATGGTGGGATATGAACCCTCGTCCCCAGGGCATTAGCCTGCGCCTCTGGATTATTAGCTCAATGGCATTACCACCATGTCACCAACCTCCCACAGTCCAATGATGCGCAAGTTAGGTGGATTGGCCATTCTAAATTGCTCCTTAGTGTCCCAGAATGTGCAGGTTAGGTGGATTGGCCATGCTTAATTACCCCTTAGTGTCCCAGGATGTGTGCATTAGGGGATTAGTGTGGTAAATACATGGGGTAATGGGGATAGGGCTGTTGAAGAGTCATTGCAGACTCGATGGGCTGAATGACCTCCTTCTGCACCATAGGGATTCTATAAAGCCTCCCAAACAAAGCTGTTGAGGGTGGCGTTAATTGAATGGTCTACTCCTGTTCTTACATTCCTCACTTTTGAAGCTAGTCCAATGTAAGGTGCGGAGGTGTTCCGCAGGGCTCTGTACTGGGACCTCTGCTATTTGTGATATATATAAATGATTTGGAAGAAGATGTAACTGGTGTAATCAGCAAGTTTGCGGATGACACGAAGATGGCTGGAATTGCGGATAGCGAAGAGCATTGTCGGGCAATACAGCAGGATATAGATAGGCTGGAAAATTGGGCGGAGAGGTGGCAGATGGAGTTTAATCCGGATAAATGCGAAGTGATGCATTTTGGAAGAAATAATGTAGGGAGGAGTTATACAATAAATGGCAGAGTCATCAGGAGTATAGAAACACAGAGGGACCTAGGTGTGCAAGTCCACAAATCCTTGAAGGTGGCAACACAGGTGGAGAAGGTGGTGAAGAAGGCATATGGTATGCTTGCCTTTATAGGACGGGGTATAGAGTATAAAAGCTGGAGTCTGATGATGCAGCTGTATAGAACGCTGGTTAGGCCACATTTGGAGTACTGCGTCCAGTTCTGGTCGCCGCACTACCAGAAGGACGTGGAAGCGTTAGAGAGAGTGCAGAGAAGGTTTACCAGGATGTTGCCTGGTATGGAGGGTCTTAGCTATGAGGAGAGATTGGGTAGACTGGGGTTGTTCTCCTTGGAAAGACGGAGAATGAGGGGAGATCTAATAGAGGTGTACAAGATTATGAAGGGTATAGATAGGGTGAACAGTGGGAAGCTTTTTCCCAGGTCGGAGGTGACGATCACGAGGGGTCACGGGCTCAAGCTGAGAGGGGCGAAGTATAACTCAGACATCAGAGGGACGTTTTTTACACAGAGGGTGGTGGGGGCCTGGAATGCGCTGCCAAGTAGGGTGGTGGAGGCAGACACGCTGACATCGTTTAAGACTTACCTGGATAGTCACATGAGCAGCCTGGGAATGGAGGGATACAAACGATTGGTCTAGTTGGACCAAGGAGCGGCACAGGCTTGGAGGGCCGAAGGACCTGTTTCCTGTGCTGTACTGTTCTTTGTTCTTTGTATGAATAAGCTATGCCTGTCTTAGAATATGTGTAGACCTTATGATGTTTAACCCTACAATTTGAATATCTCATGTGCTATTTAGTGGGAACAGGTTTTTTAGCTGACATATGCTGCAAGAGGACATCTGGTGAAAATGCCCTCAGTTCACTTGAATATTTTTTTCTTCCAAAATATTAACTCCACCATTTTTTACAACAACAGCATTTTCATAGAATTATAGAATCCCTGCAGTGCAGAAGTGAACCATTCGGCCCATTGACCCTGCATCGACAGCAATCCCAGCCAGACCCTATCCCTTTAACCCCTCATGGGATAGAGGGTTTTAGTTAAGTCGGGCAGCATGGTCGGTGCAGGCTTGGAGGGCCGAAGGGCCTGTTCCTGTGCTGTAATTTTCTTTGTTCTTTGTTTTGTTTGTCGCTGACCAGTTTACCTAATGGCCAAAGCGTGAGGCACAGGGGCAACCTTTTTCTGGATGGCAACTCTACATCGATTGTGACCCCAAACTGAAAACATTGGATAGGGCACAGGGCAACTGGAAAATGGAACTTTGTGGCCTAAAACCAGGTGAGTGCCTTCCTCTTGTCTCCGGCACGCATCCCACCTCCCATCCCACTGAAAGGGTTAATAATCACACAAGTTTAAAAATCACACAAGCTGCGATGAAAAATAAAAGATCTTCTTTGAAGGACCTTCACAGATCGGCACCAAGGCCATTAATCGAGGCAAAGCTCATTAAATCAGACAACAGTAACTGGGAATGGGAGCAATCTACAGACACAGGAATGAGCTGGACTATGATAACTTGTTGCAATGATGTTTCCACGCTAATTGGATATTATAATAAAGCAAGTGTAAAGTGATTGTAATTGGTATATGCTAATTACTTGTAATCAAATTTGAAAACTATAATTGGTTATATATCTCAGAATACGCCCCTCTGGCGAGCTACAGAGATGTGAACTGTAGCCAGTGTCCAAAATACTAAACTCTCTTCCAAACAGTAGTGTTCATAAAATCTCAGAGCTATAGAATCATATAGAGCAGAATAGTCCCTTCAGCCCAGCGTCCTTGCTATAGCTTGCATTAAAACAACCGTATAAGTGAACTCCGTGACTTGGTCTGGTTACTTAAAGGGTAAAGTTGTTACCAACTAAAAGTCTGCAATATCACCCATCACTCCCCAGTCATGCAGGGAAAATGGAAATTAATCAGAATGAGGCAGGAAAGCGAACAAAATGACAAGTTGGGATCATAAGGTAGCACTGAATCTCAGTTTGTGCATCAAGTACCTCAGAATGGGTCTGTTGGGCCATGTAGCCTGTTTCTATACTTTAAGTACCATAAAAACCATAGGTGGCATGGTGGCACTGTGGTTAGCACTGCTGCCTCACAGTGCCAGGGACCCGGGTTCGATTCCCGGCCTTGGGTCACTGTCTGTGCGGAGTCTGCACGTTCCCCCCGTGTCTGCGTGGGTTTCCTCCAGGTGCTCCGGTTTCCCCCTGTGATCCAAAGATGTGCGGGTTAGCTGGATTGGCCATGCGAAATTGCCCCTTAGTGTCAGGGAGACTAACTAGGCTAAATGCATGGAGTTATGGGGATAAGGTGGGATTGTGGTCGGGCAGACGCAATGGGCCAAATGGCCTCCTTCTGCACTGTCGGGTTCTATGATTCTATGAAAAACCTCCTCATTCCACAGAACATGTACAATTTACCACAGCATGGATTTTAAGCAATCTTGTGGAACAGGAGTGAGCAGGTTTCTCTCTTTTTGGAATTCTCCGCTCTCGCGTGCCCCATCACCACTGCCAGTGAGACAGGGAATTTAGTGCTCAGTCAAATCTCCACCCACTGCAGCGGGATTGGAAAATCCTCAGATGAGGTCGAGGAATTCTGGCCTCTAAGTCTATCCCTGTGTGGTGAACCATCGTTGGTTTCCACCAGGTAGTACTGAGCCAGGGTCTGGCCAGTACTATGAGTCTGTACATATGTTACTGTTGGGGTTAGGATTGGGTTGTTCTACATGTTACTGTTGGGGTTAGGGTTGGGCTGTTCTACCTGTAATATAGTTATTATGGTACATCCCAGTCGGGCTCCGCCTCCTGGGAGAGGTATAAAGGTCACTGCTCTGTCTGGGACCCCTCAGTCTGGGATCGTGTATTATATATGGTAGCTCTATTGTTGTAGTCAATAAAAGCCTTTATTTCCTCGAGCATCTCTAGCCTCGTGAGTTATATCGCGCATCAATTTTATTGACTACTAATTGAACTCACGTCGTTAAAAAAAAAGAAAACGATACAGAGAGCATGGCGCAAATGCTTAAACCCGAACGTCTTACGCTGGACCCACGTGCGTCGGGCGCCTCCAACACCTTCGACCACTGGTTGAAATGTTTTCAGGATTACCTCGAAGCCTCTGCAGCGGTCACCACAGACGACGACAGACTCCGGGTCTTCCACACGAGGGTAAGCGACGCTGTATATTTAGCGATCCGTGCAGCCACCGACTACAAAGGGGCCCTCGAGCTTCTTAAGAAGCGCTACATTAAACCGCCAAACGAGATGCATGCTCGATATCTCTTAGCCACTCGACGACGGCAGCCCGGCGAAACGATGGAACAGTATGCGTGCGAGCTCCTACAGCTAGCCAGGGGCTGTTACTGCAAAGCAGTGTCGGCAGACCAGAACATGAACGACCTTGCTCGAGATGCGTTTGTGGCGGGAGTCGGATCGTCTTATATCCGACTTCGACTGTTGGAGCAAGGTAATCTCAATCTCACTAAGTCTATAGAGCTAGCGGATACGCTAGAAACGGCCTCCAAAAGCCTGGCGATGTATCCCGAAGACCACGTGGAGACAGCGTGGCAGGAGCAGTCACAGATCCCACTTCGTCCAGCGGGTCCGAAAAGCTGCGTGATGGCGTGCCCACCCTCGGGCCTGACGATGGCAGCAGCTCCAGGCGGCCCGCGGTGTTACTTCTGTGGGGGAGTGAAGCACACTCGGCAGCGATGTCCCGCTAAAGCGGTGTTGTGCTCCGCCTGCGGCAAGAAGGGGCATTATTCGAAGGTATGTCGATCCAAACTTACTTCCGGGAACAGCAGTGCGGCGTGCGACTCCCTGGAGCCGGGTTCCTCGTCGTCGGCATCGTCAAGGGTTTCTTCCACGTGCGAGGCCAGGACGTCGCCATTCCTGGCGATGGAGTCGCAAGGGACGCGCGACCACCAGGGGTCGCTGATTTTGGCGCCATCGCCCACGTGCGACCTATGGGAGCAGCCATTTTGGTCGGCACCGACCGCGAATGACCAGCAGGGGTCGTCATCATCCATCTCAGCGGCCTGCAGTGGCGCTCACGAACCAACGGTGGCGTCGATCATCCTGGACCAGGCAAAGCCTCACAGACTCGACATGTCCATGATGGACATACAGGTAAACAAACGCACGATTTATTGTCTGTTTGACAGCGGGAGCACGGAGAGCTTTATTCACCCAGACGCCGTGAAGCGGTGTGGCCTCCAGATCCAGCCTGTCAAGCAGACAATTTCGATGGCGTCAAGGTCCCGGTCTGTCACCGTGCTAGGGAGTTGCGTGGTAAATCTAACAGTGCAGGGCACGGTTTACGAGAGCTTGAAGCTCCTGGTGTTACCGCACCTTTGCGCGCCAATACTCCTCGGACTAAATTTCATGGTCCACTTGAAGAGTGTAACCCTACAGTACGGTGGGCCACACCCTCCGCTTTCAGTGGGAGAACAGCAGCCTCCAAATTGCCCAACGCACTCCACCTGTAGCCTCTCGACGCTTAAGATTACCACACCCTCCGTATTCCAGAATCTTGTGCCAGGCTGCAAGCCCATCGCGACTAAGAGTAGGTGTTACAGCGCTGAGGATCGGATCTTCATTCGATCTGAGGTTCAGCGGCTCCTCAAGGAAGGGATCATACAACCTAGCGCTAGTCCTTGGAGAGCGCAGGTCGTGGTGGTCAAGAGTGGGAACAAACCCCGGATGGTCATTGACTATAGTCAGACCATTAACAGATACACGCAGCTGGATGCGTATCCCCTCCCGCGCATTTCTGACGTGGTCAACCAGATTGCGCAGTACTGGGTGTTCTCCACCATCGACCTAAAGTCTGCCTACCACCAGCTCCCCATTCGCCCAGAGGACCGACAATACACGGCTTTTGAGGCGGATGGTCGCTTGTACCATTTTCTAAGGGTTCCTTTTGGTGTCACCAATGGGGTCTCGGTCTTCCAGCGTGCTATGGACCGAATGGTGGACCATAACGGACTGCGGGCTACCTTCCCGTACCTGGATAACGCCACCATCTGCGACCATGACTAGCAGGAACATGATACCAACCTTCTTAGATTCCTACGCACTGCATCTCACCTGAATCTGACCTACAACAGGGAGAAGTGTGTATTTCGCACGTGCCGCCTAGCTATCCTCGGATACGTGGTGGAAAACAGGGTCATTGGCCCTGATCCAGACCGTATGCGTCCCCTCCTCGAACTTCCCCTGCCCACTAGCGCAAAAGCACTGAGAAGATGCTTAGGCTTCTTCTCTTACTATGCACAGTGGGTTCCCAATTACGCGGACAAAGCCCGTCCGCTCATCAAGTCTACCTCTTTTCCCCTAGCACCAGAGGCTCGTTTGGCCTTTGATAAACTAAAAGCCGACATCGCGAAAGCCACGATGCACGCTATCGATGAGTCCATCCCCTTCCAGGTGGAGAGCGATGCATCTGATTTCGCCCTGGCCGCCACACTTAACCAGGCGGGCAGGCCCGTCGCCTTTTTTTCTCGCACCCTCCAAGGCCCCGAAATTCGACATTCAGCGGTGGAAAAGGAGGCCCAGGCCATTGTGGAGGCCGTCCGGCATTGGCGCCATTACTTGGCGGGAAAACGGTTCACCCTGATCACGGACCAGCGGTCTGTGGCGTTCATGTTCAATAACACGTTACGGGGCAAGATCAAGAACGATAAGATCTTGAGGTGGAGAATCGAACTCTCCACCTATAATTACGACATCATGTATCGTCCAGGGAAACTCAACGAGCCCTCGGATGCCCTGTCGCGTGGAACATGCGCCAGTATGCAGGGGAAACATTTGCAGGCTCTCCACAATCACCTCTGCCATCCAGGGGTCACTCGGCTCTACCACTTTGTAAAAGCCCGGAACCTACCCTACTCGGTGGAGGATGTCAGGTCCATAACTAAAAGCTGCCGGGTATGCGCGGAATGCAAACTGCACTTTTACCGACCTGACAGGGCACAACTCGTTAAGGCCACTCGTCCCTTCGAAAGACTGTGTGTGGACTTTAAGGGCCCCCTTCCCTCGACAGATCAGAATGTGTACTTCCTCACTATCATTGATGAGTACTCACGATTCCCTTTTGTCATTCCCTGCTCTGATACGACCACTGCCACGGTTATCAAGGCATTTCGTGATCTTTTCACCCTGTTCGGGTACCCCTGTTACATCCACAGCGATAGGGGCTCGTCGTTCATGAGCGATGACTTGAGGCAATACCTGCTCTCATACGGGATTGCCTCTAGTAGAACCACGAGCTACAACCCTAGGGGTAACGGACAGGTCGAACGTGAGAATGCTACAATCTGGAAGGCTGTCTTACTGGCGTTGAAGTCAAAAAGCCTTCCAGTCTCCCGTTGGCAAGAGGTACTCCCTGATGCGCTCCATTCCATACGCTCACTCCTGTGTACGGCAACCAACGCTACTCCCCATGAGAGACTGTTTTCATTCCCTCGGAAGTCTTCCTCTGGGACCTCATTACCGTCTTGGTTGACGTACTCAGGGCTTGTCCTCCTGCGGCGACATGTTAGGGCCCGCAAGTCCGACCCTTTGGTTGAACAGGTCCATCTCCTCCACGCCAACCCTCAGTATGCCTATGTGGCATACCCTGACGGGCGAGAGGACACGGTCTCGATTCGAGACCTGGCGCCAGCAGGGGGCTTGGAAACCCCTGTCGCTCCCATACCTCCTGTTAGAGACCCCCCAACTATTGTTTCCCCTCCTGACACGGCGCGGGCAGCATCGGGACCATCACTTAACCCTTTTACTCCCGTGTACAGCTTGCCTGAGTCCAGGAGATGGTCGCCACTTCAAGGCGTGTCCGAGCTCAGTGGATTGTCACCACCTCGGGGTCAACCGGCCCGTGAGACATTGGAGGAGCCGTTGGACACCGCCTTGGGGAGAACGCCACCGCGAGTGCCTACTCCGGTGTCATCGCCGGTGTTGAGGAGGTCACAACGACGGTGCGGTCCCCCTGACCGTCTGAACTTATAGACTGATGACCAATTGTTCTGTGTTTTTTTTGTACCCCACCGGCCTTTGTCTTCAAAGGAGGGGTGAATGTGGTGAACCATCGTTGGTTCCCACCAGGTAGCACTGAGCCAGGGTCTGGCCAGTACTATGAGTCTGTATATATGTTGCTGTTGGGGTTAGGATTGGGTTGTTCTACATGTTACTGTTGGAGTTAGGGTTGGGCTGTTCTACCTGTATTATAGTTATTATGGTACATCCCAGTCGGGCTCCGCCTCCTGGGAGAGGTATAAAGGTCACTGCTCTGTCTGGGACCCCTCAGTCTGGGATCGTGTATTATATATGGTAGCTCTATTGTAGTAGTTAATAAAAGCCTTTATTTCCTCGAGCATCTCTAGCCTCATGAGTTATATCGCGCATCACCCTGGAAGGCCCGTCTAATCTTTTATACTTAATTCCCAAGCAATCGCTTTCTGTAGTGTGACAGTGCTATGCCCTCAGAGAGAATCATAGAATTTCTACATGGCAGAAGAGGCCATTTGGCCCATTGAGTCTGCACCGACTCTCTGAAAGCGCACCTTACACAGGCCTTCTCCCCGCTCCATTCCCGTAACCCCACACATTTACCATGGCCAATCCATCCAAACTATACATCCTGGGATAACAAGGGACAATTTAGCATGGCCAATCCATCTAACATGCACATCTTTGGAGTGTGGGAGGAAACCGGAGGAAACCCATGCAGACACGGGGAGAATGTGCAAACTCCACATAGACAGTGACCCAAGCGGGGAATCGAACCCGGGTCCCTGGCATTGTGAAGCGGTGTCGATGGTAGTCATGATGTGGAGATGCCGGTGTTGGACTGGGGTAAACACAGTAAGAAGTTTAACAACACCAGGTTAAAGTCCAACAGGTTTATTTGGTAGCAAAAGCCACACAAGCTTTCGGAGCTCTTAGCCCCTTCTTCAGGTGAGTGGGAATTTTGTTCACAAACAGAGCTTATAAAGACACAGACTCAATTTACATGAATAATGGTTGGAATGCGAATACTTACAACTAATCAAGTCTTTAAGAAACGCAACAATGTGAGTGGAGAGAGCATCAAGACAGGCTAAAAAGATGTGTATTGTCTCCAGACAAGACAGCCAGTGAAACTCTGCAGGTCCACGCAACTGTGGGGGTTACAAATAGTGTGACATGAACCCAATATCCCAGTTGAGGCTGTCCTCGTGTGTGCGGAACTTGGCTATCAGTTTCTGCTCAGCGACTCTGCGCTGTCGTGTGTCGTGAAGGCCGCCTTGGAGAACGCTTACCCGAATATCAGAGGCCGAATGCCCGTGACCGCTGAAGTGCTCCCCAACAGGAAGAGAACAGTCTTGCCTGGTGATTGTCGAGCGGTGTTCATTCATCCGTTGTCGCAGCGTCTGCATAGTTTCCCCAATGTACCATGCCTCGGGACATCCTTTCTTGCAGCGTATCAGGTAGACAACGTTGGCCGAATTGCAAGAGTATGTACCGTGTACCTGGTGGATGGTGTTCTCACGTAAGATGATGGCATCTGTGTCGATGATCCGGCACGTCTTGCAGAGGTTGCTGTGGCAGGGTTGTGTGGTGTCATGGTCACTGTTCTCCTGAAGGCTGGGTAGTTTGCTGCGGACAATGGTCTGTTTGAGGTTGTGCGGTTGTTTGAAGGCAAGAAGTGGGGGTGTGGGGATGGCCTTGGCGAGATGTTCGTCTTCATCAATGACATGTTGAAGGCTCCGGAGGAGATGCCGTAGCTTCTCCGCTCCGGGGAAGTACTGGACAACGAAGGGTACTCTGTCCACTGTGTCCCGTGTTTGTCTTCTGAGGAAGTCGGTGCGGTTTTTCGCTGTGGCGCGTTGGAACTGTTGATCAATGAGTCTAGCGCCATATCCTGTTCTTCTGAGGGCATCTTTCAGCGTCTGTTTGTGAACAGAATTCCCACTCACCTGAAGAAGGGGCTAAGAGCTCCGAAAGCTTGTGTGGCTTTTGCTACCAAATAAACCTGTTGGACTTTAACCTGGTGTTGTTAAACTTCTTGCTGTGAAGCAGCAGTGCTCACCACTATGCCACCGTGCCGCCCAGGATGAAGAATTTTCCGTAGTGAAGATTTGGACATCTCTAAGCGATCCTAATATCTCCCGACCTGCCCACAGCCAAGTATTTATTGAACTCTTTAATTTTAAAGCATTTAATCAATGTAACATTGACTTTTTTTTGGTTGGGAGTCCATTCACTGCCTTGAGTTATCTGTGAGGAAAGTAATTTATAGTTTAATTTTAGACCTGTTAATTTTGGACTTTTGTAACCTCAAGGTTTACTTTCAACAAGCAAGTTCAATATCCAGCTTCTATCTAAATTATTGATGTGTTTCAATATTTTATAAATCCTAAATCCCGCTTTGAAAATGAAAATAAATTCAGCTCTTCATAAGTTGGAGCCTAAGGCCTCCAAATCGCTGCTGTCACTCTTATATCAATGCCTCTATCTCCTTCCAGGGGAAGACACAGGGAAGCACTGTATTTCGCCATCATCTGAAATCACATTAAAAGCAGCATCAGAACTGCCTGACATCAGGTTACACGATATCAAATACTTCATTAAATTGATTTGATTTGATTTATTATTGTCACATTTATTGATATACAGTGAAAAGCATTGCTTCTTGCGCACTATACAGACAAAGCGTACCATTCATAGAGTACATCGGGGAGAAGGAAAGGAGGGGGTGTAGAGTGTAATGTAACAGTCATAGGGTGTGGCGAAAGATCAACTTAATATAAGGTAGGTCCATTCAAAAGTCTGACGGCAGCAGGGAAGAAGCTGTTCTTGAGTCGGTTGGAACGTGACCTCAGACTTTTGCATCTTTTTCCCAACGGAAGAAGGTGGAAGAGAGAATGACCGGGGAGTGTGGGGTCCTGAATTATGCTGGCTGCTTTCAAGTGATTGAGACGGTTTTCTGCTAATCCCTTGAGCCCTCAGAAACAATGCAGCGCACAAACCCCTTTTGGGGTTGATTTGAATTTGTCTTGCCTGCAGTAGCTGGGTGATAATGGCTACCAAAAGGGGCATGGGTCTCTGCGCTATCTGGTGGGTAAAATGGCTTCTGCCGAAATCCTTGACTCTCAAATGAATTACATCAGACGTCACATGACTCAGACGTCACCAGGCAACATCACAGAACGTGACATGCACAGTGCACAAGAGTAAAGACATTTCCCATCAACCTTGAAGATGTGTCAGGTGATAATTTGAAAGTAGTTGGATACCAAAATCTTGTTTTCAGTGGTAGATCCATGGGTTCATAGAATCACTATGGTGGAGAAGGAGGCCATTTGGCTTATCAAGCCTGCACCAACAACAATCCCACCCTATGGCCCTATTGCCATAACCCCATGAATGATTTTTAAAAATCTATCCAGTCAGATCATGAGCAATTGAACAAAGAACAAAGAACAGTACAGCACAGGAACAGGCCCTTTGGCCCTCCAAGCCTGCGCCAATCACCTTGTCCTATCTGGACTAACTGCTTGTATCCTTCTATTCCCCAACTGTTCATGTGTCCATCCAGATAAGTCTCAAATGTCGCTAACGTATCTGCCTCAACCACCTCACTTGGCAATGCCTTCCAGCATCCCCCCACCCTCTGTGTAAAAAACATCCCCCGCACATCTCCACTCAACCTTTCCCCCCTTTCCTTGAACTTGTGCCCCCTTGGAGTTATCATTGCTGTCCTGGGAAAAAGCTTCCAACTATTCACCTTATCTATGACCCACATAATTGGTTGCAGTTCAGAACGTAAGTGTGTTCCACCAGTGGGGAACAACTTCCTCTTTGCTTGGCTCGCAATCAAATTGTGAATGATTTTTTTAACAAGCGCATTTATAATTTTGCTGCAAATATTCCTTCCCAATCATTAGGGAATGCAACCAAGAATATGCTTTGATGGGCCGAATGGCCTCCTCATGAACCTTCACTGGGTTCTTTTGCTCATTTGTTTATTCTGGGATGGCGTAGCTTAACTTCGAATTGCTGAAACTTCCAAGACCATCAGCTCATCGAAGAGTAACCCTGTCTCAGTGGGAAGGCAATGATACTGGTTTTATCGCTTGACCATTAATCCAAAAACTCAGCTAATGTGTTGAGACCCAGGTTCGAATCCCGCCACGGCAGATATTTGAATTCAATAAAAAATATCTGGAATTAAGGGCAGAATTTTAAGGGGGCGGAACGGTGGCGCAGTCGTTAGCACTGCTGCCCCGCAGCGCCAGGCCCCAGGTTCGATTCCTGGTTTCGAGTGACTGTGTGGAGTTTGCACGTTCTCCTCGTGCCTGCTTGAGTTTAATCCGGGTGCCCTGGTTTCCTCCCACACTCCAAAGATGTACAGGTTAGGTGGATGAGAGTCATAGAGGTTTACCGCATGGAAACAGGCCCTTCGGCCCAACCTGCCCATATCATCCCTTTTGTTTTAACCACCATGCTAGTCCCAGTTGCCCGCATTTGGCCCATATCCCTCTGTACCCATCTTACCCATGTAACTGTCTAAATGCTTTTTAAAAGGCAAAATTGTACCTGCCTCTACTACTGCCTCTGGCAGCCTATTCCAGATACTCACCACCCTCTGTGTGAAAAAACTGCCCCCTCTGGACACTGTTGTATCTCTCCCCTCTCACCTTAAACCTATGCCCTCTCGTTTTAGACTCCCCTACCTTTGGGAAAAGATATTGACAATCTAGGTGATCTGTGCCCCTCATTATTTTATAGACTTCTATAAGATCAACCCTCAGCCCCCTGCGCTCCAGAGAAAAAAATTCCAGTCTATCCAGCCTCTCTTGGCCATGCAAAACTGCCCCGTAGTGTCCCCAAGATGTGTAAATCAGGGGGATTAATGGGGTAAATGCATGGGATTACGGGGATAGGGTAGGAGAGAGGGCCAGGGTAAGATGCTATGTCAGAGAGTCGGTGCAGACTCAATGGGCCGAATGGCCTCCTTCTGCACTGTAGGGATTCTATGATATGCTTTGGCAAGGTTTCCCAATTTACACGCTTGCCCGTGGAATTAAGAAAATGCTCTGTCACAAGTGAATCAGTCACTCTGGCCCACACGGTCATCAATAAATTAGTCCTGCCTGCATCAATCTTACTTTACAGAAATAGAAAGAATTACCTTTCAGTCCTCGAGCCAACTCAGAGTGACTGGCAGCCAACGCATTACTTACTTGTAAAGTGTGTTCTCAGTTGATAGGTAGGAAAAATATCATCGATTTTCTAATAATGAGAATGAGGAATTTGTTAATTAAAGAAGTACAATTGTATTGGAGTAAAGATCAGAGCAAGACAAACGACAAGATGGGAACTGGCTGAGCCATTCCAGGGTGGTGCCAGTCCTTCAAATGAGCACTTTTACAAATCCCTTGCGGAACACACACTGCAGGCCGGCATCACTCCTTTTATCCAACCATCTCGCAAAACTATTATGAGATAACTTTGCTTCGATCCCCTACTCTGCTGGGGCATTCGACAATCTGCGCAAAGGTTTCTGCTGTTTTGTATCTGGCATAGTGACACAGTGGTTAGCACTGCTGCCTCACAGCACCAGGGACCCGGGTTCAATTCTGGCCTCGGATCACTGTCTGTGTAGAGTTTGCACGTTCTCCTCGTGTCTGCGTGGGTTTCCTCCGGGTGCTCCGGCTTCCTCCCACAGTCCAAAGATGTGTAGGTTAGGTTGATTGGCCATGCTAAATTGCCCCTTAGTGTCAGGGGGATTAACAGGGTAAATATGTGGGGTTGCGGGAACAGGGCCTGGGTGGGATTGTGGTCAGTGCAGACTCGATGGGCCGAATGGCCTCCTTCTGCACTGTACGGATTCTGTGATCTGTTCTACGATTCTAAATCTCATCTTTAACAAGAACGGCAACCTGCATTTCTATATCGCCTTCATGGAGGGTCATAAATGAGGAAGGACAGCTGACGGGACAGGGAGGTTTAGGGAATATATTCCCGAGCTTGGGTAACTGAAGGCGCAGCTGTGAGTGTGGGAGCAATTATAATCGCTGATTTTACACTCACATTCACTGCAAGTGTAAACAGTGACACGGGCGAGATATCTGGCGAGAGCCAGTAAACGATGGGGACGATTCTCCCTTCCCGCCGTGCTGATATTTCAGTGCGGCGGGCCAGGAGAATCGCGTGTGTCGACCGATTTGTGGGATTCACCCATGTGTTTGCACCGTATGCGCATCTCCCAGCACGGGATATCCAGCGCAATCGGAACCACGCTGCAAACCGGCGGGAGCACCAGGTAAGTCAATTTAATATATTTTACATCTCGTTTTCATGTGATTAGCCGGCCCGGGACTGGATTCTCCAAGCTCTATAGCATCTCCCACCCCAACAGGAGTATTTCACTCCAGCAGAGTTCAGACTAGCTGCCCACTTTCCGGGAACTAGCCGAACAGGATGACCCCTCTGAAGTGAAGGGGAGCAATCGGGGCCCCCCAGGGGGTCGGGCCATGGAGTGATTGTGCCCCCTGGGCATGGGCACCCTGGCAGTGCCATCCTGCGCTGCCTGGTATTGCCCAAAGGGCAAAGTGCATATACTCAGGGGGCCCCTTGGCACTGCTCACTGGGTGTGGGGCTGTGCCAATATGGTGGGGCCTGGGGGGTGGTCGGTGGGGTGGGAGGGTTCCCACTGCCACTCTGCGTGGGGATCGGCCGGGGCTGGAGGGAGGCCAGTGATCGGGGCAGGCTGGGGGGTGGTCAGCAGATGGAGGGGGTTTCGGCCAGGGGAGGGGGTCAGCGGGGGAGTCTGCCCAGAGAAGAGGAGGGTCAGTGGTGGTGTGGGGTCTGCTGGTCTGCCAGGAGAGTCTGCTGGGTGGGAGGAGGTGGTCTGCCAGGGGTGGGGGTCTGCTGGGGGGAGGGGCGATCGTCACCGCTGTGGGGGGGGGTTGGGGGGGGAGGCGCTGGAGATTGGGGCACTCTGGGACAGGGGGAGGTCGGTGCTGGTCCGCGAACGGACAGGGGAGGTTGCAGTTGGGCCATGGAGGTGAGCTGGGGGAGTCAGCACTGTGGAGGGTCCCAGGCTGACCAGCAAATGGGAGGCTGACAGATTGGGACCACTGCGCATGCGCAGAGTTCCAGAACTCTCAGACTCCGGCACGAATAGGCCCCACCCCTGAAATTTAATGATATTCACAATTGGGGCCTCTGCATTGCACAGAGTGTGGAGATTCTAGTGTGAACTCCCACTGGAAAAACAATCGTGATTTATACCAGTTTTCCCGCAAATTCAGCACTTCGAAATTTTTTGGGAGAATTGCGTCCGATATTCTTGTTTCCTGATTTTCTCCGCCTCTCGCCAGTGATGTAACAAGGTTCCCACCCACCCAAAGGGTTCAATGACCCTTCATCACAGCTTGGTTCTATGTTGGCTCTATTCTCTCTCCATAGAGGCTGTCAGACCTGCTGAGTTTCTCCAGCATTTTCTGTTTTTGTTTCAGATTCCAGCATCCGCAGTATTTTGTCTTTAGAATATTTACAATGGCTGGGACAGCACGGTGGCACAGTTATTAGCACTGCTGCCTCACAGTGTCAGGGGCCCGGGTTCAATTCCTGGCTTGGGTCACTGTCTGTGTGGAGTCTGCAGGTTCCCCCTGTGTCTGCGTGGGTTTCCTCCGGGTGCTCCAGTTTCCTCTCACAGTCCGAAGGTGTGTGGGTTATGTTGATTGGCCATACTAAATTGCTAAAATGGTATTACGGGGACTAGCTAGGGTATATATGCGGGGTTATGGGGATAGGGTCTGGGTGGGATTGTGGTTGGTGCAGACTCGAACGGCCAAATGGCCTCCTTCTGCACTGTAGGGATTCTCCAGTCCCACTGCGATGCAGAGAGCTTTGGCAGAGCATCAAATTCTCTGTTCCCGCTGACAGTGGTGACGGGATATATGAGACCGGAAAATTCCACCCACCAGCTTCATCAGAATGAGATTTAGTCAAGAGGATCCCACTGGGGGCTCCAAGGTAAGCATGGCCCCAAGGGGAGGGGGAACCTGTCTGGGCAGTGCCCTAGTAGTGCCCTGATACTGCCCCCTGGCACAGGTTGGCACTGCCCCAACACAGATCAGCACTGCCAGGTGTCAGTGCCAACCAACTGTGCCAGTAGCAGTGCCAGGGGCGGGTCTTGTGCGGAGCCCCATTGGGGAGGGGTTCCCGTTATGTGTGGTGGGGGTGGGAGGGGAAATGGCTGATGCCTTTATAGGAGGCGACTTGCCAGTAATGGTGGAGGGGTTGATTTGCCAGTGAGAGGGTGCAGTCTTGCCAGTGAGGTCCTGGGGGGGGGGTTTGCCTGTGAGGGGGCTGTATGCCCTATACTGCTGTGGTGATCTGGGGAGTGGGAAGGGAAGAGAGCCCCCAATACGGCATAGTGGCACAGTGGTTAGCACTGCTGCCTCACAGCGCCAGGGCCTGGGTTCGATCTCGGCCACTGTCTGTGTGGAGTTTGCACATTCTCCCTGTATCTGCGGGGGTTTTCCTTCGGGTGCTCCGGTTTCCTCCCACAGTCCGAAGATGTAGAGGTTCGGTGGATTGGCCATGTTAAATTGACCCTCAGTGTCGGGGGATTAGCAGGGTAAAGATGTGGGGATGTGGGAGTGGGGCCTGGGTGGGATTGTGGTCGGTGCAGACTCGATGGGTCGAATGGTCTCCTTCTGCATTGTAGGGATTCTCTGATTCTATACTTGTGTGGTTTGGGTGGGAGGACCTTTAAAGATGATACACCAGTCTCTGTGGAACCAGCCTTGCCAGCTCTATCAGACCCCTCCCCAGCAGATTCCCTTTGTGTCAGAGTGGCTGAAGATCTGAAAACTCGGCTGCCCATCCGGAGAGATAGACGTGGGTGTTCAGTCAGTGCCTGACACTCTGACAAATCATGGGAAAACTCTGCTCATGGATATTCAAGATTCCTTCGAAGGTTGCGGGTCTGGAGGAGATGACAAGAGATAGGGAGGCTAAGGTGATGGAAAGATTAAAAAACAAGGAGGAGAATTTAAAAACTAATGCAAATCTCTGGATAAAAGCAAATTACTGCGGATGCTGGAATCTGAAACCAAAAGAGAAAATGCTGGAACATCTTTGACAAAGCTTTGACAAAGGGTCATCTGGACTCGAAACATCTTTTCTCTCCTTACAGATGCTGCCAGACCTGCTGAGATTTTCCAGCATTTTCTCCTTTGAATGCAATTCCCTGGCTGGGAGCCAGCGTCGATCAGCGATCAGTGGGCTGGTATCAGGGTGAACTGGGTGCAAGGCGAATTGGGACTTGTGTGGGCAGCAGCTTGGGATAACCTCAAGTCTGCCCAGAATAGAGTGGGAACAGAGCACCCCCAGCAGTGCAGCACTCCCTCAGTTCTGCACTGAGGAGTTGAAAGATTCTGAAAGATGGACAAAGACCTCCTCAGCCAAGTTATGAAGGTGCGTGAGAAATATATCCATGTTTTTGGTGATCAATAAATAGGCTTGCTATTGCTTTTATAAAGAGGCTGCAGGTAGTCAGAATGGAGGCGATTGGGTCATTGCTCTGTAAACTGCTGCTGTAAGTGATTAGAATTGATTATGTGAACACAATTTGTAATATCCTCCACTTACTGAATTTCACAGGAGATAATGATAGAGGTATTTATAGAGTGGATTCTCAGAGGCTTTTACCCAGGGCTGAAATGGTTGCCACAAGAGGTCACAGGTTTAGGGTGCTGGGGAGTAGGTACAGAGGAGATGTTAGGGGTAAGTTTTTCACTCAGAGGGTGGTGGGTGCGTGGAATTGGCTGCCGGTAGTGGTGGTGGAGGCGGATTTGATAGGGTCTTTTAAGAGACTTTTGGATAAGTTCATGGAAGTCAGTAAGATAGAGGGTTATAGGTAAGCCTAGTAGGTAGGGACATGTTCGGCGCAACTTGTGGGCCGAAGGACCCGTTTGTGCTGTAGCTTTTCTGTGTTCTATGTTCTATGAGATATGGTCATATTTGGTACACTGTTTCCTGATGGAGCTTTTTTTGAGAGCTTTTCATAGAATCATAGAATCCCTACAATACAGAAGGAGACCATTCGGCCCATTGAGTCTGTACCAACCACATTCCCACCCAGGCCCTATTCCAGTAACCCCATTTACCCTGCTAATCCCCTGACACTGGGGTCAATTTATCATGGCCAATCAACTTAACCCACATATCCTTGGACTGTGGGAGGAAACTAGAGCACCCGGAGGAAACTCACACAGACACGGGGAAAGTGCAAACTCCACACTGACAGTGACCGAGGCCGGAATTGAACCTGGGTCCCTGAGGCTGTGAGGCAGCAGCGCTAACCACTGTGCTACCGTGCCATTCTAATTGGTGTGCTTTGTAGAGACTCTTTGCAGATTGACTCACTCTGCTGTAAAATAGAGTTTGCTGTAAGACCCTTGTCATTATTCATTCTCAGGATGTGGGTGTCACTGGCCAAGCCAGCGTTTGTTTCCCAACCCTAATTGTCCCTTGAGAAGGAGGGCAGTGAGCTGCCATCTCGAGCTGCTGCAGTCCATGTGGTGTGCTGCTGTTGGGGAGGGAGTTCCAGGATTTTGACCCAATGACAGTGAAGGAACAGCGATATATTTCCATGTCAGGATGGCGAGCAACTTAAAGACGTAGGTTGCGAGCTTACCACCACGCTCCCGCTGCAGCGAGGTCAGAGAATTTGGCCGCCAGCCAAATCTCAGTTCACTGCAGCGGGATGGGAAAATCCCGCTGGCGTGAACAGTGATACGATTCTGGCCATGGAGTCTGAGAACGCGATCTTACCTGCCATTCACGTCACGCTCCCACTGCAGTGAAGTCGAAGAATTTGACAACCAGCGAAATCTCTGTTCACTTCAGTGGGATGGAAAAATCCCACTAGTGCGTACGGTAATAATATTCTGGCCACCGAGTTGTACAGCACAGAAAAGGTCCTTCAGCCCATGGAGCCTCCACCGATAATGACTACTATTAAAGTCGGGCTAATCCCATTTTCCCGCACTTATCCCATATGAGGATAGATGATGGTCGAGTGGCATTGTCGCTAGACTATTAATCCAGCAACTCAGCTACTGTCCTGGGGACCTGGGTTTGAATCCCATCACAGCAGATGAGGGAATTTGAATTCAATAAAAAAATATATCTGGAATTAAGAATCTACTGATGACCATGAAACCATTGTCGATTGTTGGAAAGCCCCATCTGGCTCACCAATGTCCTTTAGGGAAGGAAATCTGCTGTCCTTACCTGGTCTGGCCTGCATGTGACTCCAGAGCCACAGCAATGTGGTTGACTCTCAACTGCCCTCCAAGGGCTACTCGGGATGGGCAATAAATGCTGGCCCAGTCAGTGGCGCCCATGTCCCACGCATTAATTAAAAAAATCCTTGAATGTTATGATATTTCAAGTGCTCATCCAGATACTTTTTATATTAGACTTACCCGCAGGAATTTTACTGTCCCGCCCGCCACGGGAATAGGAGTGGGCGAGGGGCGGACCATGGGAAGGTCCATTGACTGCGGGCAGAATTTTCCAGTTTCGGGGCGAGTAATGCTGGAAAATCCCACTCAGATTGTTCCAGTCCAAACTGCAAGCTGGTCTATATTTGAGTACGGCTTACCAATTGGAAGTGCAGGATCACTGAATCCACCCCATGTAGAAAGAAATTGATTTGATACATGACTTGTAGGAGAAATTGGAAGCGATAGTGCTTCCATGCGCCTCCTGCCCTTGCCTTTCTTGTTGGTGGAATTTGTGGATTTGGAAGGTGCTATCGAAGGAACTTTGGTGAATTGATGCCGTGCTATGTAAGTATGTAAGTGATACGCACTGCTGTCACACATCCCAACCTGCCTCTGGCTGACTGGCACAGTGGTGTCATCACTCACTTTGTTTTAACAATGAAGCTGTCCTTTGACATCTTTGCGGTTCAATACTTTTCCCATCTTTGTTCTAAACCCAGAGTCAAAGTAATGATTTAAAATAATAGAGTGTAATTGCACGCTTCACTATATAGACCTGAGAACCTTAGCACCACTCAGATAGAAATGAATGGGCTTTGAGAAAAGGTTAATCAACCTTGATTATTTCAACCAGACATCACTAGTAACAAATAATTACTCTGTGGGTACCTGCAGAAGAAGTATCTCAAATAGACTCTCGAAGCATGTTAGCCTGTTTTGTACTGTGCTGTACACTGACATGAATTCAGCAAAATCACTGATAAGAATGCATAAATTATTTATATCACTGCTTAATAATTGCTGACCTTGGTTGTAATTCTCTGGTCTCGCACGCCCCGCTGCTGTTGCCAGCGAGAATGGGGAACTTGGCACTTAGCCAAATCCCCATTCACTGCAATGGGACTGGAGAATACCAGCCATGGGTGGAGTCGGAGAATCCCAGCCACAGGTGAGATCGGAGAATTCCGGCACTCATTGGAAGCACTACGACATTACATTTTGCCAAAAATGAGGGAGGGTGTGAAAGATTGACATATGCTGGCTAGGATTTGTTGCAATAAGTCGCCAAGGCTCCTGCGGCAGGAGGTGTCAAAGCCACAGCAGATGCACAGGAATACTGTCAGTTTCAAACTCCTCTCCAAGTCATTTAACACCTTCCCATCATCGCTGGGTCCAAATTCTGGAAGGAATTCTGTGATATACTGATAGAGGGATACATATTGGACCGGACACAAGGGAGAACTTCCCTGCTCACCTTCAGCAATGTTGATGAGGGCAGTGCAGTCGAAGTTGTCTGCATGGACTTTAAGAAGGCCTTTGACAAGGTACCGCATGGTTAAATCTTACGGGATCCAGGGTGAGGTAGCTAAATGGAGACAAAATTGGTTTGATGTCAGAAGACTGAGGGTGGTTGTAGAGAGTTGTTTTTCAAACTGGAGGCCTGTGACCAGCGGTGTGCCTCAGGGATCAGTGCAGGGCCCACTGTTATTTGTCGTTTATATTAATGATTTGGATGAGAATTTAGGAGGTATGGTTAGTAAGTTTGCAGATTACACCAAGATTGGTGGCATAGTGGATGGTGAAGAAGGTCATCTAGGATTGCAACGGGATCTTGATCAATTGGGCCAGTGGGCTGACGAATGGCAGATGGAGTTTAATTTAGACAAATGCGAGGTGATGCATTTTGGTAGATTGAACCAGGGCAGGACTTACTCAGTTAATGGTAGGGCGTTGGGGAGAGTTACAGAGCAAAGAGATCTAGTGGTACAGGTTCATAGCTCCTTGAATATGGAGTCACGTGTGGACAGAGTGAACAAAAAACAAAGAACGAAGAAAATTACAGCACAGGAAAAGGCCCTTCGGCCCTCCAAGCCTGCAACGACCATGCTGCCCGACTGAACTAAAACCCCCTACCCTTCCGGGGACCATATCCCTTTATTTCCATCTTATTCATGTATTTGTCCAGACGGTGCTTAAAACTCACTATCGTATGGTAAATAATTGCAACATGCTGCTGTGCAGAGGGACCTGGGTGTCCTTGTGCAAGAATCACAAGAAGTTGGTTTGCAGGTGCAGCAGGTAATTAAGAAGGCAAATGAAATTTTGCCCTTCATTGCTAGAGGGATGGAGTTTAAAAACAGCGAGATTATGTTGCAGCTGTATAAGGTGCTGGTGAGGCCATACCTGGAGTACTGTGTACAGTTCTGCTCTCCTTACTTGAGAAAGGATATACTGGCACTGGAGGGGGTGCAGAGGAGATTCACTAGGTTGATTCCAGAGTTGAGAGGATTGGCTTATCAGGAGAGACTGAGTAGACTGGGGCCATACTCATTGGAATTCAGAAGAATGAAGGGAGACCTTACAGAAACATATAAGATTATGAAGGGAATAGGTAAGATAGAAGCAGGGAAGTTGTTTCCACTGGCAGGTGAAACTAGAACTAGGGGGCATAGCCTCAGAATAAAGAGGAGCAGAGTTAGGACTGAGTTGAGGAGGAACTTCTTCACACAAAGGGTTGTGAATCTGTGGAATTCCCTGCCCAGGGAAGCAGTTGAGACTGCCTCATTGAATGTTTATAAGGCAAGGATAGATACATTTTTGAACAATAAAGGAATTAAGGGTTATGGTGAGCGGGCGGGTAAGTGGAGCTGAATCCACGAAAAGATCAGCCATGATCTTATTGAATGGCGGAGCAGGTTCGAGGGGCCATATGGCCTACTCCTGCTCCTAGTTCTTATGTTCTTACGTATCCCCTGACAGTGAGTTCCAGGCACCCACCACCCTCTGTGTAAAAAACTTGCCTCGTACATCTCCTTTAAACCTTGCCCCTTGCACCTTAAACCTATGACTCTCGTAATTGACTCTTCCACCCTGGGAAAAAGCTTCTGACTATCCACTCTGTCCATGCCCCTCATAATCTTGTGGACTTCTATCAGGTCGCCCCTCAACCTCCATCGTTCCAGTGAGAACAAACCAAGTTTCTCCAACCCCTCCTCATTGCTAAGGCCCTCCATACCAGACAACATCCTGGTAAATCTTTTCTGTACCCTCTCCAAAGCCTCCACATCTTTCTGGTAATGTGGTGACCAGAATTGAACACTATATTGCAAATGCGGCCTCACTAAGGTTCTATAAAGCTGCAACATGACTTGCTAATTTTTAAACTCAATGTCCTGGCCGATGAAGGCAAGCATGCCATTTGCCTTTTTCACTACCTTCTCCACCTACATTGCCACTTTCAGTGACCTGTGTACCTGTACACCCCGATCCCTCTATCAATACTCTTCAAGGTTCTGCCATTTACTGTATATTTGCTATCTGTATTAGACCTTCCAAAATGCATTACCTCATATTTGTCCGGATTAAACTCCATCTGCCATCTGTCCGCCCAGGCCTCCAACCGATCTATATCGTACTGTATCCTCTTATGGTCCTCATCACTATCCGCAAATCCACCAACCTTTGTGTCGTCCGCAAACTTACTAATCAATCCAGTTACATTTTCCTCCAAATCATTTATATATATTACAAACAGCAAAGGTCCCAGCACTGATCCCTGAGGAACGCCACTTGCCACAGCCCTCCATTCAGAAATGCACCCTTCCACTGCTAGATTGGTGAAGAAGGCATTCGGCATGCTTGATTTCTTTGGTCAAAACATTGAATATGGGAGTTTGACACCTTGGTGAAGTTGTACTAGACATTGGTAAGGCCACACTTGGAATACTGTGTATAGTTCTGGTCCCCCCCATCATAGAAAGGATATTTTTAAACTAGAAAGAGTGCAGAAAATATTTACTAGGATACTACCAGGACTTGATGGTTTGAGTTAAATGGAGAGGCTGGATAGACTGGGATTGTTTTGCCCTGGAGCTGAGGAGACTTAGGGGTGGTCTTATAGAGGTCTGTAAAATAATGAGGGGCACAGATCAGCTCGATAGTTATCATCTTTTCTGAAAGGTAGGGGAATCTAAAACTAGAGGGCATAGATTTAAGATGAGAGGGGAGAGATACAAAAGTGTCCAGAGGGGCAATTTTTTCACACAGAGAGTGGTGAGTGTCTGGAAAAAGCTGCCAGAGGTAGTATTAGAGGTGGGTACAATTTTGTCATTTAAAAAGCATTTAAACAGTTCCATGGGTAAGATGGGTACAGGGGGATATGGGCCAAATGCGGATAATTGGGACGAGCTTAGTGGTTTATAAAAAAGAGCGACATGGACTAGTTGAGCCGAAGGGCCTTTTCCCATGCTGTAAACCTCTATGACTCTATGATGTTGAGAAAATAATATTAAAAAAACAAACATCTACTGCTGTTCATCTCTTAACGTATCCCATTTGATTCGGACTATCAAATGTTGGTAAGAACTGCATGGGTCAGGATGGGAGGAGGAAGCAATTTCTCTCGTCCCACTGGTTGTAATGTTAGTTTAAAAGTTTAATTCACACCCTAAAATGACCAATTATTTACCTTCGCTACTGTTGGATCCACACACTCATTCACACACACTCACACACACATATACACACACTCATTTAAACACACACACTCACACCCACTCACACACGCACACACTCACTCAAACATACTCACACACTCACACTCACATACACACACACTCACACACACACACACATACACACACATTCATACACACACACACACACACTCATACACACACACACACATACACACTCATACACACACACACACACATACACATTCATACACACACACTCACACACACTCATACACACACAGTCACACACTTACACACTCATACACACACACTCACACACATACACACACACACTCACACACACATACACACACACACATAATCACACACACACACGGACCTCAGACTGTGCAATGGCTGCCCTTCAGGTGAATGGAAAAGACCCCAAAATACTCTTGCAAAAAAAGAGCAGGGGAGTTTGAATATGGTGTCCTGTGTCCCTCAATCAGCCTCACTACAGATGTTCTGATCATTGCCTCATTTGCTTGTGGGAGTTTGCTGTGTACAAATTGGCTGCTGGATTTCTTGCGTTACAGCCGTCACTCAACTTCAGAAATACCTCAGGGTGATAAAGTGCTTTTGGGAAATCCTTTCGGGGAGGAAATCTGCCATCCTCACCTGGTCTGGTCTGCAGGTGACTCCAGAGCCACAGCAATGAGGTTGACTCTCAACTGCCCTCTGAAACGGCCTAGCAAGCCACTCAGTTCGACGGCAATTAGGGATGAGCAGTAGACACTGGCCCGGCCAGCCACACCCACACCCCATAAACTAATTTTTACAAAGGGTAGTGCTGATTTTCTCCACTGATATCAATGAGGCGGACTCTGCGAAGAGTAAATGATCCAGCCTGCCAGATGACCACTCAAATTTACCTTGTGGTCTCTGCTGCCATCACTAATTCTGCCATTGTACCCCACAGCCTCACCAAACAGTGCAGGAGATTATTCTTGCCCTCTCTGGTGTCAATGTTCCTTTAATTCTGGTCTCTTGCATATCCCCGATTTTTACCGCTCTGCAACTGGTGGCTGTGCTTTCAGCTGTCCAGGTCCTTAGATTTGGGAATCACCGCCACAAACCTCTCCAGCTCTCTCTCTCTTGTTCTTCCTTCAAGTCACTCCTTAAAACTTCTACATTCAATGTGTCCCCTCTTGCTCACCCACTTCAGTTCTCTCGTCTGTACCTGGTTCCAGATCAGAGAGATTGTGCCTGCGTCAGTTCTCTGTTCTATTCCGATGGTTAAAGTAACTCAAGTGGGCAGCAGTGAACAATCTTTATCACTATAAATCCCCCCGTCATGCTTTCTGGTGTTACCTGCCTGTTACAGTGAAGCAAGTTAAGCAAGCTAATCTATTGACAAATGGAGCTATTACCTGAGTAATATACTTGTGCGTGGAGACTTGCTGCTGTGTGCTGTGCTCTGCGGGAGTTTAATTCACAGGCAATGATACTCAGTGCCACTGCCAATGCTGACTGACTATGGTGTTGATATTCTGAGTCATCTCTGGCAGGTCATTTTGATTTGATTGGATTTATTATTGTCACATGCATTGGCAGATAATGAAAAGCATTGTTTTCTGTGTGCTATAAAAGTTTAAAGTTTATTTATTAGTGTCACAAGTAGGCTTACATAAACACTGCAATGAATTTACTGTGAACATCCCCCAGGGGGCACAGGTGAGTGTAGTGGCCGTCACTAAGGAGAAGGTTCTGGGGAAACTGAAAGGTCTGAAAGTGGATAAATCACCTGGACCGGATGGACTACACCGCAGGGTTCTAAAAGAGGTCGCTGAGGAAATTGTGGAGGCATTGGTGGTGATCTTTCAGGAATCACTGGAGGCAGGAAGAATGCCAGAGGACTGGGAAATAGCTAATGTAACACCGCTGTTTAAGAAGGGAGGGAGGCAGCAGATGGGAAATTATAGGCCGGTTAGCCTGACTTCGGTCATTGGCAAGATTTTAGAGCCCATTATTAAAGATGAGATTGCGGAGTACTTGGAAGTGCATGATAAAATAGGACTGAGTCAGCACGGCTTTGTCAAGGGGAGGTCATGTCTGACAAATCTGTTAGAGTTCCTTGAGGAGGTAACAAGGAAGTTAGATAAAGCAGAACCAGTGGACGTGATTTATTTAGGTTTCCAGAAGGCCTTTGACATGGTGCCACATAGGAGACTGTTAAATAAGTTCCGTGCCCATGGTGTTAAGGGTAAGATCCTGGCATGGGTAGAGGATTGGCTGACTGGCAGAAGGCAGAGAGTGGGGAGAAAGGGGTCTTTTTCAGGATGGCAGCCGGTGACTAGTGGTGTGCCTCAGGGGTCGGTGCTGGGACTACAACTTTTCACAATATACATTAATGATTTGAAGGCACTGTTGCTAAGTTTGCTGATGATACAAAGATATGTAGAGGGACAGGTAGTATTGAGGAAGCAGGAGGCTGCAGGAGGACTTGGTTAGGCGGGTGGGCAAAGAAGTGGCAGATGGAATACAATGTGGGAAAGTGTGAGGTTACGCACTTTGGAAGGAGGAATAGAGGCATAGACTATTTTCTAAATGGGAATTGCTGAGAAAATCTGAAACACAAAGGGACTTGGGAGTCCTTGTTCAAGATTCTCTTAAGGTTAACGTGCAGGTTCAGTCGGCAGTTAGGAAGGCAAATGCAATGTTAGCATTCATGTCGAGAGGGCTAGAATACAAGAGCAGGGATGTATTTCTGAGGCTGTATACAGCTCTGGTCAGACTCCATTTGGAGTATTGTGAGCAGTTTTGGGCCCCATATCTAAGGAAAGATGTGCTGGCCTTGGAAAGAGTCCAGAGGAGGTTCACAAGAACGATCCCTGGAACGAAGAGCTTGTAGCATGAGGAATAGTTGAGGACTCTGGGTCTGTACTCGTTGGAGTTTAGAAGGATGAGGGGGGATCTTGAAACTTACAGGATACTGCGAGGCCTGGATTGAGTGGTCATGGAGAAGATGTTTCCAGTAGTAGGAAAAACTAGACCCAGAGGGCACAACCTCAGGCTAAAGGGATGATCCTTTAAAACAGAGATGAGGAGGAATTTCTTCAGCCAGAGAGTGGTGAATCTGTGGAATGTTCTGCCGCAGAAGGCTGTGGAGGCCAGGTCATTGAGTGTCTTTAAGACAGAGATAGATAGGCTTTTGATTAATAAGGGGACCAGGGGTTATGGGGAAAAGGCAGGAGAATGGGGGTGAGAAAAATATCAACCATGATTGAATTGCAGAGCAGACTCGATGAGCCGAGTGGCCCAATTCTGCTCCTGTGTCTTATGGTCTTATAGTCACCACACTCCGGCACCTGTTCAGGTTACACTGAGGGAGAATTTAGCATGACCAGTGCACCTAACCAGCACATCTTTCGGACTGTGGGAGGAAAGCGGAGCACCCAGAGGAAATCCACGCAGACATGGAGGGAACATGCAGACTCCACACAAACAGTGACCCAAGCCAGGGATTGAACCAGAGTTCCTGGAGCTGTGAGGCAGCAGTGCTAACCACTGTGCCACCGACAGACAAAGCATGCTGTTCATAGAGTACATAGTGGAGAAGGAAACGAGCAGGTGCAGAATATGATTTGATTTGATTTGATTTATTATTGTCACATATATTAGCATACAGTGAAAAGTATTGTTTCTTCCGTGCTATATAGACGAGGCATACCATTCATAGAGAAGGAAACGAGAGAGTGCAGAATGTAGTGATGCATTCATAGCTAGGATGTCGAGAAAGATCAACTTAATGCAAGGTAAGTCTGTTCAAAAGTTTGATGGGAGCAGGGAAGAAGCTGTTCTTGTGTCGGTTGGTACATGACCTCAGACTTTTGTATCTTTTTCCCGAAGGAAGAAGGTGGAAGAGAGAATGTCCGGGATGCGTGGGGTACATAATTATGCTGGCTGCTTTTCCAAGGCAGCGGGAAGTGTAGACAGAGTCAGTAGATGGGAGGCTGGTTTGCTTGATGGACTGGGCTACATTCATGACCTTTTATAGTTTCTTGCGGTTTTGGGCAGAGCAGGAGCCATACCAAGCTGTGATACAACCAGAAAGAATGCTTTCTATGGTGCATCTGTAAAAGTTGGTGGGAGTCATAACTGACATGTGGAATTTCCTCAAGATGCTGTTGGTTATTCGACCTGCACTCAGTGAAGACTAAGAATGAACTGAACGTGTTGCCACAAGAGGCTGTCACCTTTAATTAGTTAATCACTTCCATCTCATGCGGGCTTTGAACTGTGACCCAGATTGGGACAAAAATTGTGTCTTTTAAGTTAACTGAAACAGCAACCTTCTGATTTCAGCAGAATTTAATGAACAGTAACACAGGCTGAGAGCTTCCAGACCCACCAGTGGCAGGGACAGGAACATTTGTAGAGTGGCTGACAGGTCACTTGACTTTTGGTCACTCCCCAAAGTTCCCCGTCCTGCCTGTGACGCGGAGACCAGAAAATCCTGCCAGCAGTTTTGAAGAAGAGCAGGGGCGAGTTTTCCCTCTCACCCTGGCTAATATCTATTTCTAAACCAACAATTAGAAGACATTATTATTCGTGGGATCTTGCTGCATGCAAATTACCAATATGTTATATATGTAAAAGGGTTGCATGGTTACTTGAAGAGCTGATCACATGATTTGATGCTGATGTCATTAGCAGAGAGCAGCTCTTCAATAAAACCCGCTGTGTGCCAGTTTGAATCCACATGTGCAAAGCGCAGGTATTCTTGTTGCGCAAAAACCCACACTCAGAACATAGTTCGAGCATTACACTGGCACATTTCTTGCATTATTAAAGTGACCACCCTCAAAACACTTCATTGCCTATAAAATATTTTCGGCTGCCTTGAGATTGTGAAAGGTGCCATGCAAATGTAAGTATTTTTATACTCTTCCATAATGACTGTGTGAAAATGGCACAGACAGGAATTTCAATCAAATATTTTAAATAATAAGTCACTGGAGAAAAATTCCCGATATTAATTTATCCGCTTTGATGAAAAGTTGAAATGGAAAAGATTTTCCTGCCACTTCACACACGTGACTGGATGTTGAGTGGTTAGAATCACACCCGAGATTTTCAAATGGTTGTGCATTTTGGGAATTCAGAATTTAGAACTGTTGAAGCAATTCTAATCTGTGCCTAAATATAAAATATTGTTTAATTCCAATGGTGCTTCTTTGTTTCTAGTCAAGAATAAGTAATTGTTGTCTTTGTAAAGTATGCCTTGTGCCTGAAGTTTCCGAATGAAGAAGAACCATTTAGTTAAATATGAAATGAAACCTCGTGCAGGCTCATAAAAGAGGCATTTTGCCAAAATAAAGTCTCTTTGCTTCTACTCCGCATCCAAAATCATAGAATCCCTATGGTGCAGAAGGAGGCCATTCAGCCCATCGAGTCTGCACCGATACCAATCCGACTCTGACCCTACCCCCATAACCCCACGCATTTACCCTGCTAATCTCCCTGACACTCGGAGGCAATTCAGCATGACCAATCAACCTCACCTGCACGGTGGTGCAGTGGTCAGCACTACTGCCTCACAACACCAGCAACCCGGGTACGATTCCCAACTTGAGTCACTGTCTGTGCAGAGTCTGCATGTTCTATTTATTTATTAGTGTCATAAATAGGCTTACATTAACGCTGCAATGAAGTCACTGAGAAAATCCCCAATTCGCCACACCCCGGCGCCTCTCCAGGTACACTGAGGGAGAATTTAGCACGGCCAATACATCTAGCCAGCCCATCTTTCGGACTGTGGGAGGAAACCGGAGCACCCGGAGGAAACCCACACAGAGGGAGAACGTGCAGACTCCACACAGACAGTAACCCAAGCCGGGAATCGAACACAGGTCCCTGGTACTGTGAGGCAGCAGTGAGAACCGCTGTGCCATGTTCTCCCCATGTCTGCCTAGCTTTTTTCTGGGTGCTCCGGGTTTCCTCCCGCAGTCCGAAAGACATGCTGGTTAGGTGCTTTGGCCATGCTAAATTCTCCCTCAGTGTACCTGAACAGGCGCTGGAGTGTGGCGACTAGGGGATTTTCACAGTAAATTAATTGCAGTGTTAATGCAAGTCTACTTGTGACACTAATAAATAAACTTTAACATTTTAACTTGCACGTCTTTGGACTGTGGAAGGGAACCAGAACACCTAGAGGAAACCCACGCAGACACAGGGAGAATGTGCAAACTCCGCTCAGACAATGATCGGAGACCAGAATCGAACCAAGGTCCTTCACACTGAGAAGCAGCGGTGCTAACCACTATGCCACCGTGCTGCCCTATTCTCCATTTGCATAGTTCACCAGATTTAGATCTCCCTGTTATTACAGATCGCATTTCCAACAGCTGCTGGTTTGGACAGAATACAGACTGATCCATTCTGACAGCTGAAATGAGATGCACGTTAACATTCTGTCTGTAATGGGGATGAGTCCACATTACCATCTCATTTTTGCAAGCGCAGGAGTGCAACTATGCTGCTTGGCAGAGCGACCGTCCTGGTATTGAACCCACTGCAATTTCAGAGCAAATGATGGTGTGCAGTCAGGTGTACTGGAGCTGGAAGAGTGTGGCTGTTATAATCAGTGTAAAGCAGGGAATTCGGGGATAATTTTTGGAGTCTGTTTTACAAGGAAATTGTTTCCTCACAGGTGATAACCTTGAATTCTAAAATTCTTGAAGTTCTTTTGGAAATGTAGTCATTGAGAGACACGTGATGAATATGAACAGACAAGAAATAGGAAGATGTCACCAGGCGGCACAGTGGTTAGCACTGCTGCCTCACAGCGCCAGGGATCCAAGTTCAATTCTGGCCTTGGGTCACTGTCTGTGTCGAGTTTGCACACTCTCCCCGTGTCTGTGTGGGTTTCCTCCCACAGTCCAACGATATGCGAGTTAGGTCGATTGGCCATGCAAAATTGACCCTGGTATCAGTGGGATTAACAGGGTAAATATGCGGGGTTGTGGGATTGTAGTTGGTGCAGATTCGATGGGCTGAATGGCCTCCTTCTGCATTGTAGGGATTCTTTTTGCTTCTATAAAAACAGAGAATGCTGGATGAACTCAGCAGGTCTGGCAGCATCTGTGGAACAAGAGAACAAGGTTAATGTTTGGAGTCTGTATGACTCTTCTTCGGGGCAGTTGCTTTTCTTGCGGTATATTCCCACAACTTTAGCCACTTGGTTAGATTTTTCTTCGTCTCCCTATCCCTCTGTTGCTGTGCTCCAATGATTTTCACTTCCTCCACGCCCGCATTTTGTTTCTGTGGCAGTCACATTGCCACCCACCTTTTCTTTCCTTTCCTGATGGAAAGTCATTGGCCTGAAAAACTAACCAACAACCACTTGCACTGCTGTAGCACCCTTTATGGAGCGGCACGGTGGCACAGTGTTTAGCACTTCTGCGCCAGGGATGCGGGTTCAATTCCGGCATCAGGTCACTGCATGTGTAGATTTTGCACATTTTCCCCGTGTCTGCGTGGGTTTCCTCCAGATGCTCTGGTTTCCTCCCACACTGCAAAGATGTGCAGGTTAGGTTGATTAGCCATGCTAAATTGATCCAAGTGACAGGGGGATTAGGAAAGTAAATACATGGTGTTACGGGGATAGGGCCTGGGTGGGATTGTGGTCGGTACAAACACGATGGGCAGAATGGCCTCCTTCTGCACTGTAGGGATTCTATGATTCTATGATTCTATGTCATGAACCATCCTTCACAGAAGCATTATCGGACCATATCCGACACTGAGGCATGTTACGATGTTGTATATGTAAGGTTAAAACTGTGGTGCTGAAAATGTAAATCGTGAGAAGAAATGCTAAGGAAAGAAAGAAATCATCTAGCATTGTCTCTTTAAAAAAAGCATGTGTCTTTCTGTGGATTTTAAACTGCAGAAGCAGGTTTGCAACATTTGTATCCAATGCCTAGCAGTCAGTGTTCCAACACACAAAACAGGCTTTTGAATTGAACCAATGAATTGAACCAAGGGGCGGCACGGTAGCACAGTGGTTAGCACTGCTGCTTCACAGTTCCAGGGACCTGGGTTCGATTCCCGGCTTGGGTCACTGTCTGTGTGGAGTTTGCACATTCTCTTTGTGTCTGCGTGGGTTTCCTCCGGGTGCTCCGGTTTCCTCCCACAGTCCAAAGATATGCGGGTTAGGTTGATTGGCCATGCTAAAATTGCCCTTAGTGTCCTGGGATGCGTAGGTTAGAGGGATTAATGGGTAAATATGTAGGGATATGGGGATAGGGCCTGGGTGGGATTGTGGTCGGTGCAGACTCGATGGGCCAAATGGCCTCTCTCTGTGCTGTAGGGTTTCTAAGATTTCTAAGATTTCAATGAGTTTAAAGCAAACATGTAGAGACACAGAACCAATCGAATTCAAATGTAAAGATTGTTGACAGCCTCAAGCCACTCAGATTGCAGGAACACTGTGAGGTAATTCCAAGCATATAAATCCAGACAAAGTAAAGTAAAAGTAAAGTTTATTGATCAGTCACAAGTAGGCTTACATTAACACTGCAATGAAGTTAATGTGAAATTCCCCTAGTCGCCACACTCCGGCACCTGTTCGGGTCAATGTACCTGACCAGAACATCTTTCAGACTGTGGGAGGGAACCGGAGCACCCGGAAGAAACCCAGGCAGACACGGGGAGAATGTGCAAACTCCACACAGGCAGTGGGAAATTGTCCGAGTATGCTTGCCACCTCTTACCGCGGAAGGAGGGAAACGCAAGGCTCTCATGTGAATCCTACAGTTGCCTGTATGTCTTCATAGAACACCATCAGAATAGAGAAAGGTACCAAATCAGAAAATGCTCCAGATATGAGCATCATTGAAGGAAGGTCATATTTCCAAAGAGGCCTGTTTGAATTTTACTTGAGAGTGACTAAATTCTGTAATGATTTATTCTACTATTCCTGAATGAGTCTTGTAGTATTCGAACAGCATTCTATTGGGATTTTATTCAATTTGTTAATTGTTTTAATAAGGTTGTCATCAGTTTTAAAAATAAAGACCTGTCAATAAGTTCCTGCTTTAATTTACCAAAACCAATAACTTCCTATTCCCTCACGCACACTCGTACAAGATTAGAAGGCGAGTTATATCCCTTTGGATGGTTCCAAAATCGCGCAGAGGGAAAAATCACTTCAGTGTCACAACAGGTACCAAAGAAGTTATTAGGACAGGTGACCATAATTTGGTCAAAGGTTTTAAGGAGGGTCTTAAAGGAGGAGCGTTTAAAGTGCCAAGAGGATTGGGAAGGAAATTGATGAGCTTGGAGTCTAGGTAGCTAAAGGCACTGCCGCCAACGGTGGAATGAAGATAATGGGAAATGGGCAAAAGACAAGAGCTGAAGGGGAGTAGAGTACGAGAGGGAGCTACAGAGGAACACAGGTCGGAATTCTCTACCTCACCCACGGCTGGGGTTCTCCAGTACCACGGCAGTAAATGGAGTTTTGGCTGAGCGCCAAAATTTCCGTTCTCGCTGGCAGCGGTGGCGGGGCGAACAAGATTGGAGCATTCCGGCCACAATGTTCCCTTTCCACAGGCAATTTCGAGAGGAAAATGTTGTGAACACAACTCAAGTTAAAGCTATATTGGATCTAGTATCGTGGTGTCCCACTGACCAAAAGCTGAACTGGACGAGCCACATAAATACTGTGGCTATAAGATCAACGTAAGAGTTTTAACCCCAGTCCAATGCCAGCATCTCCACATCATGGCTATAAGATCAAGTCAGAGGCTCGGAATCCTGCAGCCAATAACTCTCCTCCTGACACCCCAGAGCCTGTCCACAGTCTACAAGGCTCAAATGACGGGATACTCTCTGCTGGACTAATTCACCAACCGCGCTGGTCTGAAAGCCGGAAATTCCCGCCCAACTGTCAATGGGATTTCACATTGTCCACTACGCGCCTGCTAAAATTCCAGTGGTGGGCAGGATGGGAGAATTCCGGCCTACTTTTTTGGAATGTGAGCAGCTCCAGCAACACTCAGAAGTTGATTTGCTCCTTGTATAAACGGGCGGCACGGTAGCACAGTGGTTAGCACTGCTGCTTCACAGCTCCAGGGACCTGGGTTCGATTCCCGGCTTGGGTCACTGTCTGTGTGGAGTTTGCACATTCTCCTTGTGTCTGCGTGGGTTTCCTCTGGGTGCTCCGGTTTCCTCCCACAGTCCAAAGATGTGCGGGTTAGGTTGATTGGCCATGCTAAAAATTGCCCTTAGTGTCCTGAGATGTGTAGGTCAGAGGGATTAGTGGGTAAATATGTAGGGATATGGGGGTAGGGCCTGGGTGGGATTGTGGTCGGTGCAGACTCGATGGGCTGAATGGCCTCTTTCTGTACTGTAGGATTTCTATGATTCTATGATCAATTGTTCTAATTCTTTATCTGATTTAATTTTACATTTCCAGCATCCACAATATTTTGCCTTTGTGGAATTGAGAATGATTTTCAAGATGCCATTGTTTAGGACTATAATGATCTCTCTCTGCGATTATTAATCTGGTCCCAGTTAGTTCCTTACGCTACTTTAAACACAGGATATTTAAAGTTTATTTATTCGTGTCACAAATAGGCTTACATTAACACTGCAATGAAGTTACTGTGAAAATCCCCTAGTCGCCACACTCTGGCGCCTGTTCGGGTGCACTGAGGGAGAATTTAGCACGGCCAATGCACCTAACCAGCACGTCTTTCGGACTGTGGGAGGAAACCGGAGCACCCGGAGGAAACCCACGCAGGGAGAACATGCAAACTTTGCACAGATAGCAGCCCAAGCCAGGAATCCAACCCAGGTCGCTGGCACTGTGAGGCAGCAATGTTAACCACTGTGCCACCATGTCGCCCTTGTATATACAAAGGACTGCGCCGCGTATGATGTCAACTTCCAAACTTGCAACTCATCTTTCAGCTCAATTTATGAAATATCATAAATGATAGTTAATTTAACTAAAGATGAAAAGATGGGACAACATTCTTTTGGCAGTGAACACTGAGGCAACAAAATACAATTCCCCATGAGTGCCTGTACCAGAAGCTATTTATATAGTTTCTTTTCTAGTTTCTGAAATGATAAATGGGCAGCATAGTGGCACAGTCAGGGCAGCACGGTGGCATAGTGGTTAGCACTGCTGCCTCACAGCACAAGGGACCCGGGTTCAATTCCGGCCTTGGGTCACTGTCTGTGCGGAGTTTGCACATTCTCCCCGTGTCTGTGTGGGTTTCCTCCAGGTGCTCCAGTTTTCTCCCACAGTCCAAAGATGTGTGGGTTAGGTTGATTGGCCATGCTAAATTGACCCTTAATGTCAGGGGGATTTTCAGAGTACATATGTGGCGTTACAGCGAAAGGACCTGGGTGGGATTGTGGTCAGTGCAGACTCGATGGGCCGAATGGCTTCCTTCTGCACTGTAGGGATTCTATGATAAGCTGGCTGTTTCGAGCATGTTCAAGAATTGAACTGAGTGGGAATATTTTCAATCACAGAATCCCAGCAGTGCAGATGGAGGCCATTCGGCCCATCGAATCTGCACTGACTCTCCGACAGAGAATCCCACCCATGCCCACCCCATACCTCCCCCACATATTTACCATATAACTAGCCTGACCTACATATCTTTGGATACTAAGGGGCAATTTAGCATGGCCAATCCACCTAACCAGCACTTTTGGGCGGCACGGTAGCACAGTGGTTAGCACTGCTGCTTCACAGCTCCAGGAACCTGGGTTCGATTCCCAGCTTGGGTCACTGTCTGTGTGGAGTTTGCACATTCTCCTCGTGTCTGCGTGGGTTTCCTCTGGGTGCTCCGGTTTCCTCCCACAGTCCAAAGATGTGCGGGTTAGGTTGATTGGCCATGCTAAAAATTGCCCTTAGTGTCCTGAAATGTGTAGGTTAGAGGGATTAGTGGGTAAATATGTAGGGATATGGGGGTAGGGCCTGGGTGGGATTGTGGTCGGTGCAGGCTCGATGGGCCAAATGGCCTCTTTCTGTACTGTAGGGTTTCTATGACTTCTATGACCTTTGGACTTTGGGAGGAAAGCGGAGCACCCGGAGGAAACCCGCACAGACATTCGGAGAATGTGCAAACTCCACACAGACAGTGACCCGAGGCTGGAATTGAACCCGGGACCCTGGCACTGTGAGGCAGCAGTGCTCACCGCTGTGCCACCGTGCCACCGTGCCACCCTAATGCCTCCCAACTTTAATAAAACAGATGTGCATAAAATCCGGTAGTGAAAATTAGCCTCTTATTGGAGGACAGATGAGTGGAAATCAGGAACAGGAGGAGGCCATTCAGCCCCTCAACCCAGTTCTGCCTTTCAATGAGATGCTAACTGTTCTGTTTCTTGAATCCAATCCCCTGCCCTGGCAGTGTAACCCTGAAAACCATTGCCTCACCTTTACCATGCTATCTATGAAGAAATGCTCCCTGACCTCACCCATGAACAGAAGAGCTCGAATTTGAAGGATATGCCTCCTTCTTTTCCATCCCCCCTCCAGAGAAAATATTTTCTCTCCGTCCGCCCTGCCAGCTCACTTAATCATTTTAAATACCTCAATTAAATGCAGCTTAATCTTTTGTACTCAAGGGAAGACCAGTATAATTTTTGAAGCCAGTCATCGTACAATTCAACCTTTTTCGGAATAGGAGGTGATTGACGCGTGCGAAAATGTAAATAGAAAGAGTCAGAGCTCAAGTGGTGAATAAACATTCATAAAGTCTGCTTGAGCCAATTGGTCTGGGTCTGTCCTGCAAGTTCACCTTTCCTTGGATTTTCTTTTATTCATTTGTGGGACAAGGGTGTTGCTGGTTGGCCAGCATTTATTGCCCATCCCTAATTGCCCAAGCACAGTTGAGAGTCAACCACGTTGCTGTGGATCTGGAGTCACATGTAGGCCAGACCAGGTAAGAACGGCAGATTTTCTTCCCTAAAGGACATTAGTGAACCAGATGGGTTTTTCCAACAATCAACAATGGTTTCATAGTCATTAGTGGATTCTTAATTCCAGATATTTTTTATTGAATTCAGATTTGCCGTGGCGGGATTTGAACCCAGGTCCCCAGAACATTAGCTGGAGGGGCTTGAACGTTCCTTTGATCCCGAGAGCGGTGTCGCCGGAAGTTTTGCATGTGACTCCAGAGGCACAGCAATGTAGTTGACTCTCAACTGTCCTCCAAGGGCAACTAGGGATGAGAATTAATTCTGGCCAGCCAGTGACGCCCATGTCCCAAGAATGAATAAAAGAAATTCCAGAACTAGCTGCCGACACACTGCTGCTCTTGTAAATCCTTGTTAGTAAATTCCTTGTTCTTCACTTTTTAAGTCTCTGAAAGTGGATCATTGCACCAATGGAAATGCTTTCTTCCTGTTCACTCTTCTATTTTTCAATACCTGGATCGAATCCCACCTTAACTTTTTCTGCTCTAAGGAGAACAATTCCAGATTCACAGGATTTTCCATGCTAGTCCCTCATCCCTTGTATCATTCTAGTGAATGTCCTCTTCACTATCTCCATGGCTTTGACATCCTCTTTAAGTATCAGTCATTGTCATTCATTCACAATATTCCTTTGCCTTTGGCCACAGATCATTTTGACATCCTCCAACCTTGCTTCATCTCATGCTCTCAGTGTACCCTTCTATTCTTCTCTCCTTCAAGAATTTATCTTGCTTCACTTAAAGTTTTCTTGGGCTATTTGTCTCAACTACTCCTGATGGGAACCATAGAATCCTTACATTGCTAAAAGAGCCCATTCAGCCCATCTTGTCTGTATCAACTCTCCAAAAGGGCATAACACCCAGACCACCCTTTGCCCTATCTTTGTTACCCTGCACATTTACCATGGCTAATCTACTTAAGCTACGCAACTTTGGACACTAGAAGGCAATTTAGCATGGCCAATCCACCTAATCTTCACATCTTTGGACACTGAAGGGCAATTTACCATGGCTAATCCATCTAACCTACACACCTTTGGACACCATGGGACTTTTGAGCATGGCCAATCCACCTAACCCACACACCTTTGGACACTAAAACATAATTTAGCATGGCCAATCCACCTAACCTACACGTCTTTGAACACCAAGGGACAAATTAGTATGGCCAATCCACCTAATCCGCACATCTTTGGACAGTAAAGGGTAATTTAGCATGGCCAATCCACCTAACCGGCACATCTTTGATAGCATGTTTCAACGTCTTACCAATCATGGCTAAAGTTTCTCCTGAATTCTATTTTGGATTTATTAATTCCTATCCTAAGTTTATGTAATGAGGTTCACATCACTCCCACATGAAGAAGCATGTTCTCTACATCTACCCTATCAAACCCTTTCATTATTTTAAGGATCTATAAAAGGTCATTCCTCAGTCTTCTCTTCCAGTGAAATCAGTTTAATTATATTCCATATAAAATTTGACAGAGCATCTCTCTAGTGGGTGTTGTCAGATGGGTCGAACTTGGGAGTCTGCAAACAGAAACAGTTCATGTGGTTAATTATTTTCCAATCCTTGCACATATACACAGTGAACACATCAGCATGACTGGAATATAGAGGAGGAACTGAAATATTCATGCCATGCACTTAACACTGAAATAATATCTGAGATTCAGAAAACCGTTTAATTGAATGAATCGTGTCTCAAATCCTTCAGTTATTATGTTTATTTAGTGTGTGCAGTCTTGGCGTATATTTCCAGCCGTTCCACAGTAGAACATGTCAATGGTAAGATAGTTATTGTGTTAGCAATGGCTCATTGGGTAACGATGTCCCCTCTCATTTAGAAGGTTCTAACTTCAATTTAGAAGTTTAGGCACAAAATCTACACAAAAACATAAGAGGTAGGAGCAGGAGTAGTCCATCTGGCCCCTCAAGCCTGCTCCTCCATTCAACAAGATCATGGCTGATCATTTCGTGGACTCAGCTCCACTTACCCGCCCGCTCGCCATAGCCCTTAATTCCTTTACTGTTCAAAAATCTATCTATCTTTGCTTTAAAAACATTCAATGAGGTAGCCTCAACTGCTTCACTGGGCAGGGAATTCCACAGATTCACAACCCTTTGGGTGAAGAAGTTCCTCCTCAACTCAGTCCTAACTCTGCTCCTCCTTATTTTGAGGCTATGCCCCCTAGTTCTAGTTTCACCTGTCACTGGAAACAATCTCCCTGCTTCTATCTTACCTATTCCCTTCATAATCTTATATGTTTCTATAAGATCTCTCCTCATTCTTCTGAATTCTAATGAATACAGTCTCAGTCTACTCAGTCTCTTCTCATAAGCCAACCCTCTCAACCCTGGTTAAGACTTCAGTACAGTAAGAAGAACACAAGAACTGGAGCAGAAAGGGCTCTAAGCCTGCTCCATCATTCAGTAAGACCTTGGCTGATCTTCTACACCAATTCCACTTGCCCATCCCATCCAAATATCCCTTGACCCCCTTAGTACCAAAGAATCTGTCAATCTCAGTCTTCAATTCCTCCATGATCTGGGAGCAGGTAAGGAGGTGGATTTGAGACCAGGGAGAGATCAGTCATTATAACATAGAACACAGTCCAGGACAGTACAGGCCCTTCGGCCCTCGGTGTTGTGCTGAGCTTTGTCCGAAACCAAGATCAAGCTATCCCACTCCCTATAGAAGAATATTATCTGATTGAATGGCAGAGCAGGCTCAAAGGGCTGAATTTGCCGACTTCTACTCCTAATTCCTATGTTCCTATGATAGGGAATTCCAAAATATCATCACCTTAGTCTTAAGTAGCCATCCCCTTACCCCAGGACATTGGGCCAGTTTATGTTATGGAACCCCATGGATCTAGGAAATAGCACCATTGGGGTCCTGGAATTTGGAAAGTGAGGGAATTTGGTGCATTGAGGGAGAAGGTGCTGTTCTGGCCTTTTCCAAAACACGAGTGCTTCAAAAGAGGGGGCCAGTGGCATAAAGACCCAAGCGCATGAGTTTGAAATTGAGATATTGTGAGGCATCAGATGGGGGAATGTTATCTCGACGCTTTGTTCCAAGAGGCAGACACATCCTTTAGACCATGTACTGCAGACGTGTTCTGTGTTCAGGGAGGTGTGACTATGAATGAGGCAGCAATGGGGATCCAGGAGTTGGCAATGAAGGAGCCGCAGCCCTTGCGGTTGTTCATCATGTTTAAGGTTCTCGCAGCTTGTGTGGACAAGAACTAGGGGTGGGATTTTGTAGCCTCGCTCGAGCAAGACCGGAAATTCCTGCTCGAGGACATTTCCGTGGTCCGCTTGTCGCCCGCTCCGACTCTATGGCGGGAAAGGAGGTAGAATTGCATAACGATGAGAGGGCTTTAAAATAAAGAGCAGGGAGAAGGTTCACATGAGAGGAGATTTGCTAAAGGAGAAGGCAATAGTGCAGGGTCGTCATAACTAGAGTGTGACAGGGAGGGACAGAGTGTTTAAAAAGAGTGTGATAGCAAATAAGGTCGTGTGAAATGGAATAGATTAGCAAGGATAGATGTGGGTCCATTACAGGCAGATACAGAAGAATAGGAAAATGGTGCAGAAACCAAATAATTACTACATCTTCCTCCATGAAGACAGAAAGAGAAAATCTTTGAGAGAAGCTAAGGATGGTGGCACAGTGGTTAGCACTACTGCCTCACAGCACCAGAGACCCGGGTTTGATTCCCAGCTTGGGTCACTGTCTGTGCGGAGTCTGCGTGTTCTCCCCATGCCTGCATGGGTTTCCTCTGGGTGCTCCGGTTTCCTCCCACAGTCCAAAAGACATGCTGGTTAGGTGCATTGGCCGTGCTAAATTCTCCCTCAGTGTACCCGAACAGGCATCAATGTGTGGCGACTAGGGGATTTTCACAGTAACTTCATTGCAGTGTTAATGTAAGCCTTACTTGTGACACTAATAAATAAACTTTAAAAACTTTAGGGAACCAAGCACTTGAAAAAGTGAGGAACCAAAAGAAATTATTATTAATAAAGATGTAGTACTCAAAGAAATGAATTGAATTGAAGGTTGATAAATTCCTTGGACCAGATGAGCTACGTTTCAGTGTGTAGAAGAACGTGGCAATGGAGATAATGGTGCTTACCTTTCAAAATTTTATAGTCTACATCATCAGTGATGTAAGATCACATAATAACAGAGTGATTGTCCTCTGTGAATCCTCGTTCTAACCCTTGCAAGGTACATAGCTAGTAGAATGTTCTGCCCAAGACCACAAGAAACTACAAAAGGTCATGAATGTAGCCCAATCCATCACGCAAACCAGCCTCCCATCCATAGACTCTGTCTACACTTCCCGCTGCCTCAGAGAAGCAGCCAACATAATCAAGGATCCCACGCACCCCGAACATTCTCTCTTCCACTTTCTTCCTTCGGGAACAAGATATAAAAGTCTGAGGTCACATACCAACCGACTCAAGAACAGTTTTTTCCCTGCTGCCGTCAGACTTTTGAATGGACCTATCTTGCATTAAATTGACCTTTCTCTACACCGTAGCTATGACTGTAATACTACATTCTGTATTATCTCCTTTCCTTCTCTATGAATGGTGTGCTTTGTCTGCTTAGTGCGCAAGAAACAATACTTTTCACTGCATGTTAATACATGCGATAATAATAAATCTAATCAAATCGAATCAAAGAAGATAAGACTTACCAACAGCCTAGCCTCTTGCAGTATCAATTAGAACATAGAACAGTGCAGCACAAGAACAAACCCATGAGCCCACGATGTTGTGCTGAACATGATGCCAAATTAAACTAACCCCTTCTGCCTGCCCTTGATCCATATCCCTCTACCCCTTGCATATTCATGTGCCTACCTAAAAGTCTCTTAAATGTCACTATCATATCTGCCTCCACCACCACCTCTGGCAGCGTGTTCCAGACACCTACCACTCTCTGTGTAAAAAAAACTTGCCCCTCACCATCTCCTTTGAACTTTCCCCCTCTCACCTTAAGTGCATGCCCCCTAGTGTTAGTCCTGACTAAGAACAGCCTCATCTGAGTCCCACAATGATAACAGAGCTGGATCACTGAACAAATTGAGTTGGCTGAGTTGGACAGATTTTTAATTGAGAAGGGAATCAAGGTTTACAGACGGATGTGGGAAAATGGAGTTAAGGTCTATAGTGGTATTTTCGCTAGGCTATTAATCCAAAAACTCAGCTAATGTTCTGGGGAATTTTGAATTCAATAAAAATATCTGGAATTAGGAGTCTACTGATGACCATGAAACCATTGTCAATTGTCAGAAAAACCCATCTGGTTCACTAATGTCCTTCAGGGAAGGAAATCTGCCGTCCTTACCTGGTCTGGCCTACATGTGACTCCAGAGCCATAGCAATGTGGTTGACTCTCAACTGCCCTCTGAAATGGCCTAGCTATTATTGGTAGCAATAAAAGGAAGACAGATTATTACTTGAATGGGTGTAAATTGGAAGGTGGACACTCAGCGAGACCTCGGTGTCCTCGTTCAACAGTCGCTGAAAGTAAGCGCACAGGTGCAGCAGGCAGTAAAGAAGGCAGATGGTATGTTGGTCTTCATAGCGAGAGGATTTGAGTATAGGGATAGGGATATTTTGCAGCAATTGTATAGGGTGCTGGTGAGGCCACACCTGGAGTATTGTGTCTTTATCTGAGGAAGGATGTCCTTGCTATAGAGGGAGTACAACGAAGGTTTACCAGGCTGATTCCTGGGATGGCAGGTCTGTCATATGAGGAGAGACTAAGTCAGTTAGGATTAAATTCACTGGAGTTTGGAGGACGGAGAGTGAATCTCATAGAAGCTTATAAAATTCTCACAGGGTTAGACAGGGTAGATTCAGAAAGAATGTTCCCAATGGAGGGTGAGTCCAGAACTAGGGGTCATACTTTGAGGATAAGGGGTAAATCTTTTAGAACTGAGGTGAGCAGAAATTTCTTCACCCAAGGGTGGTGAATGTGTGGAATTCACTACCACAGAATGTAGTTGAGGTCAAAACGTGTGATTTCAAGAAGATATTAGATATAGCTCCAGGGGCTAAAGGGATAAGGGATATGGTGGGGAAGGTGGGATCAGAATATTGAGTTGGATGATCAGCCATGATCATAATGAATGGCGGAGCAGGCTCGAAGGGCCAAATGGCCTCCTCCTGCTTCTAGTTTCTATGTTTCTAAGCCACTCAATTGTATCAGTGTTTCAAGAAGGCAGCTCACCACAACCTTCTCAAAGACAACTAGCGAAGGGCAATAAATGCTAGCCAGCCAGAAACACCCATGTCCCACGAATGAATAAAAAAAAACAGATGAACCAAGGTCTTATTGAATTGTGCAGCAGGCTCGATGCGCTGAATCAGAGAATTGTTCCGCTGCAGAAGAAGGTCATTCCACCCATCAGGTGGGATTGTCCAACCGCGCTTGCCCCAAAACCAGAAAGGTCCGCCCAAGGTCATTTTATTTCATTCATCCATTTATCATTTATCATTTTATCAGGCCAAAAGGCCTGTTTCTGAGCTGTAATTTTCTATGGTTCTATGGTTCCATGGTTCTTTCTTACTTCTATATTTCCACTTCTCCATTCCAGCTTTCCTTCATTCCACACCCTCCCCCACCCCCCACCACCCTCCTCCTCCCCCCTTCAATGCAACTGCCATGTTCCTCAGGCAGTCCTTTAACCATCTGTACCTCTGTTCTGCCATTCTCACATTCTGATCACTTAACGGACACTCGTAGCACCTTCTCAGCCTTCTGCATCCTCATTTACATTCCCCTTGTCCCATACCACACCCCTCCCCTGACTCCAATAGAATAAATCGCTGCTGATTCTCGTTCCTCTTAGCTCTGACTAGGGTCATCTACGTTGGTCAGAACATTGAATACAGGAGTTGGGACGTCTTGTTGAAGTTGTACAAGACATTGGTAAGGCCACACTTGGAATACTGTGTACAGTTCTGGTCACACTATTATAGAAAGGATATTATTAAACTAGAAAGAGTGCAGAAAAGATTTAGGATGCTATTGGGGCTTGATGGTTTGAGTTATAAGGAGAGGATGGATAGACTGGGATTCTTTTTCCTGGAGCGTAGGAGGATTAGGGATGATCTTATAGAGATCTATAAAATAATGAGGGGCATCGATCAGCTAGATAGTCAACATCCTTTCCCGAAGGTAAGGGAGTCTAAAACTAGAGGGCATAGGTTTAAGGTGAGAGGGGAGAGACACAAAAGTGTCCAGAGGGGCAATGTTTCACTCAGAGGGTGGTGAGTGTCTGGAACAAGCTGCCAGAGGTAGTAGTAGAGGCGGGTACAATTTTGTCTTTTAAAAAGCATTTAGACAGTTACATGGGTACGATGGGTATAGAGGGATATGGGCCAAATGCAGGCAATTGGGACTAGCTTAGTGGTTAAAAAAAAGGGCAGCATGGACAAATTGGGCCAAAGGGCCTGTTTCCATGCTATAAACCTCTATGACTCTGACGAAGGGTCATCTAGACTTGAAACGTTGGCTCTATTCTCTCCCCACAGATGCTGTTTATTTTATCCCTGGCCAATAGAATAGAATCACAGAATCCCAACAGTGCAGAAGGAGGCCATTCGGCCCATTGAGCCTGCACTGGCAACAATCCCACCCAGGCCACTATCCCTGGGGCTGAGAATTTGCAGCACTTTCTGTTTGTGTTTCAGACACGGGGGAGAACATGCAAATTCCACGCAGACAGACAGCCAAGGCCGGGAATCGAACCCGGATCCCTGACACAGCGAGATAGCAGTGCTAACCACTGCGCCACCGTGCCGTCTGATTAGGGAGATGCTGCTGATCAAAGTGAATTTTCACTTCAGCGGAGGTCTGCGATCAATCCCCACACATAGTACATCACCCGAGCATTTTCAATTAACTCCTGCTGCCGTTTCCGACAGCATAACTTGTGTGCTATTTCCCAGGACCAAGACGAGTATATTTTGTTACTTGTGGAGGGGGCCTACATAACTCTCCCGTGTTCCTATCCAGGAGACACAGAGTAAACTAACCACGTGAATCCATCACTTGGCAAATTCTACTGTACTTCCTCCTATTTCTCCTGACATCCAAACACTTGCAGTCATGATCCATGCTTTCTATAAACAGCTAGTGAAGCTTTTACACCCTGCAGGCATGTTAGAGTGCACCAATATGTTGTTTGGCAGTCTTCAAACAAAGTGATTTACAGCTCCACTGTGACGGAAAACTATTTATATCCCTTTTAACAGCATTTCTGGCCTTCATTCTGAGAAGGGCTCAATAACCCACATCAGTCACTGAGCTTAACTCGTGGCTGCCAACCGCGGTTGCAAGTAATTCCCATTCTGACACTGGATTTAGAGTTTTCCGTGGAAAGTGCTGCCTGAGATGGCTGACTGTTTACTCAGCGCGCGGGGAGTGACGCAACCCAGCCTTGGTCGTGCTCTTCCATCTCAGACGGGGAGATTTTCGATTTCATTTCTTGAAATGGCTCAATGTACAATCAAGGCAAGGAGGCCACTTGGCAGCACTCATTCGCACACAATTACTCAGCAACAACTTGGATTTTCAAGGTGATTTCGACAAGTTGAGTGAGTCATTGTCATAGCGTCATAGATCTGGGCAGCACAGAAAGAGGTCCTTTAGCCCCTGACTGTCTGTGTGGAGTTTGCACATTCTCCCCGTGTCAGCGTGTGTCTCCTTCGGGTGCTCCGGTTTCCTCCCACTTCCAAAAGACGTGCTGGTTATGTGGATTGACCATGCTATATTGCTTCTTAGGTTAAGTGGATTAACCATCTGGGGTTACAGGGATCGTGATGTTGAGATGCCGGCGTTGGACTGGGGTAAACACACTGAGAGTTTTAACAACACCAGGTTAAAGTCCAACAGGTTTATTTGGTCGCAAATGCCATTAGCTTTCAGAGCGCTGCTCCTTCATCAGATGGAGTGGATATCTGCTCTCAAACAGGGCATACCAGGGATCGGGCAGGGGAGAGGGCCTGGGTAAGATACTCTGTCAGAGAGTCGGTACAGAATTGATGTGCTGAATGACCTCTTCTGCACTGTGGGGATTCTATAATTCTATGTTTCTATGTCTGCGCCAGCCATCAAGCACCTATCTGTTCTAATCCCAGTGTGCAAACACCTGGCACATGCAGCACAATGTGGCTAAATGTGAAGTTATACACTTTGGTGTGAAAGACAGAAAGGAAGAGTATTATTTAAGTGGCGATGTATTGGGAAGTGTGGATGTACAAAGGGATCTGGCTGTCCTTGTACACCAATCTGTGGGAGAGGAGACTGAGCTCACCAGGGGGTCAGCCAGGGAGCCAGGAAAATTAGTACATCAGCAGCAGTACCCTGCACTCTAGACTGGCTGTCTCTGCATATACATGAAATAGACAGCACAGACAAAAGTGGATGTTTCACTATATCTATCAACAGGACACAGCTAACCGTCTTTGCTAACAGCACCAAAACTGTAATGAAGACATGATTAAGTTACCATTGGTTGAACGGACATTCCATCCGTATACAACAAAAGATTGAGACATTATCGATGGGACGTGATTAAACAGTCATTGTCTCGGGTCTACCTCTTTGTATCATATGTTCATATGGAAATAATTTACCGGTGTGTGTGACTAGAAGCAATTATTTTTACTCGAAGGTGTAAGAAATGCCCTATAAAAAAGTTAACTGTGCACAACTGAGCGGCGCAAGTCTTAGGAATTCTCCAATTTTCCTCATCGATAAGAAGGCAATAAAGGATCAATCACTCGTGAACACTGTGTCCAAATATCTTCCGAGCACTGATAAATCAATGAAATTAGAGGGGTAGGTGCAGCAAGCAATGGAAGAGAAATGGTACGTTGGCTTTTGTTGCAAGAGGATTTGAGTTCAGAAGTAGAAATATTTGACTGCAGTTATACAGGACGTTTGGTGAGACCCCACCTGGAGTATTGTGAGAAATTTTGGACTCCCTACCTAGGAAAGGATATACTTGTCATAGAGAGAGTGCAGCAGAGGTTGACTAGGCTGCGACCGGAGTTGGCGGGACTATCCCATGAGAAGAGTTTGGTTCAACTGGGCCTATATTCACTAGAGTTTAGAAGGATGAGAGGAAATCTATTTGAAATATATAAACTTCTAACAGGCTGGACAGACTAGGTGCAGGAAGGATGTTTCCCGTTGTTGGGGAATCTGGAACCAGGGGACACAATCTCAGAATACGAGGTAGATCATTTAGGACCGAGATAAGGAGAAATGTCCTCACTCAGAGGGTAGTGAACCTGTGGAATTCTCTCTTGATTCTATTCTCTCTCCACAGATGCTGTCAGATCTGCTGAGATTTTCCAGCACTTTCTATTTCTGCTTCAGATTCCAGCATCTGCAGTATTTTGCTTTTACAAAAAGGAAGAGGTTTGGGATAAGATGGAAGGCCTTTCACCACCGCTGAACAGTAGCAGCAGTGTGTACCATCTACAAGATGCACTGCAGCAACTCACCAAGGCTCCTTAGGCAGCACCTTCCAAACCCAAGACCACTACCATCTAGAAGGATAAGAGCAGCAGATACCTGAGAACACCACCACCTGGAGGTTCCCCTCCAAGCCACTCACCATCCTGACTGGGAAATATATCGGCCGTTCCTCCACTGTCGCTGGGTCAAAATCCTGGAATTCCCTCCCAAACAGCACTGTGGGTGTACCGACACCTCAGGGACTGCAGCGGTTCAAGAAGGTAGCTCATCGCCAACTTCTCAAGGGCACTTAGGAATGGGCAATAAATGCTGGCCTAGCCAGCGCCGCCCATGCCCTGTAAATGTATAAAAAATCAGGAGCAATGAACTGATAAAAGGGGTGATCTTTCAAAGTCAAAGACAAGCAGAAGGAGGGTCAGGAGACAGAGGAAACAATTTTTATTTCAGATTTCCTGCATCCGCACACAGTCTTTCAGTCTTTGCATTATTTAACATGTTGTTAGATTCTGTAATCTGTTGCAGATCCATGAATATAAATATATTTACACTGCAACCCACTCTTATGCATATTTAAATTCCTCGCTTTCTCTGCTTGCATGAATCGCAAATTAAAATTCCCGTGGGCGATAGACAAACAAGAGTTAATCTCTGGAGGCAAGGTGGAGGAAGGGGGGAGTTATCTCAACTTTATCTCAAAATGGAGGTTAAAATCAGACGGAGAGTAAACCAGTGATGCGACCCAAGTTACTGTGAAAATCCCTGAATCACCACACTCCGACGCCTGTTCGGGTACACTGAGGGAGAATTTAGCATGGCCAATGCACCTAACCAGCACATCTTTCGGACTGTGGGAGGAAAACAGAGCACTAATAAATAAACATTAAACTTCAGTTGTATGGCGAGGCTAGAGAAACAGGGAGTTCAATTAAACACAGAAACTTAAGAGCAGATACGATGAGGTTGTTCAAAATCACGGACACTTCTGACTATCAAAATAAAAAGACACCAATCCCAGGAGCAGAAAGAAGAAGGTTCACAGACTTTAGGTGATCGGAGTCGTTGGAAACAATTTGTTAATACTCGATAAGTTGTCACGACGCAAACAATGATCTGCTGGGGTCGGAGGAGCAGATTCAAGAGCAATGTTCAAATGGGAATTAGGTCAATCCTGGGTGGGGGAGTTGCAGAACTATGGGGGCTGAGTAAGGGAGTTGGATTAATCAGATAACTCTACCAAGTTAAAGTTAAAGATTATTGATTCATCACAAGTAGGTTTCCATTCACACTGCAATGAAGTTACTGTGAAAATCCCCTAGTCGCCACACTCCGGCGCCTGTTTGGGTACGCTGAGGGAGAATTTAGCATGGCCAATGCACCTAACCAACACATCTTTGGACGGTGGGAGGAAACTGGAGCACCCGGCGGAAACCCATGCAGACACGGGGAGAATGTGCAGACTCCACACAGACAGTGACCCAAGTCAGGAATCGAACCTAGGTCCCTGGCGCTGAGAGGCAGCAGTGCTAACCACCCCCCCGTGCCCACCGTGCCACCCCAAAGATGTTAACACACCATCAGAATAACATACAGGAGAAACTTGTACAGATGCGTTAAAGTGTTGCAGTTCTAACATTGTGCAGTAAGATTTCAACGGGAGACGCAGTTGGATATTAGGAGAGGGAAGATATAGAGCACTGCAGGGGAACAAATCTCAGCCCATTTCTCCAAATGGTTACGCCCAATTCCATGCACATTAATCAGGTACGACCAATTGGGAAATCAACTCATTAAATCAAAATCTCCCGCAGTTTGAAACCCTTGCAAGAATTTGGGTCTCAGCCTTAATTGAGCATATTTTTTTTATTCACATCAATGCAACTGCGCTGTTAAAATGTGAAAGTGCCTTTTGTACATTTGACTGTGTTGCTAGGTAATTAGACCATAAATAGATTGCCAGGGAATTGGATACATATTACCACGTCTTTCAAAGGATTCAGCACAGGCCGCGCTATAAGCCTGTCAAAGATGCGGAAAAAAAGCACCACGATTGCCAATCATTTATGGGACAGTTATATCGTCTCTTTTTTGTATGAGGAAAGCAGAACTTAGCATTACAGTAATTAGAATCCACAGAACAGAAAAAGACCATTCGTCCCAACTCATCCATGCCAGCGTTTATGCTCCATATGAGCCTCCTCCACTCTTTTTGATCTCTGCCCTATCAGCATATCCCTCCACCCCCTTCTCCCTCATGTGTTTATCTAGGTTCCCCATGAATGCTTCTGCACTATTCGCCTCAGCTGACCCTTGCGTGAGTGAATTCCACATTCTAATTACTCTGGATAAAGCAGTTTCTCCGATTTCTTGACAGGATTTATTCGCGACCATCTTATATCTATAGCCCCTTGTTTTGAAAGCTTCCACAGTATAAGGGATAGAAAAGGGACTAGGCCAGTCAGCCTTTCAAGCCTAATCCATCAATTTTTTAATTAATTTAAAAGAAAATACTTTTCCAATTCAATCAAATCAAATCCAATTCAGATTCTCAACAAACAAAGAACAAACAAAGAACAAAGAACAATACAGCACAGGAACAGGCCCTTCGGCCCTCCAAGCCCGCGCCGCTCCCCGGTCCAGGATTGAATCCTGAATCCAGGATCCCCGCCCAATTTTCCAGCCTATCTACATCCTAATATCCTATCCACCGAGCTGTCCCTCACAGCTATGATGCTTTGTTCATTACAACCTATTAACTCACCCCCACCCCCCCATTCCAGACCATGTGATCTCCAGGGAGAGGCGAAAACCCAGAGTGAAAAACCCCAGGGCCAATATGGGGAAAAAAAATCTGGGAAATTCCTCTCCGACCCCCTGAGGCGATCGAAACGAGTCCAGGAGATCACAATGGCCCTGATCGGAAAAAGCTTCCCAACCCTAGTCATTTCCACTTCCACGAACACCATATGAATTCCCTGCCCCCGAGACAGGTTCCCAACTATCCGCAGTCTCGCTCTGTACTGGCACCAGCAAGATGATCATAGAATGAAGCCTTGAAACGAGAAACAAGGAACAATTAGCCCGCGCCGCTCCCTGGTCCAAACTAGACCACTCTTTTGTATCCCTCCATTCCCACTCCGTTCATATAGCTGTCTAGATAAGTCTTAAACGTTCCCAGTGTGTCCGCCTCCACCACCTTGCCCGGCAACACATTCCAGGCCCCCACGACCCTCTGTGTGAAATATGTCCTTCTGATATCTGTGTTAAACCTCCCCCGCTTCACCTTGAACCTATGACCCCTCGTGAACGTCACCACCGACCCGGGGACCCTATCTATGCCTTTCATAATTTTATACACCTCTATTAAGTCTCCCCTCATCCTCCGTCTTTCCAAGGAGAACAACCCCAGTTTCCCCAATCTCTCCTCATAACCAAGCCCCTCCATACCAGGCAACATCCTGGTAAACCTCCTCTGTACTCTCTCCAAAGCCTCCACGTCCTTCTGGTAGCGTGGCGACCAGAACTGGACGCAGTATTCCAAATGCGGCCGAACCAACGTTCTATACATCTGCAACATCAGACCCCAACTTTTATACTCTATGCCCCGTCCTATAAAGGCAAGCATGCCATCTGCCTTCTTCACCACCTTCTCCACCTGTGACGTCACCTTCAAAGATCTGTGGACTTGCACACCCAGGTCCCTCTGCGTCTCTACACCCTTTATGGTTCTTCCATTTATCGTGTAGCTCCTCCCTACATTATTCCCACCAAAATGCATCACTTCGCATTTATCAGGATTGAACTCCATCTGCCATTTCCTTGCCCAAATTTCCAGCCTATCTATATCCTTCTGTAGCCTCTGACAATGTTCCTCACTATCTGCAAGTCCTGCCAGTTTTGTGTCGTCCGCAAACTTACTGATCACCCCAGTTACTCCTTCTTCCAGATCATTTATATAAATCACAAACAGCAGAGGTCCCAATACAGAGCCCTGCGGAACACCACTAGTCACAGGCCTCCAGCCGGAAAAAGACCCTTCCACTACCACCCTCTGTCTTCTATGACCAAGTAAGAAGTTTAACAACACCAGGTTAAAGTCCAACAGGTTTATTTGGTAGCAAAAGCCACACAAGCTTTCGAGGCTCTGAGCCCCTTCTTCAGGTGAGTGGGAATTCTGTTCACAAACAGAACTTATAAAGACACAGACTCAATTTACATGAATAATGGTTGGAATGCTCTCTCCACTCCCATTGTTTTGTTTCTTAAAGACTGGATTAGTTGTAAGTATTCGCATTCCAACCATTATTCATGTAAATTGAGTCTGTGTCTTTATAAGTTCTGTTTGTGAACAGAATTCCCACTCACCTGAAGAAGGGGCTCAGAGCCTCGAAAGCTTGTGTGGCTTTTGCTACCAAATAAACCTGTTGGACTTTAACCTGGTGTTGTTAAACTTCTTACTGTGTTTACCCCAGTCCAAAGCCGGCATCTCCACATCATGACTTCTATGACCAAGCCAGTTCTCCACCCATCTAGCCACCTCCCCCTTTATCCCATGGGGTCCAACCTTTTTCACTAGCCTACCATGAGGGACTTTGTCAAACGCTTTACTAAAGTCCATATAGACAACATCCACGGCCCTTCCTTCGTCAACCATTTTGGTCAACAAGTTGAGACATTTCAGATCCAGGCTGACAAGACAGGGCGAGCGACCAAACCACCCTGTCCTGGGCCTGGTCTACATGAGCCAAGCTGATTGGAGAAGGGGGAGGTTCCTCCTCCAAGACTTGAGCTCTTTTGCATCTTAGCCAAAAGGCCGAGATGCCGCTTTAAAAAATTGCTTCATATGAAACATATGAAGCCTCAGCGTAACCCAATGACCTCAACCAAGTGCGGCCGATCATGGGCTGCCGACCATACACTTGATCTTAGCCAAAAGGCCAAGAAGCGATTAAAAATTGAAAAATCAATTTTTTAATTAATTTCTGGAACATGGGCATCGCTGGCTGGCCAGCATTTATTGCCCATCCCTAGTTGACTGAGGACATTTGAGGGTCAACCACATTGCTGAGGCTCTGGAGTCACATGTAGACATACCAGGTAAGGACGGCAGATTTCCTTCCCTAAAGGACATTAGTAAATCAGATGGGTTTTTCCGACAATCGACAATGGTTTCACGGTCATCAGCAGATTGCTAATTTCAGATATTCATATTGAATTCAAATTCCACCATCTGCCGTGGTGGGATTCAAACCTGGGTCCCCAGGACATTAGCTGAGTTTCTAGATTAATTGTCGAGCGATAATACCTCTAGGCCATCGCCTCCCCATTTAATGCAGCTATGGTTGATCTCCTATCTCAACTCCACCATCTCACCTTAACCCCATAGCCCTTGATTCACTAATGGCCCAAAAATCTATCAACCTCAATTTTAAATACATTCAATTTCTGAGCACTCACGATGCAATAACAAATTGCAAAGAGGCACAGCTACTCTAGTGAAGATATTTCTCTTTATCTCATTCCAAAATGGCAAATCCTTTTTCCTGATTCTGTGCCCCTTAGTTCTGGATTCTCTATCCAAGGGAGACAATACATTAGCGTCCACCTTGGCAAACATTTTAGAATGTATACATTTCAATGAGATCGCAGCTCAGACTTGTTAATGCTGTGAATAAGGGCCTAGTTTATACAACTTCTACTGCTCTACTCCTGCTCTGATCAAGACTACAAGAAACTACAAAGAGTTGTGAATGAAGCCCAGTCCATCACGCAAACAAGCCTCCCATCCATTGACTCTGTCTACACTTCCTGCTGCCTCGGAAAAGTAGCCAGCGTAATCAAGGACCCCACGGACCCCAGATATGCTCTCTTCCGCCTTATTCCGTTAGGAAAAAGGGCATAAAAGTCTGAAACAAATTGACTCAAGAACAGTTTCTTTTATGCTGCCATCAGCCTTTGAATGATCCCATCATATATCAAGCTAATCTTTCCCTGCACTCTATTTGTGACTGCACCCTCTCCTTTCCTTCTCCCCTATGTACTCTGTGAATGGGATTTTTGACTGTCTAGTGCGCAAGGGACAATACCTTTAATTCTATATTCACAATGCTTATCCCAATACATGTGACAATAATAATTCTATTCTATTCTATTCTATTCTATTCTATTCTATTCTATTCTATTCTATTCTATTCTCATGACAATTCTCTGAAGGTGAGGAGGGTGATGGCATAGTGGTATTGTCACTGGACTTAGTAATGCAGAGACCATGGTAATGCTTTGGGGACCAGGGTTCAAATCCCACCACGGCAGATGGTGGAATTTGAATTCAATAAAAATTGAAAGTCCAATGCTGCCTATGAAATGATTGTTGTAAAAACCTACTTGGTTCGCTAATGTCCTTTAGGTAAAGAAATCTGTCTAAATCTACCTGGTCTGGCCTACATGTGAGTGGGCACTTTTAAGTGTCAACTACAACAATGTGGGTCTGGGTAAGATAGAGTTAGTGTAGACTCAAAGGGCTGAATGGCTACTTTCTGCACTGTAGGGATTCTATGGAATATATATAGTTTATTTTAAAAAGCCTACACTCACACAATAGCCTTTGGTGTCCGAGTCAGCATTTATCCCTGAACCAATAACATTGACTTTGATTTGATTTGATTTATTATTGTCACATGTATTAACACACAGTTTCTTGTGCACTATACAGACAAAGTATACCGTTCATAGAGAAGGAAAGGAGAGGGTGCAGAATGTAGTGTTACAGTCATAGCTCGGGTGTCGAGAAAGATCAACTTAATGCAAGGGAAGTCCATTCAAAAGTCTGACAGCAGCAGGGAAGAAGCTGTTCTTGAGTCGGTTGGTACGTGACCTCAGACTTTTGTATCCTTTTTCCGATGGAAGAAGGTGGAAGAGAGAATGTCTGGGGTGCATGGGGTCCTTAATTATGCTGGCTGATTTTCTGAGGCAGCAGGAAGTGTAGACAGAGTCAATGGATGGGAGGCTGGTTTGCGTGATGGATTGGGCTACATTCACAACATTTTGTAGTTCCTTGCGGTCTTGGGCAGAGCAGGAGCTATACCAAACTGTGAGACAACCAGAAAGAATGCTTTCTATGGTGCATCTGTAAAAGTTGGTGAGAGTCGTAGCTGACATGTCGAATTTCCTTAGTCTTCTCAGAAAGTAGAGGCGTTGGTGGGCTTCCTTAACAATAGTGTCGGAATGGGGGAGGGGGGTAGGGGGATGGGGGCAGGATAGGTTGTTGATGATCTAGACACCTAAAAACCTGAAGCTCTTGACCCTTTCTACTTTTCTACATTGCCATTGTGGGAGCTTGAGCACATTTTAATGGCTGTAAAATTTCACAGATTGTGAAATCATAGAATCTACACTGCAGAAGGAGACCATTTAGCCCAACCGAGTCTGCACTGACAACAATCCCACCCGGGTCCCATCCCCAGAACCCCACATATTTATCCTTCTAATCCCCTGACACTAAGGGGCAAATTATCATGGCCAATCAACCTGACCTGCACATCTTTGGAGTGTGGGAGGAAACCAGAGCACCCAGAAGAAACCCACGCAGAGACGGGGAGAATGTGCAAACTCCAAACAGACAGTGATCCAAGTTAGGAATTGAACCCGAGTCCCTGGCTGAGGCAACAGTACTAATCACTGTGCCACCATCATGCAAAATAAATAAAAAGTATTTTTTTTGCTTTCCTTTTCTTTTGGCATGCTCGAGGTTATGACTCTGGCTGCTGCCTAGACAACAGAGCTTGATAATTAATGTTTTTTGTAAAAAATGATATTCTTTGCTTTAGTTTCTGTTTCTTCCCCACTCAGAGAGCACTGTTCCTCGCTCCAGCCTCTCAATGCTGAGAAGTGTAAAACCGTTCCCTTCATTGCTGTTTCCTAATCATTTGGAATGATCAAAAATAAAAGCAATTAAAAGCACTTTAGTCAATAAGTTCTACCAATCAGCTATAAAATTAAATACCTGTACTTGGCACTGGGAATCTGTTGACAATTAAATAAGCTTAATCAGTCGCTCCAGTGTTTCACATCAGAGTGCGATTCCTATCTGATTAATGAACTAATGAGCAGGTTATTCGATTCTTGTCAATTAAGAAGCAGGTCTAATGTTTCTCTCCCACTTTTCTGCTTGAATCAAAGATAAACGGTCGACAAATGCGGTGAATTTATGTGACATCCACTTTGCTGTAAACTCCGTCTACATTTCCCACCGCCTCGGAATGAAGCCTAGTCCATCACACAAACCAGCCTCCCGTCCATTGACTCTGTCTACACTTGCCGCTGCCTCGGAAAAGCAACTAGCATAATCAAAGACCACACGCACCCTGGACATTCTCTCTTCCACCTTTTCCAACGGGAAAAAGATACAAAAGTCTGAGAACATGTACCAACTGACTCAAGAACAGCTTCTTCCCTGCTGCCATCAGACTTTTGAATGGGCCTATCACATATTAAGACAAAGACAAAATACTGCAGAATCTGAAACAAAAACAGAAAACTGCTGGAAAATCTCAGCAGGTCTGACAGCATCTGTGGAGAGAGAACAGAGCAAATGTTTCAAGCCTAGATGACCCTTCGTCAGAGCTGATACAGCTAGACTTGAGTTGATTTTTCTCTACGCCCTAGCTATGACTGTGTGATGACTTCAGCCAGGCTAATGAGGTTGGCTTTCTGGAGTAGGACACTGAAGAGTGCAGTAGAACAGAGGAATCTGGGAATACAAATAGATAATTCCCTAAAAGTGGCGTCACAGGTCGATAGGGTCGTAAAGAGTGCTTTTGGTACATTGGTCTTTATAAATCAAAATATTGAGTATAGGAGTTGGAATGTTATGGTGAGGTTGTATAAGACATTGATGAGGCCGAATTTAGAGTATTGTGTGCAGTTTTGGTCACCTAATTACAGGAAGGATATTAATAAGGTTGAAAGTGTGCAGAGAAGGTTTACAAGGATGCTGCCGGGACTTGAGAAACTGAGTTACAGAGAAAGGTTGAATAGGTTAGGACTTTATTCCCTGGAGCGTAGAAGAATGAGGAGAGATTTGATAGAGGTGTATAAAATTATGATGGGTATAGATAGAGTGAATGCAAGCAGGCTTTTTCCACTGAGGCTAGGGGAGAAAATAACTAGAGGACATGGGTTCAGGGTGAGGGGGAAAAGTTTAAAGGGAATATTAGGGGGGGCTTCTTCACACAGAGAGTGGTGGGAGTGTGGAATGAGCTGCCGGATAAAGTGGTGAATGCGGGCTCACTTTTAACATTTAAGAAAAACGTGGACAGGTACATGGATGAGAGGGGTGTGGAGGGATATGGTCGAGGTGCAGGTCAGTGGGACTAGGCACAAAAATGCTTCGGCACAGGCAAGAAGGGCCAAAAGGCCTGTTTCTGTGCTGTAATGTTCTATGGTTCTGTGGTTCTAGTATGAACTATCCCAGTTGATGGTTAAATCAGGGAGCCTCATGCTCCCTACTTAAAGCAGGTGTATCAGACTCCCAGCCTGCATTCAGCAGGGAGCAACTGGAGAGCTGGCTGTGTACAGATGTATGGTGTAAATAAAGTAACTTGGTGGCGGGGCTTTTCCCTCCGTGGAGTTACTACAGACTGTAACACTACATTTTGCAGCCTCTCCTTTCCTTCTCTCCTATGTACTCTATGAACAGTATATTTTGTCTCTTTAGCGCTCAAGAAACAATACTTTTCCATTTCCATTACTGAACCAGTTCAATGAAAATAGAAGCAGAGAATCCCAGCCCAGGTATACATGCTGACGGAGACACGCACAGATCTTTGCTCTGTCTTAAGCAGTTTTTCAATGGGATAACAAGAAAAAAAAGGATGGAAATTTGTTCTTTTGTTGTTATGCTCTTATAGAGTACCTTCCGTAACCTCAGGGCCTATGAAGGTTGTTTGAAGTATAGCCTCTGCTGTAATGTCGGGAAACCTGCAGACAATATGAACAAAGCAAGGTACAGAAACAGAACTGAGAGAGTGACCCAATAATCTGCTTTTCAGTGACATTGGTTGAGGGACACAGGGAAAGAACACTCCTGGTCTTCATCACAATAGTGGCCTGGGATCATTTACACCTCTGAAAGGTGGTACTGCTGACAGATTCCTCAGTCTTCAGTGCTCCCTCGGTCCTGCATGTTCCCGCCAGGTTAAAAGTTAAAGTTAAAATTAATTTATTAGTCACAGTAGACTTACATTAACACTGCAATTAAGTGACTGTGAAATTCCCCTACACACTACGGTGCCTGCTTGGATCAATGCATCTAACCTGCACATCTTTCAGACTGTGGGAGATTACCAGAGCACCCAGAGTAAGCCCACGCAGACACGGGGAGAATGTGCAGACTCCACACAGAGAGTGACCCAAGCCGGGAATCGAACCCACGTCTCTGGCGCTGTGAGGTAGCAGTGCTAACCACTGTGCTACCATGCCGCTCCATGGTGTGAGCTGACTCCTTTCTTTGGTCCCGCCCGTGACCAGAGATTGGGGCCGTGATTCTCCCCAAAAAATTCTAAGTCCCCAATTGATGTCAAAATGGGAGTAACTCCCACTGATTTTTATAGTGTGATTTTCAGATTGAATCTCCCATGCTCTGTGCATCAGAGTGCCCCAGTGAGATTCCCTCTGAAGATCAGGGGCCGGGGCCTATTCCCGCTGGACTAGGCTGGCAGCATACTGCTGAGCGGGCAACTGTGCACGCGCCAATCTGTCAGAGTGGAAATTGGCGCATGCGCAGTGACAGCCTCACGATCGCTGGCCAGCCCCACAACCCCCCCATCATTGGCCACCTGGACCTCCCCGGGCAAGCCCTGATGTGCCCCCCCTACACTAGGCCAGCCCTGATCCCCCTGACACCCCCCATCACTGCAGCCCCGACGGACTTTCCCCCCACAGGCAGCTCCAACCCACCCACCTCCCCCCCGCCACCCAGATGGACAGCCCCGATCGCCATCCTCCCTCCCTCTGCAACTGGTCCTGAATGTAGTGTGGCAGCAGGACCCCCCTCATCCCCATCGATTGCCCCAAATAGGCCATGCCCCCCCCTCTGGCCCCACCCCTTGGCACTGCCCAATACCCAATGGGCAGTGCCAAGGTGCCCCTTGGGACTTACCAGCTTGCCTTTTGGCCAGTGCCAGGTTGCCAGACTGGCACTGCCCAGGGTGCAACCCCCTTATCCCTGACCTCCGGGGGAGCCCTCAATGGCATCTCTTCACTCCAGCAGGGTCAGACCGCCTACTAGTGGGGTGCAGTTATAAACCACGCCGCTGTGAAACACCCCGGCGGGGTTGAGGGGAGACATTAACGGGCCCGGAGACTTCAGTCCCGAGCCTGCTAATGACATTGAAATGCTGATTTCCCCATGGTAATCAACCCCGTGCTGATTTCTGGCATGGAGCTGATTACTCTGAAAATCTTCAGCTGGGAGACATGCGGAGTGAAGCCTATGAAAGCTTCTGCTGATGTCTCCTGGCCCGCTGTGCTGCTAGAGCAGTGCACAAGGCTGGAAGAATTGCTCCCCTGGATTTTTAAGTAGACGTGGGGCCCGGTTTTACCAACAATTTGTGCCCGTTTTCGGGCGCGAAATCGTGGTAAAGTCGGGTGTGAGGCCTTTATTGCGATCCGCACGCGCGTCCGCGCAGATCGTCACTTTACCAAAACCCGGAAATGGCGGCAATCCGCTTCGCGCCCAAAACGGGCGCAACGGCGATTTAAATGCATTTGCATGCATTTAAATTGAATTAATGAACTGCCCGCCCAACTTTATCAGCATTTCCCCCTTTACCACCGCATTTGCCGATCCGGAACCACGCTTTTAGGGAACTGCTAAATAAAAGTCTGAGTCGGGAGCTCCAGCCTCTGAAGAGCGCATTCAGTGTTTCCAATGGCTCTCTGGCTCAGATAGTGGTGGGGGGGAAGAGGGAGGCGGGTCAGATCATTCTCTGGTTGGTGGGGGGAGGAGGGGAGTGAGGTCAGATCGTTGTCTGGTTAGAAACATAGAAACATCGAAAAACTACAGCACAAACAGGCCCTTCGGCCCACAAGTTGTGCCGAACATATCCCTATCTTTTAGGCCTACCTATAACCCTCTATCCTATTAAGCTCCATGTACTCATCCAGGAGTCTCTTAAAAGACCCTATTGAGTTCGCCTCCACCACCACTGACGGCAGCCAATTCCACTCGCCCACCACCCTCTGTGTGAAAAACTTCCCCTAACATCTCCCCTGTACCTACCCCCCAGCACCTTAAACCTGTGTCCTCTCATAGCAGACATTTCCACCCTGGGAAAAAGCCTCTGACAGTCCACCCGATCTATGCCTCTCAACATCTTATACACCTCTATTATGTCTCCTCTCATCCTTCGTCTCTCCAAGGCCTATCCTCATAAGGCATGCCACTCAAGCCAGGCAACATCCTTGTAAATCTCCTCTGCACCCTTTCAATCTTTTCCACATCCTTCCTATAGTGAGGCGAACAGAACTGAGCACAGTACTCCAAGTGGGGTCTGACGAGGGTCTTATATAGCTGCATCATTATCCCCGGACTCCTAAACTCAATCCCTCGATTGATAAAGGCCAGCACACCATACGCCTTCTTAACCACCTCCTCCACCTGTGGGGCTGATTTCAGAGTCCTATGGACCCGGACCCCAAGGTCCTTCTGATCCTCTACCGTACTAAGAGTCTTTCCCTTTATATTGTACTCCTTCATCCCATTTGACCTGCCAAAATGGACCACGACGCATTTATCTGGGTTGAAGTCCATCTGCCACTTGTCCGCCCAGTCTTGCATCCTGTCTATGTCCCTCTGTAACGTCTGACATCCCTCCAGACTATCTACAACCCCACCAACCTTCGTGTCGTCGGCAAACTTACCAACCCATCCCTCCACTTCCTCATCCAGGTCATTTATGAAAATGACAAACAGCAAAGGTCCTAGAACAGATCCCTGGGGCACACCACTGGTGACCGACCTTCATTTAGAAAAAATGGGGGGGGGGGGGGAGGAGGCGGGTCAGATGTTCCTCTGGAGGGGAGGGGAGTGAGGCCAGACCATTCTCTGGGGGGGGGGTAGTGAGACAAGTTCGTTATCAGAGGGGGGTGGGGAGTGAGGCCAGATCATCGTCTGGGGGGGAGGGGGAGGCGGGTAAGATGTATCTCGGGGGGGCGGGCAGATGGATCTCTGGCGGGGGGGGGGCAGATGGATCTCTGGTGGGGGGGAGGGGTACAGATGGATCTCGGGGGGGGCAGATGGATCTCTGGGTGGGGGGAAGGATCTCTGATGGGGGGGGCAGGTGGATCTCTGGTGGGGGGGCAGGAGTGGCGATCAGTCTGGGTAGTGGGGAGTGGATAAGGGGGAGAGTGATTTGTGTGTGTGTCCCTTATCCACCACCCCACTATCCAGACCGATCGCCACCCCTGCTCCCCATCCCCCCCACCGATTGCCCGCAGAGTGGCAGCGGACCCCCCTGCCCCCGCCCCCCCCCCACCCCCACCAGAGATCCATCTGCCCCCCCACCAGAGATCCATCTGCCCCCCCCCCCCCCCACCAGGGATCCATCTGCACCTCCCCTCCCCCCCACCCCGAGATACACCCTTGCTCCCGCTTTTCACTCCCGGGCCGCTTTCTCCGTTTTTTGTGGCCCGGGAGCGATCTGACACGGGCGCGCTTTTTCCAATTTTTTTCTAACTGCGCATGCGCAGTTCAGAGCTCCGATCGTTTCGGCAGCGCTAAGCCCCGCCCACAGCGCGAATGGGTCTGGAGATGGCTGAGAGTGTATGGGGGCGCCTGAAAGCGGATTTCTAATTCGGATCTGTACTACGCCCAGATTCGGCACTTGGAATGAAAATGGTAAAATCGGGCCCGTGGTGTGGGATTTTCCAGCCCTTCCGCACCGTTGGATCATCCTGTTCTGCCGATGGTGACCCCGTGCCGTGGGTTCCCTGGTGGCGGAGGATGCGGACAATAGGAAATCCCGTTAACAATGGTGGCACTGGAAGATCCCGCTGCCAGCCAATGTTGGACCACCTCAGCGACCGCAATACAGGTCACGTGGGGTTGGGGTGGGGCGAGGCAGAAAATCACGCCCGCCATATTGCCAATTCAATATGTGTGTGACTCAGTGGAAGAATGAAGCCAGCCAGATTCCTTGCATTAACAAGTAAGGAGTTTTATTGTTAAAGTTCATTCAAATAACCAATAGAGAAATGATTAGCAACAAGGTTTAAAATGTACAACTATGTTCAGTCCCCACATATGCAAAAGAACACAAACATACACAACTTCCCCAGGCATGTACAAAAGATTTCAAATGTTAAAAATTTGGCCAAGTAAAAATGGGAAAATCAGAAAGATTGTTCATGGTTTGTCCAAAAGTCTGTTCATAGCTCGAAAGTCACTTCAGACAGTGTCAACTGGTACTTCACTCGCTCACTGAAGCAGTCACTCTGCAGACATATCTGATTGATTCTCTTTTCTCTTGAAGACAGTGGTGTTGAGCTGGAATCCTCCTTTAAGAGCCCTTGGTTTGCAGCAATGAGGTCTTCTGGTGGGTTTTAACCACAAACAGGACTCAGCTTTTTGAAGAGAGTGGTTTCGGAGGGGGATGTGGGTGGGGGTGGGGGAGGGTGCAGTAAAGCCCCTTCTCTCCTCACGGCAGCCTCTATCACCGAGTTCAAATCCCATATGTCTTGCACCCAAAAGTTGGGTCATGTGACCTCTCTCCAGTTTTAATCTGGGGCTTATTTTAGCCACTGTCTCTCAGAGCTCTATAGACTCAACAGAAGTTGCATAGAGCCAGCAGATTACATTAACAAGTAATATTTTATACAGCATATCTTTGAAATAGGAACTGGGGAATCAGCCTAGATTTTTGTATGCATTATCTTACAGCAGTTAAAAGATTCCGTAACAAGGTCTTAAAGCCTTCATTGGCTCTGGGCAGTTTGGGGCATTCTGAATGTTGTGAATTGACTTCAATCAATATGAGCTCTTTCTTTTACAGTGTTGTCTTTGGCCAGCACGGTGGCACAGTAGTTACCACTGCTGCCTCACAGCACCAGGGACATGGGTTCGATTCCTGGTTTGGGTCACTGTTTGTGTGGAGTTTGCATATTCTCCCCATGTCTGCATGGGTTTCCTCAAGGTGCTCTGATTTCTTCCCACAATCCAAAGATGTGCTGGTTAGGTGCATGTAAGCTTACTTGTGACGAATAAATAAACTTTAGTCCTAATACTGTTCAAAGTTGTTTTTTTAATTTAATTATTAGTGTCACAAGTAGGCTCACATTAACACTGCAATGAAGTTACTGTGAAAATCCCCTAGTCACCACACTCTGGCGCATATTCGGGTACACTGAGGGAGAATTTAGCGTGGCCAATGCACCTAACCAGCACATCTTTTGGACTGTGGGAGGAAACCGGAGCACCCGGAGGAAACCCACGCAGACACAGGGAGAATGTGCAAACTCCGCACAGATGGTGACCCAAGCCGGGAATCGAACCTGGGTCCCTGGCGCTGTGAGGCAGCAGTGCTAACCACTGTGCCATCTTGCCACCTACAGTTATATCTTGGGTTGAACAAATACAAATCAGTGTAAGGCAGTTTTGTGAAGAAAATCTCACACTGCTGGATTTGAGGCCTCAGCTCTCAGGCTGGGTCAGACTGTGTGACCATTTTTTGTATTGACACTTTTCCTGCTGGTTACATACAAATTTCCCAGGTGAGATTTTGATAGAACTTCAAGAAATAGGAGCAGGAAAAGGCCTGGAACTGTCATGAGCATGTTCCGCTAGTCACTATGGTCAGGGTTGCCCATTGACCTCAACACCACTTTCCCACCAGGTGAGTAGCTGGGGAGAAAGTACTTCCACTGGTAGATGGTGGTGAGGGGAGATGGTGGCGTAGTGGTAGGATCTCTGGATTAGCACTGTGGCCTGGGGACGCAGGTTCAAATCCCACCACAGCAATTGGTGGAATTTAAATTCAATTGATAGATTGAAGTAATCAATCAAAAATGAAATCCGGAGTGAAAGCTCATTTCTGTCTGGGTGGCAATGAAACTATCGTTGATTGTCATCCAAAGCCCATCTGGTTCACTAATGTCTGTCAGGGAAGGAAATCTGCCACCCTGGGCTGGTCTGGCCTACGTGCGACTCCAGCCTCACAGCAATGTTTTTGACTCTTAAAAGCCCTCAACGGGCAATGAGGGGAGGCAATGGCATTGTCGTATTGTCACTGGACTAGAAGGTGAAATTTGGATTCAATAAAAATTAGGAATTAAGAAGCTACTGATGACCATGAAACCATTGTCAATTGTCAGAAAAACCCATCTGGCTCACTGATAATCCTTTAGAGAAGGAAATCTGCCGTCCTTACCTGGTCTGGCCTACATGCAACTCCAGAGAGACAAGAATGTGATTGACTCTCAGCTGCCCTTGGGCAATTAAGGATGGGCAATAAATGTTGGCCCAGCCAGCAATGTCCACATCCTGCAAATGAATAAAAAAAAGTGCGGGAAACAAATGCTGACATTAAGTACCAGTGATCCCCGTATCCTTTCTCAGAATACTAAGGAAATTTGGCATGCCCGCAACAACTCTCACCAACTTTTACAGATGCATCGTAGAAAGCATTCTTTCTGGTTGTATCACAGCTTGGTATGGCTCCTGCTCTGCCCAAGACCACAAGAAACTCTAAAAGGTCGTGAATGTAGCCCAATCCATCACTCAAAACAGCCTCCCATCCATTGACTCTGTCTACACTTCCCGCTGCCTCAGCAAAGCAGCCAGCATAATTAAGGACCCAATGCACCCCGGACATTCTCTCTTCCACCTTCTTCCGTCTGGGAAAAAGGTACAAAAGTCTGAAGTCACGTACCAACCGACTCAAGAACAGCTTCTTCCCAGCTGCTGTCAGACTTTTGAGTGGACCAATCTCGCACTAAGTTGATCTTTCTCTACATCCTAGCTATGGCTGGAACGTGACATTCTGCGCCCTCTCCTTTCTTTCTCTATGAACAGTATATTTTGTCTGTATAGCACGCAAGAAACAATACTTTTCACTATATACTAATACATGTGACAACAATAAATCAAATCAAGTCAATGAAAGAATTGAAAAAGTGGAGGAGACAGATTTAAGACAACTGGCAAAGGAACTAGAGGGGGAGATGAGGAGCTGATGTAGATGTCGTGGATTTAATCATAACTTTCATACAGGAATTCAATAAGTACCTGTGCAGGGAAAAGTTAGAGGTCAAAGGTGAAAGGGCAAGTGGCACAAATTGACCATGTCCTTCTCAGAGCCGGCATTTAATGGACGGAACATCTTCCTGTGTGATAAGATCCTTGACAAACTCAGGCTGAAATGGAGAGGAAAGTACAATGTGATTGCCCCTCGAGGTGGGTGAATTGCTTTGCCAGCCCTCTTTGAAAAGAAAGAGGACATCTCAGGATGCTGCCTGGATTAGAGGATATTCATTCATGGGGCATGGGCGTCGCTGGTTGGTCAGCTTTTGGTGCCCGTTCCTTGTTGCCCGAGGGCAGTTGAGAGTCAACCACATTGCTGTGGCTCTGGGGTCACATGTAGGCCAAGCCAGGTAAAATGGCAGATTTCCTTCCCTAAAGGGCATTACTGAAACAGATGGGCTTTCCCGACAATCAACAATGGTTTCATGGTCATCAATAGATTCTTAATTCCAGATATTCTTATTGAATTCAAATTCCACCACCTGTCATGGCAGGATTTGAACCCGGGTCCCCAGAGCATCAGCTGAGTTTCTGGATTATTAGTCTAGTGACAGTACCACTAGGCCATTGCCTCCCCTTATGAAGGGGGAGAGACTGGACAAACTTGGGTTGTCTTCTCTGGATCAGCGGAGGTTGAGGGGAGACCTAATAGAAGTCTATAAAATGATGAGGGGCATAGATTGGGTTGACAGTCAGAATTCTTTTTCCCAGAGTTGAAATGTCTAATACTAGGGGGCATGCACTTAAGGTGAGAGGGGGAAAGTTCAAAGGAGATGTGAGGGGCAATTTTTTTACACAGAGAGTTACAGATGTCTGGAACGCACTGCCAAGGGTGGTGGTGGAGGCCGATAATATAGGGGCACTTAAGGGGCTTTTAGATAAGCACATGAATATAAAAGGAATAGAGGGATATGGACCAACGGCAAGAAGAAGGGATTTGACGTCATGTTCAGCACAACATGGTGGGCCGAAGGGCCTGTTCCTGTGCTGTACTGTTCTACGTCCTATGTTATCTCAGCCTGTCATCACCTGTCCAATTAGTCATAGGACGAGGCAAGGGAGAAGACAATTAAAAATAAGCCGATTATTCGCAAGGCTTCAGGAATGGCAGCAACTTGAGATGCAAGAGCTACAGAAACAAGGCAATGCTTGGCAGTGAAGAGTTGGCAGTGAAATGCAAACATAACTTCTTATTTGGCAGTTGGCAAGCTGTGTTAAACTTGACTTTCATTATCAGCAAAAGTTAAGCCGATTGAAATCAATGCCCGTCTGATACAATTGCCAAAACATTGCGATAAATTGAAGTTGAGTTCTTCACTAAGTGGGACATTTAACAAGACAATTCTGTGTCAGACTACAAAAGATTTCTTTTGCGCTGTGAGATAATGCTGCTATATTTGGTTACACTTGCTGTTGCTCAAGGGAAATCTGTCACATGTTAGTTCCGGTGAAGGTAATCGCATAATAAAGGGCCTGAGATTAATTTACAGTGACTGTCATGTCATGCATTACTCACTACAAACGCATAATGCCACAACAACTTGAAGGGGAGACAGGGGCGTAGTGGTAATGTCACCGGACTAGTTAATTGAGACGCTCAGGCTAATACTGTGGGAACATGGTTTCGAATCCCACAATAGCAACTGGTGAAATTATAAAGCTAGTCATATAATACAGTTTACCATGACAACACCATTGATTGTTGTCAAATCCATCTGGTCCTATCTGGAAGGAAATCTGCTGCCCTCACCTGGTCTGGCCTACATGTGACTCCAAATCCATGGCCAATGTGGTTGATTCTGAACTGTCCTCTGAAATGTCCTAGCAAGCCATTCTGTTCAAGGGGATGGGCAACAAATGCTGGCCTTACCAAGCGATGTCCACATCCCATCAGAGAATTATGAAAAATAGAACAAAAAAAGAGAAGAGTGATGAAAATATATGAGTTGATTTGAATCATTGTTACATGCATTGGGATACAGTGAAAAATATAGTTTCTTGTGCACTGTACAGACAAAGCATATTGTTCATAGGGAAGAAGGAAAGGAGAGAGTGCAGAATATAGTGTTACAGTCATAGATAGATACCCTACAGTGTAGAAAGAGGCCATTCGGCCCATCGAGTCTACACCGACCACAAGCCCACCCAGGCCCTACCCCCACATATTTACCCACTAATCCCTCTAACCTACCCATCTCAAGACACTAAGGGGCAATTTTAGCACGGCCAATCAACCTAACCTGCACATCTTTGGACTGTGGGAGGAAACCGGAGCACCCGGAGGAAACCCACGCAGACACGAGGAGAATGTACAAACTCCACACAGACAGTGACCCAAGCCGGGAATCGAACCCAGGTCGCTGGAGCTGTGAAGCAGCAGTGCTAACCACTGTGCTACCGTGCCGCCTAGTCATAGCTAGAGTGTAGAGCAAGATCAATTTAATGCAAGGTAGGTCCATTCAAAAGTCTGATGGCAGCAGGGAAGAAACTGTTCTTGTGTCGGTTGGTACGTGACCTCAGACTTTTGTATCTTTTTCCCGACAGAGGAAAGTGGAAGAGAGAATGTCCGGGGTGTGTGGGGTCCTTAATTATGCTGGCTGCTTTGACGAGGCAGCGGGGAGTGTAGACAGAGTCAATGGATGTGGGGCTGGTTTGCGTGATGGACTGGGCTGCCATGAATTTTAAAAATGTATTTTTTATTCATTATTCATTTGTGGGACATGGGCATCGCTGGCTGGCCAGCATTTATTGCTCATCCCTCCTTGCTCTTGAAGCTGATTGGCTTGCTAGGCCATTTCAGAGGGTAATTAAGAGTCAACCACGTTGCTGTGGCTCTGGGGTGACATGCACAGACCGGATAAGGACGGCAGATTTCCTTCCCTACAGGACATTAGTGAACCAGATGGGTTTTTCTGACAATCAGCAATGGTTTCATGGTCATCAGTTGGATTCTTAATTCTAGATTTTTTTTATTGAATTCAAATTCCACCATCTGCCGTGGCGGGATTCGAACCCGGGTCCCCAGAACATTAGCTGAGATTCTGGATGAATAGTCTGGTGCGAGGCCGTTGCCTCCACTGTAAGTATGACAAGAAATTGAAACATCATTACCCTGACAGGGCAACTAAACACAGACAATGGGGGGAGGGGATTCACTGGTCCCATACACCACTAGTGGGAATCCCAATGGCCCACTGAATAAGAAGTCGGGGAAATAGGATAGACGCCAGGCACCAGGTGGTATGAAAATTATCCAAAATACCTAATGTAAATGTGATTAGTGGACTTGAACCATAGAATCCATAGAATCCTACATTGCAGAAGGAGGCCATTCAGCCCATCGAGTCTGCACCGAACACGATCCCACCCAGGCCCTATTCCCATGCATTTACCTTAGCTAGTCCCCCGAAGAATAAGGGGCAATTTAGCATGGCCAATCGACCTAGCCCGCACATCTTTGGACTGTGGGAGGAAACTGGAGCACCCGGAGGAAAACCACGAGAAGAACCTGCAGACTCCGCACAGTCACCCAAGCCGGGAATTGAACCCGGGTCCCTGGCGCTGTGAGGCAGCAGTGCCAACCACTGTGCCAACGTGCCGCCCCTGAAGCTCAATTCAAAGCCCTTCCACCGTCATCTGCCTCCCCAGCAGGACATGCACTAGGTGGGCTTTGGTGCTGATCATGATCAATGCGGACCTGATGCCTTGAACCCCGGAAGGGGTCAAGGAGGTAACTCCTGTGCCTATATGTCCCTCTGCCACTGCCAGGCTGTAGAAGGAGTTTTCCCCAGGGGTCTTGCTTGGGGTCACAGCTGCAGGCAACTTCAAAAGCAGCTAAGTATAAAATCCTGATGGGACTGGGCAGGCTCGATGCAGGAAGAATGTTCCCGATGTTGGGGAAATCCAGAACTAGGGGTCACAGCCGAACAAAAAGGGGTAAGCCATTTTGGATTGAGTTGAGGAAGGACTTCTTCATTCAGAGAGTTGTGAACCTGTGGAATTCTCTGCCACAGAAAGCTGTTGGGGCCAGTTCGTTCGATATATTCAAGAGGGAGCTGGACCTTGCGGCTGAAGGGATCAAGGGGTATGGAGAGAAAGCAGGAGTGCGATACTGAAAGTGTATGATCAGCCGTGATCATATTGAATAGTGGTGCAGGCTCGAAGAGCTGAATGGCCTACTGCTGCACCTATTATCTATGTCTCTATGTTTCCAAATGTTTTCAGTTCCTCTTTTGTGTAAATATTGCAGTTAGAATAATGTAGTGGGGGCGGTGGGGGGGGGGATGGTAATTAGAATGCATTCAACCGGAGAGGGAAAAATCAACGAGTAAAGCTGACTGCATGTTGTCTAAAAACCATTAAGCTGTCAATCAAGGAACAGTTAAAAGGAGAGCACTGAAATTGAATGGAGACAGGGCTTTTCAAAGGGTTTGAATGGATTCCAAAGGCTTTCAACTTTCTATGAAGGCTCAGAGACTTGAAATAAATGCTGCTTTAAAAGAATGGGGCTGAGTGAGCAGCTGTGGAGATGGGAATTCCTCCCCCGCCGTCCAGTGAAAGTGTGACACTAATAAATAAACTTAAGAAATAATAGACCTGGGAGTGCAGCCTGATGCAGTCTCAGGTGGAGTGATTGGCTGGATGGTGAGGAATGATCGATTTGATAGAGATGTTCAAAATCAAGAAGGATCTGGGCAGAGTAAATAGGGAGAAACTCTTCCCACTTGCAAAAGGATCAAGAATGAGAGGGCACAGATTTAAAGTGATTTGCAAAAGAAGCAAATGCGACACAACAAAAAACTTTTTCCCACAATGGTCGGAATTTTGCCACCCCGCCCACCATGGGGATTGGAGCGGGCGATGGACGGGACATGGAAAGATCCATTGATCTCGGGCAGGATTTCAGTACAAGTGAAGCGATAAAATCCCACCCAATGAGTGATTCGGGTCTGGAACGCACAGCCTGGAGATATGGTGGAGGCAGGTTCAATCGAGGCATTTGACTGCTTGCCCCCATGGGACTCCACCACCCTGTCAACACCCCTTTCCCCCTCCTGCCCTATCCAGAGGTCTACCCCCCCCCCCCCCCCCACCACTCCCCAATGATTAGCCTCCCCATGGGACTCCCCACAACCTCATGGAATGACAACAACCCTCCCCCCAGTAGGAACCACTCCCAGCCCAGGATTTCCCCCACAGGAACTCTAGCACCCACCCTTGTCCCCACCGCCCCAACTCCCCACTCTCTTCCAGGCCCGACTATCACCCCTACCCCCTTCTTCCAAACCAGGCCTGACTCACACCCACCTCCGAAGTCCAACACCCTTCTCCTCAGCCCCCAGATGCCCGACACCCTCCCCTTGAGGCCTGAGAACCTCCCCCTAACAACCCCCAGCCCCCCCGAGGCCTGGCCCAACCCAACCCAACTTCCCAGGCAGTTCTACTGGTGGTGCCCCGGCGTGGACTTCTCGCCCGCTGAGTGATGCACTCATCTGGCAGGTTCTGCTCGCCAGGTGGACTCCCTGGGAGCCCTGTCGTGATTCACGTCAGTATGCCCTGAAGCCAGCACGGGATGACAGGGGGTGGGTGGGGGCGGAGTGGCTGGGGATGCAATAGGGGATTATCAGGCATATAGGCCTGATAATGACGATGGAAGTCTTCAAATAGAACTCCAACTTTCGAAATCAGGATTCATAGAATCATAGAATAGAATCATAGAGCCTTTACAATGCAGAAGGAGGCCATTCGGCCCATCGAGTCTGTACCGGCATAATCCCACCCAGGCCCTAACCCCACATATTTACCCTCCTAATCCCCCTGACACTAAGGGGCAATTTATCATGGTCAATCAACCTAACCCGCACATCTTTGGATTGTGGGAGGGAACCGGAGCACCCGGAGGAAACCCACGCAGACACAGGGAGAATGTGCAGACTCCACACAGACATTGACCCAAGCCGGGAATCGAACCCGGGTCCCTGGCGCTGTGAGGCAGCAGTGCTAACCACTGTGCGACTGTGCCATTATATCATTGACACAGAGGGAGGGGAACAGTCGCTCCAGGAAATTCAGCTGGCACAACTCCCCGCAGGATCTCCCATTCCTATCGCTGTTCCCGCCCCCTGAAAACGGGAGCGGAAAATCACCCCCATTTGACTAATTTGTTGTTTTTTTGCTGCACTCCTTCAACCTGTAAATTGAGGATGTTGCTGCAAAAAAGCAATGGAATTGTTGATGCTCTCTCTGCCTCTCTCTCCAGAATTAAAAAACAAAAGAGTAAATCTAGCAGAAAAAGCAGACCCTGAGTTATGATAATTCCTTCATGTTTAAAGCTTGCTAATCCGACTGGTTCCATCTTCATCCTTTCACTTTGGTTAAATTTTCATCATCTTTTAAACATGACAAAATGAGGTTAGTTTTTGTCAGAAAACTAAAAGGAGGATGTGCAAGGTAATTTTAAATTGGGGCAAAAGACGCAATCATTTTCCAACTCTACCTACTGTTTCTTTCCATTGAAGCCACTGAAAAATTTTGATTTGATTTATTATTGTCACATGTATTGGGATACAGTGAAAAGTATTGTTTCTTGCGCGCTATACAGCCAAAGCATACCGTTCATAGAGAAGGAAAGGAGAGGGTGCAGAATGTAGTGTTGCAGTCATAGCTCGGGTGTAGATAAAGATCAACTTAATGCGAGGTAAGTCCATTCAAAAGAAAAGAATCAGATGGATCATGGCAGTTGATCCAATATCACCCATTCTGATCTATCATTGAATCACTACAGTGTAGTCAAGGCCAATCGGCCCATCGGGCCTGTCCCGACAACAATCCCACCCAGGCTCTCTCCCCGTAACCCTACATATTTACCCTGCTAGTCCCCCTGACACCAAGGAGCAATTTAGCATGGCCAATCCACCTAACCCACACGTCTTTGGATGGTGGGAGGAAACCAGAGCACCCGGCGGAAACCCACGCAGACACTGGGAGAAGGTGCAAACTCCACACAGACAGTGACCCAAGGCCGGAATCGAACCCGGGTCCCTGACGCTGTGAGGCAGCAGTGCTAACCACCGTGCCACCATGCTGCGACTGTAGCATTACTTTCTGCACCCTTTCCTTTCCTTTTTCCATATGTACTCTATGAACGGTATGCTTTAGAACATAGAACATAGAACATAGAACATTACAGCGCAGAACAGGCCCTTCGGCCCACGATGTTGCACCGGCCAGTTAAAAAAAAACTGTGACCCTCCAACCTAAACCAATTTCTTTTCGTCCATGAACCTATCTACGGATCTCTTAAACGCCCCCAAACTAGGCGCATTTACTACTGATGCTGGCAGGGCATTCCAATCCCTCACCACCCTCTGGGTAAAGAACCTACCCCTGACATCGGTTCTATAACTACCCCCCCTCAATTTAAAGCCATGCCCCCTCGTGCTGGATTTCTCCATCAGAGGAAAAAGGCTATCACTATCCACCCTATCTAAACCTCTAATCATCTTATATGTTTCAATAAGATCCCCTCTTAGCCGCCGCCTTTCCAGCGAAAACAATCCCAAATCCCTCAGCCTCTCCTCATAGGATCTCCCCTCCATACCAGGCAACATCCTGGTAAACCTCCTCTGCACCCTCTCCAAAGCCTCCACATCCTTCCTGTAATGTGGGGACCAGAACTGCACACAGTACTCCAAGTGCGGCCGCACCAGAGTTGTGTACAGTTGCAACATAACGCCACGACTCCTAAATTCAATCCCCCTACCAATAAACGCCAAGACACCATATGCCTTCTTAACAACCTTATCTACTTGATTCCCAACCTTCAGGGATCTATGCACACATACACCTAGATCCCTCTGCTCCTCCACACTACTCAAAGTCCTCCCGTTAGCCCTATACTCAACACATCTGTTATTCCTACCAAAGTGAATTACCTCACACTTCTCCGCATTAAACTCCATCCGCCACCTCTCGGCCCAACTTTGCAACCTGTCTAAGTCTTCCTGCAAACTACGACACCCTTCCTCACTGTCTACCACACCACCGACTTTGGTGTCATCAGCAAATTTGCTAATCCACCCAACTATACCCTCATCCAGATCATTAATAAATATTACAAACAGCAGTGGCCCCAAAACAGATCCCTGAGGTACACCACTTGTAACCGCACTCCATGATGAATATTTACTATCAACCACCACCCTCTGTTTCCTATCCGCTAGCCAATTCCTGATCCAATTTCCTAGATCACCCCCAATCCCATACATCTGCATTTTCTGCAGAAGCCTACCATGGTGAACCTTATCAAACGCCTTACTAAAATCCATATATACCACGTCCACTGCCTTGCCCCCATCCACCTCCTTGGTCACTTTCTCAAAAAACTCAATAAGGTTAGTAAGGCACGACCTACCTGCCACAAAACCATGCTGACTATCACCTATCAATTCATTACTCTCCAAATAACTATAAATCCTATCCCTTATAATTTTTTCCAACATCTTGCCGACAACAGAAGTGAGACTCACCGGTCTATAATTCCCGGGGAAGTCTCTGTTCCCCTTCTTAAACAATGGGACAACATTCGCTAACCTCCAATCTTCTGGTACTATACCAGAGGCCAACGACGACCTGAAGATCAGAGCCAGAGGCTCTGCAATCACTTCTCTTGCCTCCCAGAGAATCCTTGGATAAATCCCATCCGGACCAGGGGATTTATCTATTTTCAGACCCTCCAGAATATCCTGCACATCCTCCTTATCAACTGTAATACTGTCTATTCTACTCCCTTGCAACCCAGTGTCCTCCTCAGCTATATTCATGTCCCCTTGCGTGAACACCGAAGAGAAATATTGGTTCAATGCTTCACCAATCTCCTCCGGTTCCACACATAACTTCCCTCTGCCATCTATAACTGGCCCTAAACTTGCCCTAACCAACCTTCTGTTCTTGACATACCTATAGAACGCCTTAGGATTCTCTTTAACCCTATCCGCCAAAGTCTTCTCATGTCCCCTTTTAGCCCTTCTAAGCTCGCTCTTCAACTCCCTCTTAGCCAATCTAAAGCTTTCTAGTGCACTACCCGAGTGCTCACGTCTCATCCGAACATAAGCCTCCTTTTTCTTTTTAACCAACAAATAAACTTTTTTGGTGCACCACGGTTCCCTAGCCCTACCAATTCCTCCTTGCCTGACAGGGACATACCTATCACAGACTCGCAGTAGCTGCTCCTTGAAAAAACTCCACATGTCGGACGTTCCCAGTCCCTGTAATCTCCTAGTCCAACCTATGTTTCCTAATTCTCTCCTAATAGCCTCATAATTACCCTTCCCCCAGCTAAAACCACTGGCCCGAGGTTCATGCCTATCCCTTTCCATCACTAAGGTGAACGTAACCGAATTGTGGTCACTATCACCAAAATGCACACCAACTTCCAAGTCTAGCACCTGGTCTGGCTCATTTCCCAGCACCAGATCCAATATAGCCTCACCTCTAGTTGGCCTGTCTACATACTGAGTCAAAAAACCTTCCTGCACGCTTTGAACAAAAACTGACCCCTCTAACGAGCTAGAGCTATAACAATTCCAGTCAATATTAGTCAAGTTAAAATCCCCCATAACAATTGCCCTATTACTTTCACTCCTAAGCAGGATTGACTCCGCAATCCTTTCCTCAACCTCTCTAGAACTTTTAGGAGGTCTATAAAAGACTCCCAACAGGGTGACCTCTCCTCTCCTATTTCTAATCTCCGCCCATACTACCTCAACAGATAAGTCCTCATCAAACCTCCTCTCTGACACTGTGATACAATCTCTGACCAATAATGCTACCCCTCCCCCTCTTCTACCTCCTTCCCTACTTCGACTAAAACATTTGAACCCCGGGACCTGCAGCATCCATTCCTGCCCCTGCTCTATCCATGTCTCTGAAATAGCCACAACATCAAAGTCCCAGGTACTGATCCACGCTGCAAGTTCACCCACTTTATTGCGAATACTCCTGGCATTGAAGTATACACATTTCAGACCCTGCTCCACCCCACCTCTGCAATGCCGTGCATTGCAGTCCCCATCCATGCATCCCTCACTTTCAGCCCCACTACTCAGGATCCCTCCCCCCCCCCGAATCAGTTTAAACCTCCCTGCATGGCCTTAGCAAATTTACCCCCCAGGATATTGGTCCCCTTCTGATTAAGGTGTAGACCATCCTTCTCATAGAGGTCACACCTTCCCCAGTACGAGCCCCAATTGCTTAAGTACCTGAACCCCTCCCTCCTGCACCATCCCCTCAGCCATGAATTCAAACCTTCCCTCTCCCTATTCCTCTCTAAACTATCCCGTGGTACAGGCAAGAGTCCAGAGATAACCACTCTGTCAGTCTTGGCCTTTAGTTTCCACCCCAACTCCATAAATCCCTGCCTAATATCCCCTTCCCCTATCCTCCCTATGTCGTGTGTCCCCACATGTACAATAACTTGTGGTTTATCTCCCTCCCCCCTAAGAGTCCTGAATACCCTGTCAGACACATCCCGGACCCCAGCCCCTGGTAGGCAACACACCAACCCTGAGTCCCTACCTTTAGTTCCGACCCTCCTATCTGTCCCCTTAATTGTGGAGTCCCCAATCACAAGGCCCAGTCTTTTACAGCCCCTAACCACCTGAGCTTTCTCACTCGGCTCACCCCCAGAGATCTGCTCTCTATGCTCAGTTGATTCCTCCTCAACTGTAGCCTCCAGCACCGAAAACCTATTATGGAGGGGAACCGCCCCAGGGGATTGTCTTCCCGATTGCTTCTTACCCCTCCTCCTGGCATTGACCCAAGCCTCATTTCTAGGAGTTACTATTTCTCTATAACTCCTATCAACTTCCACCTCCGCCTCCCGAATTATGCGGAGTTCCTCTACCTCCCCCTCCAGCTCCTTTACACGCTCCTCCAGAAGCTGCAATCTAATGCACTTCTTACAACTAAAATCTCCTGAAACACTACTGGATTTCCTCACCACATACATCCCACAGGAGATGCAGCATACTGCCTGAACTGCCATCCCTGAAGCCATTACCAGCAAGAAAAAAAGAAAACAAAAAACTTCCCCACACTTATAATTAGGTTAGAGGAGGATGGAAGGGTGGGATCCTCTACCAGTGTAGAGGATCGGGTATCTCCTCTGCACCAATTTATAGGGCTAGGGGCCCGAGAGAAAAAAAAAAACTACTACTGAGGGGGAACCTCCCAGGTAACTGACTTTTAAAGTTAAAATAAAAACCCTTCCCAGACTCCTTTGCTGCCCACTTCTAGTTTTCACTTAAACTTGAAAAACTGCTGTTAAAGTAAAGGCCAAAAAAATACACACACTAGCTGACTAATTAAATAAATAAACAATTCAATTAATCCAATTAATCTCCTACCAGCACTGCTGCTTTTCAATCACCCCTCTCAGCTTGCTCCAGTGGATCAATGAGGGGGAACCTCCCAGGTAACTGACTTTTAAAGTTAAAATAAAAACCCTTCCCAGACTCCTTTGCTGCCCACTTCTAGTTTTCACTTAAACTTGAAAAACTGCTGTTAAAGTAAAGGCCAAAAAAATACACACACTAGCTGACTAATTAAATAAATAAACAATTCAATTAATCCAATTAATCTCCTACCAGCACTGCTGCTTTTCAATCACCCCTCTCAGCTTGCTCCAGTGGATCAATGAGGGGGAACCTCCCAGGTAACTGACTTTTAAAGTTAAAATAAAAACCCTTCCCAGACTCCTTTGCTGCCCACTTCTAGTTTTCACTTAAACTTGAAAAACTGCTGTTAAAGTAAAGGCCAAAAAAATACACACACTAGCTGACTAATTAAATAAATAAACAATTCAATTAATCCAATTAATCTCCTACCAGCACTGCTGCTTTTCAATCACCCCTCTCAGCTTGCTCCAGTGGATCAATGAGGGGGAACCTCCCAGGTAACTGACTTTTAAAGTTAAAATAAAAACCCTTCCCAGACTCCTTTGCTGCCCACTTCTAGTTTTCACTTAAACTTGAAAAACTGCTGTTAAAGTAAAGGCCAAAAAAATACACACACTAGCTGACTAATTAAATAAATAAACAATTCAATTAATCCAATTAATCTCCTACCAGCACTGCTGCTTTTCAATCACCCCTCTCAGCTTGCTCCAGTGGATCAATGAGGGGGAACCTCCCAGGTAACTGACTTTTAAAGTTAAAATAAAAACCCTTCCCAGACTCCTTTGCTGCCCACTTCTAGTTTTCACTTAAACTTGAAAAACTGCTGTTAAAGTAAAGGCCAAAAAAATACACACACTAGCTGACTAATTAAATAAATAAACAATTCAATTAATCCAATTAATCTCCTACCAGCACTGCTGCTTTTCAATCACCCCTCTCAGCTTGCTCCAGTGGATCAATGAGGGGGAACCTCCCAGGTAACTGACTTTTAAAGTTAAAATAAAAACCCTTCCCAGACTCCTTTGCTGCCCACTTCTAGTTTTCACTTAAACTTGAAAAACTGCTGTTAAAGTAAAGGCCAAAAAAATACACACACTAGCTGACTAATTAAATAAATAAACAATTCAATTAATCCAATTAATCTCCTACCAGCACTGCTGCTTTTCAATCACCCCTCTCAGCTTGCTCCAGTGGATCAATGAGGGGGAACCTCCCAGGTAACTGACTTTTAAAGTTAAAATAAAAACCCTTCCCAGACTCCTTTGCTGCCCACTTCTAGTTTTCACTTAAACTTGAAAAACTGCTGTTAAAGTAAAGGCCAAAAAAATACACACACTAGCTGACTAATTAAATAAATAAACAATTCAATTAATCCAATTAATCTCCTACCAGCACTGCTGCTTTTCAATCACCCCTCTCAGCTTGCTCCAGTGGATCAATGAGGGGGAACCTCCCAGGTAACTGACTTTTAAAGTTAAAATAAAAACCCTTCCCAGACTCCTTTGCTGCCCACTTCTAGTTTTCACTTAAACTTGAAAAACTGCTGTTAAAGTAAAGGCCAAAAAAATACACACACTAGCTGACTAATTAAATAAATAAACAATTCAATTAATCCAATTAATCTCCTACCAGCACTGCTGCTTTTCAATCACCCCTCTCAGCTTGCTCCAGTGGATCAATGAGGGGGAACCTCCCAGGTAACTGACTTTTAAAGTTAAAATAAAAACCCTTCCCAGACTCCTTTGCTGCCCACTTCTAGTTTTCACTTAAACTTGAAAAACTGCTGTTAAAGTAAAGGCCAAAAAAATACACACACTAGCTGACTAATTAAATAAATAAACAATTCAATTAATCCAATTAATCTCCTACCAGCACTGCTGCTTTTCAATCACCCCTCTCAGCTTGCTCCAGTGGATCAATGAGGGGGAACCTCCCAGGTAACTGACTTTTAAAGTTAAAATAAAAACCCTTCCCAGACTCCTTTGCTGCCCACTTCTAGTTTTCACTTAAACTTGAAAAACTGCTGTTAAAGTAAAGGCCAAAAAAATACACACACTAGCTGACTAATTAAATAAATAAACAATTCAATTAATCCAATTAATCTCCTACCAGCACTGCTGCTTTTCAATCACCCCTCTCAGCTTGCTCCAGTGGATCAATGAGGGGGAACCTCCCAGGTAACTGACTTTTAAAGTTAAAATAAAAACCCTTCCCAGACTCCTTTGCTGCCCACTTCTAGTTTTCACTTAAACTTGAAAAACTGCTGTTAAAGTAAAGGCCAAAAAAATACACACACTAGCTGACTAATTAAATAAATAAACAATTCAATTAATCCAATTAATCTCCTACCAGCACTGCTGCTTTTCAATCACCCCTCTCAGCTTGCTCCAGTGGATCAATGAGGGGGAACCTCCCAGGTAACTGACTTTTAAAGTTAAAATAAAAACCCTTCCCAGACTCCTTTGCTGCCCACTTCTAGTTTTCACTTAAACTGTGTAGCGCGCAAGAAACAATACTTTTCACTATTTTTTTTATTCATTCATGGGACATGGGTGTCGCTGGCTGGCCAATGTTTATTGCCCATCCCGAGATGTCCTTGGAGCGCAGTTGAGAGTCAACTATTGCTGTGTCTCTGGAGTCATGTGCAGGCCAGAACATGTAATGACAGCAGATTTCCTTCTGTAAAGGACATTAAAACCAGATGGGTTTTTCTGACAATGGTTTCATGGTTATCAGTAGATTCTTAATTCCAAATTTTTATAATTGAATACAAATTCCACCACCTGCCATTGCGTGGGTTTGAACACAGGTCCCCAGAACATTAGCTGAGTTTCTGGATTAATAGTCTAGCTATAATACCACTGGGCCATCGCCTCCCCATACTAATACATGTGACAATAATAAGTTAAATCAAAGTAAAGGATTTTTTACTAGTCACGAGTAGACTTACATTAACACTGCAATGAAGTTACTGTGAAAATCCGCGAGTCGCCACACTCTGGCACCTGTTCAGGTACACTGAGGGATAATTTACCATGGCCAATGCACCTAACCAGCACGTCTTTTGGACTGTGGAAGGAAACCGGAGCACCCGGAGGAAACCCACGCAGACACGGGGAGAACGTGCAGACTCCACACATACAGTGATCCAAGCTGGGAATTGAACCTGGGACCCTGGCGCTGAGAGGCAGCAGTGCTAACCACTGTGCCACCATGCCACCCCAACTCAAATGAAGAAGAAAATCAGGAAAGATGGAGAATGGCAGTGGATTTAACATCATCCATTCGGAACCTTTGCCCCTCTGTTCCACACTCACAATGTGGAGATGCCGGCGTTGGACTGGGGGGTGGGCACAGTAAGTAGTCTCACAGCGCCAGGTTAAAGTCCAACAGGTTTATTTGGTAGCACGAGCTTTTGGATCACTGCGCCTTCATCACCTGATGAAGGGGCAGCGCTCTGGGAGTTCATGCTACCAAATAAACCTGTTGGACTTTAACTTGGTGTTGTGAGACTACTTACTGTTCCTCACTCACAGTTCAATCTTTCGTCTCCAAGGTGTAGGACCCTCTAAATCATTCCAATTAATTATGGCCCTCAATCACAGCAGCAAGCAATTACTCGCTATTAATTTGGGTCATCGCATTTCTAATTTACTGTATTGTGACAAGCCAATGTGTGCTTATGTCACAGAGCAGCAGAGACAGGCGGCACTGCGACAGAGAGAGAGAGAGAGAGGGTTATTTAGTGGCACCGCTTTAATAACCATTTGGGGCCTGATAGCTTGTGTGCCAAATAAATTGACACTGAAGGCCTAGCTCTATTCCCCAGGCTGTGATTATTTCTTGTTTGTGGACATTGTTTGCAGTGAACAGAGATGCAGGATTATTACCTGACTGATTCCATCAGTGTGGCACGGAGTTGTACAGACAGCCCGACTCACCATAATCAAAGATTTATAGAGCAGCTCATTCACTCTAAGTAATGAAATTGAAATCTGTGGTCTATCAGTGATCACACCCATTACTCACCTAAAAGGTAACAACGGATATTCTGATGGACCAGGCGAGGAAGTCAATCACAAGTGCCGGTGCAGTTCTAAAACAGATTTGACATGAGACAGAGCATGTTCTGATACCTGCCACACAACGAGTGGTCGACTTTCACCCGTCGCCAAGATCTGAGTCAGAGGCTGGAATCTTTGGAAAAAGAGTGTCACAAATTGTCATCAAATCACTCATTCCATCATTAAAGTGTCCCTGAGCAGCCCTGCAGGAATGCGGAGGCAAAAATCGGCAACACATTGAGCTATCAGAAAAGGAAGGCCATTCAGCCCACTCCACCCGTGCTAGCTCTTTGAAAGATCTATCCATTTAGACACACTTCTGGTGCTCTCCATGTTGTGGAGATGCCGGCATTGGACTGGGGTAAACACAGTAAGAAGTTTAACAACACCAGGTTAAAGTCCAACAGGTTTATTTGGTAGCAAAAGCCACACAAGCTTTCAGAGCTCCGAAAAGGGGCTTGGAGCTCCGAAAGCTTGTGTGGCTTTTGGTACCAAATAAACCTGTTGGACTTTAACCTGGTGTTGTTAAACTTCTTACTGTGCTCTCCATGTTGACCTTTGAATATTTATTCTATTTCCATTTGGGGCAGCACGGTGGCACAGTGGTTAGCACAGCATGTGCACATCTCTGGGTGATCGCTAAAAAGACCTCCCAACATTGAGATCGCTGGTCTCAACCCCCCACAGACATTGCTGGCCTCATCACTGGTCTCACACCGCCCCCTCCACCCCCCTCCTCCCATGAACATTGCTGGCCTCTCATATCACTGTGGCTGTGATCTGTGGCCATGATTGTCGGGGGCATGTTGGAGACACTGGTGGCTGTGCCTGAGACTCTCGCTGGCATTCAGGAGGCCGTGGCTGTGGGCCTTGACAACTTAGCCCAGTCTCAGAAGGCAACTGATGAGGGGCTCCAGAGCCTGGCTCGCTCACAGAATGCTGTAGTGGAGGGGCTCCAGAGCTTGGCCCAGTCTCAGAGGGATCACAGACCATGGGGCAGGTGCATCTGGGCCTCCAGGACTGGAAGGGCCAGGTGATGTTGGAGCTTCTGGAACTCAGTCCAGCTACCCTGGTGTCCCATGGATTGTCCCTGGGTGGTCTGGGAACCCTGAGGGAGGGGGAAGGGCTGGGGCCTTCCTTTCTATAATGCATCTGTAAATGTTGGTAAGAGTCGTAGCGGACATGCCAAATTCCCTTTGTCTTCTGAGAAAGTAGAAGTATTTTTGGACTTCCTTAACTATAGCATCGGTATGGGTGGACGAGGACAGGTTGTTGGTGATCTGGATACCTAAAAGCTTGAAGCTCTCGACCATTTCCACTTCAGGGACATGTCCTCCACTACACTTCCTGAAGTTGATGACTATTTCTCACGTTTCATTGACATTGAGAGAGAGATTATTTTCATCACACCAGTTCACCAGATTCTCTATCTCTTTCCTGTACTCTGTCTCGTCATTGTTTGAGATCTAACCCACACGGTGCAGTCATCAGCAAACTAGAAAATCGAGTTGGAGGGGAATTTGGCCACACAGTCATAGGTGTATATGGAGTATAGTAGGGTGCTGAGGACACAGCCTTGTGGGGCACCGGTGTTGAGGATGATCGTGGAGGAGGTGTTGTTGCCTATCCTTACTGATTGTGGTCTGTGGGTTAGGAAGTTCAGGATCCAGTCAGAGGGAGGAGCCGAGGCCCAGGCCATGGAATTTGGAGATGAGTTTCGTGGGAATAATAGTGTTGAAGGCTGAGCTGTAGTCAATAAATAGAAGTCTGACATAGGTGTCTTTGTTATCTAGTGTTCCAGGGTTGAGTGCAGGGAGATGGCGTCTGCTGTGGACCTGTTGTGGCGGTAGGCAAACTGTAGTGGATCCAGGCAGTCTGGGAGGCTGGAATTGATTCGTGCCATGACTAACCTTTTGAAGCACTTCATAATGATGGACGTCAGAGCCGCCGGCCGATAGTCATTAAGGCACGCTGCTTGGCCTTTCTTTGGTACTGGGATGATGCCGGGTGCTGCGTGGGTGGCATGGTGGCACAGTGGTTAGCATTGCTGCCTCAAAGCGCCAAGGGCCCGAGTTCAATTCCCGGCTTGGGTCACTGTCTGTGTGGAGTTTGCACATTCTCCCCGTGTCTACGTGGGTTTCCTCCTGGTGCTCCGATTTCCTCCCACACTCCAAAACTGTGCAGGTTAGGTGTATTTGCCATGCTAAATTGCCGCTTAGTGTCAGGGGAACCAGAAGGATAAATGCTTGGGGTTACGGGGATAGGGCCTGGGTGGGATTGTTGTCGGTGTAGGCTCGATGGGCCGAATGGCCTCCTTCTGCAGTGTGAGGATTCTATGATTCTATGATCTATGCAGGGGTATTAGATCTACCCCCCTTTCACTAAATCTATTAATTCAGTCTTACATCCCTTACCATAGAGGAAACTACCTAGCTCATGCTTCAGCCCAGAAAGGAAATGGATTTAAGGTGACATAAAAGTATTAATAACACACTCAGCTTTCCCAGTCATTGGAGGGCACACAACATCAAATTATAGTTACCTTCTGCTGTTCCGGCCATGTCCCAAGTCAAATATCTCTTTGAAGTAAAAGAAAAAGTGCATTTTGCTGTAATATCCACTTGAAATTGTTTCCCTAACTCTTCCCAAAGGACAGTGAATGTTGAACAACTGTGTTTAATGTATCAAGAATTACACACAGGAATTAAAGGTTTTTTTGATTCATTCATGGGACATGGAGGCATCCCTGACTGGCCAGCATTTATTGCCCTTCCCTAGTTGCTTGAGGGCAGTTGAGAGTCAACCACATGGCTGTGGCTCTGGGGTCACATGTAGGCCAGACCGGGTAAGGACGGCAGATTTCCTTCCTTAAAGGACACATGATTTAACAGGAAAACTGGTTAAATACACCACACTGCACAATGCATGGCAGATGCGACCAAGACAGACTCCGTGGACTGCTCAGAATCCCACTCAAACATCAGTATCCATGGTGAGTTACGTAATCACATCAAAGCTCTGCCTCCCTCATGAGGGATTATAAGTTTTCATTCTTCAGCTTCAAAGATCTTGGGCAGAATTTTCCCATCCCGCCCACCACGGGAATTGTAGCAGGTGGGACAGGACCATGCACATGTCCACTCATCTTACGAGGGAGACAGAGCTTTGATGTGATGATGTAACTTACCATGGATACTGATGTTTGAGTGTGATTGTGAAACTCACAATGGATACTGATGTTTGATTGGGATGCTGAATAATCCATGGAATCTATCTTGGTCGCATCTGCCATGCATTGTGGAGTGTGGTGCGTTCAACCAGTTTTCCTGTTCATTCACATGTACCTCATGTCAAATCTGAATGTTAGAGTATAAGGTCGATATTGTATTGTCTTTTATTTTTCTGACCTTGTAAAGAAAGTTTCAGTTGTTAGTTCAAAAACTGTAAAATCTTGCGGTATTATTCTCTTAGTAAGTACCCAGGATCTAAAACTATCTCTCCTTCAAACAAAACATTATTGATCCTTAACTAGATCATGCCAAATACCTCAGTGTCAGATTTACACTCCAGCCTTTCATTTAATACTCTGCAAAGTCCTGTCCTGATCCCTCCATGCCGACACGATAGTTAAGAAAGCCCACCAATGCCTCTACTTTCTCAGAAGACTAAGGAAATTTGGCACGTCCTCTATGACTCTCACCAACTTTTACAGATGCACCATAGAAAGCATTCTTTCTGGTTGTACAGCTTGTACAGCTCCTGCTCTGCCCAACACTGCAAGAAACTACAAAGGGTTGTGAATGAAGCCCAAACCAGCCTCCCACCCATTGACTCTGTCTATACTTCCCACTGCCTCAGGAAAGCAGCCAGCATAATCAGGGACCCCTACGTACCCCAGACATTCTCTCTTCCATATTCTTCCATCGGAAAAAAGATACAAAATTCTGAGGACACATACCAACCGACTCAAGAATAGCTTTTTCCCTGCTGCCATCAGTCTTTTGAATAGAACATAGAACATTACAGCGCAGAACAGGCCCTTCGGCCCACGATGTTGCACCGACCAGTTAAAAAAAAAACTGTGACCCTCCAACCTAAACCAATTTCTTTTCGTCCATGAACCTATCTACGGATCTCTTAAACGCCCCCAAACTAGGCGCATTTACTACTGATGCTGGCAGGGCATTCCAATCCCTCACCACCCTCTGGGTAAAGAACCTACCCCTGACATCGGTTCTATAACTACCCCCCCTCAATTTAAAGCCATGCCCCCTCGTGCTGGATTTCTCCATCAGAGGAAAAAGGCTATCACTATCCACCCTATCTAAACCTCTAATCATCTTATATGTTTCAATAAGATCCCCTCTTAGCCGCCGCCTTTCCAGCGAAAACAATCCCAAATCCCTCAGCCTCTCCTCATAGGATCTCCCCTCCATACCAGGCAACATCCTGGTAAACCTCCTCTGCACCCTCTCCAAAGCCTCCACATCCTTCCTGTAATGTGGGGACCAGAACTGCACACAGTACTCCAAGTGCGGCCGCACCAGAGTTGTGTACAGTTGCAACATAACGCTACGACTCCTAAATTCAATCCCCCTACCAATAAACGCCAAGACACCATATGCCTTCTTAACAACCTTATCTACTTGATTCCCAACTTTCAGGGATCTATGCACACATACACCTAGATCCCTCTGCTCCTCCACACTATTCAAAGTCCTCCCGTTAGCCCTATACTCAACACATCTGTTATTCCTACCAAAGTGAATTACCTCACACTTCTCCTCATTAAACACCATCCGCCACCTCTCGGCCCAACTTTGCAACCTGTCTAAGTCTTCCTGCAAACTACGACACCCTTCCTCACTGTCTACCACACCACCGACTTTGGTGTCATCAGCAAATTTGCTAATCCACCCAACTATACCCTCATCCAGATCATTAATAAATATTACAAACAGCAGTGGCCCCAAAACAGATCCCTGAGGTACACCACTTGTAACCGCACTCCATGATGAATATTTACTATCAACCACCACCCTCTGTTTCCTATCCGCTAGCCAATTCCTGATCCAATTTCCTAGATCACCCCCAATCCCATACATCTGCATTTTCTGCAGAAGCCTACCATGGTGAACCTTATCAAACGCCTTACTAAAATCCATATATACCACGTCCACTGCCTTGCCCCCATCCACCTCCTTGGTCACTTTCTCAAAAAACTCAATAAGGTTAGTAAGGCACGACCTACCTGCCACAAAACCATGCTGACTATCACCTATCAATTCATTACTCTCCAAATAACTATAAATCCTATCCCTTATAATTTTTTCCAACATCTTGCCGACAACAGAAGTGAGACTCACCGGTCTATAATTCCCGGGGAAGTCTCTGTTCCCCTTCTTAAACAATGGGACAACATTCGCTAACCTCCAATCTTCTGGTACTATACCAGAGGCCAACGACGACCTGAAGATCAGAGCCAGAGGCTCTGCAATCACTTCTCTTGCCTCCCAGAGAATCCTTGGATAAATCCCATCCGGACCAGGGGATTTATCTATTTTCAGACCCTCCAGAATATCCTGCACATCCTCCTTATCAACTGTAATGGACCTCCCTTGTGTTAAGTTGATCTTTCTCTACACCCTAGCTGTGACTGTAGCATTACATTCTGCATTCTCTCATTTCCTTCTCTATGTGCGGTATGCTTTGTCTATATAGCGTGCAACAAACAATACTTTTCACTGTATGCTAATAAATGTGACAATAATAAATCAAATCAAATCAAAGTAATCTGCATGTAAAGTTTATTTATTCGTGTCACAAGTTGACCTTGGGTGGGATTTTCCAGTCTTTTGGGGCGAGCGTGGCCAGAAAATCCCACCTCTAGCCTCAGAATTCCCTTCCAAAGTCACTTTGACTTAGACTGACTCAACAACGGCTCATCCCGAGATTGCATTCCCCTGAATTCCCTAGTCTGCATTCCAGCACTACCTCACAGGCACAAGTTCAGCTCCTCAGAGCTACCCAACGGAACACCGCTGCCCCAAGGACCCACAACACAGAATCACCAACCCTCCGCTCACTGCCTTTTCAGCTCTGCATGGTCTGCTTTCAAGCCCTCAGTACTTGGAGCCTGTCAACTGCAGCCCCTCATTACTTGGAGCATCTGTTTTTGGTCCTATCCCCAGTGGTTTCACTCCCTTCTCTCTTCCACCCTTGTGGTGAACCATAGATGGTTACCACTATGGGTACTTGTACACATGTTACTCTTGTTACTGTTGGGGTTAGGGTTGGGGTGTTCCACCTGTTAGCATTGTTCTGTGGTACACTCCGTTTGGCTCCGCCTTCTTACAGGAGTATAAAGGTCACTGCTACTTCCTAGTGGCCCTTAGTCTGGGATAGTATTGTTAAGCAGTATGCTCTATTCTTGTTGTGAATAAAAGCCTTTATTCCCGGGTACGTCCTAGCCTCCCGAGTGAATTAATCGCGCATCAATTTTATTCACAACAAAATATCGAAAATTTTGTTCGAAGAAAAATGGAGCAGATGCTGAAACCTGATCGGCTAACCTTGGATCCGCGTGCCGCTGGAGCGTTGAATACTTTCGATCATTGGTTGAAGTGTTTCGAGGATTACATCGACGCCTCGACAGCAGTCCAGTCCGACGCCGACAGATTGCGGGTCCTCCACGCAAGGGTGAGCGACACTGTGTATGCAACAATCTGTGATTCCCAAAATTACAAAGAGGCCATCGAATTACTCAAGAAGCTGTACCATAAACAGCCGAACGAAATTCATGCTCGTCACCTATTAGCCACTCGACGGCGGCAGCCCGGCGAAACTACGGGAACTTCAACAGCTAGCCAGAGCCTGCAATTGCAAGGAGGTGTCGGCGACTCAATACACCAACGATCTTATCCGAGATGCGTTCGTGGCGGGAATCGGCTCATCCTATATTCGCCTGCGGCTGCTAGAGCAGGGTAACTTGGACCTGGCTAAGACGGTAGAATTGGCCGATGCAATGGAAACGGCCTCCAGAAGTCTTGAAACCTACCCCACCGACCACGTGGGAACATCATGGCAAGTACAGCCACCTCCTCAACTGTACTCGGCGGCTCCTCGGAACTGCGCGATCATGCTCTCAACTTCAGACCTGACGGCTGCGGCAGCTCCTGGAGGCCCGCGGTGCTATTTCTGCGGATTGGCGAAGCACCCTCGCCAGAGATGTCCGGCCAGGACGGAGTTTTGCTCCGCCTGTGGAAAGAAAGGGCACTATGCAAAAGTGTGCGGAGCAAAGACCCCTTCCAGGCCCAGCAGTGCTGCGTGTGACTCCCCAGGATCCATCTCCTCATCTCCGGCCTCGTCGATGTCTTCAGCCACGTGCGATTCACGGGCGCCGCCATTTCCTATGATGATGATGCAAGCCACGTGCGATCTGCGGGTGCCGCCGCTTTCAACATCATCGACCACGTGCGATTCGTGGGCGCAGCCATTTTGGTCGACACCAGCCGCAGAGGACCAGCAGGGGTCCTCGTCGTCGGCTATCTCAGCTGCCTGCAGTTACACTCGGGATCCAACAGTGGCGTCAATCATCCTGGACCAGGCCAAGCTTCACAGACTCGACAAGTCCATGATGGACATAGAGGTAAACGGGCACCTGGCGCATTGCCTGTTTGACAGTGGGAGCACGGAGAGCTTCATCCATCCGGATACAGTGAAACGGTGCACTCTCCGTGTGCAAACTTTCAGGCAGACAATCTCCATGGCGTCGAGGTCCCGATCTGTTATCGTCCTTGAGAGCTGTGTGGTAACCTTAACGGTGCAGCACACAGTTTACAAGAACTTCAGGCTCCTCGTGTTACCGCACCATGGCGGTCCGGTACTCCTGGGATAAGACTTTATGGTCCACCTGAAGAGTGTGACCCTGCAGTACGATGGGCCACTCTCTCCACTTTCAGTGGGAGAACAGCAGCCTCCAAATTGTCCAACGCACTCCACATGCAGTCTCTCGACACTCAAAATTACCCCGCCTTCCTTATTCGAAAATCTCGTGCCAGGCTGCAAGCCCATCGCGACTAAGAGCAGGCGTTACAGCGCTGAGGATCGGATCTTTATTCGATCTGAGGTTCAGCGGCTCCTCAGGGAAGGGATCATTCAACCTAGCACTAGCCCATGGAGAGCACAAGTCGTGGTGGTCAAGACTGGAGACAAGCCCCGGATGGTCATAGACTATAGTCAGACCATTAATAGGTGCACGCAGCTGGACGTGTACCCTCTCCCGCGCATATCTGACATGGGCAACCAGATTGCACAGTATCGGGTGTTCTCCACCATCGACTTGAAGTCAGCCTACCACCAGCTCCCCATTCGCCCAGAGGACCGAACATACACGGCCTTTGAGGCGGATGGAAGTCTCTACCACTTTTTAAGAGTCCCTTTCGGCGTCACAAATGGGGTCTCAGTCTTCCAGCGTGAGATGGACCGAATGGTGGACCAAAACGGGCTTCAGGCTACCTTCCCGTACCTGGACAACGTCACTATCTGCGGCCATGACCAGCAGGACCACGACGCCAACCTCCTGACGTTTTTAAGCACTGCGACTCTCCTGAACCTGACTTATAACAAGGAGAAGTGCGTATTCAGCAAGCACTGCCTAGCAATCCTCGGATACGTGGTGGAAAACGGGGTCATCAGCCCCGATCCAGACCGTATGCGTCCCCTCCTTGAACTTCCCCTACCCACTAGCATCAAAGCACTGAGAAGATGCTTAGGCTTCTTCTCGTACTATGCACAGTGGGTTCCCAATTACGCGGACAAAGCCCGTCCGCTCATAAAATCTACCTCTTTTCCCCTGACAGCAGAGGCTCGCCTAGCCTTTGAAGGGATAAAAGCCGACATCGCGAAAGCCACGATGCACGCTGTCGATGAGTCCATCCCCTTTCAGGTGGAGAGTGATGCATCTGATTTCGCCCTGGCCGCCATACTTAACCAGGCGGGCAGGCCCGTCGCCTTTTTCTCTCGTACCCTCCAAAGCCCTGAAATTCGGCACTCCTCTGTGGAAAAAGAGGCTCAGGCCATTGTGGAGGCCGTACGCCATTGGTGCCATTATTTGGCTGGCAAACGGTTTACGCTGCTCACGGACCAGCGGTCCGTGGCCTTCATGTTCAACAACACGTTAAGGGGAAAAATTAAGAATGATAAAATCTTGAGGTGGAGAATCGAACTCTCCACCTACAACTATGATATCATGTACCGTCCGGGGAAGCTCAATGAGCCCTCAGATGCCCTGTCACGTGGAACATGTGCCAGTGTGCAGGAGGACCGGCTACAGGCCCTCCACAATGATCTCTGCCATCCGGGGATCACTCGGCTCTTCCATTTTGTAAAGGCTCGGAATCTGCCCTACTCCATAGAGGATGTCAGGTCGATAACTCGAAGCTGCCAGGTATGTGCAGAGTGCAAGCCGCACTTCTACCGGCCTCACAGAGCACACCTCATTAAGGCCACTCGCCCTTTTGAACGACTGAGTGTCGACTTCAAGGGCCCACTTCTTCGACAGATCGGAATGTGTATTTCCTCAACGTGGTTGATGAATACTCCCGATTCCCCTTTGCCATCCCCTGTTCTGACATGTCCTCTGCCACGGTCATCAAAGCCCTGCGGAGTCTTTTTACCCTGTTCGGCTACCCCAGTTATATCCACAGTGATAGGGGTTCGTCGTTTATGAGTGACGACTTGAGGCAATACCTGCTCTCTAAAGGAATTGCCTCAAGTAGGACTACGAGTTACAACCCCAGGAGTAACGGACAGGTCGAGAGAGAAAATGCTACAGTCTGGAAGTCTGTTTTACTGGCGTTAAGGTCTAGGGGTCTTCCAGTCTCCCGTTGGCAAGAGGTACTTTCTGATGTGCTCCATTCAATCTGGTCCCTCCTGTGTACGACAACCAACGCTACCCCACATGAGCGGATGTTTACCTTCCCTAGGAAGTCTTCCTCTGGGACCTCACTGCCGTCTTGGTTGACGTACTCAGGACCTGTACTCCTGCGGCGGCATGTTAGGGCCCGCAAGTCCGACCCTTTGGTTGAACAGGTCCATCTCCTCCACGCCAACCCTCAATATGCCTATGTGGCATATCCTGACGGGCGAGAGGACACGTCTCTATCAGAGATCTGGCGCCTGCAGGGGACCTGGAAACCCCCGTCACTCCCGCACCCCTGGTTAGGATTCCTTTGCCCATTCTCTCCCCTCCTGACACGGCGCAGGCAGCATCGGGACCTCAATTTAATCCTCTTACTCCCGTGTACAGCTTGCCTGAGCCCAGGAGATTGTCGCCACCTCGAGGTCCACAGGTGTGTGAGGAACTGGAGGAGTCACTGGACACCACCTCGGAGAGAGGGTCGTCACCACGGTCACCAGAACCAGCACTGGAGCCAGTGCTGAGGAGGTCGCAGAGACGGTGCGGACCTCCGATACGGCTGAACTTGTGAACATATGGACAGTTCGTATTGTCTCCTTACCCCACCGGCCTTTGTTTTTAAAGGAGGGGTGAATGTGGTGAACCATAGATGGTTACCACTATGGGTACTTGTACATATGTTACTCTTGTTACTGTTGGGGTTAGGGTTGGGGTGTTCCACCTGTTCGCATTGTTCTGTGGTACACTCCATTTGGCTCCGCCTTCTTACAGGAGTATAAAGGTCACTGCTACTTCCTAGTGGCCCTTAGTCTGGGATAGTATTGTTAGTAAGAAGTTTAACAACACCAGGTTAAAGTCCAACAGGTTTATTTGGTAGCAAAAGCCACACAAGCTTTCGAGGCTCTGAGCCCCTTCTTCAGGTGAGTGGGAATTCTGTTCACAAACAGAACTTATAAGACACAGACTCAATTTACATGAATAATGGTTGGAATGCGAATACTTACAACTAATCCAGTCTTTAAGAAACAAAACAATGGGAGTGGAGAGAGCATCAAGACAGGCTAAAAAGATGTGTATTGTCTCCAGACAAGACAGCCAGTGAAACTCTGCAGGTCCACGCAACTGTGGGAGTTACAAATAGTGTGACATAAATTCTGATTCTAGGATCGCATGATAAAGACTCAGGAGGAAAAAAGCAGAAATATTTATGTGAAATAGTGTGACATAAACCCAATATCCCGGTTGAGGCCGTCCTTGTGTGTGCGGAACCTGGCTATCAGTTTCTGCTCCGCGACTCTGCGCTGTCGTGTGTCGCGAAGGCCGCCTTGGAGAACGCTTACCCGAATATCAGAGGCCGAATGCCCGTGACCGCTGAAGTGCTCCCCAACAGGAAGAGAACAGTCTTGCCTGGTGATTGTCGAGCGGTGTTCATTCATCCGTTGTCGCAGCGTCTGCATAGTTTCCCCAATGTACCATGCCTCGGGACATCCTTTCTTGCCGCGTATCAGGTAGACAACGTTGGCCGAGTTGCAAGAGTATGTACCGTGTACCTGGTGGATGGTGTTCTCACGTGAGATGATGGCATCTGTGTCGATGATCCGGCACGTCTTGCAGAGGTTGCTGTGGCAGGGTTGTGTGGTGTCTTGGTCACTGTTCTCCTGAAGGCTGGGTAGTTTGCTGCGGACAATGGTCTGTTTGAGGTTGTGCGGTTGTTTGAAGGCAAGAAGTGGGGGTGTGGGGATGGCCTTGGCGAGATGTTCGTCTTCATCAATGACATGTTGAAGGCTCCGGAGGAGATGCCGTAGCTTCTCCGCTCCGGGGAAGTACTGGACAACGAAGGGTACTCTGTCCACTGTGTCCCGTGTTTGTCTTCTGAGGAGGTCGGTGCGGTTTTTCGCTGTGGCGCGTTGGAACTGTTGATCAATGAGTCTAGCGCCATATCCTGTTCTTATGAGGGCATCTTTCAGCGTCTGGAGGTGTCTGTTGCGATCCTCCTCATCCGAGCAGATCCTGTGTATACGGAGGGCTTGTCCGTAGGGGATGGCTTCTTTAACGTGTTTAGGGTGGAAGCTGGAGAAGTGGAGCATCGTGAGGTTATCCGTGGGCTTGCGGTACAGTGAGGTGCTGAGGTGACCGTCCTTAATGGAGATGCGCGTGTCCAAGAATGCAACCGATTCCGGAGAGTAGTCTATGGTGAGCCTGATGGTGGGATGGAACTTGTTGATGTCATCATAGAGTTGTTTCAGTGATTGTTCACCATGAGTCCAAAGGAAGAAAATGTCATCGATGTATCTAGTGTACAGCACCGGTTGAAGGTCCCGTGCGGTGAAGAAGTCTTGTTCGAACCTGTGCATGAAGATGTTGGCATATTGAGGTGCAAATTTGGTCCCCATGGCTGTTCCGTGTGTCTGGATGAAGAACTGGTTGTTGAAGGTGAAGATATTGTGGTCCAGGATGAAGCGGATGAGATGTAAAATTGCATCTGGAAACTGGCAGTTGTTGGCGCTGAGCACTGAGGCCGTTGCAGCAATGCCATCGTCATGGGGGATGCTGGTGTAGAGTGCTGAGACATCCATTGTGACGAGGAGCGCTCCTGGTTCAACTGCTCCATGTGTGCCGAGTTTCTGTAGGAAGTCCGTCGTGTCGCGACAAAAGCTGGGGGTTCTTTGTACAATGGGTTTCAGGATGCCCTCGACATAGCCGGAGAGGTTCTCGCACAGGGTCCCATTGCCCGATACGATGGGACGGCCGGGTGTGTTTGCCTTGTGTATCTTCGGGAGGCAGTAGAGATCTCCAACGCGGGGAGTACGTGGGATGAGAGCACGGAGGGTGTTCTGAAGGTCCGGATCAAAGGTCTTGATCAGAGTGTTGAGTTGACGGGTGTGTTCTTTGGTCGGATCTGCAGGTAACTGTCTGTAGTGTTCCTCGTTGTTGAGTTGTCGGTACACTTCTTTGCAGTAATCCGTTCTGTTCAGTATGACGATGGCCCCTCCTTTGTCTGCTGGTTTGATGACAATGTTGCGGTTGGTCTTGAGAGCGTGGATGGCGTTACGTTGTGCTTGGGTGATGTTCGGGGCTGTCTTGTGAGTGCGGCTGATGAATTTGGTGTTGACGCACCTCCTGACGGCTTGGGCATACATGTCAAGTCGAGGGCAGCGGCCTTCCGGAGGAGTCCAATTCGACTCTTTCCTCTTCGGATGCACTGCGGATCTCTCTGTCGGCTGTTCCAGTTTATTGGCTGTCTCATTGTGTTCGTTGTTGGCCTCTTGGGGTTTGTGGAAGAACTCCCTCAGCCTCATTCGCCTGATGAATTCCTCTGTGTCTGCTGCGAGACTGATGGGGTCTATTTTGGTGGTGGGGCAAAAATTAAGCCCTCGGCTGAGAACTTCGATTTCATCTGGTTGAAGTGTGTAGTCGGACAAGTTGACAATGGACTTCCCTGCAGTGGGACTGTTTCCTACTGTGGTACTGGGGGAGGCTTGGTTGCTGCTGGTGGTGATGCCGAGTTTCTCAAGTTTCCTGTTCTTGGTGTGCATGTAGATGGTGTAGTTCCTTTGTCTCGTCTGCTTGGCAGAGTTTTGCAGCTGGTCTGCGTCCTGAGCGCAAGTTGAGAATATGGATTCGATCTTGGTTTCCAGGCTGCGGCGTTTGCTGTAGAGTTGGTGTATGAGGTGGTTGAGGAGGGTGAGAGAGGTGCGACGGCAAAGTCTCTCAGCGTAGTCTGTGTTATAGGTTGACCTGAGTGGGTTCGTGATCTGTAGTCCTTTCGGTATCTTGTCTGCTTTCTTGCATCTTTGTAGAAACTTGATGTCTGTGTCGATATGCGCGATCTTCTTGGCGATCCTCTCCACTTGGAGCCGGCAGTTTGCGGTGTCTATGGTAGTCATGATGTGGAGATGCCGGCGTTGGACTGGGGTAAACACAGTAAGAAGTTTAACAACACCAGGTTAAAGTCCAACAGGTTTATTTGGTAGCAAAAGCCACACAAGCTTTCGAGGCTCTGAGCCCCTTCTTCAGGTGAGTGGGAATTCTGTTCACAAACAGAACTTATAAGACACAGACTCAATTTACATGAATAATGGTTGGAATGCGAATACTTACAACTTACAGACGCTGCGACAACGGATGAATGAACACCGCTCGACAATCACCAGGCAAGACTGTTCTCTTCCTGTTGGGGAGCACTTCAGCGGTCACGGGCATTCGGCCTCTGATATTCGGGTAAGCGTTCTCCAAGGCGGCCTTCGCGACACACGACAGCGCAGAGTCGCGGAGCAGAAACTGATAGCCAGGTTCCGCACACACAAGGACGGCCTCAACCGGGATATTGGGTTTATGTCACACTATTTCACATAAATATTTCTGCTTTTTTCCTCCTGAGTCTTTATCATGCGATCCTAGAATCAGAATTTATGTCACACTATTTGTAACTCCCACAGTTGCGTGGACCTGCAGAGTTTCACTGGCTGTCTTGTCTGGAGACAATACACATCTTTTTAGCCTGTCTTGATGCTCTCTCCACTCCCATTGTTTTGTTTCTTAAAGACTGGATTAGTTGTAAGTATTCGCATTCCAACCATTATTCATGTAAATTGAGTCTGTGTCTTATAAGTTCTGTTTGTGAACAGAATTCCCACTCACCTGAAGAAGGGGCTCAGAGCCTCGAAAGCTTGTGTGGCTTTTGCTACCAAATAAACCTGTTGGACTTTAACCTGGTGTTGTTAAACTTCTTACTGTGTTTACCCCAGTCCAACGCCGGCATCTCCACATCATAGTATTGTTAAGCAGTATGCTCTATTCTTGTTGTGAATAAAAGCCTTTATCCCCGGGTACGTCCAAGCCTCCCATGTGAATCAATCGCGCATCAACCCTCTTCCGTGGGGAGAAAGATACAAAAGTCTGAGGTCACATACCAACCGACTCAAGAACAGCTTCTTCCCTGCTGCCATCAAACCTTTGAATGGACCGACCTTGCACTAAGTTGATCTTTCTCCACACTCTAGCTATGATTGTAACACTACACTCTGCACTATCTCTCTATGAACGGTATGCTTTGTCTGTATAGCGCGCAAGAAACAATACTTTTCACTGTATACTAATACATGTGACAATAATAAATCAAATCAAATCCCTGGTGGTCTCTCCTCACGTTGGTTTCCTCCTGGCGGCTCCTTTCCTGGCCATCTCTCTCTCTCTCTGGGATATTCCCCTCTCCCCCCTCCCCATCCCATGTCCCGATTCTCCGCTCCGTTATGGGGCTTCGCTCCTTGGGTCCCATGATTGGGTTTTGGTACCATCTTCTCCCCACGCAAGTGGGCTGAGCACATGAGATGGGCCCATAGATCTTACGACACTGAACTGTGCATGCATAACTCACTCCCGATCTTCACACGTGTGGATACTCCTGGGGCATGTTGGGACTTGCAATTCCAAAGCTCTGTTTAAAAATCGGGAAAATTCCTATTTCCCGATGCTGTGGATTGGGGAGCCACAATAAAAATAGACTCATTTCCATTGATTTTCATTTTATGTTGTTCACAGTGACCCAAAAAGTACACTATGTACTTCATCAATGAGATGTGCATAGTTACTAGAATTTACTTATGAGAGTTGGTGACACAGTGGTTAGCATTGCTGTCTCACAGCGCCAGGGACCCAGGTTCGATTCCCGGCTTGGGTAACTGTCTGTGTGGAGTTTGCACATTCTCCCCGTGTCTGCGTGGGTTTCCTCCGGGTGCTCTGGTTTCCTCCCAAAGTCTGAAGGAACATACTGATTTGGTGCATTGGCCACGCTAAATTCTCCCTTAGTGTACCTGAACAGACGACTAGGGGATTTCCACAGTAACTTCATTGCAGTGTTAATGTCAACCTACTTATGACACTAATAAAACAAACTTTAAGATCTGAGGTATCAGTTCGATCACAGAATTAACTGCAGAATAGTCTGCGCAGGTAAAATTCAAAGATGGCGATGGAGGAAACCGACCTGAATGGAAGTTGAATCAGTGACAGTGAAGAAATGGTGATACATTTCCAAGTCAGGATGGTGTGTGGTTGGAGGAAAAATTGCAGGTGGTAGTGTTCCCAGGTGTCTGCTGCTCTTGTACTTTTAGGTGGTAGAGGTCCCGTTTTTGGACGGTGCTGTTGCAGGAACTTGGTGAGTTCCGGAGTGCATTTTGTTAGATGGTACACATGGCTGCCAATGTGTATTGGTGGTGGAGGGAGTGCGAATGTTTAAGGCGGTGGATGGAGTACCAATCAAGCTGGCTGCTTCATCCTGGATGGTGTTCGGCTTTTTGGGTGTTATTGGAGCTGCACTGATCCAGGCAAGTGAAGAATATTCCATCACACTCCTGACTTGTGACTTGTCGATGGTGGATGGGCTTTGTGGAATCAAGAGATGAGTTATTTGCTACAGATTTCCCAGCCTCTGACCTGCTCTTGTGGCCGCAGTATTTACATGGCTGGTCCAGTTCAGTTTCTGGTTAGTGGTAACCCCCACGATGTTGATGGTCAGAGATTCAGTGATGATAGCACCACTGCATATCATAGAATCATAGAATCTCTACAGTACAGAAGGAGACCATATAACATAGAACATAGAACATTACAGCGCAGTACAGGCCCTTCGGCCCTCGATGTTGCGCCGACCAGTGGAACCAATCTAAAGCCCCTCTAATCGACACTATTCCAATATCATCCATATGTTTATCCAATAACCATTTGAATGCTCTTAATGTTGACGAGTCCACTACTGCTGCAGGCAGGGCATTCCATGCCCTTACTACTCTCTGAGTGAAGAACCTACCTCTAACATCTGTCCTATATCTCTCCCCCCTCAATTTAAAGCTATGTCCCCTCGTGCTAGCCATCACCATCCGAGGAAAAAGGCTCTCACTATCCACCCTATCTAATCCTCTGATCATCTTGTATGCCTCTATTAAGTCACCTCTTAACCTTCTTCTCTCTAACGAAAACAACCTCAAGCCCCTCAGCCTTTCCTCATACGATTTTCCCACCATACCAGGCAACATCCTGGTAAATCTCCTCTGCACCCTTTCCAACACTTCCACATCTTTCCTATAATGCGGCGACCAGAACTGTACGCAATACTCCAAATGCGGCCGCACCAGAGTTTTGTACAGTTGCAGCATGACCTCCTAGCTTCAAAACTCAATCCCTCTACCAATAAAAGCTAACACACCGTACGCCTTCTTAATAACCCTATCAACCTGGGTGCCAACTTTCAGGAATCTATGCACATAGACACCCAGATCCCTCTGTTCATCCACACTACCAAGTATCTTACCATTAGCCCAGTACTCTGTATTCCTGTTACTCCTTCCAAAGTGAATCACCTCACACTTTTCCGCATTAAACTCCATTTGCCACCTCTCAGCCCAGCTCTGCAGCCTATCTATGTCCCTCTGTAACCTGCCACTTCCCTCCACGCTGTCTACAACTCCACCGACTTTAGTGTCATCTGCAAATTTACTAATCCATCCTTCCACGCCCTCATCCAGGTCATTAATAAAAATGACAAACAGCAGTGGCCCCAAAACAGATCCTTGCGGTACACCACTAGTAACTGAACTCCAGGATGAATATTTCCCATCAACCATTCAGTGCATTAAGTCTGCACCGACAACAATCCCACTCAGGCCCTATCCTTGTAATCCCACGTAATCCCCCTGAAAATAAGGGGCAATCCCACCCAGACATGTTCCCCGTAACCCCAAGTATCTACCCCGCTAATCCCCCAACCTACACTTCTTGGGAAACTAAGGGGCAATTTAGCATGGCCAGTCCACCTAACCCGCACATTTTTGGAGTGTGGGAGGAAACCTGAGCACCCGGAGGAAACCCATGCAGCCACAGGGAGAATGTACAAACTCCGCACTGACAGGCACCTGAGGCTGGAATTGAACCCGGGTCCCTGGCGCTGTGAGGGAGCAGTGCTAACCACTGTGCCACCATGGGGAGATGAGGAGATGGTTAGATTCTCTTTTGTTGGAGATGATTAATGCTTGGCATTTGTGAGACTCGATTGTGACTTAAAAATCTGAATGTTGTCCAATTCGTGCTGTATACAGAGACAAATTGTTTCAATACCTGAGGAGTCGCGAATGGTGCTGAACATTGTGCAATCATCAGCGAACATCCCCACTTCTAAAGTTATGATGAAAGGAAGGTCATTGATGTAGCAGCTGAAGGTGGTTGGGTCTAGGACGCTACCTGAGGAACCCCTGCAGCGATGCCCCAGGATTGCAATGATTGATCTCCAACAACCACAACCAATTTCTTTTGTACTCGGTCGTACACCAACCAATAGAGAGTTTTCCCCTGATACCCGTTGACACCAGTTTCACTATAGGGCTCCTTGTTGCTATATTTGGTCAAATGCTATCTTGATGTCAAGGACAATCACGCTCACCTCACCTCTTAAGTTCTGCTCTTTTGCCTGGGTTTGGACCAAGGCTGTAATGAGGTGAGGAGCTGAGTGAACCTGGCGGAACCTACAGTGAGCATCACAATGTTAGTGGTATCGTAGGAAATGTTTTGCATATTTTCAAGAACAAAGAACAAAGAAAATTACAGCACAGGAACAGGCCCTTCAGCCCTCCAAGCCTGCACTGACCATGCTGCCCATCTGAACTAAAACTCCCTACTCTTCCCAGGACCATATCCCTCTATTCCCATCCTATTTGTCAAGACGGCCCTTAAAAGTCACTATCGTATCTGCTTCCACTACCTCCCCTGGCAGACAGTTCCAGGCACCCACCACCCTCTGTGTAAAAAACTTGCCACGAACATCTCCTTTAAACCTTGCCTCTTGCACTTTACACCTGTGCCCCCTAGTAATTGACTCTTCCACCCTGGGAAAAAGCTTCTGACTATCCACTCTGTCCATGCCTTTCATAATCATGTAGACTTCTATCAGATCGCCCCTCAACCTCCATCATTCCAGTGAGATCAAACCAAGTTTCTCCAACCTCTCCTCATAGCTAATGCCCTCCATACCAGGCAACATCCTGATAAATCTTTTCTGTACCCTCTCCAAAGCCTCCACATCTTTCTGTGCGGGCGACCAGGATTGAACACTATATTCCAAGTCCTGCATTTCATGGCATTAAAATAAAGAATAATAGGGATCATAAAGCTTTGTAATACATTGAGAGCAAGAATAGGGCAGTTTGGGTTAAGGGAGTTGGAATTTAGCGCAAGCAACTGCCCAGTACCTCCCTTCAGCCTGGAATGCCTGTAGCATCCCACCAAGGGCCGTCAGTCCATAAATGTATCTGACCACCACGAACTCAAGAGTGATTAGAGTGGGAAAGAAATGCTGGCTTAGCCAGCGACACCCACATCCCATTGACAAGTAACAACAATAATGAGGATAAAACCTATTGTCCAAAGATGTGCAGGTGAGGTGGATCGGCCATGCTAAATTGCCCCTTAGTGTCAGGGGGACTAGCAGAGTAAATAAGGGAGGGTGACAGGGATAGGACCTGGGTGAAATTGTTGTCGATGCAGGCTCAATGGGCCGAATGGCCTCCTTCTGCTCTGTAGGGATTCGATGATGATTCTACGATTTTCATTATTTACACCAGATTTACGCCTGACTTAAGTTAAACCTGTTGAAATTAATGGCAGAGTAACCAAACCATTCATCAAATTAGGGAGCAGTTCAGTTCACACAAGCCTCTGAAATGTCTACAAAACCTATCTGAGACATCAGCTTTAAATGAAGCAATTAGAAAAAATAAATGGTCTTTCCGCATTCGGGCAACTCATCAAGGATATGGCAAAAGCTGTACTTCATTTGTCATGGAGCCCTTATCGAGGGTGTAATCATATGTACACGTCCTCATGACAAATGCTAAAGAGAGCGTAATGATGCAGAAATTAAGGAAATAACGACCAGCATTTATATCATGTTTCTCGCAATCTCCAGACATCCCACTGTACTTTGCAGCCAATGAAGTCCTTTGGAAGCTTAGTCATTCACAGAATCATAGCATCCCTACAGTGCAGAAGGAGGCCTTTCGGCCCATTGAGTCTGCACCAACCACAATCCCACCCAAGTCTTATTCCCGTAACCCCACATATTTACCCTGATAATCCCCCTGACACTAGGGTCAAGTTAGCATGGCCAATCAACCTAACCCACACATCTTTGGACTGTGAGAGGAGACCAGAGCACTCGGAGGAAACTCACGCAGACACGGCGAGAATGTACAAACTCCACACAGACAGTGACCTGAGGCCGGAATTGAACCCAGGTCCCTGACGCTGTGAGACAGCAGTGCTAACCACTGAGCCACCGTGCAGCCCGTTATTGTCATGTAGAAAGTGTCACAGCCAATTTACACACAAGCTCCCATAAATACTAACGTAATTTTGACCCGATCATCTGTTTTTGTGACATGGATTAATGACAATCTATTGACCAGGACAGCAGGGGGAACTCCCCTGCTCTTTTTCAACATAGAACCATGGGGTATTTTACATCTCTCTGCCCTCTGTTTCATCTCATCCAAAAAGCAAGGAGCTCCAACAGTGTGGCAGTCCCTCAGTACTGCACTGGAGTGTCAGTCTTATTTTTTTCTAGATTGGAGCGAGACTTCTTGTTTTGTGTATTCTTTCTCAGGATGTGGACATCATCAATAAGGCCAGAATTTGTTGCCCATCCCTAATTAGGGGGAGGCAGTGGGGTAGTGGTGTTGTTGCTGGACTAGTAATCCAGAGACCCAAGGTAATGCTCTGGGGACCCGGGTTCAAAGCCCACCATGGCAGATGGTGGAATTTGAAAATTCAATCAATATCTGCAATGAAAAGTCTACTTATGACCATAAAACCATTGTCGATTGTCGTAAAATCCCATCTGGTTCGCTAATGTGCTTTAGGGAAGGAAATCTGCCATCCTTTACCATCTGGCCTGCATGTGACTCCAGATCCACAGCAATGTGGTTGATTCATAAATGCCCCCTTGGCTGGGCAATAAATGCTGGCCTAGCCAGCGACGCTCACATCCCATGAACAAATGAATAAAATAAAAAGTTGTCCTTGAACTGAGTGGTTTGATGACTATTTCTGAGAGCAGTGGCTCTGGAGTCATGTGTAAGCCAGACCGGATAAGGATGGCAGATTTCCTTCACTTAAGGACATGAATGAACCTAAAGGACATTAATGGACCACAGTTGATGATGTTTTCATGTTCAACATTACTGAAACCAGCTTTATCGTCCAGATTTTAAATCTCACCACCACAGCTGCTGGTGGAACTTAAATTCGATTAATCAAACCTGGAATCTCAACAACTAGTGCTCAGCGATGGTAACCATGACAACTATCATCAATTGTTGTAAAAACCCATCTGCTCACTAATGTCCTTTAGGGAAGGAAATCTGCCGTCCTTACCTGGTCTGCCCTACATGCGACCCCAGAGCCACAGCAATGTGGTTGAATCTTAAGTGCCCCCTGAAATGGCCGAGCAAACCACTCAGTTCAAGGACAACTAGGGATGGGCATCAAACCCTCGGCTTGCCTCATCCATCAAAGAATGAAACAAATATATTAATTGAAATAAAATTCCATGAGCTGTCGTGATTTGAACCCAAATGCCTTGTAAAAGCAGCCAGCATAATTAAAGAACTCATGGCACCCCAGACATTCTCTCTTCCACCTTCTTCCGCCAGGAAAAAGATACAAAAGTCTGAGGTCACGTGCCAACCGACTCAAGAACAGCTTCTTCCCTGCTGCCGTCAGACTTTTGAATGGACTTACCTCGCATTAAGTTGATCTATCTCTACACCCTAGCTATAACTGTAACACTACATTCTGCACTCTCTCCTTTCCTTCTCTATAATGGTATACTTTGTATAGTGTGCAAGAAACAATACTTTTCACTGTCTACTAATACATGTGACAATAATAAATCAAATCAAATCAACTCAAATCAAATGGCCCCAGAGCATTCGGCTGGGTCTCATGGAATCTCAAAAACTAAGACCCAGCCTGGGGACATTTGATGTGATTTGATTCGATTTGATTTATTATTGTCACATGTATTAGTATACAGTGAAAAGTATTGTTTCTTGCTAGTCAAGTGACATTGCCATGAAATCATCATCACAGCATTTGCATAGCACCTTTAACATAGCACATTTAACATAGTAAAGATATCCCAAAATACTTCTCACCTCAGCTAAAAATTAACCCTGAGCCGAAGACGGAGCCATTTGGTGAGGTGACAACAAAATTGGTCAAAGCAAAAGATTTGAAGGAACAGCTTAAGACATGAAATATTTTAAATAAAAGGTCCAAATACCACAGTTGAAGAGATTTTGTTTTAAAACAATAGGCTTTGAAACAAGGCGACACAGTGGCATAGTGGTTAGTACCACTGCCTCACAGCGCCAGGGTCCTGGGTTCGATTCCAGCCTTGGGTCACTGTCTGTGCAGAGTCTGCTCGTTCTCCTCGTGTCTGCATGGGTTTCGTCTGGGTGTCCGCTTTCAAAGAACAAAGAAAATTACAGCACAGGAACAGGCCCTTCAGCCCTCCAAGCCTGCACCGACCATGCTGCCCGACTTAACTAAAACCCCCTACCCTTCCGGGGACCATATTCCTCTATTCCCATCTGTGGTGAACCATAGATGGTTACCACTATGGGTACTTGTACATATGTTACTCTTGTTGCTGTTGGGGTTAGGGTTGGGGTGTTCCACCTGTTAGCATTATTCTGTGGTACACTCCGTTTGGCTCCACCTTCTTACAGGAGTATAAAGGTCACTGCTACTTCCTAGTGGCCCTTCGTCTGGGATAGTATTGTTAAGCAGTATGCTCTATTCTTGTTGTGAATAAAAGTCTTTATTTCCGGGTACGTCCTAGCCTCCCGAGTGAATTAATCGCGCATCAATTTTATTCACAACAAAATACCGAAAATTTTGTTCGAAGAAAAATGGAGCAGATGCAGGAACCCGATCGGCTAACCTTGGATCCGCGTGCCGCTGGAGCGTTGAATACTTTCGACCATTGGTTGAAGTGTTTCGAGGATTACATCGACGCCTCGACAGCAGTCCAGTCCGACGCTGACAGATTGCGGGTCCTCCACACAAGGGTGAGTGACACTGTGTATGCAACAATCCGTGATTCCCAAAATTACAAAGAGGCCATCGAATTACTCAAGAAGCTGTACCATAAACAGCCGAACGAAATTCATGCTCGTCACCTATTAGCCACTCGACGACGGCAGCCTGGCGAAACTACGGGACAGTACCTGCGCGAACCTCAACAGCTAGCCAGAGCCTGCAATTGCAAGGAGGTGTTGGCTACTCAATACACCAACGATCTGATCCGAGATGCGTTCGTGATGGGAATCGGCTCATCCTATATTCGCCTGCGGCTGCGAGAGCAGGGTAACTTGGACCTGGCTAAGACGGTAGAATTGGCCGATGCAATGGAAACGGCCTCCAGAAGTCTTGAAACCTACCCCACCGACCACGTGGGAACATTGTGGCAAGTACAGCCACCGCCTCAACTGTACCCGGCGGCTCCTCGGAACTGCGCGATAATGCTCTCAACTTCAGACCTGACGGCTGCGGCAGCTCCTGGAGGCCCACGGTGCTATTTCTGCAGATTGGCGAAGTACCCTCGTCAGAGATGTCCGGCCAGGACGGTGTTTTGCTCCGCCTGTGGAAAGAAAGGGCACTATGCAAAAGTGTGCCAAGCAAAGACCCCTTCCAAGCCAAGTAGTGCTGCGTGTGACTCCCCAGGATCCATCTCCTCGTCTCTGGCCTCGTCGATGTCTTCAGCCACGTGCGATTCACGGGCGCCGCCATTTCCTATGACGACGATGCAAGCCACGTGCGATCTGCGGGTGCCGCCGCTTTCAACATCATCGACCACGTGCGATTCGTGGGCGCAGCCATTTTGGTCGACACCGGCCGCAGAAAACCAGCAGGGGTCCTCATCGTCGGCTATCTCAGCTGCCTGCAGTTACACTCGGGATCCAACTGTGGCGTCAATCATCCTGGACCAGGCCAAGCCTCACAGACTCGACAAGTCCATGATGGACATAGAGGTAAACGGGCACCTGACACATTGCCTGTTTGACAGCGGGAGCACGGAGAGTTTCATCCATCCGGATACAGTGCAACGGTATGCTCTCCGTGTGCAAACTGTCAGGCAGACAATCTCTATGGCGTCGAGGTCCCGATCTGTTATTGTTCTTGGGAGCTGTGTGGTAACCTTAACGGTGTGGGGCACAGTTTACGAGAACTTCAGGCTCCTCGTGTTACCGCACCTTTGCGCTCCGGTACTCCTGGGGCTAGACTTTATGGTCCACCTGAAGAGTGTGACCCTGCAGTATGATGGGCCACTCCCTCCACTTTCAGTGGGAGAACAGCAGCCTCCAAATTGTCCAGCGCGCTCCACATGCAGTCTCTCGACACTCAAAATTACCCCGCCTTCCCTATTTGAAAATCTCGTGCAAGGCTGCAAGCCCATCGCGACTAAGAGCAGGCGTTACAGCGCTGAGGATCGGATCTTTATTAGATCTGAGGTTCAGCGGCTCCTCAGGGAAGGGGTCATTCAACCTAGCACTAGTCCATGGAGAGCACAAGTCGTGGTGGTCAAGACTGGAGACAAGCCCCGGATTGTCATAGACTATAGTCAGACCATTAATATGTACACGCAGCTGGACGCGTATCCTCTCCCGCGCATATCTGACATGGTCAACCAGATTGCGCAGTACCGGGTGTTCTCCACCATCGACTTGAAGTCAGCCTACCACCAGCTCCCCATTTGCCCAGAGGACCGAAAATACATGGCCTTTGAGGCGGATGGAAGTCTCTACCACTTCTTAAGAGTCCCTTTCGGCGTCACTAATGGGGTCTCGGTCTTCCAGCGTGAGATGGACCGAATGGTGGACCAAGACGGGCTATGGGCTACCTTCCCGTACCTGGACAATGTCACTATCTGCGGCCATGACCAGCAGGACCACGACGCCAACCTCCAGACGTTTTTACACACTGCGACTCTCCTGAACCTGACCTATAACAGGGAGAAGTGTGTATTTAACAAGCACCGCCTAGCAATCCTCGGATATGTGGTGGAAAACGGGGTCATCGGCCCCGATCCAGACCGTATGCGTCCCCTCCTTGAACTTCCCCTACCCATTAGCATCAAAGCACTGAGAAGATGCTTAGGCTTCTTCTCGTACTATGCACAGTGGGTTCCCAATTACGCGGACAAAGCCCGTCCGCTCATAAAATCTACCTCTTTTCCCCTGACAGCAGAGGCTCGCCTAGCCTTTGAAGGGATAAAAGCCGACATCGCAAAAGCCACGATGCACGCTGTCGATGAGTCCATCCCCTTTCAGGTGGAGAGTGATGCATCTGATTTCGCCCTGGCCGCCACACTTAACCAGGTGGGCAGGCCCGTCGCTTTTTTCTCTCGCACCCTCCAAGGCCCTGAAATTCGGCACTCCTCTGTGGAAGAAGAGGCTCAGGCCATTGTGGAGGCCGTACGGCATTGGCGCCATTATTTGGCTGGCAAACGGTTTACCCTGCTCACGGACCAGCGGTCCGTGGCCTTCATGTTCAACAACACGTTAAGGGGAAAAATTAAGAATGATAAAATCTTGAGGTGGAGAATCGAACTCTCCACCTACAACTATGATACCATGTACCATCCGGGGAAGCTCAATGAGCCCTCAGATGCCCTGTCACGTGGAACATGTGCCAGTGTGCAGGAGGACCGGCTACAGGCCCTCCACAATGATCTCTGCCATCCGGGGATCACTCGGCTCTTCCATTTTGTAAAGGCTCGGAATCTGCCCTACTCCATAGAGGATGTCAGGTCGATAACTCGAAGCTGCCAGGTATGTGCAGAGTGCAAGCCGCACTTCTACCGGCCTCACAGGGCACACCTCATTAAGGCCACTCACCCTTTTGAACGACTGAGTGTCGACTTCAAGGGCCCCCTTCCTTCGACAGATCGGAATGTGTATTTCCTCAACGTGGTTGACGAATACTCCCGATTCCCCTTTGCCATCCCCTGTTCTGACATGTCCTCTGCCACGGTCATCAAAGCCCTGCGGAGTCTTTTTACCCTGTTTGGCTCCCCCAGTTATATCCACAGTGATAGGGGTTCGTCGTTTATGAGTGACGACTTGAGGCAATACCTGCTCTCTAAAGGAATTGCCTCAAGTAGGACTACGAGTTACAACCCCAGGGGTAACGGACAGGTCGAGAGAGAAAACGCTACAGTCTGGAAGGCTGTCTTACTGGCGTTAAGGTCTCGGGGTCTTCCAGTCTCCCGTTGGCAAGAGATACTTTCTGATGCGCTCCATTCAATCCGGTCCCTCCTGTGTACGGCAACCAACACTACCCCACATGAACGGATGTTTACCTTCCCTAGCAAGTCTTCCTCTGGGACCTCACTGCCGTCTTGGTTGACGTACTCAGGACCTGTCCTCCTGCGGCAGCATGTTAGGGCCCGCAAGTCCGACCCTTTGGTTGAACAGGTCCATCTCCTCCACGCCAACCCTCAATATGCCTATGTGGCATATCCTGATGGGCGAGAGGACATGGTCGCGCATCACCATCCTATTCATGTACTTGTCAAGACGCCCCTTAAAAATCACTGTCGTATCTGTTTCCACTACCTCCCCCGGCAACAAGGTCCAGGCCCCCACCACCCTCTGTGTAAAAGATCTACCTCGGAAATCTCCTTTAAATTTTGCCCCTCGCACCTTAAACCTATGCCCCCTAGTAATTGGCTCTTCCACCCTGGGAAAAAGCTTCTGACTATCCACTCTGTCCATGCCCCTCATAATTTTGGAGACTTCTATCAGGTCGCCCCTCAACCTCCGTCGCTCCAGTGAGAACAAACCAAGTTTCTCCAACCTCTCCTCATAGCTAATGCCCTCCATACCAGGCAACATCCTGGTAAACCTTTTCTGTACCCTCTTCAAAGCCTCCACATCCTTCTGGTAGTGTGGTGAGCAGAATTGAACATTATATTCCAAGTGCGGCCTCACTAAGGTTCTATAAAGCTGCAACATGACTTGCCAATTTTTAAACTCAATGCCCCAGCCGATGAAGGCAAGCATGCCGTATGCCTTCTTGACTACCTTCTCCACCTGCGTTGCCACTTTCAGTGACCTGTGTACCTGTACACCCAGATCCCTTTGCCTATCAATACTCTTAAGGGTTCTGCCATTTACTTTATATTTCCTATCTGTATTCGACCTTCCAAAATGCATTACCTCACATTTTCCTCCCACAATCCAAAGGCGTGCGGGCTGGGTGCATTGGCCATGCTAAATTGTTCCTTAGTGTCAGGGGCATTAGCAGGGTAAATGCATGGGGTTATGGGGATTGGACCTGGGTGGGAGTGTTGTCAGTGCAGGCTCGATGGGCCGAATGGCCTCTTTCGGCACTGTAAAGATTCTATGAAGAAATGAGCGAGATATACGTCTATTTGAATAATATATCCTGAAATTGTGTGCCTCACTGGAATAAATCAAGATGTTTTGAAAAATAGTCAGAGTCATGCAGAAAAATTTCTTTTAGTTCTCCCTCTGTGGATTATTTCTCATACAAAGAGGACAAATAGCCACGCGCGATGATCTTTACATATTCAGTTGTGGCAGCCAGTCTCTTGACATCTGTGAGCGTGAGATGCAACAGTTAGCAAGTAATCTTGGACAGGCCAGCCTCGAGTTTAAAGGTATCTGTTCCCCAAAGATGAATTGAGACAATGCAGAATACAAATGAGTTGCCGTGTCATGAGGTGTCATAATCTACCTGTCACCTTTTGTCACATCTGAGACAACACATTGTCAGCAATGATTATTGTTACTATGAAATATATGTAAGCCATTGTATTCCACTACATTCATCAGTGAAACAGGTCCTGGCAAAACTTAGAGCCTAATATGCTCAGACTAGTGAAACTGGGATCATTCTCCTTAGAGTGCAGAAGGCTAAGGGGAGATTTAACAGAGGTATTTAAAATTAGAGGGTCTCTCAATACAGTTGATAGGGAGGAATTGTTACTGCTCGTGGGAAGTTTGGGAACTTGAGGTCACTGATTTTAAATTAGGAGAGATGATAGCCTTGTGTTATTATCGCTAGACTATTAATCCCGAAACTCAGCTAATGTTCTGAGAACCCGGGTTCAAATCCTGCCACGACAGATGGTAGAATTTGAATTCAATTTTAAAAATCTAAAATTAAGAATCTACTGATGAACATGAAACCATTGTCAATTGTCGTAAAAACTGGGATCACACACCTTCAGGTGCGTAAGGCTAAGGGGAGATTTAACTGAAGCATTTAGTATTAGAAGGTGTCTCAATACAGTCGATAATGAGAAATTGTTACTGCTAGCAGGAAGGTTGGGAACTTGAGGTCACTCATTTTAAATTAGGAGAGGTGATGGCTTAGTGTTATTATCACTGGACTATTAATCCAGAAATTCAGCTAATGTTCTGGGGTCCCGGGTTCGAATCCCCCCATGGCAGATGGTGGAATTTGAATTCAATTTTTAAAAAACTGAAATTAAGAATCTACTGATGACCATGAAACCATTGTCGATTGTCGGAGAAACCCATCTGGTTCACGAATGTCCTTTTGGGGAGGAAATTTGCCATCCTTACTTGGTCTGGCCTATGCGTGATTCCAGGGCCACAGTAATTTGGTTGACTCTGCTCTGGGTGGCATGGTGGCACAGTGGTTAGCACAACGTGGCTGACTCTCAATTGCCCTCCAAGGGCAAGAAGGAATGGGCAATAAATGCTGGCCATCCAGCGATGCACATGTCCCACGAATGAATTAAGATAAAAATGACAGGCAGTAGAACCAGGGTGGGAGATGAGGACCTTGCATTCACGAGATTCAAAATGTACTCCGTGAAAAGACTGGGAAAGCAAACTCAATGGCTTCTCTCAAAAAGAAAAAAAGAAAAAAGAAACAAAATGAAGGATACACGGAAAGAGTGGAACTCATTGAATAATTCTTTCAAAGAGCTAGTCGGGGGGCAATGGGCCGAATTGCCTCTTCCTGCTCTGCAACAGTTCAGTGATTGCACAAAGTCAGCACGTGTGAGGAAGATGACCCTTCTTCCTAGTATTTGTTGCTTCTCTCTGTCCACTAATGGATAGTAATCTCCACACCATCACTAATGGATAGTACAGTGGCACAGTGGTTAGCACTGCTGCCTCACAGCGCCAGGGACCCGGGTTTGATTCTGGCCTCGGGTGACAGTCTGTGTGGAGTTTGCACGTTCTCCCCGTGTCTGCGTGGGTTTCCTTCGGGTGCTCAGTCCCACAGTCCAAAGATGTGGGGGTTAGGTAGATTGGCCATGCTAAATTCTCCATCAGTATCAGGGGGATTAGCAGGGTAAATACATGAGGGCCTGGGTGGGATTGTTGTCAGTGCAGACCCGATGAACTGAATGGCCTCCTTCTGCACTGTAGGGATTCGATGATAAACCATTAACCCACTCCACATGAGTTCCCATTGTGAATGCATGGGTGATTCCTCTGGAGTAAAAGCCTGAAGGTAGAAGGGTACGAGGGTGTGCCCAAAGACCCTGACCTTCCCCAATGTAATGAACTCGCAATTGCTTCCCAGGACTACTGGGGCTGAGCAACAGCTGTGAGCCTGTTCACCACAACACCCTGATGAGATATGATGGCAAGTACCTGGCCTTAAAAATACTTCCAGTGTTAAATCCTGCTAATTAACACGATTGCATCACCAAGCGAGCATAAAAAGAACAATTAGATTGCAAGGTATGCACCATTGGGCCTCTTATGCAGTAAGTCTTTACTGGACAAATGGCTGGAAATAAGTAGCACTAACCTTCAATGAGGAGTGACTTATCATTTCCCTGAATGAGCCACTCAGTGCGCATTTTAGCATAAGCACTTATTAAATAATCTGGTACAACCCGAGGCATGTTTAAAAAACTCCGTGGTTAATGAATGCAATTGGAAACACAGGTTGGACATTACTTGTAGTTTTCAAAATATTGTTTTTTTCATTCACGAGATGTGGGCAACACTGGCTGGACCAATATTTATTGTCCATCCCTAATCACTCTCGAGAAGGTTGCATTCTTGAATCGCTGCCATCCTTGCGGTGTAGGTACACCCACCATGCTGTTAGGGAGGGAGTGCCAGGATTTTGTCCCAGCGACAGCAGAGGTGTGGCAATAGAGTCAGGGGGGTGTTTTGTTTCATGGGGAAATTGTAGGTTGTGGTGTAACCATGCATCCCTATCCTTCTAGGTGATAGAGGCAGAGGGTTTGGAAAGTGCAGTCAAAGGATCCTTGGTGAATTGCTGCAGTGCATCTTGTAGATGATACACACGGCTGTCACTGCGTACTGGTGGTAGAGCGAGTGAATACTGAGGTGGAGGATGAGTTGCCAATCAAGCGGGCTGCTTTGTCCTGGATGATGTTGAGCTTCTTGTGTGTTGTTGAAGCTTCACTCACTCAGTGAAGAGGAGAATATTCCCTCACACGCCTGACTTGTGCCTTGTAGATGATGGACTGGGTTTGGGAGTTTAGGAAGTGAGTTACTCACCATAGGATTCCGAGCCTTCGACCTACTCTTGTAGCCACAGTATTTGTATGGCTAGTCCAGTTCAGTTTCTGGTAAATGGTGACACCCCTGAATGTTGATAGTAGGGGATTGACCAATGGTAAAAACATTGAGTGTCAAAGGGAAATGGTTAGATCCTCTCTTGTTAGAGATGGTCATTGCCACTTCTGTGGGCATGAATGCTACTTGCCACTTGTCAGCTCAAGCCTGGATATTGTCCAATTCTTGCTGCATTTGGCAGTATTCAGTATCTGAATTGCGAATGATACTGAACATTGTGCAGCTATCAGCGAACATCCCCACTTCTGACCTTACGATGGAGGGAAGGTTATTGATGAGGCAGCTGAAGATGGTTGGGTCTGGGACACTCCCCTGAGGAACTCTTACAATGATGTCCTGGAGCTGAGATTATTGCCTTCCATCAACCACAACCATCTTCCTTTATGCCAGGCATGACTCCAACCAGCAGAGGGTTTTCCCCTGGATTTCTATTGACTTCAGATTTGCTGGGGCCCTTTGTTGCCGCACTCAGTCAGATGCTACCTTGACTGCAAGAGCAATCCCTTTCACCTCACCTCGGGTTTAGCTACTTCATCCATATTTGGATCAAAGCTGAATTGAGGTCAGGAGCTGAGTGGCCCTGGAGGAACCCAAACTGAGTGTCAGTGAGTATGTTATTGCTGAGTAAGTGCCGTTGATAACACTGTCAACGGCACTTTCCATCACTTTATTAATGACTGAGGGCAGAGTGATAGGGCATTAACTGGCCAGGTTGGATTTGCCCTGCATTTTGTGCACAGGGAAACTTCCCACATTGTCAGTTCGATGCCAGTGTAGGAGCTGTGCAGGAACAGCTTGGCTAGGGGTGTGACTTGATATAGAATCGAAGGTGATATGGCAATGGAAGGAGGCCATTTGGCCCATCTTGCCTGTGTCAAGCTATCCAATTAATCCCACTCCCTGGTTCCAATCCCATATCCCAATATTTTTCCAAGTCTAAACCTAGCTTATCTGTTACTCCCGAATCTGCTTTCACTGAACTTTCAGGCAATGTGTTCCAATTAGTTACAACTTGTACATCTCCAACAGAGAGATAGTTAGTTCTCACATATCTCTAACAGGGAGATATGTAGTGCTAGTTTCGGTGAGACTATCATTTTGCAGTTTGAATCATAGAAATCATAGAAACCCTACAGTGCAGAAGGAGGCCATTCGGCCCATCGAGTCTGCACCGACCACAATCCCACCCCACATATTTACCCGCTAATCCCTCTAACCTACGCATCCCAGGACTCTAAGGGGCAATTTTTAACCTGGCCAATCAACCTAACCCGCACATCTTTGGACTGTGGGAGGAAACCGGAGCACCCGGAGGAAACCCACGCAGACACGAGGAGAATGTGCAAACTCCACACAGACAGTGACCCGAGCCGGGAATCGATCCCGGGACCCTGGAGCTGTGAAGCAGCAATGCTAACCACTGTGCTACCGTGCTTAAGCATTTTCTGCACAAATTGATGGAAGTCAATAAAAATTAAACCAGTATTTTTGGAAAGCAGCTAGATCAGTTAAGTAGACAACTGCAATTGTGGGACAATTGATGAATAAATAATTCATTCCGAGGTATGTTCGTAAGGCTGAAAATGTAATTTGGAACACAAAGGTTCATAACTTTAGAATTACAAACATAATATTAACACTTGATTAATAATAGATTCTTATAACGCTGTGAGAATAAGAATCTTATGTACTTCTCAGGCCACAGAATAACGGAGGTAACATGGCTTGTTAATCTCGACTGGGGGGGAATGATTTGTATTTTTTTATTTCATTCATGGGACATGGGCATCACTGGCTGGCCAGCATTTGTTGACCATCCCTATTTGCCCTTGGAGGGCAGTTGAGAGTCATAGAATCCCCACAGTGCAGAAGGAGGCCATTCGGCCCATCAAGCCTGCACGACAACAACTCCATCCTGGACCCATACCCCTAAACTCCACATATTTACCCTGCTAAGGTTTTAGGTTCTTTACGCAGAGAGTGGTTGGGGTGTGGAATGGACTGCCTGCAGTGATAGTGGAGCCAGACACTTTAGGAACATTTAAGCAGTTATTGGATAGGCACATGGAGCACACCAGGATGATAGGGAGTGGGATAGTTTGATCTTGGTTTCAGATAAAGCTCGGCACAACATCGTGGGCCGAAGGACCTGTTCTGTGCTGTACTGTTCTATGTTCTATGTAATCCCCCTGACATTAAGGGACAATTTACGATGGCCAATCCATCTAATCTGCACATCTTTGGAGTGTGGGAGGAAATTGGAGTATCCGAAGGAAACCCATGCAGACATGGAGAGAATGTACAAACTCCACACAGACAGTCACCCGAGGCCGGAATCGAACCCGGGTGCCTGGCGCTGTGAGGCAGCAGCGCTAACCACTGTACCACCGTACCACCCAGAGCAGAGTCAACCACACTGCTGTGGCTTTGGAGTCACATGTAGGTCAGACCAGGTAAGGATGGCAGATTTCCTTCCCTAAAGGATATTAGTGAACCAGATGGGTTTTTTCCAACAATCAACAATGGTTTCATGGTCATCAGTAGATTCTTATTTATTTTTTATTGGATTCAAATTGCACCATCTGCCGTGGCGGGATTCAAACCCAGTTCCCCAAAACATTAAAGTTTACTTATTAATGTCACAAATAGGCTTACATTATCACTGCAATGGAGTTACTGTGAAAATCCCCTCGTCGGCACACTCTAGCACCTGTTCGGGTGCACTGAGGGAGAATTTAGCATGGCCAATCCACCATCTTTCAGAATGTGGGGGGAAACCAGAGCACCCAGAAGAAACCCACGCAGACACGGGGAGAATGTGCAGACTCCGCACAAACAGTGACCCAAACCGGGAATCGAACCCGGGTCCCTGGCACCGTGAGGCAGCAGTGCTAACTACTGGATTAACAGTCTAGGGATAATACCATTAGGCCATCGCCTCCCCACCTCTTGCGCGTGGAACGTCGCCAGACAGCTCAGCGATAGGGTTATGACTCCCCTGTCAGCGGAGGCTTCACATCAGCAGCAGAACCTCAGCTGATTCTTCATAACGTGCACAGTGATATTAACTGGAAAGCAATGCTGAAGGAATAGGAGGAGACATCTCCTCTACGTTTCATATTCATTACACCCTGCTTCTCCTGTGAAATTCTCTGGGATGTTCTATCACATGAAAGGCATTATGTAAGCCGATGTTATTGCAGTAATTGCTGCCGTTGGAGATTTGAAGAGTGAAACTAGTTACAGCTCATTAGCTCCACACTTGATTTAATTCCAGTTACTATCATCAGATAGGGCGATTAAAGCTTCAGCATGTTATCTTTTACCAGACTCTGATAGGATGGACCATTGCCCGCTGTCCTTAATTAGTGGCATTAGTTGAGGGTCATATCAGATAGGAATTGGTATTGGGTTCTTCTTCAAGGGCAGGCTCACCTAACACGAGAATGCATTGTATTAACCCTGATCTACAGACACCATGTGGAGATGCTGGCGTTGGACTGGGGTAAACACAGTAAGAGTTTTAACAACACCAGGTTAAAGTCCAACAGGTTTATTTGGTAGCAAATGCCATTAGCTTTCGGAGCCCTGCTCCTTCGTCAGATGGAGTGGACCTCCCTACATATTTATCCACTAACCCCTCTAACGTATGCATCCCGGGACACTAAGGGGCAATTTAGAATGGCCAATCAACCTAGCCCGCACATCTTTGGACTGTGGGAGGAAACCGGAGCACCCGGAGGAAACGCAGACACGGGGAGAATGTGCAAACTCCACACAGACAGCGACCCGAGCCGGGATTCGAACCCAGGTCCCTGGAGCTGTGAAGCAGCAGTGCTAACCACTGTGCTACCGTGCCGCTCCATCTGACAAAGGAGCAGCGCTCCGAAAGCTAATGGCATTTGCTACCAAATAAACCTGTTGGACTTTAACCTGGTGTTGTTAAAACTCTTACTACAGACACCAGCCAGGTACTGTTGACTGTATTGAAGAGGAAGTTTTCAATATCGTTCTGAAACATTTCCAGGCACTGTCACTTCTCAGTCAATTGAAAAACAGAGCTGGAGTAGACCACTTGATTCAATTCAACACAATCACAGAGGCAGCATGGTGGCATAGTGCTTAGCACTGCTGCCTCACAGCGCCAGGAGCCCAGGTTCAATTCCTGCCACGGGTGACTATCTATGTGGAGTTTGCACCTTCTCCCCGTGTCTGTGTGGGTTTCCTCCCACAGTCCAAAGATATGCAGGTTAGGTGGATTGGCCATGCTAAATTGCCCCTTAGTGTCAGGGGTATTAAGAACAAAGAACAGTACATCACAGGAAGAGGCCTTTCGGCCCACCAAGCCTGCGCCGATCACATTGTCCTACCTAGACCAACCGCCTGTATCCCTCTATTCCCCACCTGTTCATGTGTCTGTCCAGATAAGTCTTAAATGTGGCTAACGTATTTGCCTCAACCACCTCACTTGACAGTGCATTCCAAGCCTCTATTGAAATCCATGCAGATTTATTTAAATGGATGTCGCGCCCTTTTTGGGCAAGTTCCCGACTGCGGCCATTTTCGTGCCTTGGCAAAGTGAGAACCGGCGCAGAGGCGGGCGCAAATCACACTGCTTGCCACACGCCCAACTTTTCCAAATGTTTGCACCCGAAAACAGGCGCAACGGGATGGTAAAGTCGCCCCGGAGTGTTGCTTCTCGGCCTTTTGGCTAAAATCAAGCATGAGACTGGGTATCATGCCTGCTTTTGTCAGCTTGGATCTAGTATGTCGCTTTTGTGGGGACCTTGAATTGGATCCAATTTGAATTGGCTTTTGGAGCCAGCAAGGAGATAGATGAAAACCACTCTGTGTATTGGTTTTGTAATTCTGAGAAAAGAAAATTAGCCTCATTCCTGAAAAGACCTCTGTCAAATGTTACGATGAAATATGACTTGGAGAGTTAAGAAAATACCTTAAAGAATTATCGAAGCAAGCAATCCCAATAAGATCATGGCTCAACTTTGGCATTGATTCCCTCTAGGTAGTAGTGGAGGCGGGTACAATTTTGTCTTTTAAAAAGCATTTAGATAGTTACATGGGTACGATGGGTATAGAGGGATATGGACCAAATGCGGGCAATTGGGATTAGCTTAGGTGTTTTTAAAAAATAAGGGCGGCATGGACAAGTTGGGCCAAAGGGCCTGTTTCCATGCTGCAAACCTCTATGACTCTATGACTCTCTTTCTGAACTAAACCCATGTCTCTTGATTCCATAAGACCATAAGATGTAGGAGCAGACCGAGGCCATTTGGCCCATTGAGTCTGCCCTGCCATTCAATCGAAGTAGAAAGGGTTGAGAGCTTCAAATTTGTAGGTGTCCAGATCATCAACAACCTGTCCTGGGCCCTCCGTGCCGACTCTATCATTAAGAAAACCCACCAACGCCTCTACTTTCTCAGAAGACTAAGGAAATTTGGCATGTCAACTACAACACTCACCAACTTTTACAGATGCACCATAGGAAGCATTCTTTCTGGTTGTATCACAGCTTGGTATGGCTCCTGCTCTGTCCAAGTCCGCAAGAAACTACAAAGGGTGGGACCGGACTTTGCTGTGTCTTCGAGTGATTGACCACACACTTTCTCCTGATCGCTCTACCTGAGGCTGCACAACCTCCTCCTTTTAAGCTTTTTTGTAACTGGCATCATGAGGCATATGCCGACAAGGTTGGTAAGAGTCGTTGAAAAAGTGTTTTCACGCGTCTCTATCTACAGGAGCTTCTTGTTAGCTTTGGTGGTATGACCCATACCACGGTTTAATTGAGTTATATTTTCCGTTCGCTTTGGTCTCATAGTAGCCACCCCACATTATTTAAGTTTCATTCATAAGATGTGGTTGTCGCTGGCTGGGCCAACATTTGTTGCCGATCCCTAATTGCCCTTGAACTGAATGGCTTGTTCGGCCCTTTTAGAGGGCACTTAAGAGTCAACCACATTGCTGTGGGACTGGACTCACATATAGGCCAGACCAGGTAAGGATGACAGATTTCCTTCCCCAAAAGGCGTTAGTGAACCATTTGTTTTTTTCTGACAATCGACAATGCAGATTTTAATTGAATTCAAATTGCGTCATCTGCCAGGATGGAATTCGAACCCTGGATTAACTGTGACACCAGAGTGGCACGGTGGCATAGTGGTTAGCACTGCTGCCTCACAGCGCCAGGGACCCGGGTTCGATTCCTGGCTTTGGTCACTGTCTGTGTGGAGTTTGCACATTCTCCCTGTGGTTGCGTGGGTTTCCTCTGGGTGCTCCAGTTTCCTCCCACAGTCCAAAGATGTGCAGGTTCGATGGATTGGCCATGCTAAATTGCCCCTTAGTGTCAGGAGGACTAGCAAGGGTAAATGCATATGTATAGGGCCTGGATGGGATTGTGGGCCAAATGGCCTCCTTTTGCAGCGTAGGATTCTATGACAATACCACTATGCCACTGCCTCCCCTTATACACACTGTTACTCATCCATTCAATTATAACGTGACCACTAACATTATATAGCAGTGATCAGTTTAGCAACCCCATCTACTGGAAATAAGCTTGAACTATGGTTTCTTAAGGCTGCAAATATCACATGATAATGATGATTTGAGTGATCCCATTGCTTTGAAACAAACAAGATGCAGCCTATTCATTCATCAACTGCTGCATTTGAAACAAATACGGTTCCCAGTCCACAAAGAGATGTCAATTTCAAAAACTTATCAAAGTACAATACACCCAGTCTCTTCAGCAATCTTGCTGTCTCCCTTCTCCAAGAATCTAAAACAGAGAGCATGTTCCGGACACTCACACATACACAATTATGAAACTTTCACAGTAAACAAAGGTTGGGAAAGATGGGTCAACATTTTGGCTTCCAATTGTGTGCGGAGAAATTTCTCTTCACCTCAATCCAATATGGCCGACCCCTAATTCTGAGACCAAAAAGTAGTTCCGCCAAGGATCCTTCGGGCAGGATTTTCCTCACTCACGGTGGTGGGCGGGACGATAAAATTCCACCCTTTGTTGTGTCTCATCATTTAGTTCACTATATAAACATTCCCATCCATTGACTCTGTCTTTACTTCCCGTTGCCTTGGAAAAGCAGCCAGCATAATTAAGGACCTCACACATCCCGGACATTCTCTCTTCTCCTTTCTTCCGTCAGGAAAAAGATGCAAAAGTCTGAGGTCACGTACCAATCGACTCAAAAGCAGCGTCTTCCCTGCTGCCACCAGACTTCTGAATGGACCTACCTTGCTTTAAGCTGATCTTTCTCTGCACCCTAGCTATGACTGTAACACTACGTTCTGCACTCTCTCATTTCCTTCTCTATGAACGGTATGCTTTGTCTGTATAGGGCGCAAGAAACAATACTTTTCACTGTATACTAATACATGTCTTACTTGTATAGTAGAGCTACCAGTCATGCCTGTTTGTTTAACAATGACCTGTTATTATGAAAACATCTGTGGCAAATATCTCTCTTAGTTGACTGCAAAATCCATTGCAGTAATTGTAATTTAAAAGACAGCAAAACTGGAGATAAAACATTGACTAAAATGACATCAGTGGCTGTTTTGCCCTTCTATGTCCATGTTTTAGTTGGTATATTTAAAGAATAGCAAAAAATTATTTTTAAAGCAACTGGACGCCTAGTTGTAGATTTTTTTGTGTACTAATTGATGCACCATCAATTCACGAGGACTCCAGCGAGTGTGTGAAATACAACAGGCTTTTAATCACAAAGAACTGGAACACACCCTTGTAGTTAGCCTGATCCAGACTGAGGCAGAGGGGAGGAACTATCACCTTTATACCTCGATCAGGTGGAAAGGGAGGAGTCTCGGGTCAGGTGCAGCAGGGGTGTGTCCAGGCATATAATACGTAGTTACAGTGTGTCACCACACTAATACCAGAGCATAATTGTGCTGAAAACCCAGGAATCATTCTGAATTCTGCACAACTAATTACAGCCAAATATTTTGGATCTCACTCCAAAGGTGTGCAGGTTAGGGAGACTGGCCGTGCTAAATCCTCCCTTAGTGCCAGGGAGATTAGCAGGGTAAATGCATGGGACGACAGGAGGGCCTGGTCGGTGCAGGCCCGATGGGCCGAATGGCCTCCTTCTGCACTGTTGGGATTCTATGATCCTATGTGGCAATAATAAATCAAATCAAACATATGAAAACATGAACATAAAAATAGGAGCAGGAGTAGGCCATTCGGCCCCTTGAACCTGCTCTGCCATTCAATATGGTCATGGATGGATTGCTTTGTCAACTCTACTTTCATGTCCTCTCCCCAGATCCCTCGATTGCATCCCTTAATGCCCCAAAAATCTATTGATTTCAGTCTTAGGTGTGGCTAGTATCCTCCCTACTGTTGCCTGCATGCTGGACCAAAAACTCTCATTCCACTCCTCTTTGGGTCATTTTGTCACAATTATTATCTGTTCGACAGAGATTGATTACTTAAAAGTGCCAAGGTGGAGAGAATCGTAAAGTGAGCGATTAGCCAGAAATATTGCCAGCACCAGAAAAGGGAGATTCGGAGACTCTTCCTCATTGTGAGAGCAGGTCAAGGGTTCAATCGCACTGGCGAGAATCCGATGCTAACTGAACAGATCAAACAGCTTTTCCGCCATCTCCACTGTCATCCTCCGATCTATCCACAGATCTGAAATACCCCATCCATGGAATCATTTTAACAATCTTTTCTGCCCCTCTCTAGAACTTTCATCTCCTTCGTGAAGTACGGTGCCAAGAATTGTTCTATGCTCTGGTTGAGGTTGAGTTAGGGTTTTATAAAGGTTCTTCATAGCATCCTTGATTTTGTATTCAGTGCCTCTTTTTACACAAACCAGGATCTCATCTGTCACTTTCACAAGCTGCCCTTTCACTTTTGACATGTTATTTGATTACTTCATGTCAGGTTTTGTTAGAGAAATTCAGAAAATCCTGGGATTTAAAAACAAATGAAATAACTAAACAGGGGAAATTAACTTAGGATAAGGACCACAAGGCTGCCATCAGACTTTTCAATGGACCTACCTCATAATAAGTTGATCTTTCTTTACACCCTAGCTTTGGCTGTAACACTACATTCTGCACCCTCTCCTTTCCTTTTCTATGAACAGTATGTTTTGTCTGTATCGCGCGCAAGAAACAATACTTTTCACTGTATACTAATACAGAGAAACATAGAAACATAGAAAAACTACAGCACAATACAGGCCCTTCAGCCCACAAAGTTGTGCCGAACATGTCCCTACCTTAACGATTACTAGGCTTACCTATAACCCTCTATCTTACTAAGTTCCATGTACTTATCTAAAAGTCTCTTAAAAGACCCTATCGAATCCACCTCCACCACCGTTGCTGGCAGCCCATTCCACGCACCCACCACCCTCTAAGTGAAAAACTTACCCCTGACATCTCCTCTGTACCTACTCACCAGCACCTTAAACCTGTGTCCTCTTGTGGCAACCATTTCAGCCCTAGGAAAAAGCCTCTGACTGTCCACTCGATCAATACCTCTCAACATCTTATACACCTCTATCAGGTCACCCCTCATCCTTCATCTCTCCAAGGAGAAAAGGCTGAGCTCATTCAACCTATCCTCATAAGGCATGCTCCCCAACCCAGGCAACATCCTTGTAAATCTCCTCTGCACCCTTTCTATGGCTTCCACATCCTTCCTGTAATGAGGAGACCAGAACTGAGCACAGTACTCCAAGTGGGGTCTGACGAGGGCCCTATATAGCTGCAACATTATCTCACGACTCCTAAACTCAATTCCTCGATTGATGAAGGCCAGCACACCATACGCTTCTTAACCACAGCCTCAACCTGCACAGCTGCTTTGAGCGTCCTATAAACTCGGACCCCAAGATCCTTCTGATCTTCCACACTGCCAAGAGTCCGACCATTAATATTAAATTCCGCCATCCTATTTGACCTGCCAAAATGAACCACCTCACACTTATCTGGGTTAAACTCCATCTGCCACTTCTCCGCCCAGTCTTGCATCCTATCAATGTCTCGCTGCAACTTCTGACATCCCTCCACACTATCCACAACACCTCCAACCTTTGTGTCATCAGCAAACTTACCAACCCATCCCTCCACTTCCTCATCCAGGTCATTTATAAAAATCACAAAGAGGAAGGGTTCCAGATCCCTGGGGCACTCCACTGGTGACCGACCTCCATGCAGAATACGACCCATCTATAACCACTCTTTGCCTTCTGTGTGCAAGCCAGTTCTGGGTCCACAAAGCGATGTCCCCTTGGATCCCATGCCTCCTCACTTTCTCAATAAGCCTTGCATGGGGCACCTTATCAAATGCCTTGCTGAAGTCCACATATACTACATCTACTGCTCTTCCTTCATCAATGTCTTTAGTCACATCCTCAAAAAATTCAACCAGGCTCGTAACGCATGATCTGCCTTTGACAAAACCATGCTGACTATTCTTAATCATATTATACCTCTCCAAATGTTCATAAATCCTGCCTCTCAGGATCTGCTCCATCAACTTACCAACCACTGAGGTTAGACTCACTGGTCTATAATTTCCAGGGCTATCTCTACTCCCTTTCTTGAATAAAGGAACAACATCCGCAATCCTCCAACCCTCCGGAACCTCTCCCATCTCCATTGATGATGCAAAGATCATCGCCAGAGGCTCAGCAATCTCCTCCCTCGCCTCCCACAGTAGCCTGGGGTACATTTCATCAGGTCCCGGCGACTTATCTAACTTGATGCTTTTCAAAAGCTCCAACACATCCTCTTTCTTAATATCTACATGCTCAAGCTTTTCAGTCCACTGCAAGTCTGCACTACAACCACCAAGATCCTTTTCCATAGTGACAATGTGACAATGTGACACATGTGACAATAATAAATCAAATCAAATCAAACAACGTACCTTATACTTATACTCCAAAGGTGCTATTTGCAGAGACAGTAAAGGAATTAAGGGCGATGGTGAGTGGGCGGGTAAGTGGAGCTGCGTCCATGAAAAGATCAGCCATGACCTTATTGAATGGCGGAGCAGGCTCGAGGGGCCAGATGGCCTACTCCTGCTCCTAGTTCTTATGTTCTTATAGACACACAGTAAGAAGTTTAACAACACCAGGTTAAAGTCCAACAGGTTTATTTGGTAGCAAAAGCCACACAAGCTTTCGGAGCTCCAAGCCCCTTCTTCATAGAACATAGAACATAGAAAGTCACAGCACAAACAGGCCCTTCGGCCCACAAGTTGCGCCGATCACATCCCCACCTCTAGGCCTATCTATAGCCCTCAATCCCATTAAATCCCATGTACTCATCCAGAAGTCTCTTAAAAGACCCCAACGAGTTTGCCTCCACCACCACCGACGTCAGCCGATTCCACTCACCCACCACCCTCTGAGTGAAAAACTTACCCCTGACATCCCCCCTGTACCTACCCCCCAGCACCTTAAACCTGTGTCCTCTCGTAGCAACCATTTCAGCCCTTGGAAATAGCCTCTGAGAGTCCACCCTATCCAGACCCCTCAACATCTTGTAAACCTCTATCAGGTCACCTCTCATCCTTCGTCTCTCCAGGGAGAAGAGACCAAGCTCCCTCAACCTATCCTCATAAGGCATGCCCCCCAATCCAGGCAACATCCTTGTAAATCTCCTCTGCACCCTTTCAATGGCTTCAACATCTTTCCTGTAATGAGGTGACCAGAACTGCGCGCAGTACTCCAAGTGGGGTCTAACCAGGGTCCTATAAAGCTGCAGCATTATCTCCCGACTCCTAAACTCAATCCCTCGATTAATGAAGGCTAGTACGCCATACGCCTTCTTGACCGCATCCTCCACCTGCGAGGCCGATTTAAGAGTCCTATGGACCCGGACCCCAAGGTCCTTCTGATCCTCTACACTGCTAAGAATGGTACCCTTCATTTTATACTGCTGCTCCATCCCATTGGATCTGCCAAAATGGATCACTACACACTTATCCGGGTTGAAGTCCATCTGCCACTTCTCCGCCCAGTCTTGCATTCTATCTATGTCTCGCTGCAACTTCTGACATCCCTCCAAACTATCCACAACACCACCTACCTTGGTGTCGTCAGCAAACTTACCAACCCATCCCTCCACTTCCTCATCCAGGTCATTTATGAAAATGACAAACAGCAAGGGTCCCAGAACAGATCCCTGGGGCACTCCACTGGTCACTGACCTCCATGCAGAGAAAGACCCCTCCACAGCCACTCTCTGCCTTCTGCAGGCAAGCCAGTTCTGGATCCACAAGGCAACAGCCCCTTGGATCCCATGCCCTCTCACTTTCTCAAGAAGTCTTGCATGGGGGACCTTATCGAACGCTTTGCTGAAGTCCATATAGACCACATCCACCGCTCTTCCTTCGTCAATGTGCTTGGTCACATTTTCAAAGAACTCAACCAGGCTCGTAAGGCACGACCTGCCCCTGACAAAGCCGTGCTGACTACTTTTGATCATACTAAACTTCTCTAGATGATCATAAATCCTGTCTCTCAGGATCCTCTCCATCAACTTACCAACCACTGAGGTTAGACTCACCGGTCGGTAATTTCCCGGGCTGTCCCTGTTCCCTTTCTTGAATATAGGGACCACATCCGCAATCCTCCAATCCTCCGGAACCTCTCCCGTCTCCATCGACGATGCAAAGATCATCGCCAAAGGCTCCGCAATCTCCTCCCTCGCCTCCCACAGTAACCTGGGGTACATCCCATCCGGTCCCGGCGACTTACCAACCTTGATGCCATTCAATAGTTCCAACACATCCTCTTTCTTTATGTCCACATGCTCGATCCTTTCTGTCCTCCGCAATCCAGCAGTACAACCACCCAGATCCCTTTCCACCGTGAATACCGAGGTAAAGTATTCATTAAGCACCTCCGCCATTTCTAACGGTTCCGCACAAACTTTTCCCCCTTCACCTTTTAAGGGTCCTATGCCTTCACATCTCATCCTTTTACTCTTGACATATTTGTAGAAAGCCTTGGGATTCTCCTTAATCTTACCCGCCAAGGTCTTCTCATGACCCCTTCTCGCTCTCCTAATTTCCTTCTTAAGCTCCTTCCTACATCGCGTATACTCCTCTAAATCCTTAACACCTCCTAGCTCTCTGAACCTTCTGTACGCCTCTCTTTTCTTATTTACCAGGTTCATCACAACCTTCGTGCACCACGGTTCCCGTACCCTACCAACACCCCCCTGTCTCATCGGAACGTTGTCATGCAGAGCTCCAGACAAACATTCCTTGAAAATCCTCCACTTTCCTTCGGTACTTTTCCCCAAGAATGCCTCCTTCCAATTTACCCGTCTAATTTCCTCCCTGATGACACTGTATTTCCCTCACCTGAAGAAGGGGCTTGGAGCTCCGAAAGCTTGTGTGGCTTTTGCTACCAAATAAACCTGTTGGACTTTAACCTGGTGTTGTGAAACTTCTTACTGTGTTTACCCCAGTCCAACGCCGGCATCTCCACATCATGACTTATAGACACACACATAACTACTGCTATAGAAATAAATCTTGCATTTTAGATTTAAAGAAGTATTTTTGAATGTATTGTGCACCTTGGCAAAAATGTAAACTGCCCTGGAGCATAATAGGGAGAGAGTTAAACCTGACAGGCCACATTCTGTGGGAATAATAAGCCACAGAATACTGTTAAGTTATGAGAAGAAAGTCAAGGAGAATGCAAATTCTCATACCTTAGACAATGAATAGATGTATTCACAGTGTGAATAGAAGTATTCACAATGTGCATAAAGTATTCAATTCTTACTGATAATAAAGCAGAATGAGACAGTGGGAACATCACCTTTTCAACTCTGTGGCTGACGCTGGGAAAGCAACTTTTGAACCTTATGGATTGACGTAAGTGAGGTTGCTTAGTAACAGTGGGTAGGGGTGTCCGGGTCCTATGGACCAATGGATTCCTAATTCTGCTAGAAGGTAGGATCCAAGGTAAATAATGTGTACCAATGCGATTGGAGGATCCAGTTTGGATGACAGGATAGGCGGGAGAATTGAAGTTTCAAAAATGTATAATCCTTTTGACATTGCATTGATTTGATTTTTGATTTGATTTATTATTGTCACATGTATTAGTATAGAGTGAAAAGTATTGTTTCTTGTGCGTTATACAGACAAAGCATACCATTCATAGAGAAGGAAAGGAGAGAGTGCAGAATCTAGTTTTACAGTCATATCCAGGGTGTAGAGAAAGATCAACTTAACGCGAGGTAGGTCCATTCAAAAGTCTGATGGCAGCAGGAAAGAAGCTGTTCTTGAGTCAGTTGGCACATGACCTCAGGCTTTTGTATCTTTTTCCTGACGGAAGAAGGTGGAAGAGAGAATGTCCGGGGTGCGTGGGGTCCTCAATTATGCTGGCTGCTTTTCCAAGGCAGCGGTAAGTGCAGACAGAGTCAATGGATGGGAGGCTGGTTTGCGTGATGGACTGGGCTTCATTCACAACCTTTTATAATTTCTTGCGGTCTTGGACAGAGCAGGAGCCATACCAAGCTGCGATACAACGAGAAAAAATGCTTTCTGTGGTGCATCTGTCAAAGTTGGTGAGAGTCGTAGCTGACATGCCAAATTTCCTTAGTCTTCTGAGAAAGTAGAGGCACTGGGGGGCTTTCTTAACTATAGTGTCGGCATGGAGGGACCAGGACAGGTTGTTGGTGATCTGGACACTGAAAAATTTGAAGCTCTCGATCCTTTCTCCTTCATCCCCATTGATGTAGACAGGGGCATGTCCTCCATTACGCTTTCGGACGTCGACAATCTCCTTCATTTTGTTGACATTGAGGGAGAGATTATGTCATTGCACCAGTTCACGAGAACCAGAAAGGAATTGGCGTATCCGGCTGCCTTTCTCCCAGCACATGTTGGTCAATAAAGCACGTCTTTAACCAGCATAGTGCCCTTCACAAGTCTTTGTATTTAACTGTTCCGCTCAATTCTCAGCCTCTGAGAGAAAACCCTCATTTCAGGGTTCCTTTCAGGAACCTTGTTAAGATTTCAATGAAGGCAGTTAGAAATGTTTGGAACAGATAGATAATGGGGTCATCGTGCTCCCGATCTGGAGCAAGCAACACGATCCAGCCATATCAAGCGTTTTGGCTCCTGGAAGTGTTTGAGTAGGATTTTCTCAACATCTCTGTGAATTTACCTGGCGCATGGATCTACAGGGGGAACAAGGAAAGGCCTCAGGCTTCTCCATTACCGGCAATATTTTAGCCAACGAGAGAGAGGAGCAGACCATTCAGCCCTATGAGTCTGTTTCACCATTCAATCAGATCATCTTTCATTACTCCATTTCTCAGTGTGGCTTCCACAACCCCGCACTGCATTTGAGGGGAAAATTGGTGCATTTAAGGGGAAGCCAGACAAAGACCCGATGGAGAAAGGAACAGGAGGTTTTTCTGATAGGGTTGGATGAAGTGGGGTGTAAAGAAGCACGTGTCCAGCATAAATACTGGCATGGATCTGTAACTGTGCTGTAAATTCCATGTAAATATTGGCCAGGGTTTGATTGGGCGTGATGGAGAATTAAGAGTTAGAAATCAAGTTGATTTTCTTACCATTTTATGGGATGTGGGCATTGCTGACCAGACCAGCATTTATTATCCATCCCTAATTGCCCTTGACAAGGTGGCAGTGAGCTGCCTTCTTGAACCATTGCAGTCTATGCGACATAGATGCATCCACAGTGCTGTGAGGGAGCGAGTTCCAGGATTTTGACACAGTGACAATGGAGGACGGCGATATATTTCCAAGTCAGGATGATGAGTGTCTTGCAGAGGAATCTCCAGATGGCGGTGTTCCCAGTTATCTGCGGCCTTCGACTTCTCCATGTTAGTGGTCATTAGTTTGGAAGTTGCTGCGTAAGGAACCTTGCTGAGTTCCTGCAGTGCATCTTGTAGATCGTACACACTGCTGCCATTGTTCGTCGGTGGTGGAGGGAGTGAATGTTTGTGGATGGGATGCCAATGAAGTGGGCTGCTTTGTCCTGGATGGTGTCAAGCTTCTTGAATGTTGTTGGTGCTGCACCCATCCAGGCAAGTGAAGAGTATTCCATCACACTTCTGATTTGTAGATGGTGGACAGGCTTTGGGGAGTCAGGAGCTTAGTTACTCACTGCAGCGCTCCCAGACTCTGATCTGCTCTTCCAGCCACAGTTTTTATATGGCTGGTCCAGTTCAGTTCCTGGCCAATGGTAATCCCCAGGATGTTGATGGTCAGTGATGGTCATGCCATTGAATGTATAAGAAAAATTGGTGATGGAGGAAAAAACCTTTCTAAAATAAAGAGTACACCAGTGGGATGCTTTGGCAATTGGAATTGACTCACTGGGATATGAGTGATTAATGTATAACTAAACTTTAGTGACTTGTGTGATACACATAGGCAGAAGCATCAAGTAACCATGGTACAGAGGGGATGTTGTGGGAAAAAGGTTGTCAGTAAAACTGATCTTGAAAGGACGAAGGAATAAGAGTTCAGGGGATGGGAGGGGCAAGGTTTAAAGGAGATGTACGAGGCAAGTTTTTTACACAGAGGGTGGTGGGTGCCTGGAACCTGCTGCCAGGAGAGGTAGTGGAAGCGGATACGATAGTGACATTTAAGGGGCTTCTTGACAAATACATGAATAGGATGGGAAGAGGGGGATATGGTACCTGGAAGGGTAGGGGGTTTTAGTCCAGTCGGGCAGCATGGTCGATGCAGGCTTGGAGGGCCGAAGGGCCTGTTCCTGTGCTGTAATTTTCCTTGTTCTTTATTCCTGCTCTTTGAGTCTTGGTTGTGGAAAGTATGAAAAAGACTTGTTGATGTAAACAGACTGTTACTGAAAGGATTCAAGAACAGAAAAACCTTGACATTATCCGTGGCATGTAACCTTTGAAGTCAGCAAATGGAGGTGTATGAGTGCGCGTGCTGTCCAGAATTGGTTAGCTCGGAACCAAAAGCTTCACTCTTTGTACAGTATTGATTGATTATTGTCTTTCTTGATGTTTTGAATAGACATTGGGAAATCCTACACAAACCATCGATGATTATCCATCCATTATATTCAACAGCTGCAAAATTATGGGTTGGCATGATGCATGTTCTGGGCAAGTGAGAATCTGCCTGAACAGCATGCAAGAGCATCTTTTACCTCATAAATTTCCTAAACAGTCACATAGGACTCACAGCATAGAAACAGGTTGTCCGGCCCCTTGTTGGTGTTTACCCTTCACAGGTTCGTAACCTGGTCAAGTATCACTCAATAAACTACCAGATTCACTGACACTAATTTCACTATTTGCCGGGGATAGAGAGAAATCCTTTCCTCTGGCGGGAAGAACTGTAATCAGGGAACACGGATTTTAAAGAAATGAGCCAGACTGTGAGATGGAGGACATTTTATTTCACGCAGCCACGGGTTATGATTGGGAGTGCCGTGCCTGAATGGGTAGCAGGAGCAAATTCAAGATTAACTTCTGGAAGGGAATTGGATAACTACTTATAATGAAAAAAAGAAACAAACTGCAGAGCCATGGGGAAGAGGCAGTGGGAGATAGAAACATAGAAGATAGAAGCAGGAGGAGGCCATTCGGCCCTTCAAGCCTGCTCCTCCATTCATTATGATCATGGCTGATTGTCTAACTCAATAGCCTAATCCTGCTTTCACCCCATAATCTTTGATCCTGTTCGCCCCAAGTGCTATATCCAGCCGCCTCTTGAATACATTCAATGTTTTGGCATCAACTACTTCCTGTGGTAAAGAATAATCAGATAGTTATTTCGAAGAGCCAGCACGCACACAATGGCCTGAATGGCCTCCATTGTTACTGATTGGCAGGTTGTGGCTGTTGCTGACAAGACCAGCATTATTTCCCCATCCCTAATTACTCTTGAGGCAGCTGGTAGATCGCCACCTACTTGACAACTACTACAAGTTCTTGGAGGTTTTCTATTGGTTCCTAGACTGTTTTTTATGTAGTTTTATTTATTTATTAGTGTCACAAACAGACGTAACAGTAACACTGCAATGAAGTTACTGTGAAAATCCCCTCGTCACCACACTCCGACGCCTGGTCGGGGCCACCGAGGGAGAATTTAGCATGGCCAATACACCTAACCAGAACATCTTTCGGACAGTGGGAGGAAACCACAGCACCCGGAGGAAACCCACGCAGACACGGGGAGAACGTGCAGACTCCGCACAGACAGTGACCCAAGCCAGGAATCGAATAATTGCTGTTAATTGACACCATTCTGCTGGTGTGAACAGCTGGAAAATTCCAGCCCACACTTCCAGTTTGGAAAGATCAGAAACTCTTTGGGTGGGATTTACCACTCAATGACACTAAAATAGGTGGTATTGTAGACAGTGAGGAAGGTTAGCAAAAATTGCAGCAGGGTCTTGATCAACTGGGGAAGTGGCCCGAGAAATGGCAAATGGAGTTCAATACACATAAGTGTGAGGTGTTGCATTTTGGAAAGTCAAATCAAGGTCGGACTTTCACAGTGAATGGTTGGACCGTAGGGAGTAGCGTGGAACAGAGGGACCTTGGAGTTCAGGTGCACGGTTCTCTGAAGGTGGAGTCACAGGCAGATAGGGCAGTGAAGAAGGCTTTTGGCATGCTGGCCTTCCTCAGTCAAGATGTGGAGATGCTGGCATTGGACTGGGGTGAACACAGTAAGAGTTTTAACAACACCAGGTTAAAGCCCAACAGGTTTATTTGGTAGCAAACGCCACTAGCATTTGGACCGTTGCTCCTTCATCAGGTGGAGTGGGAGATCTGCTCTCAATTTGTGTCCCTGTATGCCCTGTTTGAAGTCTCACAACACCAGGTTAAAGTCCAACAGGTTTATTTGGTAGCAAATACCATAAGCTTGTATGTGAGCAGATCTCCCACTCCACCTGACGAAGGAGCAGCGCTCCAAAATCCAGTGGCGTTTGCTACCAAATAAACCTGATGGGCTTTAACCTGGTGTTGTTAGACTTCTTACTGTGTTCCTCAGTCAAGGCATTGAGTATAGAGGTTGGGAAGTTATGTTGCTGTTGTACAGGACATTGGTGAGGCTGCACCTGGAGTATTGTGTTCAGTTTTGGTCGCCTTGCTATAGGAAAGATGTTATTAAACTGGAGAGAGTGCAGAAGAGAATTACAAAGATGTTACCAGGACTCAAGGGACTGAGTAATAGGGGGAGATTGGACAGGCTAGGACTTTTTTCTTTGGAGTGTATGAGACTGAGGGATGATCTTATGGAGGTGAATAAAATCATGAGAGGCATGGATAGGGTGAATGCACTCTGTCTTTTTCCCAGGGTTGGGGAATCAAGAACGAGGGGCATAGGTTTAAGTTAAGGGGGGAAAGAATTAATGGGAACCCGAGGAACAAGTTTTTACACAGAGGATGGTACGTATGTGGAATGAGCTGCCAGAGGAAGTGGTTGAGGCAGGGACATTGACAACATTGAAAAGACATTTGGACAGATAAGAACATAAGAACATAAGAAATAGGAGCAGGAGTAGGCCATCTAGCCCTTCGAGCCTGCCCCGCCATTCAATAAGATCATGGCTGATCTGACGTGGATCAGTACCACTTACCCGCCTGATCCCCATAACCCTTAATTCCCTTACCGATCAGGAATCCATCCATCCGCGCATGGATAGGATGGATGGATAGGAAAGGTTTAGAGAGATATGGACCAAATGCAGGCAAACGGGGTTAGCTTAGATGGGTTTTGTGTTCGGCATGGACCAGTTTGGGCCGAAGGGCCTGTCTCTGTGAGTCTGATGGTGGGATGGAACGTGTTGATGTCATCATATAGTTGTTTCAACAAGTTCCATCCCACCATCAGACTCATGATGGACTACTCTCCAGAATCGGACACACGCATCTCCATCAAGGACGGTCACCTCAGCACTTCACTGTACTGCAAGCCCACAGATAACCTCACGATGCTCCACTTCTTCAGCTTCCACCCTAAACACGTTAAAGAAGCCATCCCCTACGGACAAGCCCTCCGAATACACAGGATCTACTCAGATGAGGAGGATCGCAACAGACACCTCCAGAGGCTGAAAGATGCCCTCATAAGAACAGGATATGGCGCTCAACTCATCGATCAACAGTTCCGACGCTCCACAGCGAAAGACCGCACTGACCTCCTCAGAAGACAAACACGGGACACGGCCGACAGAGTGCCCTTTGTCGTCCAGTACTTCCCCGGAGAGGAGAAGCTACGACATCTTCTCCGGAGCCTTCAACATGTCATCGATGAAGATGAACATCTCGCCAAG